>NC_044041.1:201699159-202390765 GCF_901765095.1 Microcaecilia unicolor
GTTTATAATGGCTAGAAAACCCGATCTTTAAGTCCTGTCTGGTGGGTGTCAAAATATTAATCATTCTGACTTCAAAGGTCTTGCGTTCCTGTATTTTTTTTAATTGCCCTTGTCTATATATAATGTAATGTGCTTGGGGACCCAGAAATTATGGCACATCGCAGTTCAGGTCCCCTGAGGCTGAAGAGCAGCTCCATGGAGCTGAGAAGGTGAGGGAGAGGAAAAAGAGGGAAGAGAGCAACAGAGAATCAATGGGGTAGAGGGGACAGAATGAGTGCTGGCCATAGGGGAGGTGGAGGGAAGGAGAAAGGAGGAGAGAGTACCTGGGTCAGTTTGCTGCAGGCGTTCTCAAACCAGTCTGTGGGACACCAGGACAGTCAGGTTTTCATCATACCCACAAAGAAGATGCATGGCATAAACCTGTATGTACTACTACAAATCTCTCTTATGCATATTCATTGAGGGTATCCTGAAAACCTGAGATCTGGGTTGAGAACCCCTGCTTTGGTGGGGGGGTGGTGAATGCTGGGGCAACAATGAGTGTTTTGTGTGCATCTGCTAGTTATATCTTAAAGCACACTTTGTACATACAAACTGATGTTCAATTATGCATTTTTACAAGTCCATTCGGAGAGGATTGGTTTTGGAGTGATCATGATCCTTCAGTTTAATCCCAGAGTGGGGGGGGGGGGGGTCTGAAAAGATATTCAAGAGGAGGTGGGGGAGGGCAAAGCCGAAGTTTCAGTACGGCAATTAAGCATTAGGAATCACATTTTCTCTCTCCCTTAACCCTACTAAAGTACTGGGCTGGCTCCTAAATTCCAAAAGCAATTTATCAAGGCCTGTCTTACAGTCTGCTGAATGGGCCACCGCCCCCCCCCCCCCCCCCCCCCCCCACACACTTAAATGATTACACACAGCATTATGTGTTTTGCAAGGTGCAACTGATCCTTGGTGGTCTTAAGAGTTTGCAACTGTGACAGGAAAACGTTAACACTATTGCAAAATGTTTCCTTACTAAGGGAACAGAAGCTTTCCCCAGACAGAGCAAAATAGCATAGCGGAGGCTGCAAACGCTTAGAAATAGATGAGGTTAGAAGAGGACCATTAGTAGTTGCCCACTGGGCTATAACCAATTCTTATGCCACCTGCGAGCTTCCTCTTTGTCCATCCCAAGCCTGAATTCATTCATATTCCGCACACCTTAACAAGTTCAGTGCAGCCAATAACAATACCTAGAAACTATACAAAAATGATATATTTCAGTTACAACTCAGACCTTCTGCAATACAAGTTTCTGGAACAGGAATGTTATTAACAATTTGCAAAAACTCACTATAATCAATCTTTTAATTCCACCGCTTGGTATATAAAGGATGAAGTTAGCATAGATTTATTTAATTATTTGTTACATTTGTATCCCACATTTTCCCACCTATTTGCAGGCTCAATGTGGCATACATATGACCGCAACGGCGTTCGCCGGTTCCGGTATAACAAATACAAGGTGTAATTTTCCGCCAAAGTCGCTATGCTCACACTAGCCCTCTCCTTAAGTCACTTCATTGGCTCCCTATCCGTTTCCACATTCAATTCAAACTTCACCTATTCACCTATAAGTGCATTCACTCTGCCGCTCCCCAGTACCTCTCCACCCTTGTCTCTCCCTATACCCCCCCTTGGGTACTCCGTTCTGTAGATAAATCTCTCTTATCTGTCCCCTTCTCCTCTACTGCTAATTCCAGACTCCGTTCCTTTTATCTTGCTGCACCTCACGCCTGGAATAGACTTCCCGAGCCTGTACGTCTAGCCCCGTCTTTGGCCGTTTTCAAGTCCAAACTTAAAGCCCACCTCTTTACCACTGCTTTTGACTCCTAACCGCTGCTCACTTGCTCTGTCCTTTTATCCTCACCTCTTTATTCCCTTACCCTTAATTGTTCTGTCTGTTTACCTGTCTTATCTAGATTGTGAGCTCTTTGAGCAGGGACTGTCTTTTTGTGTATGGTGTACAGCGCTGCATATGCCTTGTAGCGCTATAGAAATGATAAGTAGTAGATAAGGTTCACGTATGGTAGATACATTGGGGGAACATAGGAGAGGAATAGGGAGAGTTGAGTTGTGTCCATTAACGATCTTTGGTTTTGTTGCGTTGCAGGTGCTTAGGTTCTTATGTTGGGTAGATACATTGGGGGAACATAGGAGAGGAAGAGGGAGAGTTGAGTTGTGTCCATTAACGATCTTTGGTTTTGTTGCATTGCAGGTGCTTAGGTTCTTATGTTGGGTAGATACATTGGGGGAACATAGGAGAGGAAGAGGGAGAGTTGAGTTGTGTCCATTAACGATCTTTGGTTTTGTTGCGTTGCAGGTGCTTAGGTTCTTATGTTGGGTAGATACATTGGGGGAACATAGGAGAGGAAGAGGGAGAGTTGAGTTGTGTCCATTAACGATCTTTGGTTTTGTTGCGTTGCAGGTGCTTAGGTTCTTATGTTGGGTAGATACATTGGGGGAACATAGGAGAGGAAGAGGGAGTTGAGTTGTGTCCATTAACGATCTTTGGTTTTGTTGCATTGCAGGTGCTTAGGTTCTTATGTTGGGTAGATACATTGGGGGAACATAGGAGAGGAAGAGGGAGAGTTGAGTTGTGTCCATTAACGATCTTTGGTTTTGTTGCATTGCAGGTGCTTAGGTTCTTATGTTGGGTCGGTGGGGTATGCCTGTCTGAACAGGTTTGTTTTTAGTTCTTTCCGGAATTTTAGGTGGTCGTACGTTGTTTTTACTATTTTTGGCAGTAACTCGTCTTGGACTTGGATAGTGAAGATCTAAAGTAGCACCTGGAAACTGGAATTTAGTTTCTCCGAGGACAAGCAGGCTGCTTGTTCTCACGACTGGGTGACGTCCGCGGCAGCCCCCACCAACCGGAAGAAGCTTCGCGGGCGGTCCGCACGCAGGGCACGCCCACCGCGCTTGCGTGGCCGTCTTCCCGCCCGTGCGCGGCCGTTCCCACCAGTCTTTTCTTTTCCGCGCTGGAGAGAGTCGTGCGTCGCCGCTCTCTCTTAGTCAGCCCCGGAAAACCGTCGCGTTGTTCGCGAATTCGTTAATTTTTGTTTCTTGTTGCCGCGCACTCCAAGCTTTTCTTTTTTCCTTTTAAAAAAAAAAAAGTGAGAGAGAACGCGCTTAATTTTTCCCTCGTTTCTAGCGGGGGCGTCGCGTTGCGGCCTTGTGGCCGCGCGGTCGATTTATTTTTCGAGGTGTGATTTACCGCCACCATCGACGACTTTAACTTCGCCGACGCGATTTTTCCGTCGATGTCCTCGAAGGTCCCGAGTGGATTTAAGAAGTGTGGTCGGTGCGGCCGGCCTATCTCGCAGACCGACACCCACGCTTGGTGCCTCCAGTGCCTCAATTACTACTACTACTACTACTTAACATTTCTAGAGCGCTACTAGGGTTACGCAGCGCTGTACAATTTAACAAAGAGAGACAGTCCCTGCTCAAAGAGCTTGCAATCTAATACAAGTGAACGGTCGGTCCAATAGGAGCATTCAAATTGGGGCAGTCTGGATTCACTGAACAGTAAGGGTTAGGTGCCGAACGCAGCATTGAAGAGGTGGGCTTTAAGCAAAGACTTGAAGACGGTCAGGGAGGGGGCTTGGCGTAAGGGCTCAGGAAGTTTCAACATGCCAACCACACTGTTTTAGGCTTGAATTCTGCCACATGGTTGGCTCAACCGACCTCCTCCTGAAATTCTGGTCCAGGAATCCACCGTCATCTAGACCAAACCTATTTCCTCAAATCTCTTGAGCTTGTCTCCCCTTCACCGTTACAGGATGAGCTCACATCCTTGAACTTTTGTTTAATGGAAAAATGTTCCAGTTTGTATTGTCCTGAAGCCTGCTGGACTCACCCCAGCCAGGCAGGTTTTCAGGATATCCATATCCACTGCCTCCACTGCATACAAATCTCTCTCATGAATAGTCATCGTAGATATCCTGAAAACCTGACCGGCTGGGGTACCTCCAGGACCAGATTTGGGAACCCCTGTTCTAGAGGATACATCCTTCGCTTCCCTAATTTCTGTGTGACACATTCCCCCAGATTGTAAACAGGCCACCCAAATATGCATATAAACTAATTGGTCAACTGGGTGCTAACAACTAATTGAAAGTAATTGGAGTTAATTAGCATTAATTTAGACTTACACTGTCATCTGCCTTCCTGCTGTTCTATGAGACTTGCACACAACGCAAAAGGGGGTATTCCAAACATTTCTCGAATAGGATTTACTACTATTACTACTACTTAACATTTCTAGAGCGCTACTAGGGTTACGCAGAGCTGTACAGTTTAACAATGAAGGACAGTCCCTGCTCAAAGGAGCTTACAATCTAAAGGACGAAATGTCAAGTTAGGGCAGTCTAGATTGCCGTAAGGATTTGAAGATGGGCAGGGAGGATTTACACCCAGTCTCGGCTAGTGTTAAGTCCTTGCGTCCAAAATTGGGCACAGAAATCCTGGCGCACCCTCTAGAAAACAGCAAGATAGTATTGAAGTATGGTCTTTAAAAAGACCTTAATGGTAGCGATGCGCCAGTGGTGAACACTGTATAGTGTTTACACTGAAGTTTGCCACCGGCGCATCACTACTATTAAGGTCTTTTTAAAGACCAGTTCTACAATCGCTGTAGCAATTCGATAAGTTTTATACTTCAATACTAGCTTAGATATATCTACATGTTATGACCCCTGAGGCAGGCACTCTGTGCCAAAACACAGTGCCAGGCTTTATATTGCCTTTGAGGTTTGCACCTTGATTCATAGGATTATTTATGGTGAAGTTCCTGGATACATGTTAAATTTAATAGATCTACCGCCCAGAAATAGTTCGTTTCTCCCGGTCCTATTTAATCTTACATTATCCAGATTGCAAGAGTCTCACATAGAAATCTACCTACGCATCCTGCTTCTCCTTCATAGGCACACAGCTATGGAATGCACTGCCTAAATTTCTTAAAATCAACTCCGAACCATCTAAACTTCAGGAAATTATTGAAGACCACCCTGTTCAAAAAGGCCTACCTTCCAGACGTAACTTAGTTCACCTCTTCTGTTTTACAGCAATATTTATGGACCCTAATTGATCTTTTATTATCTCTGTTGTTTTATACGTTACGTTTACGATCAGTATTTTACTATGACTTTGTTTAATGATATTTTACTGAAATGTAGCCTACCCATGATACTGTGTAATCCACATTGAGCCTGCAACTGGTGGGAAAATGTGGGTTATAATAAAATGTGTTAAAAATAAATATATGTTTACAAGTACCAGAAATAAAGTGGTTTTGCTGTTGATGACCATCTTGTGTCTGTGGCTCATCTCAAGTCTTCTCCACTTTCCCACTGCCGTTTGCTGACTTAGCAGAAGTACTTAGGGCTGTAACCATCGCTCCATGCAGCTTACCCTTCCCTTGCCTGCATTTAGGGTTGTAACTGCCAGCCAGCCCATGGTGGTGCTAAAACCTTATTAATTTAGTGGGATTTATTAACTGACTTTCTGAACAGATTCACTTAGATTAATACCTCAATGACAGTTTATTACCCAAGAATCCTCTGCTTTCACAGTACCACGTGTGACGCCTCTTGACCATAATCGATCATTTCTTCCCTTCCCCAGGGAACGATCTGTAACGATGCCTTATCCATTTGCTGCTGTGGCTGGTGCGAGGTCTGTAGGATGGCACGAGAGGTCCGTCTTCGAGCTGGTGCTTATCATTAGCCAGGAGTGTAAGGTAACATTTATATAAATCAAAGGAAAACCACCTTTGGAAATGTTTTATTCTGGCGATCTCACTACTCACAGCCTTGAGTTTCAGCTTTTAAGCCAGTTGGCAGCTGAAGCTGTCATTAAATCTTAAAATTTTGGAAAGCCATTCCTGGTGTAAATAATGAAGGGAACCCCAGACAATCACACATGGAGTACTGAGAAATGGCCTGGGAAGACATCCTCTGATATTCAAAGCTATGTAACTTGCCAGACCAGAGCGCTGACTGGTTAAATAGCATATCGACACCTAACCGCTAATATTCAGCAAGAGATAACTGGTTATCGCCTAGCACATAACAGGCTATATCGCTCACTTATCCGCGTAGGTTGCCAATATTCAATGCCTAACCAGATAGGTTTAGTGGTTAAATAGGGCTGCATAAATAGCTCTATCTTTGACTGCCAAAAAGTTAACCGGTTAGCACTGAATATCGGCATACCCAATTAACCTATTAGCAGTTTTTAAGAAAAACCCTGAATATCCAGGTTTAATGCCAGCAGCGGACAGAAAAAGTGATGCCTGCCGCCAGCTGCATACCAGGCCCAGAGAGTTTATTTTAAAAGGGGGCACAGCTGTAATGAAAGATGTGCATATTTCACGCAGAATATACACACAGCATGACCGATAGGAAGACAAATACAGCAGGCTCACATTGCATCTCTGCACATTCTTCTGGCAAAAGTAAAATAATATTCAAAACAAAAAGGCATCCTTAACATATAATGATCTCAGGACATAAAGCCAGTTTCTTGTGGCAAGTACTGCTCTTTGAACCTGCTTTTTCATGCACCTCACTGTCAACTTTGCTCTTTTCAGATTCATCAGTGCCTGTTTTTTTCTTTTTTACAGCAGCACCTTGACTAATCCAGATAATTACTATGATGAAACAAAGAGAAGGGTGGCAGATAAAGGACATACGGCCTGGTTGGTCAGCTCATCCACATCAACTGCAGCATTTATATCTTTAGATGGTTTAAAAGGTTAGATGGTTTTATTTTTTAATTTAAAAAGAATGTACAAATGAGATTTCAGATAGTAATTTAGATATAACATGTTATTGTTTGATTTGATCGAATATGTGGACTGAAGTGATACTCCGTAGTCAGCAAGCTGGAACATACTAGGGAGAGGGAATTATGACAAAACTCTGATGACGGTTAACAGTGCTGATCAATGTTGGTTTGGAAAGATGGATCGTATATTCTGCTTTGTCATCAATAAAAATCGTTGAATCATAAAAAGAATGTACAATTTTTAATTCATTTTGCCGAGTTTGAAAAGCAGTAACTTAGAATAAAATCCATATCATTATAAACTGCTTTTCACGGTGATTTTAATTCATAAAAAGGGTAATTCTGTACTCTAGGTATCCACATTTATGTGCCCTTTCACAAGTAAATGTCTGAAATACTAGTAATTGAATGCAGCCGCAAAAGTGCCAGCAGGGGCCTCCCGGGTATGCACGTCGCTGCTGCAATTAGGCCCCACACATAACACAACACCAGTTCTATGGTATGCTAGCGTTTTTGAATGGAACTTGGCTGTCCAGGTGCCTTTACAGAATAGGCCACAAAAACACAACCATACAACAGGATGAAGTCAAAGAGTCCTTTGTGCAAAGCACCAGTAACAGGACCCCACACGGTCTGCGTTGCAGCTGTAAAACCACTTGCTTCAGGGGTCACAATGCAATTTGCCAAGCGAAGGTGAAAAACAGGGACACCTAGTGCAAAACACTAATCTTATGATGGAGAGGTGGCGAAGGCACAGCCCAGCAGCAGGAGTCACAGAACAGCACTGGTCGTGCACTGCTCTGTTTTGCACCAGATTTCCCTTTGGTTGGCAAGTTGCATTGTGTCCCCTGAAGCAGGTGATTTTACCGCTGAAACACAGACCGTGTCGGGTCCTGTTACTCTTGCTTTGGACTTTCGACTACATGTAGAGGTTTCTAATCGTTTTGTATTTTTGGCTTTTTTATAGAATAGGCACCTACCATGCACTGCAGTGTGCCGAAATATGGAGGCTGCTCATTGTAGAGCTGCCTGCAAAGTGTACATCTCTCCCTATTCCAACTAATGCTTGAATTACTAATTTGCATGAATGCATTAGTGCTTGCCCGTGTCACTACCCTGCGTTATGAGGATCAATTTAGTAGTACAGGTTGTAAAATGTAGCCCTACCTCTCTTCTCTCTTTAAAAACAGAAAGGATAAAAAAAGTGCCCATTAAAAATAAGCAACCCAAGATTCAGCTGAAGTGGTCAATGTTTTGTTTTAAGTGCCGGCCGCCGTGGCTAAGCTATACCTAATATCTAACACCAATATCTGAGCTTTTGCTGATGCTCAACAGCCAGGAGTTACCCAGATCAACAGCAATATTTAGGGCCATTAACCGGAAAGGACAATCCTAAAGTACCCAGGTATGACTGCGGAATACAACCAGCTTCTGGCTAATTCCAGCCACCAACCCATGACTGCCACGACAATATCTGCACCAGGGTGGTCTGTAGAGATTTTCAGCAGCATCTTCTGGATCCTGTAGCTGAAAATCTGGGTACGGGCTGACTCTTCTTAAAGTTAGTGATGCTTCTTCACTCACTAGAGAAATTAAATTTACAGGAAGAATCTTGGGGGAGAATGGGAGTGGAAAGAAATGAAAATTAGTTTCTCCTAAAAGAGCTTGGGATGGGTTTCAACTCCAGATTCTGCTTCTCCTCTTTGCATTTGCCATGTAGTTGAGGCAGGGGTAACAGACCTGGGGGGGGGGGGGGGACGACATGGGGAATCCCCTGCATCATGCAACAGCAGGATCTAGGATGCATCCAATTTGTGACTCTTACGCAAGGCTGGCACTGGGTGGGACAAATTAGGACAATACCCTGAAGCCCTGGCTCCTTCTATTGCACAACCTCCATCCTCTTTAACCTAACTTTCAAGCAAGGTTAAAGCAGGCCTTGACTGGGATGGAACCACAAGCATGGAAGGCAGTGAGCCAACTCAAAAAAAAATTCTATTTTACAGAATCTGAGATACATCCAAGAGGCAGAACAACTCTCAGGCCCCCTTAAGGGGAAAAAAAACACACACACATTTTACTGAAACCTTTATCATTCTGATCAACACTTTCATGAAATGATAAACATTGATCACAGCTGAGATACAGAATGTTGTTATCTAATGTTGTATGACACCTCTATCTCAAGCAGCAAATGCAGAGCTCGTTTCTGTAAAAGGAGCAGAAAATACTATACCCTGAGAGCAGCCAGATTATGATCTTAGAAAGGGGAACCCTCAAGAGCTGTGGCGAGTTTAACCAGCACTAACTGCTCCTATCATACTAGATATTAAACAGTGGTGGACACAGGGCTATTTTGGATGACCTGCCTGGAAACGTATGGCATTTACCCAAACAGCTGACATTCAAGGATAATTTGGGGGGGGGGGGGGGGGGGGGGGGGGGGGGGGTTTTATGGCCTGGAGCTACCTAGCAAGTAATGGTTTTCTTGATTGATTGAAAGCTTGATCCCTTCTGCTATCTTCAGCTTGCAGTCACGTAAACGTCTGTTCTTAAATATCAGAACTACAGCACATAATTCAAACTTGACAGTAGAGACATTAAATATATAACATTTAGAGTTTCGGTTTCCTCTGTAACCATTTCAATTCCTGTTTTTTTTTCATTCTGCTGAATATTTTTAACAAAAGGTCCTTCACTGTATTGGTCCAATTCAGATGCCAAACATTTGTGGCCCAGTTTTGAGACCCATTAGTAGCCAGCGGTAAATCTGCATCAAATACAGCTGTGTTCTCCCAGCTGCAGCTACGGTTCAATTTCCCTTAAATGTCTCAGGCACACATGTGGCACTGTCTTACCTAGACCTATTTAAAAGGCATACAGCAAAATCTGACATGATCATTGATTAGATGGGGAGGGAAAGAGATATATCAAGGCCACCAAGTGCCTCTCCCTAGTGCCGTTAACCTTGAACACAAGTCAGGAAAGGTGCTGACTCCTTGGAGTGTCAGTGTAGAGAGAAAGCCATTCACTGTTCTGTCTTCAGTTCCTCACAGTCCATCCATCATAGCCAATAAATCATCTCCCTTGCTGGTGCTTTGCTTGGGCTCCTCTTGTATCTTAAAGTCACCCATGATCTGAGCAAGTTCCTCATTCTCATGTTGGTCCTGTTTCCAAAAAAAAAATATATATATATATTGCACCTCAGCTGCCACAATACTGTTTTCAAGTTTTTTTTTTCCCATGCTACCTCTCATGTACTGATTTATGACCTTTTTCTATTACATATCACAAAATAAATCTGCAGATTATTGTGTACGGTTACTACATGCATTTCTTCTAAAGGCTGCTGCCATCTCAATAAAGTATTTGAGAACGAGGTTGGCTAAAATCACTATAAACAGATCTTTCCTGACAGTAGCGTAACCAAGGGTGGGCTTCGGTGGGCCCAGGCCTGCCCAGTAGCAGCATACCTATGATGTGGCTGCCAGGGATCCCCAAGCCCCACCAGCCGAAAACTCCCAACAAGTGTCCCTCCTGCATACCTTGTAAGTAGCAGATCTTTGCCTGCAGTGAGCAGTGACATACATACTGCCCGCACCGGCCCCACAGCCTTCCCTCTGATGTATTTCTGCCTAGGCGGAAACAGGAAGTTGCATCAGAGGGAAGGGTGTGGGGCCAACACGAGCAGTGTGTATTAGTTGTTGCTGCTGGTGAAAATCTACTATTTAAAAGGTATACAGGAGAGGGGGGATGTTTGAGAGACCAGATGGCATGCAGGCGAGAGAAGGAGAGACCAAATCACGTGTGGGACGGGGCGAGGTTCTTCTGCCCACCCAAAATTGGGTGTCTGGCTACGCCCCTGTTTCCTGAGGTGCCCCAATGTTACTACCAGTCCAAATCTCCTTTTCTAATCTCTTACAGTGTGTCCAATATACTTTGTCACTGTATTTCTTTTTATTTAAAATAAACTTCAATCAAAAGCTTACACTCACCTTTGTGGCTTGTATGTTGATAACTTTATAAGACAACTCTTCAGGCCTGGTTAGTGCTGCTTGCCTTGATTTAAAATAAATTTTTAAAATTAGATTTTTTTTTCTATACGATTTGAAACAGTCATCAAAATAAACCATCCTGTAAGTCACAGCTTCATTTCTGCACTTGAAAGTTAGGCATTCAAACAGCTGTTCTCTGGTCGACATTCAAAGCAAATGAACTGGGCAGGACAGGCTCCATCCCAGTTAAATTGCTCTGCCTGTTCCAGTTAAATGGAGAGCTGTGAATATCAGCGCAAACCCCCATGGCACTGTAGGGGGGGCCCTTTAACTAAGCCACATAGGCATACGTCTAGTAGCGCTATAGAAATGATTAGTAGTAAGTTGGAGTTATTGCGTGGCCCGGGCGGTAATTTCGTTTTTTTATGCAAGTTCGCTACGCGTGTGGTGGAAACTGGGCGGTAATCGTCATTCTACACACGTAGACGGTTACCACGTGAGACCTTACCGCTAATCAATGGGTGGCGGTAAGGTCTCAGACCCAAAAAGGACGCGTGCAAATTTTTATTTTGCCGCACATCCATTTTTGTCTAAAATTTTTTAAAAAGGCCTTTTTTACAGGTGCACTGAAAAATGGCTCTGCGCGCGCCTACACTAGCGCAGCCCATTTTTCAGCGCACTTTAGTAAAAGGACCCCTTAACTTCTACATCTGCCCTACCACTAAGCAATCTGTGCGTTGCCAATGTACAGTACCCAGATCTGGCCATGCAGTACCGCCCAAATAGCTGCCTGAATTCTGCAGCAATGAATACTGCCAAGTACCCAGATAGGTTCAGCAGTCTCCCAAGACCCAGAAATTCAGTGCTGGGCCATATTTGGACACCAGCAATGAATATGCAGATCTGATTCAGCCCTCAGCGTTTATAAAAATGTTGACACCCCTCCCCCAGGATGAATATATTCCCCTCTATTGATAAACGATTTCAATCCCTGGCACAAAGCACCTTCATGTTGAATACTGACACGCTTTAATCAAGGGGAACCTGCACTTATGAGAGGGAAAATATGTGCTGGTAGAAACGAAAAAAAAGAGTGAATCCAATGAACTGGATCAGTTTCTCTGTTCAGCAACTGACAGCTGAAGCTTCTTGTTTTTAGTTTCCAAATAAGATGCAGGAGGAGTAGATCTGAAACAAGTGCTAATACGTGATCAAAGTAAGCATTATTTTATTTTTAAGAAGGAGGTGTCCCTAGAGCTTGATAATCACAGTTTTTGAATGTACGATGCTTTAAAATCCAAAATGATTAAAAAAAGGAGACTCACAACAGAGCTTTCGGTTTTTATACGAGATGTTGCAAGCTGCTCTGGGTCTTTTCTTGGCGTAAGGAGAGGGTGGTGGACGCTTGGAATGCCCTCCCGCGGGAGGTGGTGGAGATGAAAACGGTAACGGAGTTCAAACATGCGTGGGATATGCATAAAGGAATCCTGTGCATAAGGAATGGATCCTCAGAAGCTTAGCTGAAATTGGGTGATGGAGCAGGTGGGGGGAAGAGGGGTTGGTGGTTGGGAGGCTAGGATAGGGGAGGGCAGACTTATACGGTCTGTACCAGAGCCAGCGATGGGAGGCGGGAAATACTGCTGGGCAGACTTATACGGTCTGTGGCCTGAAAAGGACAGGTACAAATTCACGGTAAGGTATACACATATGAGTTTGTCTTGGGCAGACTGGATGGACCATGCAGGTCTTTTTCTGCCGTCATCTACTATGTTATGTTACTATATATAAATTGCAAATGTAATGTAAAGATGTTTCACAAGCTTCCATCCTGCCCATTAGCATCGATCATTGCTAAGATTAGTGTTGTCATTTCATGTTAAGAGAAGCAATGGTTCAGTCAGACCCCAAATGACTAAATTCCCCATCAGAGAGAACTACGTAGACCCTACTCTCTGGAATCTTAAACCAGTGTTGGCACTGAATCTTACTCTTCGTCTTCATCAGAGGTGAAAAGGTTAAGTCGGAAGCCTCCGTCACCGCTGTTCATTTTCTTCATTTCCAACCCTCCCATGAGGCGTGCCAGGAGATTCAATTCTTCTTTTGCGAGAGGGTTAGGAACCGTGTTTTCCTGCACAAAAGAGAAGCAGGTCAGAAAACTGGGAGATATTAGGGGGGGGAAAACCTTTCCGAAGGGGTCTCACTGAGCTTCTATCTGGGCAGACTTATACGGTCTGTGCCAGAGCCGGTGGTTGGGAAGAGGGGCAGGTGGTTGGGAGGCGGGGATAGTGCTGGACAGACTTGTACGGTCTGTGCCAGGGCCGGTGGTGGGCAGCGGGACTGGTGGTTGGGAGGCGGGGATAGTGCTGGACAGACTTGTACGGTCTGTGCCGGAGCCGGGGTTGGGAGGCAGGGCTGGTGGTTGGGAGGTGGGGATGGTGCTGGGCAGACTTGTGCGGTCTGTGCCGGAGCCGGTGGTTGGGAGGAGGGGCGGGTGGTTGGGAGGCGGGGATAGTGCGGGGCAGACTTATACGGTCTGTGCCCTGAAGAGCACAGGTACAAATCAAAGTAGGGTATACACAAAAAGCAGCAAATATGAGTTATCTTGTTGGGCAGACTGGATGGACCGTGCAGGTCTTTTTCTGCCGTCATCTACTATGTTACTATGTTCTTATCAAGAAAAGGCAGGCAGAAGACAGGTGGGGATGAAAAGCACATCTGAAGAGCATTTCCAGGGTAAGAAACAGGTAGAAGTGATGCGTAAGGAAATGCACTAATCACTTTAAAAAAAAAAAATGATTAACAATCTGAACCCAGAAGTTTCAGTTCTCGTGTTCAGAAGGCTGTTTACCTTCCCACATCTTACTTTACCTAGCTTCAATTATGTATTAAACGCAATACAATATTTAAAACTCCAGAATACCTCGTCATTACTGTCATTTCTATCCTGGGAGCTATGGATTCTTGTAAAGTTTACATTTTAGCACCGTTACTTGGAAGAGGTATTTCAAGCGTGCCACTTACAAAAGAGAAGCCGTTCAGTTACTTTTAAAAACTTAAGACAGACATTTTAAGTGACAAGCGCAGGATCCAACCTTGGCATGTGAAGCTGAGCTTTTTGATGTTCCTGACATGTGTGTCTCCACGGGACGACTGACACTGTACCTGCACAAGTAGAGGAAAACTTCAAGGTCAGCACTGAATTTTAACAGACAGGATACCCAAGACCGCATGCTGTTCTCAGCACATACACATTTACTACTACTACTACTTAACATTTCTAGAGCGCTACTAGGGTTACGCAGTGCTGTACAATTTAACATAGAGGGACGGTCCCTGCTCAAAGAGCTTACAATCTAATAGATAAGAGTGAGACAAATATAGGACAATCAAGCCATTGTGACATCACTGATGAGGTTGGCTCTTAGGCATTGGTGGAATGAGGCATTATGACATCACAATCTCAGCTCTGGATACCAGAGACTGAAACTCTTCACACTAAGGGGGGAAGTGGGCCAAGTATAGGACAGTCGAGCCATTGTGACATCACTGATGAGGTTGGCTCTTAGGCATTGGTGGAATGAGGCATTATGACATCACAATCTCAGCTCTGGATACCAGAGACTGAAACTCTTCACACTAAGGGGGGAAGTGGGCCAAGTATAGGACAGTCGAGCCATTGTGACATCACTGATGAGGTTGGCTCTTAGGCATTGGTGGAATGAGGCATTATGACATCACAATCTCAGCTCTGGATACCAGAGACTGAAACTCTTCACACTAAGGGGGGAAGTGGGCCAAGTATAGGACAGTCGAGCCATTGTGACATCACTGATGAGGTTGGCTCTTAGGCATTGGTGGAATGAGGCATTATGACATCACAATCTCAGCTCTGGTTAAATCACTGCTATATGTAATACTACTACTACTACTTAACATTTCTAGAGCGCTACTAGGGTTACGCAGCGCTGTACAATTTAACAAAGAGAGACAGTCCCTGCTCAAAGAGCTTACAATCTAATAGATAAGAGTGAGACAAATATAGGACAATCAAGCCATTGTGACATCACTGATGAAGTTGGCTCTTAGGCATTGGTGGAATGAGGCATTATGACATCACAATCTCAGCTCTGGTTAAATCACTGCTATATGTAATACTACTACTACTACTTAACATTTCTAGAGCGCTACTAGGGTTACGCAGTGCTGTACAATTTAACAAAGAGAGACAGTCCCTGCTCAAAGAGCTTACAATCTAATAGACAAGTGAACGGTCGTCCGATAGGGGCAGTCAAATTTATGCACCACGACTTGCAAAAACATACATTTATATTTATCAGAATTTTATATACTAGCCCTTCATTGAAAACAGTGGTCTACAAATTAGTAAAACTATTCAAAAAAAAAAAAAAAAAGAGAGAGGAGAATTCTAATAGGTCAGGTATGGCTCGCTGAAACCCAGACCACAAAGTGACTCACCTCCAAAGCTATATAAAAATAAGCCTTCAAACTCCACAGAAATGAGGTACTATCAGTTAAAACTACAGTGGCAGCTCTTATTAAGGATAATAACCTCCAAAAAAGAAAATTGAGTATATGGAGAACCAACTGAGAAGATGTAACTTGCGTTTTTTGAATTTCCCTATACCCCTTAGTTCCTGCCAAAGAAATGCTAAGAAAATATTTAGTTGAAATACTGGGGATATCCCCAGATAATTTTCCTCCATTAACCAAGGCTGTATACATTTCAAATGCAAGGACGGGAAGACCAGTTCCAATAACTCAACCTGATTTAAAAGTTGACTCATTTCTTGAAAGTTCATTGGAGGTTATTACTGAAAGGACACATTGCTGGTATCATTTGCTCTAGAACTAGACCGAAATAATATATTTAGACTTTTTTTCCGCCACATTGCACTCCTTTCCTGGTTCTAAAATACAAGTTTTCCCAGATCTCTCTAGAGATACACAAAAACGAAGAAAGACTTCTTAGCGTTAAAAGGAAGGGTCCTCCAGTTGGGAGGGACCTTCATAACTTAAATTTCCTTGTAAATGTTTATTTCGTTGCAATCCAATATTATATGTTTCTTGAACCAGGAAAGGTGTGCTTGAAGTTATTGTGAGTAAAGAGTGACTGTCATTCAACCCTGGCTCTAACGCTTATCGCTGCGTACTCTAATCCCTTCCATCCCCTAGATATTTCTTTTATTTTTATTAAATTGTGATATTTCTAGTTCCTATTTCCTTGGATCTTCCTTAATGTGGACTAATTGAATTTATATAAATAGTGCTTGAATTATTACTTTAATGATTCTTGTTCAGTAAGTTTCTACGATTTATGTATTTGCATAAATGTAAATTTAAAATTATAAATAAAAAAATAAAAAAAAATTAAAAAAAAATAAAAAAAAATAAGCCTTCAAACTTGCTTTAAACAACAACAAAACCAGGGGACACAAGATGAAGCTAGAATATGGTAGATTTAAAACAAACAGGAGAAAGTTTTTTCTTTACTCAGCGTGTAGTTGGACTCTGGAACTCGTTGCCGGAGAATGTAGTGACAGCAGCTGGCCTTACGGAATTTAAAGGGGGGTTGAACAGATTCCTGAGGGAAAAGTCCATTGAACATTATTTAAAATTTTTTTTTTTTTTTTTGGGGGGTGGGGGGGGGGGGGGGGGTGGGTGGGGTTGCCGGGTTCTTGAAGCCTGGATGGCCACTGTCAGGATGCTGGGCTTGATGGACCCTTGGTCTTTTCCCAGTATGGCGGTGCTTATGTACTTATGACAGAATCTGTAAGTTGAGGTATTTGCAAAGGGCATTACAAACTATGAAAAAAATCAGGAGTAAGAAACAGGTCAACCAGCCATCTCTTCACCTGTCCTCTCAAAATGTATTTTCACATTTAACGATGAGGACTATTTACTAACCTGCACTAAGGTTTGCACCTAACATTTATATCACCAAAGTTAAGGCAGGTTAGTTAAAAAATCCATATGTTGACTGCCAGCCACTTAGGGGGGCACTTCCCACTTGCTGTGTAGTTAACGCAGGGCTACAATTGCTACTGTACATTAATGACACAGCTCTGGATGTATAACTCAAGTTTCAAGTTAGCTTGAGTAGCAGTACATCAAACACCAGTAGTTTACAGGGTTTAAAATTAGGAAGAGATATAAATAATCGATGAGTAACTGCACCATGTTAGTAGTTAACATAGAGTTTTGATACAATGCATTGACTGCAAGGCACAGTCTCGGATTTCCACGTTACGTGTTTATAGAGTAATCAGCATGCAGTAACAGTTAATACAGCACTGACCTGTTAGTGACGCCCCAACACTGCTTAGCAAATAGGCCCTGATTTGTTTTATTCATGCAGCAATTCTCTGCCGAATACTGCAGGTTTTGTCAGAGCATGGAATGGGTTATTAGTGACATTAACAAAACCAGATTTGCTATAAACAAAACCCCACACTTCAATAGGCCTATCCTGGATAATCCACTGTAAGTGCAAAATAACAGGCGCAGGTCATTTAACAGAATACTTACATATTTGTCCCCAGCTTTAAGATTCTTTCTCCGTACAGATCATACGACCCTTCCCTGAGAGAACTGACATAATTTCCTCCATTCACGAATTCGACCCGTTTAACTTCTCTCCACTGCCATTAAAGGTTCTGTAATAAAAAAAAAACAAAGATCCAGGCAATCTGAAGAAGTGTAATGACACTGAGTAAACAGAAGCTTGATACTTGTCTATTACTCATGTTGATTTATTCTTGCTGTACACCGCCTTGAGTGAATTCCTTCAAAAAGGCGGTAAATAAATCCTAATAAATACTGGAGTTGCACGTGGAAGGTGAGAACAAGTTTGGGTAACAATGCTGTATCAGAGGTTATTTATATACAAAGGATGGGCCTATGAGCAACTGTTCTCGCTGCAGTATCATAACGCCTCTGTATCGCTCCTTGGTGCGACCACACCTTGAGTACTGCATTCAATTCTGGTCGCCATAATCTCTAGCGGAATTAGAAAAGGTTCAAAGAAGAGCGACCAAAATGATAAAGGGGATGAAACACCTCCCATATGAGCAAAGGCTAAAGAGGGGGGGGATACAATGAGGTCTACAAATCCAGAGTGGTGTAGAACGGGTAGAGTGAATCGATTTTTCCACTTTTAATAAGTACAAAAGACCAGGGGACACTCAATGAAATTAAAACGAGGAGGAAATATTTTTTCACTCGAAGAATAGTTAAGCTCTGGAACTCGCTGCCAGAGGATGTGGTAACAGCGGTTGGTATATCGGGTTTTAAAAAAAGGTTTGGACAAGTTCCTGGAGGAAAAGTCCATAGTCTGTTATTGAGATGGACATGGGGGAAGCCACTGCTTGCTCCGGGATTGGTAACATGGAATGTTGCTACTAACTGGGTTTCTACCAGGTACTTGCGACCTGGATTGGCCACTGTTGGAAGCAGGATACAGGGCGAGACCAACCATTGGTCTGACCTAGTATGGCTATTCTTATGTTATGCTGTTATGTAGTAGGATTAAAGGATAAGAAAACTCATGTGTTTTTATTCTTCCAGTTTTGTTTTTTTTTAAATAAAAGTTCCTCACCTCCGGCTTTACGTGCATCTACCCATTTTACTGCAAAAGGGACTATATTTAATGCAATAAGAAAAAGGATATGTGAGCCCAATTGACAGCTCCGATTGGCCAAACACCTCCACCTCCAAATTACTCCTAGAATAATTACAAAAGAGTCAGTACTGTATTTTTTCACGGAGAGAGCAGTGGATGCTTGGAATGCCCTCCCGCGGGAGGTGGTGGAAATGAAAACGGTAACGGAATTCAAACATGCGTGGGATAAGCATAAAGGAATCCTGTGCCGAAGGAATGGATCCCAGGAGCTTAGTCAGATCGGGAGGCAGGGCTGGTGGTTGGGAGGCGGGGATAGGGCTGGGCAGACTTATACGGTCTGTGTCAGAGCCGTGGTGGGAGGCGGGGATAGTGCTGGCAGACTTATACGGTCTGTGCCAGAGCCGGTGGTGGGCAGCGGGACTGGTGGTTGGGAGGCAGGGATAGTGCTGGGCAGACTTATACGGTCTGTGCCAGAGCCGGTGGTGGGAGGCGGGGCTGGTGGTTGGGAGGCGGGGATAGTACTGGACAGACTTGTACGGTCTGTGCCAGGGCCGGTGGTGGGCAGCGGGACTGGTGGTTGGGAGGCGGGGATAGTGCTGGACAGACTTGTACGGTCTGTGCCGGAGCCGGGGTTGTGAGGCGGGGCTGGTGGTTGGGAAGTGGGGATGGTGCTGGGCAGACTTGTGCGGTCTGTGTCGGAGCCGGTGGTTGGGAGGAGGGGCGGGTGGTTGGGAGGCGGGGATAGTGCTGGGCAGACTTATACGGTCTGTGCCCTGAAGAGCACAGGTACAAATCAAAGTAGGGTATACACAAAAAGCAGCAAATATAAGTTATCTTGTTGGGCAGACTGGATGGACCGTGCAGGTCTTTTTCTGCCGTCATCTACTATGTTACTATGTAGTACTGCTCTCAAACATAAGGTTGCATCTCATAAGAGAGTGAAACCCATGCGACTGGTTCTTACTTTTAACATGGTCTACAAAATTTAGATACACCTTTTACTGGACTAATATAAAAAACGTAGCACTAATCAATACAGCATTTTAACTGCTGTTTAAAAACACATCATTCCTCACAGTCTCGCTGATGCACAGAAAGCACAGCACCTCTGTGACAAAATCACCTGATGAGTCCTGGAACTTCAGTTCCCCATGGTACAGGCCCACATGTTGGCAGCACAAAGCGGCCATTTGAATTTTGAACCTTGTCCTTCAGGAAGATGGACACCTAGAGTGAAACAAAACACGTGCTACCTCAAGGAATTCAAAGGGCACAAATTCATATTTAAGTTACATCAGTGCAGAGATCAGAAGATTTGATTCTCGGGTCTTTGGCCCTGCTTTCCAACAATCAGTGGAGGGAGCAAAGACACATCACAGCGCTGGCCTCAACACCAAGATCAGATCCTGCAGTTCCAAGTCAGTGGGAAGGTTTAGGCAAGTGCTAATGCTGAATTGTCTCCCTCCCCACCCCCTAAGTAGGCATGGAAATTACATCAACGGATGTAGGATTAATGCATTTGATTAAGACTGAAAATTGAGCAAATATAAGCAGAGCTTCAGAAACAGACACACAGACCACTGAAGTGTGTTTTGTATTTTACTGATTTGCACATACACTCAGTGCTGTATGTATAAAGAGACACCCACAGACTGCTGTACAAGTGGTTTCTGTCTGGTGATGAACTCACTATGAATATCTCTTACCCTGATATGCATGTCCTGAAAGAAAATGAGAAGTGTTTGTCTGATCAACTGAAACTCTCCAGCAGGGAGACAACTGTACAGCTGAAATAGAAAGAAAATCTGATCACTAGCGTGGCCACAAGACCCTCAAATCACTGATTACCGTATTTTTCGGACTATAAGACGCACTTTTTTCCCCCAAAATTTGGGAGGAAAATGGGGGGTGCGTCTTATAGTCCGAAGGTAGCAGTTTTTTTACCTCCGTTCCGTACTTACAGGATTCCATGTTCCCTGGTGGTCTAGTGACTTCGGGGCAGGAAAGAGCCCCCTCTTTCCTGCCCATCGCGCTGCTCTCCGTGCTTCTCAATGCTTTCCGACGGTCTCGGCGAGATTCAAAATGGCCGCCGAGATTCTCTTTCCTGCCCCGAAGTCACTAGACCACCAGGGAACACGGAATCCTGTAAGTACGGGACGGAGGTCCAAAACCCGGACAAGACGCACCGGAGCACCTAGGTTTTAGAGGAGGGAAAGAGGAAAAAATTTTTTTTTCCTATTTCCCTCCTCTAAAACCTAGGTGCGTCTTATAGTCCGAAAAATACGGTATATGAGAATGTAAAATGAAAAGATGCTCCAGGTTTCCAAAGTGTCACTCTCTTAAGTTTAACAGAAATTGTAGCTGTTCTCTTCAGGAGCTAAAGAAATTACAAGTTCAGTTCAATATGAAAAGTTTTTCTCTCAAAAGAACTCAATATGAAAGGCCAGATAATGTACTAATCCAGCATATCAACTAGAACTGGTGCCAGCTGCTGCCTCGAACGCCCCTTCTTTTAAACATCTCACCAACCCAGAAGGCTTTCATCCCTACTCCTGAGAACCCCCGGCCAACAGACACCAAGCTCAAATCTGTTTCTGGCACCGCAGGCTAGACCTAGTATCAACTATAAACAAAGCAATTATGGGGGGAAGGGGGAGTGTAATTCTATAACCGGGTGCTTGCATGCATAATGAAACCAAGACACCTAGGTTCCACTAGAGAATGCCAGTAGAACTTGGTATCGGTCAGGCCTAACATGTAAATACTTGCACTTATGCCCGACACAGAGCTGGTGTTAAGTGTGAGCACCTATCTATGTGACAAGGATGCATGAAGTTCCAGTATTCTGTAAGCTACACTGCCTATGCTGTGCCCCCTTCAGTTTACCATGTATTTACAGGCAGAATATTAACATTTAAGTGCATATGTGCTTGTCATTATCATATACATTTACATGTAAAGTCTCCAACAACCTGTTCCTGGCCTTATCCAAAGGTCTCTATTCTGTCCTCATCTATCTGCTGCTTTTGACACTGTTGATCACTGCCTACTCCTTGATACGTTGTCCTCACTTGGATTTCAGGGCTCTGTTCTTTCTTGGTTTTCTTATCTCTCCCATCATACTTTCAATGTATGCTCCGGTGGATCCTCCTCCACTTCTATCCCACTATTAGTTGGTATACCTCAGGGCTCTGTCTTGGGACCTCTTCTTTCTCCATCTATAATTCTTCCCTTGGTGCTCTGTTCTCCTCCCATGGTTTTCAGTATCACCTTTATGCAGATGACTCCCAAGATCTATCTCTCCACACCAAATATTTCAGCAGGAATCCAGGCCCAAGTCTCAGCCTGCCTGTCTGACATCGCTGCCTGGATGTCTCACCACCATCTGAAACTAAACATGACCAAGACTGAGCTTCTTATCTTTCCCCGTTCTCTATCTCTGTGGATAACATACTCATCCTCCCTGTCTCAGCTTGTAACCTTGGGGTCATCTTTGACTCCTCTCTCTCTCTTTCTCTGCACATATCCGCTATCTCTATCACATTTGCTTATTTCTGATCTGACGAAGAAGGGCAACCTTCGAAAGCTAATCAAGAAATGTATTAAGTTATCTACTATAATAAAACGCAGCCTCAACGTTCTGAGGACACTGACGTCACTGAAGTCACTCACACACCGGTTCGTGGTTTCATGGTGGTGAAGCCACCACAACATCTTCATGCCCCGCCCTCGCGTCACACGTGATGACGTCGAGGGCGGAACATGAAAACAAATTTACGCACGGGGAGCAGTAGGGAAACACGCGTGTTTCCCTACTCCTCCCCTTCCAACAAATCCCAGCCGCCGCTGACGTGCACATGAACCCCGCCCCTTTCGCCACATAGCCCCGCCCACGGTACCACACGCTTAACCTCACCAACCTCCCTCCCTCCCTGTCACCTCCCCTCCCCTTACGCGTGTCTCCCTGATGGTCTACAGGTACCTGTTCCGTCGGCCCAGGAAAGAAAGAGCCCCCTCTTTCCTCCCGTAGCGGTGGCTTCCTTGCTGCATGGTGTGGGAGTCCGGCTCTCGGCGTTTCAAAATGGCCGCCGAGAGTTCAAGCTGCCTCGCGAGACTTCAACTCTCAGCGGCCATTTTGAAATGCTGAGAGCCGGACTCCCACACCATGCAGCAAGGAAGCCACCACTACGGGAGGAAAGAGGGGGCTCTTTCTTTCCTGGGCCGACTGAACAGGTACCGGAAGGGGAGGGGAAGGGAGTCCCGTGCCCGCTAGCGCCCGTTTCATCGGCGCCAGAAACGGGCCATTTTTACTAGTGTCCAATAAAAAAGGTATCATCTTATTTTCTTTTCATGTTTTATTTTGTTTGATTTCTATTGATAACCTTTCTCTATCACTAAATCACTACAGAGACTATTTGTACCAAACCTTAATTACTCAAAAATATCTATAACATTAAGCCCTCTGGTGAACAAACTAACATCTTCTACTCACACCATTTTAAATCAACACACTGCAAAATATTGAAATAACACATTTAACAGCCTAATATCTCTGATTTTACATTGTTCATATGTATATCCGAAAGTCAATGTACTTAGCTTTTCATTAACTGTGATAATTACAGTAAACTCTCAAATTTAACTGAATCTTCTAAGGTGCAGTAGGGATGAACAAAGTTCACCAGTTGCAGCTACACACACCCAAAATATATAATGAACTGTTGCAGCCAAAAGCATGCGATGAAGTCTTAAAATCCAATATCAAATTTGCTTATATCTATATGTTCTCTCTCACACCAAAACTTCTTGTATCCACATTATCTCTCTCAGTCCAGTCCGCATGGTTCCACTCAACACTCCAACTGTTTCTTTCTCTATAACATCACCAAAACTTGTCCCTTCCTTTCTGAGCACACTACCAAAACCATAATCCACACTCTTATCACCTCTCACTTAAACTACAACTTGCTTCTCACAGGTCTCCCACTAAGCCATCTCTCTCCCCTTCAGTCTGTTCAAAATTCTGATACACAACTTATATTCCACCAGTGTCGCTATGCTCACATTAGCCCTCTCCTCAAGTCACTTTATTGGCTCCCTATCCATTTCCACATACAGTTCAAACTCCTCTTATTGACCTATAAGTGCATTCACTCTGCAGCTCCTCAGTACCTCTCCACTCTCATCTCTCCCTACACTCCTCCCCAGGAACTCCGTTCACTGGGTAAATCTCTCTTATCTGAACTTTCTCCTCCACTGCTAACTCCAGTTCCTTTTATCTTGCTGCTCCATACTCCTAGAATAGACTTCCTGAATCAGTACGTCAAGCTCCAGCTCCGGCCATCTTCAAATCTAGGTTAAAAGCCCACCTTTTTGAGGCTGCTTTTAACTCCTATCCACTTGTTCAGTACCTATGTCTGTTTTATCATTCTTATCTTAAGTAATTCCCTTACCTGTCCCGATTAGATTGTAAGCTCTGTCGAGCAGGGACTGTCTCTTACAGGTTCAATGTACAGCACTGTGTATATGTAGTAACGCTATAGAAATGATAAGTAGTAATATATATGTGAACTGCCCTTCACATGTCCAAGATACCAGTTACGGGACACTGGGCTTGACGGACCTTTGGTCTAACCCAGTGGGAGCAATTATGTTCTTATGACAAGCCATGCAGGAGTCAAGAATAATTCACAGTGAAGCTTTGGTGAAACAGCAGTTTTTCTCTTGGCCTCCTGAAGTATGGTTATTATAGGAAGATTTAGGTACATTTCACCCAAGCAATGGTGCCTATTGGGAAGGCACAGAGCTATGAAAAGGAGTTGAATATAACACATGATCCAGTACAGTATGGTAAAGGTCACCTTTAGTCAGAAGATCCCGCCACAGCCACGTTTCAGCTAGTGCCTGCCTCAGGGGCACAGATAACTATCTAAAAACAAATCTAAAATATATGCATCAATAATAAATAAAAAATAAAACACATAGCACATATATTTATATTTAGGGAATAGCATACTGCACATAGAATTCATAAAATAATGTTGTAAATAAATAAATACTTATATTTCTAACGTGGCTACATCATGCTCTTCTGAACAAAACTGATCTTTACTATACTGAGCTGGACTGTGTGTTTTGTCCAGCTGCTTTTCATATCTCTGTGGTTTCTGTTGCTTAGTTCGCCTTTTGGGAAAGCTCCATCTGTCTGTCCGCATTGGCACAAAGACATTCTTGCATACACACACCTCGCACAGCCCATCACTCATACCATGTCTTTTCACTCCCAGCCGCTAAAAGATAGAGAAAGAGGAAATGTGCCATTTCATCACACTAACTGCACTTTTCAACCTGTTAAAAATGTACATTTCCTGAAACTGAGCACTATGAACTCTTATCTGCCCTGCCACGCTAATTTACATTCCTAAAACAACCTGCTACAGTCTTAGCTTTCCCTTTAAGTTTTTGGAGATTTGTACTTCTACTTTTCCCGATTAAAAAAAAAAAAACAACACATGATCACAAACCACAAAATATACTGGAATAAAAGTTAAAAAAAAAATAAAAAAGACATCACCAGCCTGCCCCCCACAACCAAGGGGAATGTGTTCACCTCAGTATAACTGTTTTGCTACAGAAGTAGGACCCAACAGCCACTGAATAACAAGATTCATACGTCAATCAGCTGCCGAAAAGTTTCATCCACTTGGTTCAGAATGCTTGGAGAATCCCGGACAAAGTCCTTGATGGCATCCATATGATTGAAAGTGACTAGCAAAATATCCTTGGGCCGAGGGCAGAGCAGAACCTGATATTTGAAGGCCATGGTCATCAGATCATAGAGCTGAAAACACAGAAAAACACAAAACCAATGTTGTTAGCTAAGGTGGTACAGTTAATACTAAATAAAAAACAGAAACAAAGATAGTCAGTAGAAAAAGAAGGAATGAGCCAATTGCATGTCCTTCTCTGGTTACCAAAGAGACTGTCTGACGAATTCTCTCTCATGTCTAGATCACAAAAGGTGCACCAGACCAATAAGGAAAATAAGGAATAATCTTATAAACAGGGCTCCCTATCGGAAAACCCTCAAAAGGCACCCATGTGCCTCTGGGTTGTTGTTTTTTTTTTTGTTACATTTGTACCCCGCACTTTCCCATTCATGGCAGGCTCAATGTGGCTTACATATTGTATACAGGTACTTATTTGTACCTGGGGCAATGGAGGGTTAAGTGACTTGCCCAGAGTCACAAGGAGCTACCTGTGCCTGAAGTGGGAATCAAACTCAGTTCCCCAGGACCAAAGTCCACCACCCTAACCACTAGGCCACTCCTCCACTGTTGCTACTATTTGAGATTCTACATGGAATGTTGCTATTCCACTAGCAACATTCCATGTAGAAGTCGGCCCTTGCAGATCACCAATGTGGCCGCGCAGGCTTCTACATGGAATGTTGCTAGTGGAATAGCAACATTCCATGTAGAATCTCAAAGAGTAGCAACATTCCATGTAGAATCTCCAATAGTATCTATTTTATTTTTGTTACATTTGTACCCTGCGCTTTCCCACTCATGGCAGGCTCAATGCGGCTTACATATTGTATACAGGTACTTATTTGTACCTGGGGCAATGGAGGGTTAAGTGACTTGCCCAGAGTCACAAGGAGCTGCCTGTGCCTGAAGTGGGAATCGAACTCAGTTCCTCAGTTCCTCAGGACCAAAGTCCACCACCCTAACCACTAGGCCACTCCTCCACTGTTGCTACTATTTGAGATTCTACATGGAATGTTGCTATTCCACTAGCAACATTCCATGTAGAAGTCGGCCCTTGCAGATCACCAATGTGGCCGCGCAGGCTTCTACATGGAATGTTGCTAGTGGAATAGCAACATTCCATGTAGAATCTCAAAGAGTAGCAACATTCCATGTAGAATCTCCAATAGTATCTATTTTATTTTTGTTACATTTGTACCCTGCGCTTTCCCACTCATGGCAGGCTCAATGCGGCTTACATATTGTATACAGGTACTTATTTGTACCTGGGGCAATGGAGGGTTAAGTGACTTGCCCAGAGTCACAAGGAGCTGCCTGTGCCTGAAGTGGAAATCAAACTCAGTTCCCCAGGACCAAAGTCCACCACCCTAACCACTAGGCCACCCCTCCACTGTTGCTACTATTTGAGATTCTACATGGAATGTTGCTATTCCACTAGAAGTTGGCCCTTGCAGATCACCAATGTGGCCGCGCAGGCTTCTGCTTCTGTGAGTCTGACGTCCTGCACGTACGTGCAGGACGTCAGACTCACAGAAACAGAAGCCTGCGCAGCCTTCTACATGGAATGTTGCTAGTGGAATAGCAACATTCCATGTAGAATCTCCAATAGTAGCAACATTCCATGTAGCATCTCCAGTAGTAGCAACATTCCATGTAGCATCTCCAATAGTATCTATTTTATTTTTGTTACATTTGTACCCTGCGCTTTCCCACTCATGGCAGGCTCAATGCGGCTTACATGGGGCAATGGAGGGTTAAGTGACTTGCCCAGAGTCACAAGGAGCAGCCTGTGCCTGAAGTGGGAATCGAACTCAGTTCCCCAGGACCAAAGTCCACCACCTTAACCACTAGGCCACTCCTCCACTTCACATCTGTAATGATCCCAAGTAGTCCACTAATTTACACCTGTTACGAAGATGCAAATGTATGCATGTACTCACATTTTATAAAATATATACATATTTACAACACTGCCCCTGCAGGGCCACATGTATAAGTGCATTCCATCTCATTATTGCTCATACTTATACATGTAAACTTGCATGGCCAAGGAGGCAAGAACCCTTCTCCATGGTTTACAAAATTGCTCCCTAAAAAAACTACCAGCCCAGTACCCCTAAACCACCATGGACTCAAGGGAACCTACAGGGGGAGGGGGTGGATTTCATTGTTGATTTAAATCGTGAATTGATAATGAATTTGATTGTTGTGCAGACCGGATGGACCGTTCAGGTCTTTATCTGCCGTCACTTATTATGTGACTATGTTTTGCCCACAGTAACTTTAACGTGCATTACAGCAATATAACGCACGATATTGCTGTTTAATGCATTAAAGAGACAAACATCATGAATTATTCCCTTAACAAGTTAGTAACTACCTCCTAAATGTCTAAATTTATTATAAATAACATATGCATGAGTCAGATATCATAAATCTAAACAGAGAGAGGGGGTATCTGTGGCAAACTGAGATGACAGACTCCAGAGAAGTGTGCTCAAACAATTTAACAATTAATCACAACTATGTTCCCTGCCCCGAAGGTCTGTATCTAACCCTTATAGGTCCTAATCTGCATTAATACTTGGCCTAGGTCAGGTGGGAGACAGACTATAATAGTTTATTATATTGGCTGCGAGTCACTATTGCCAACCAGCCCAAGGCAGAGTTCATGTGGATCTGCACCGAGTGGTCATTAGAAGGGATTCCAGTTTACCTTGTCCATGCTGGCCTGGTTTAACCTCATGATGGATGCATGAGCCAGACGGTCAAACACTGTCCTGAGGGCCTTCTTGGAATAGAGCTCCTGGGGTTTAAACAGTTCCTCCATGAATTTCTTATTGAACATGGTGGTGATGATATCATTCATAACTGTAAAAGCAAGAGGCACAAGTTTGAAATGAGTGTTACATGATGCATAAAGGCATCAAAGTGTGATCACGTTTGCAGTTACTGTATGTTAATTGACTAAATTGAAGTGTACTAAGTGCAAAGGCTCTGCATTAACTGTTTGACAAAACGCTGGTAACACTTCAGAGGTTATACATTCTTTTCTGAACTCTCATCCCCCGTAATTTTTATCACACTTAAACCTTCACTCACAGAAAATGTTATACCAAATGTTCTTTTTGCCAAGGTTCTATTACCCCATTATTTGCCCATTGTCTCTTCCTATTGTCCCATTGTTCTTTTCCTTGTCCCATTCCCTAACGATACCTTGACTCTGTCTTCGCATAACTTCTCAAAATGTAATCCATAACTGAATTGTAACAAATTATATTTCCATTATTTACAATGTATTGTAAGCCACACTGAGCCCGCAAATAGGTGGGAAAATGTGGGATACAAATGCAATTAAATAAAATAAAAATAAATTCAGTTAACATTGAAGGAGTCTCTTTACTGTGTAATAACCGAACGGCAGTGAATGTGATGCAGTTACCTGTACCTTCACCGCACTGAGTTATCCGACACGCTAACAGTCAACACACAGTAACTGTCTGTATGTTAACGGTAAGATGCATTTGCTAGCCATCTCATGTCCCCTTCTGCATTAGGTGGATAACACGGAAATGAGTGCGCATTAACCGTGAAGGCCCCACATTAACTCCCATATTAACCAGCTAACCAAGCTTATTAAATGGGGCCCTAGATTCGTAAAAGGTCATTTAGTGCAGATATCCACAAGAGAAAAAGGCATTCCCTAAGTGTAGTCAGCAAATGAGGCAATTCTACAAAAAGGCAGCCGGACGTACGCAGGGGAGGAACACATGGGCAGAGCGTGGGCGGGACATGGGCATGTTGCCAAACAACACGCACAGCTTAGAAAATACTATCACGCCTCGTATTCCGTGACGTAGGTGCACCCACCATACCCCATTGTCATGCCTAATTTAAGACACCCAGTTAAAGAACTGCCCCCACAGTACTTGGTCTTCATAGTATCGGGGAATTCAATCTCCTTAAAAAAAAAAAAAAAAACTATATTTTCAGCCATTCACTCTCTTGTGACTGTAAACAAAAATATAAAGACCAAAAGACCACTAACCCCAGCTCCCTGCTTAAATCTGACAATGAGGGAAGGTTTTGTTTTGAACTTTGAAAGGGTCTGATGAATGTTCTAGGAAAACTCTGATGTTCTTAGCTTGAATCTTTTTGAATTTTGTACCACCTTTGCCCCTGTTTTCCAAGCAGGGAAAGATTTATCCCATCTTCCAACATTTGTACTCCGAGTAAACTAAGAATGCACTATATATGGGCCAGATTTGGTCTGGTCTAAAGCACATATCTGAAGACCTGAACCAGACCTCAAGAGCTTTGCCTGTCCTCTGTGTGATTACGGCAAATCAAACTTTTCTAGAATAGGAAGCTGCAGCTCCATATGAGCTTATAATTCTATCATCATAGCAATTGCTATCACTCTAGCGCTGAAAGCAACAAGAGGGTTCACCCTAATTGCCAGGGGACATGAGTGTTTGTTTCCATATCTATTGCATGCAGTTGCTAAGTTACAATACCTCTTTTCCTGTCCTCATCTGTCCAATCATCTACTCGAAGCATATGAAACAAATAAAATGGATTCAGAAAATAAAGTAATTAAAAGTAATACAAATAGATTTTTTAAGAAGATGGTAAAAAGAAAAGGTTTTTTTGACTGTCGTTCCTTATTGCTATATAAAAATGTAGCCACAATCTCTCAGCAAGCTATGAACAAACCATTCAAAAGTATGCTTTGGGAATATTTATTCCCACTACCATTTCATAACAGCCAGCAACCACTAGCTAACATCCTAACCCCTGCCTTTAATCTGCAGGGTTATTGGATTGTGTTAATATGAGTCCAGAAAGTCCCCAAATGATGCAGCGAAGAGGCCGATCGTTTTTGAAATGAAAAGAAATCTCCAGTTCTAATAAGCAAGGTGCAGGAAACTTTGAAAAGGAAAGCAGGTACATATGAGGGGAGTGAAGGCCAATAAAGCAGAGTGGACGCGTGCACAAGTGAGGGCATGTCACTGATGTGCCCTAGAAGGCTGAAGACAGAATGAAAAGCTCACTACCGAACATAAGGCAAGAGCACAGAAGCACCAGCCCAGATCCCCCACTTAAGGGAAAACAATCTTATTTCTCTAAATCTATACCTGCGTTTCTTTTCCCCCCCAGAGTTCTAAAATATTTACAATTTTAAACATTATAAAATTGTGAAACCAAATGTCGGAACCATCACACAGAATTGTCATGCCATAGCACCACTGTTGAAAATCACGAAATGTAGTGCCCAAGTGTTACAGCCCTGGTTAACACCTACACACATCAACCGGTGGTGTGCATGCTGCAGCTACTAACATGATCTATTCCGTGAAATAATTAAAAACTGGTAAAAATGTACTTATTTATTCAAATTTGATGCCCACTCTTCTCAAAACCAAATCAGAGCCTTTACAGTAACAACATTAAACAGAGCATACATAACATTACAATCCAAAAACAAAGGGCCTCTGTTACTAAACCATGCTAGCAATTCCAAATGCAGCCCATTTGCCACACCGGAAATCGCTAGCACGGTTTAGTCAAAGAGACCCAAAGAGAAGTGGTACATCAGTTAGAAAAATTACTACGTCATCTCTTCAGCTGCTGAATTTTTGCCTATAAATCAGATTTCCCATTGCTTACTATTATACCCCAAGAAAACATGTGGCACACAAAGAATATTAGTATTGATAAGCACAATACTTGCTCCTAAATCTGCAGTGTCTTTTTGTGCCGGCTTAAAATGTTAAAGTCAAGGCCGGCTGAAAGGTGATTCTCTTTTTTAAAAGGTCTGTTCCAGGCACATTCTAGCTAGTCTGCTTAAACTCTTTTTTTAAGTGTCTCATATTTTTTGTTGTTATGCTATTAACATATTGTTTAAATAATTATTATTATGCTCAATCCAGTAACTGTACCACAACAAAATCCTTTTTGCTCAATTAGAACTCAGTGTATTTCTGTTCAAAGTCAGACTGTGTTATGTTTTTTGGTCCATTATTGAAAAAAAAACAAACAAACAAACAAACGAATAAGTGCAAAACGTAGAGGCTCATGCCATTGGGATGTAGGAGGAGACAGCTCTTTTAGTAGACTGATCCCCCAGACATCCCAGGAGAGCAATAGGGAACCCTAGAGGGCATTTCTGTGCACGTCATGAAAATGCTCCCAGGTACACATCTCACCTTTGCTCCCTTATCTTGTCCCCTCAGCACTCCTTAACAAACCCCAAACACATTGTCCCCCCCCCCTCTGTACACCACTACAATAGCCCTTATATGTGGGTAGGTGAGTCACAGTTTCCACCACAAGTGTGGCAGGTAGAGGGACATAGGGACCCGAGTCCTCCACTCCATAGTCCACCAACTACTACAGCAATCCAGGGACCTGCTGCTCTAATAGACCTGGCTGTAACATCTGAGGCCGTCAAAGAGACTGGTAAGTCATTTTTATTCACATTTTGGGGGGCTAGGAGGAGGTCAGTGACCACTGGGGGTACTGGGGAGTCATCCCTGATTCCCTCCAGTGGTCATCTGGTCATTTAGGACTCCATTTTGTGCCTTATTCATTACATAAACAGGTCTAGGTCAAAATGTCTTATTTTTTTTAGTTTTGTTTTGTTCCATTATGGTTGAAAACATCTAAGTCTTAGCAACGCCCAAATTCTACCCTTAACACGCCCACTTTAGATTTGGTTGCACTTTAGGTTTTGAAAATACTCATTTGGACGTTTTTCTCATCCAAATGTTGCTTTATGCCACTTTTTAGTGAGCCTACAATAGGAGACAATGTTTTGAAACTCGGGTCCTTGGGATGTTGGAAGCACAAAGTCTTTGCTACACTGGCCTTTCTAGCCCATGTCCACAGCCAATAAGTACTCCCCACTGAACCTCTTACATTATTTTCTTGGAACTGCCTTGCCTCACAAGGTTATTTAGTTTTTATTTATTTATTGCATTTGTATCCCACATTTTCCCACCTATTTACTACTACTTAACATTTCTAGAGCGCTACTAGGGTTACGCAGCGCTGTACAATTTAACAAAGAGAGACAGTCCTTGCTCAAAGAGCTTACAATCTAATAGATAAGAGTGAGACAAATATAGGACAATCAAGCCATTGTGACATCACTGATGAGGATGGCTCTTAGGCATTGGTGGAATGAGGCATTATGACATCACAATATCAGCTCTGGATACCAGAGACTGAAACTCTTCACACTAAGGGGGGAAGTGGGCCAAGTATAGGAGACAGTCGAGCCATTGTGACATCACTGATGAGGTTGGCTCTTAGGCATTGGTGGAATGAGGCATTATGACATCACAATCTCAGCTCTGGTTAAATCACTGCTATATGTAATACTACTACTACTACTTAACATTTCTAGAGCGCTACTAGGGTTACGCAGCGCTGTACAAATTAACAATTAAGGACGGTCCCTGCTCGGAAGAGCTTACAATCTAAAGGACGAAATGTCAAGTTGGGGTAGATAAGTTTTCCTGAGAAGAGGTGTAGTGATTAGGTGCCAAAGGCGACATTGAAGAGGTGGGCTTTGAGCACTGATTTGAAGATGGGTAGGGAGGGGGCACGGCATATGGGCTCAGGGAGTTTATTCCAGGCATGGGGTGAGGCGAGACAGAAGGGGCGGAGCCTGGAGTTGGAGGTGGTGGAGAAGGGTACTGAAAGGAGGGATTTGTCTTGAGAGCGGAGGTTACGGGTAGGGACGTAAGGGGAGATGAGGCTCAATGTGGCTTACAGAGTTTGTTATGACATAGTCATTCCATGATATCAGATACACTTAGTATTGTATAGAGATTAAGTAAGGGAAGAGAGAAGGAAGGTGTTAGGCAGGATAGTATGGATGGTGGACTTTAATAATTGGAAGGATTGGTGAGGTAGTTTTGTGAGGCTATGGGTTCTTTTGTGAGTTTTGTGAGGCTATGATGGTTTAAAACAAGAGAAAATTCATTTTTTTACATGATTAGCTTTTTCAGCCCAAATCCATACAATTTCTTTTTTGGGGGGTGGGGGGAGATGGCCAAGAGAATTAAGGAAAAAGTGTATTAAAAAATTAATTGTTAGGGCTTACTTTATTTATTTTTTGTCTATTAGATTGCTCTTTGAGCAGGGACTGTCTTTCTTCTATTTTTGTGCAGCGCTGCGTACGCCTTGTAGCGCTATAGAAATGCTAAATAGTAGTAGTAGTAGAGGAGTAGCCTATTGGTTAGTGCAGTGCAGCTCCTTGTGACTCTGGGTAAGTCACTTAACCCTCCATTGCCCCTGGTACAAAATAACACCTGAATATATGTAAACCGCTTTGAATGTAGTTGCAAAAACCTCAGAAAGATGGTATATCAAGTCCCATTTCCCTTTCCCCCTTTCCCTTATGACATCACAATATCAGAAGTGAGCCAAGTATCAGGCAATCAAGCCATTGTGACATCACTGATGAGGTTGGCTCTTATTGGTGGACTGAGCCTCCACCTACCCTCCTCTCCTCCTTCCTGTACACATTAATTGATTTGATTTGCTTACTTTATTTTTTGTCTATTAGATTGTAAGCTCTTTGAGCAGGGACTGTCTTTCTTCTATGTTTCTGCAGCGCTGCATACGCCTTGTAGCGCTATAGAAATGCTAAATAGTAGTAGTAGTAGGGCCAACTCTGGCATTACCACTGCGCAACTGATTTTTACCCAAACCCTGCTTTTCAACTGCTACTTACGTACGCAAATCAGGCTGCCCCAATTGTTGCAAGAGACTAGTGGACAAGTAAAATAAGTCAGACACCATGAGAACTAAAAGGATAGGAACTTGGAGCCCACTTAGAAGTGCTACCCTTTGCAAAATCACTTTATCTGTGCAACCCCATTGCCAAATGTCAGTATACAATACACACAACATCCTACAAATTACACATAAAAGACAGTATCTTCTCCACACAGGAACATAGTTTAAAAATGAAAGTTATAGCCTTCTGACCTCATGATTTGAACCAGACACACAAGATCAGCTGTTTGTTTGTTTTGTTTTGACTGCACAAATTGTTTACACTGATTGTTTGGACTACCCAGCAGTAGACTGAAAACACCCTTCGAATGTAAAGGCTGCTTCCCCCTTCCCCTCCCCCACTCCCTCTTTGCAGAAGCTGACTCTGGGGCAGATGCACAAAAGTCCCTGCAAAAAAAAAAAACAAAAAACAGGTTGCTTTAAGATCCTCTGTAAAAATTACCGACTTGGAAATAGCAAGCCATGCTCAGACAAAAATGCATGCAAATGAGCTGCTCGAAATTACAGAAAGCAGCTCAGTAGGGAAAGCACATGCATGCAGCAGCCACCCGCTAAGCAGTGCATGTGTAGGGCAGCCACTCACTAAGCACGGCTGCTATGCGCATGCCCAGAACAGCGTATGCTATGGATGCACCTCCACACACAGCTACAAGCATCGAGGGTCACCGGGTCCACCAACGGGACATACCCATATACCGTGCCTTAAAACTCTGGCCAGGACAAACAGGAGAAGGAAATTTAAAAAAAAAAAAAAAAACTTCAACCACATGCCCAGGACAGCATGTGCTATGGACTCCACTGAATTTTACTGCTACACATAGCTTTCATACACGCGGCTTTTATGTATGTGTACGAAAGCCGTGTGTAGCTGCTTTTTTTTTTCTTGAGATGCTGTGCGGTTTAAACTGGACAGAGGGAACATGAGTTCATTTTGCAAGTCTGGGCTGTGATTGTTAACTGTTAAAAAAGGAGAACATTCCATTTCATTAAGGGGCCCTTTTACTAAGGCACGGCAAAAAATGGCCTGCACTGGTGTAGGCGTGTGTTTTGGACGCACACAGGTCCATTTTTCAGCGTGCCTGCAAAAAAGGCCTTTTTTTTTTGTAGCCGAAAATGAACGAGAAGGAAAATTAAAACCAGCGCATGTCCATTTTCGGCAGGAGACCTTACCGCCACCCACTGACTTAGCAGTATGTCAGCATGTGTACACTGCCGATTACCACCGAGCATATCAAGTAAAATGAGTTTATCTTGTTGGGCAGACTGGATGGACCGTACAGGTCTTTATCTGCCGTTTTGGATGCGCATCAAAAATAGAATTACCGCCTGGGACACGCAGAAGCCAGGCGGTAGTTCCAATTTGATGTGCACTGTATGCATGTAGCTGCCTACGGGCCTTTGTAAAAGGGCCCCTAAAAGCACTGTCTGCCGAGAAGCCACCAACATGCAGTAATAGCTCCTGTCCTCCCATAAAAATTTCCTGGTAAGACAGGGGCTGCATTCTGTGCATCGCTCTGAACGCACATTTAAATAGTAATCAGCTACTTGTAATAAATTTGCATATGATTCTCATAGCCTACTACCGCAAATGGTAAAAAGCACGCAGAGCCCCTTTGTGCATTTCTCGCTAAATACCGTGATTGCTAAACTGGCTTTAACCTGTCAAAATCGCAGGTTGCTAGCCCAGAAAGTTTTGTGCATCTAGCCCACAAACTGGATCTGCACTTTTTTTTTTCCTTGACTACTACTATTACTACTATTTAGCATTTCTATAGCGCTACAAAGTGTACACAGCGCTGCACAGAGAAGAAAGACAGTCCCTGCTCAAAGAGCTTACAATCTAGAAGACAAAAAATAAAGCAAACAAATCAATTAATGTGTAGAGGAAAGAGGAAAGGAGGGTAGGTGGAGGCAAGTGGATACAAGTGGTTACGAGTCAAAAGCAATGTTAAAGAGGTGGGCTTTCAATCTAGATTTAAAAATGGTCAAGGATGAGGCAAGACGTAGGGGCTCAGGAAGTCTATTCCGGGCACAGGGCGCAGCAAGACAGAAGGAGCGAAGTCTGGAGTTGGCAGTAGCGGAGAAGGGAACAGATAAGAAGGATTTATCCATGGAAAGGAGCGTACGGGAAAAAGAAATTGATAAACACTGGCTTACAGTCTAGTTAAGGTTAAGCATGAGTTAAAAAGGATAGTAAACAGGAGAACCAGATGTTAAGATGGTGCAGTCTGAAACCTTTGTCCGGATAAACAGCACATTGTTTGTTTGTTATACCGTCACTTATTGCATCAGCAAATCAGAACGGTTTACATTATAAAATATATATATATATATATATATGAAGAGCTCTTGTTTAAAGAAAGATAGGTTGTTAAAGGCAGCCACACTTTATCAACATAGAAGGGATTTCGAACTTTGAGGGCTAAACATAGCTCCAATTTGTGGATCTGTAAGACAGAATGCCACCAAAAGTGAGATTTAAGAAAGGAGTTATCCTTCCAATTTGTTAAAACCATTTTTAAGCCTGTAGCAATTAACGTATCATATATAAAGGTGTTAAGGGAAGGAGTGTTGTTGACACTGGTTCTGGTTCGTTTTTCATTTTTAGAAAGTTTTTATTAAATTTTAATAACAGGGGTAGGAAATACAAATTACAAAAAACAATCAGGTAATCACACCAAGGAATATCAGTGGACGGGTAACAGAGAGAGGAAAAGGAGGAGAATGGGGGGGGGGGGGGGGGAGCAATTTGTGAATGCATTCAAAGCAAAACCTGCAATTTACACTCGAGCACTATCAAGGGCTCTTGCTTAATTCTCACTTTTGGTGGCATTCTGTCTTACAGATCCACAAATTGGAGCTATCTTTAGCCCTCAAAAGTTCAAAATTCCTTCTATGTTGATTAAAGTGTGGCTGCCTTTAACAACCTATCTTTCTTTCAACAAGAGTTCTTCATAGTACTGGAGTGTAAATTGCAGGTTTTGCTTTGAATGCATTCACAAATTGCTCCCCCCCCCCTCCTACCTCCCTCCCTCCCTCCCTCCTCCTTTTCCTCCCTCTGTTACCTGTCCACTGATATTCTTTGGTGTGATTACCTGATTCTTTCTTGTACTTTGTATTTCCTACCCCTGTTATTAAAATGTAATAAAATATTTCTAAAAATGAAAATGAAATATATATATAAGGCCGCCCCGGTCACCTTTCTTGGCTTTATCCGCAGGGATGTTCTGGGCCCGGAGCCGCTGGTCCAGGATGTAGAGCATCTCCCCGCCCAGGTTAATGAAGAGCAACGGCAGGGTCCGCATCGACATGGTGCTCCGAGGTCGGACTGCTGCGTACGAGTCCTGCGGAGGACCAGGCGCTGCTGCTACTGCTGCTGCCGATGCAAATTCCACCCCTACCACCCCACGCCGCCAGCTGTTGCTTCTCTCTCTGCGGCGGCTGCAGCGGCCGTTGCTAGGTCACCGCAGGCGCGCGGGGGGAAGCGACGGAAGCAACGGACCAATCAGCGTGCTCGGCGTTAGAGCGGGTCGCGGACTAACCAGCGTGCTCGGTGTTAGAGAGTAGGCGGGCGGGGAAAAGAAATAGACCAATCATTAAGCTCGGAGGCGGAGTAAGGGGAAACAGACCAATCGGAGGGTCACTTGTTTAAAGGTCGGTAGTTGCTCAAATGGAAAACTCCAGGGGGATGAGAGGAGTTGGTAAGTAGTGGCTGCTGTGTAGAATGTTGTATTTTCTTGGTGTGGGAGACCTGTTTAGTCCACTTTTAAAGGTAATGAATAGAAATAAAACAATCCACCCCTGTCCTGTTAACACTGTTACTACTACATTAAAAAAAAAAAGTGTGAAAGTACAATAATGCTAGAAAAAGGGAAAAATCCCCAAATTCAAAACCAGTTCAATGTGGCGTGCTAACTGCCTCCAAATGGAGAAAAATAAGGCCACCAGCAATCCAAAACAATTATCTATCAAGAAGGAAAAGGGGGGAGGTTTGAAGTTGATGTTGGCCCTTTGGTTTTTTTCTCCTTTTTTGGCATTCTGGAGAGTGAAGTCAGCACTTGGCCACTTAATTGCTGATATTCAGCCCTTAAAGGGCCAGGTTTACTGTATAAATGGGACCTTATAAAAGTCTGTCCTATTTTTATGCATTAACCTATGGTTGCTTAAGTGCTGAATGTCAACTTAAGCGGCTTATGTTTTAACTGATATTCAAAGTCAGGGCCCACATAGGTCTTGGCTTTAAATAGTCAAGATTAATTTTTATTTATTTATTTGATTTTACTCACACCTTTTTCAGTATTCAGGTACACTGGGTAAAGTTCCCTGTCCCAGAAGGCCTCACAATCTAAGTTTGTACCTGAGGCAACGAGCAGCAGTGCGATTTGAACCGGCCACCTCTGGCTGGTCAAGACCTATGCTCTAACCACTAGGCCACTCCTCCACTCAGTGCTGCTGATGGCTGAATATTGACCCCTAGGTGTTCATCAGAAAGCTGAAAATGTACCCTTTTCCAGATCATGGGCTAAAGTTAAGCCTCAAGCTAGAGAGTTGCACAGGGACAGAAATCCAACCCGTCCCCACCCGTCCCCGTAGGAAATCTAACTCATCCCCGTGGGGAATCTAACCCGTCCCCGCAAGAATTTAACCTGTCCTCACCCACAAGAATTTAATGGTACATTAAAAAAAAAAATCCTGTCAGCTCTCTCAGTCTCTGGGTTTGAGCCGCAGCACTGCAGGCAAGGAAGGAACGGAAGCTGGAACACTCTGGTGCGCACATATAAGACTTCTCTGATTCACTGGCACTGTGTGCTAAGAGATCACCACATGCACGCGCCAGTAGGTCAGGTGACATCTGATGCTCATGCTTATGTCAGAGCTGAGGTCTGTGCATCAGCCTGGAAGCAGAGAGGAGTAATAGTAAATGACAGTAGATAAAAACCGGATCGGTCCATCCAGTCTGCCCAATAGTCACAGTCATTATTAATTCATGATTAAATCAACAATGAATGTGATATTATATACTTGATTACAGTCTTTCTGTGGTGTTTCTGGGACGTAGACCATAGAAGTCTGCCTGGTCCTATCCTTATGTTCCAACTGCTGGAGTTGCCCTCAAAGCCCACTCCAGCTTATTCATCTTCTCATTTGCGGGACACAGACCGTAAAAGTCTGTCCAGAACTGTCCTCATGTTCCAGCCCCTAAAGTTGCTGTCTAAACCCTTTCCAGCCCAACCAAAACCAGATTGCCATTTATGAGACACAGAGACCGTACAGGTCTCCCGGTATCGGCCCTAGTTCATCACAGCCAGAGTCACCATGTAAGTGTTATGCAACACATCCACACACATGCAGCCATTTAAGGTTAGGTTTTTTATAACTTCCATTTTCTAAATAGAGATCCTCTGTGTTCATCCCATGCCTTTTTGAATTTCGCCACCATTTGTATCTCTACCACCTCCTTAATGGAGGCTTTCCACATCTGAGCTGTTAAAGCGAGGAGGAGACAGCACTCAAAGAACTTGGTACTTGGTAGGTGAGAGGCTGGCGCAAGTGCAGCATACACTTCCACGGGAACCCCACAGGAATTGCTTCCGTCCCCACGGGATCCCCGCACAGCCGCTTCCGTCCCCGTGGGAATCCCGCGGGATTCCCGCAAACCTTGTTCCCGTGCAACTCTGTACCTTAAGCACTCCCCCCCCCCCCAAAAAAAGGACCAAAAGAATGTAAGTCATTCCATAGAAAACATGCAAGCAATAATTTTAACAGTGACCCAGATATCCCTGGTTTCTCTATGGGAAAAATGTTCAGTATAGTTCTTTAGCATATGAATTGGTGTAGGCTTTAAATTAAGCATTTTGAAGCAGAAGTCCTGTAGTGCCCTTTGTGTTTTTGCTAATTATTTCTGCTTACAGGGGTTTTGTTTCGTTTTTTAAATCATCTTTGAAGTGGTGGGAGAGAGAATGCATGGTTTTCAAATTGTTCAGGCAAACTGACCTTCCATAGATTTGTGCTTGGTTATTCATGGAACTTAAATCTTGCCAGTTGGTCTTTACTTTTATCCTAGCATGGGTAACTGAGTCACTCAGTCTTTTATGTAGATGAGAACCAATTGTTAGTATATATGCACATATATAAAGAACTTTGAACAAATGTATATTAAAATAAATGCAGTGAGATCACATGATGCACCAGGAGGAGTAGCAGGGCTTTAGAGCTGCTCCAAGGTTCCCGCTCACTGCCTTGACCCTGACCGCCCGAAACGATCCTCCGCTGCACAGACCTTACCTCAGAAAGTACTGGGGTACTTGCATGGAACAATTCCTCGTTCCAACGCCGTCTGGAGCGCCAAAGAAAGGAGCAAAATCGGAAAAGGAGAAGGGGGGGGGGTTTGACTGCCGGGGATGGCAAGATGGCGGCCGCGTCACCACGAGCGGAAGCTGAATTTTCGGCAAGGCAGCTGACCCAGCTAGCATTGGCGGTGGGTACCGTGCTCGAGCCGCAATTTACATCTCTGGAGGTGCAATTTGAAAAGCTTGAGGCAGTACTGGCAGAGATCAAGGGGCGAACTGCTGAGGTGGTAAAAAGAATTTCGGACATGGAAAACACGTGGCAGCGGCAAGAACCGGACCTGTCAAGCTTGAAAGAAAAACTCGCTAACCAGCAGGAAAAAATAGACGAATTGGAGAACAGAGCCCGGAGAAGAAATCTGAGATTTGTAGGGCTCCCTGAAGCGATCCTGGACAAAAATTTGGGCTCGGTGTTAGAGCAATGGCTTACCACGGAGTTCGCGCTCTCAGATAGCAAAGGGCCCCTCTGTATAGAGAGGGCTCACAGAATTGGCAGACTGCGAGAGAATAATTTGCAACCGAGGGTGGTAATTATCAAATTGCACAACTAACTATATACATAAAGAAGAAGTCCTACAAGGATACCGGGTGAAAAGGGACTCTCTGACCTATTCTGGTGCTCAGATTCGTATATTCCAGGACTATTCTACCAATGTTCAGGAAAAAAGGAGAAAATTCCACCCGATTTGTACCACGCTGGTGGAGAAGAGAATGAGATTTAAGCTACTTCATCCAGCTGTCCTGAAAATTCTCCATGGTGGAAAATGGTCTTCCTTCGAAAATGTGCAGGCTGCCTTACAGTTTCTCAACTGCGTGGGGAAGGAATCCAGCTCCACAACCTGATTTGACTCTGGTGGCCCTTAACAGTGGGGTGGTAGGAGGTGGAAATGTGTTATGCTCAAGACTGTGACTTGTTGGAACTTTTGGGACTTTATACAGTGGAGGTTTGATAAATATGCAATTCTGAGCTACAGAAGGTGGTTGGGGATGAGGGGGAGCGGGGGTCTCTGCATACATGTGAACTTACCTCGACGGTGGATAACCTTTCAAGGTTAAGGGGTTACCAAGGGGATGGGGTAGAGGGGTAGGGGGGAAGGGACTGGGGGAGGGGGGTGGGAGGGCAGGGGAGAGGTATTCAAGGGAGTGTGAGTGGTGGTGGGGCTACAACTGGGAAGGGTTTGGATGATTGCAGTATGACTGAGGTGAATGGAGCAGGCGTGGTGGTTTGTGTCAGAGGAGGTTAAAATAAATGCAGTGCTGTTAGTTGGTATTTGACAAAGAGGCTGGTGGCACCTTTTAGAGAGCTAACCAATCTAAGACATAAGCTTTTAAGGACAAGAGTGCATTTAAGATGATGTGTGTCTTCGAAAGTTCATACCTCAAGTTAGTCTGTAGAATGCCACAGAGCAACATGGCTTCTGAAAGTTTGCCATTGTGGTATGGAGATACTACTACTACTTAGCATTTCTATAGCGCTGCCAGGGTTACGCAGCGCTGTACAAGTTTAAACATGGGGAAGGACAGTCCCTGCTCAAGAGAGCTTACAATCTAAAGGTAAAAACTATGTAGTCAGAGATGGTAACTGTGTTGAAATAATCACTAGAGGGAGCTAATGCTTCAAGCAAAAATGCACTCCTAGGTCTGCCGTAGCTACAAAATGGGGAAAAAAAGTTCAGACCTGTAAAATATGGTAAAAAGTAATCAATATGACAATATGCACTCCTTTCTACTTAATGGCGTGAGGGGGAGGTGATCATAATAAGACACATATTTTGTACTTCAAATACTGTTTAAAAAAGGCATACAAAGTATAACGGGGAAACTGAAGTTTCTAGCTTTTTAAGAATCTGATTCTATATCTTAATGATAACATTGCATGTGACTGTCAAACTGTATGCCACTAAAAATGTTTTTTTATTATTTTAGTAATTACATTTATTCATTTACTCCAGCTTGATATACCTCTAGCCTGAAATGCTTTGTAGCGCTATAGAAATGCTAAATAGTAGTAGTAAGACGCTACACGCGTCAACCTTCTCTCACATAAGCACGCAGTTTTGGAATACACTGCCGCGCAACTTAAGAACGATCCACGAACAAGCTTCCTTCCGCAAATTATTGAAGACCCATCTTTCTGAAAAAAATATACGGAAAGAGCCAAAACACATAAAGTCCATACTCACTGTTCACTAATGCATCATACATCCAATTCTACAATCTTATCCCTGTAATCTCACATCACTCATACCTCCACTCAGAGAAATATGTATACCATATGTCTTCATGCCTTAATATTGCCCTTTAAGCCTCCCATTGTCCCCTTCCAATGTTTCAATGTCTGTGTTCCATTGTTATATTCCTTAACGCTACTTCGACTGTCTCGCTTAACTCTACACAATGTAATCCATGACCAAGTTGTAACAAATTGTATTTCCATCGTTTATATCATATTGTAAGCCACACTGAACCCGCAAAAAGGTGGGAAAATGTGGGATACAAATGCAATAAATAAATAAACGGTGCATTTACTAGCAGCACAGTAACAGTAAATGATTCCCTTGCCCCAAACGTTTGCTTTACTGCAATATTTTCAACTACTATCTTTGTTTACAGTTTCTGTGATGCAACAAGGTAATATTGTGAAATGGAGATCAGCCATTCCATCAAAGAACGCACTATCGCTGAGAACAGCTTGATCATACTACTCCAGGGGATCCATGGGTACGTTACCAGCATTGACCTCCGGGATGAAAGCACTGCGAAGGGTCGAATCCTGAACGTAGATGCATTTATGAACATTCGCCTGGCCGAAGTGACATACACAGACAGGAAGGGTCGGGTCTCCCAGCTGGATGATCTGTTTGTGACTGGCAGGAACGTCAGATATGTCCACATACCTGATGAGGTGGACATTGTCTCAACAATCGAGCATCAGCTGCAAAAAATCCACAGGGTGCGCAACTTTGGCAGTGAAGGAAAAGGAAGAAAGGAGTTTAGTACCCGGAAGTATAAGTGAAATCTCTAGGGCAGATGACCTTTTCCTGGAAACGTTTATCTGATTGCAGTTTTCATAGAAAATGTATTCTGTGTGCCAAGAGCCGCCACCTGCAGGGTGAAGTAAAGGCTACCAATACTTTTAAGAAGCTTCAACAAATGACTACAACTGGAATATGTAGAAAAACTAAAGGAAACGGAGTGCTTTAGGGTAAGGGTGTGCTAAGATGTTCCTCATTTTGCTTGGGCATGGGGGAGGTTGGATACATCTGGCCCTAAGTGATTCTCACAAATGAGTGATGGAGGAGGATAACATGTCTTTTAACATGCTTCATGTATTGTTTTTTTTTCCTATTGTAGGTTGAGTTTGCAAATAAATATCTTTTTCTTAAAAAAGACAAATGTGCTCTGTCAAAGTATGTTTACTTACCATCTTGTTTTTGCCACAGCCTTGTATTCCATGTCCTTAGGGCATTCAGTGTACAGTTTTATAACTTCCTGCTTTAAAGGTCTTTGAGACTGTAGTTATTCATGTGTCATAGAAATAAACTGTACAGCCTATAGTCTGCCCATATACAGCAGCTTCTCAGCTCTCCCTTGAATCTTCATGCATGTCCAGAGCTGCCTTGAATTCAGATAGTGTCCTTTTCTGCATCGCCTCCACTGAGAGGCCATTCACATATTTACCTTTTTCTTTTAAATGCTTTTGAGTTCACTCCCTTCAGTCTTCATCCCAGAACCTCCTCGAAAGAGGCCTGCCTCCTGTCCATTTATATCTCCCTGTCCCATCTTTCCTCTGATATACATGGTTAGATCTCTGTCTCCATATGCTTATGGCAAAGACCACTGGCCGCTTTAGTAACCCTCAACAAAGACCAGCTCCGTCCCTTTTGAAGGTGCAGTTTCCAGAGCTGTACGTAATGGTCCAAATGAGCTTTTGCCAGGAACTTATACAAGAGGCGCTGTCGCCATCTTCCTGTTTGACTTTCCTCCCTGCTGTGCACCTAGGCATCCTTAATTAACATCACCCCAATACATGCTTCCTGATGTCTTGAATGTCAGAAGTAGCCAGGAAGCAGAAGCTTCAAAAACTGAATAGTTCTTTGACTTTTCTAATTTCAGAAGATTAGAAAAGGATTTCCTAAATGACTTTTTATTGTCATTTTGGTCCAGCTGAACAGTAACCAGCATCTACTGGACAGTGATTTCATAAGCTGTTATTTTTGGATACTGATATTATTGCCGCTCTGTTTAATAACTTTCCATTGCAATGGTAGGTTTTGCTTGGGAACCACCGACTGCTGTTGGATGTGGAACCCAGTTTCACAGTTCAGCTAACAGGTATCTTGCCTTCTCTGGGGTTGTACATGCTGTCTGGCTGTAGCCCAGCATAAGCCAACTTCTGGAGTAAACCAGGGTCTTCTGAGGTACAGGTCTGTTTCTCAATTATTACAAAAGTGTCTGCTGGTAATGCTATATTAAGGCCCTCCTTTTCCAACTCCTATTCACATTTGATACGTTCAAAAACAGGCTTGTGTTGTAGAAATGTCTAAGTTCCCATTTTACATTTATCAAACCCAAGTGTGTGCAGAGGGCTTATTTTGGGTATGGCAAGTTCACGTTTATTCCCCACTTCAGAGGGGGACTAAATGTTGGTCTTAAAAAAAAATTGATGGTGCAAGTTACATCTGCTACCAATTATGTTTAGAATTTGGTAAACAAGAACTCTTGAGCAGCACCTCCACTGGAGGGATTAGGGGGAATTGCCGTCTTAATCTGCCAGTGTTTTTTGTCACCCCTTCATGTCAAACTGGTCAGGATACCTGGTTTATGTTTCACCTGGTTATGTTTCTGTGGCAGTGGTTTCCATTGAATATTCATGAGAGGGATTTGCATCCACTGTAAGCAAGCAAATCTATCTCATGAATATTCATTGTGGATATCCTGAAAACCTGACTGGCTGGGGTGCCTCCAGGACCAGGTTTGGGAACCGCTGTTCTACGGTCTGAAAGTTTAACAGGTTCTCTACTGGGTTTGAACCCATCGATAATATTCTAAAAGGGATGTTTATGCTGCATTACCCACTGCCTAAACATCCATTTTTTTTCCTAGATTTCAGAACATTCTCTATGTTGGCAGATTCTGTTCTAAAATAGTGGTGAATGCACTGACCTGCACCTCTCAAGTCCTACGTCTACGCCCTATCTAAAATGGGGTAGCCTGTATATTTTATGAAAGATGCATTTGCATCATTGAAGGTTACCATGATAGTAGTTTGTACAACTGTTTGCGAGAGGAAAAATCATTAGCAGGCAAACATCTTGAAAGCCTGATAGTTTGTTGAGGGAGGAAGGAATAAATTTGGAAGATCTGAAATTCTATCTTTGTTGCCTCCTACGCCTGTGTTTTAAAAAAAAAAAATGTTTAGGCTGGGAAACAGCTGCGGAGGGGTGGTGCGAGCCAACTGTGGGGGTGAAGCTTGGCTTTCTGGAATCTGAGTGGAACAGGAAGTGCAGAAATGGTGTGGGCCTGAGCGGAACTAAAATATAGCTCCAAAACTGCACAATCTCTTTACAGAATGAATACTCCAAGGCAATAACCTGGCTAGCTACAGAAACTCAATACCAAACCACATTTAAGTATTATTACTTGACTCAAGCACAGTCTGGCTTTCACTGTGTCCTTACTTTACCTTTTGCTGTGACAGATGACTGCAGTCATCCCACATCTTGGTTGAATGCCACTGGAAAACTGAAATATTAAAAAAGAAAAAAAAAAGTATGTACTGCAGGACTTTCTCCTGGGCATCTGGAAAACTACTGGGCATGTATTGCATTAGGAACTTTTGATATAAATTTGCTTTGCAACTGTATGTTTCTCCTAGGAGGGCTTGCCTTTCTGGCTTTGCTTCCACAGATTCTTGCCCTAAATGTTCAGCTGTGAGGTCTTCCCTGAGCCACTTGTTCTGGACGTGCCCTACACCATCTTTATTTTGGAAGCCAGCTACTTGACCAGATTTCTGCTTTGTGGTTATGTAAATTGCTTATGGATTCACAACTGCTCTTTAGCAAATATCACCTTGAGCATCCTGTACCCTGTGGCCTGAAAGGTTTTCTACATTGGGCGGTACTGCTGGCTAAAAAAGCGATTCTAATGGCTTGGTTTTCCAGTATCTCTGAGTTTGGTGCACTCAGATGATTTACCAGTTGCACTTGGGAAAGATTGGGAGGTGCAAGACTTCACTTCTCCCGAGGGCCAGAAGTTTCAATAAATCTAGGAGCCTTTTTGGTCTACGCTTCCTGCACGAGCTAGAAGCAGGCTTCTCAACTGGATTGTGAGCTGCCAGTGAAGACTCTGATCTTCTGGGTTGGATGGGCTTTTCATTGTATTATCGTTTTGAGTGGCAAAACGTTTCGTGTTTGGAGCTAGAAGCAATGCTGTATTAGATGTTTACTTGTATAATGTGTTCAAGATATTTGTGTTTCTCCTGTTGTCCCACTCTAATAAAAATTATTTGGTCCATTTCTGGCAGAAGTTCTTGGGCCTTTTTGGCATTAGCGTTGATCTGCCCTTCTTTTTCCTAAGCTAATTGATGTAGATTACATGGGTCCTACTGTGACTTATCATTTTAGGGTAGAGATTCTCAACCTTGTACTTGGGACACATCCAGCCAGTCAGATGTATGAGATTTACATATAGTGGATGTATTGCACATAGAGTCCTATCGCATCTTCATTTTGGACATTTAAAAACCTAATGGCTGGCTATGGCCAGAAGTCTGGATTGAAAACTTGGTGTATAAACACCAGTGCAAAGCTTTGGTGTCTCTTCTTTTTAAAGTAGAGCACCTTTGTAGTCAACTACTTGAAAATTAAATCCTTCTCAAGAACCTCTTATGCATTTTATTTCCAAGAGTGGAAATATATTAAAAATTGGAAGGGATTTTTTTTTTTTTTTTGCTCCAGATCTTGAAAAAGAGTCATTTTTACCCAGTAAAAGTAATTGCAGAGAAATTGCTGTTTGGGATGACTCACAGCTCTAAATTATCACATCAAACAAGGCAAATGGTTTAATGGCCTAAGCCAACCTACTGCTGCCTCCCTCTGTGACAATTACAAGAGCTTAGGAGCCAGACTGAACTGCAGCCAAAGGTACTCTATGATTTCATAGTATTTTGACAAGTATCACTTTATTGCGCTATGATTTAAGTGGTTCTGGAGGTGGTGTTCTTGTGCAATATAAAACCACATGAGATCCAGCTACCACTGTCCATGTTCTGATCGTAGGCCTTGCTCAAGCGTCTTGCAATAATAGCATCTTCAGCTTTATGTCTGCGTTCAAATAGTTTCAAATGATTTTATGTCCAAAGAACCTGAGTAAATGATACAGGTGCAGAGTATGCTCCTGGCAATCACTATAATTTTAGGTGATCAGTGCAGTATATACCATCGGTTTTACTTTCAGTATTTTTCCCACTTGTAGATCACATGATTTTTTATGCAACTAGCCGTTAAGCCCATTAAAATGGGCGAGTATTTTGATGTGTAACTCCCTCCCTCCTTCCCTGCCAGCTCCAAGGCCCCCCTCCTTCTGACCTCCCATGTCCAGCATCCTCCCTGCTTCCCTCCCAGCTCCAAGGCCCCCTCCCCCCCCCCCGAGGTCGCCGCCGCCCCCCCCACCCTCCACCCAGGCTGGGCCCTCTCTTGTCCATTGAACTTACACCGCCAAAACCGCAGCAGGCAGATCACTTCCCGTCAGCCTTCCTTCCCTGCCTGTGTCCCGCCCTCGTGCGACGTAACGTCGGCAAGGGTGGGACACAGGCAGGGAAGGAAGGCCGACGGGAGCTGATCTGCCTGCTTCGGTTTCGGCGCTGTAAGTTCAATGGAGAAGAGAGAGCCCGGGTGAAGGGGGGTCTGGCGGCGACCCGGGGTGGGGGGGGAGCGGTAGCGACCTCGGCGGTTCCCTCCTCAGCGCAGTTTCCCTCTCTGTTCCGTCATCACGTCTTGACGCGGGGGCGGGACAGAGAGGGAAGTCTGTACTGCGCATTTGCAAGTGAGTCGGTCACTTGCCATTTATGTGTTTGATTTGTCTCCCTATCCTTTCCAGTGGACTAAAGTTTTTGTGGCATCAACCTGTCTTTCCAGAGCGGTTCTGCACGTGAGTCAGTGGAACTGGTTTTCCAAAGTCCTTCCTGTCCTGCTGATGGAGGGTTTGTTTGTTTTTTTTTTCTATGATGGAACCAAGCTTTTGACGAACAGAAAGTCTATCCTGTTCATGCTCTGACTGCAGAATTCTGGGCTTTCTGCCACCCACATCCCCAAAAAAAAAAAAAAAGGGGGTGGGGGGCCATCGGATCCAGTTAGTAGAATCTTTCCGTGACAATGCCACTGCTGTGTTCCTGTGGAGGTTACACAAGTTCAGACCTTGATTAGTAAAAGAGAAACGTTGTGTTTTCAAGATTGAGTCACCCTATTGAGTTTTAGCCAAGCCACGTCAGCTCTTGCATACTGAACAATCAAAACATGCTGAGGCATTTCGTATGGCCGTGGGAATATGATAGGCCCTCCCCCACCCCTTCCTGCAACTGCTTATCGCAACACCCTTTTAGTGTGGGTAATCAACACCCTGAAACCCATTCAGCTGGGTCCTTCTAAAGAGCAACTGCTTCTCTTGCTTCATCCTTACTTTCTCGGCCTCTCTCTGTCCCTTCTGGCTTTTTAAGGATTAAGGCACCTGTGGGTGTTTTCTAAGCAGTAAAAAGTTACCCCTCCTTCTTTCTTGAAGGAAGTGTTAATATTGACATGTGACTAATAGTGCTTTTACTACTTGAATAAAGACCCATAAAGATTTTTTTTCCTTAAGTGCAAAATGGGGGAGAAGTATTTTCTGAACAATGCGTAAGACAGATTGAGTTTTCCACAGGTCTAGAAAATCATAGGAGTTTCCTCAGCTAGTACTCAAACAAAATAAAACCTGGAAAAGAAAATAAGATGATACCTTTTTTATTGGACATAACTTAATACATTTCTTGATTAGCTTTCGAAGGTTGCCCTTCTTCCTCAGATCGGAAATAAGCAAATGTGCTAGCTGACAGTGTATATAAGTGAAAACCTTCAAGCATTACTATGACAGTAAAATAGATACTATTGGAGATTCTACATAGAATGTTGCTACTATTGGAGATTCTACATGGAATGTTGCTATTCCACTAGCAACATTCCTGCGCAGGCTTCTGTTTCTGTGAGTCTGACGTCCTGCACGTACGTGCAGGACGTCAGACTCACAGAAGCAGAAGCCTGCGCGGCCACATTGGTGATCTACAAGGGCCGACTTCTACATGGAATGTTGCTAGTGGAATAGCAACATTCCATGTAGAATCTATAGAAATCAAACAAAATAAAACATGGAAAAGAAAATAAGATGATACCTTTTTTATTGGACATAACTTAATACATTTCTTGATTAGCTTTCGAAGGTTGCCCTTCTTCCTCAGATGGGAAATAAGCAAATGTGCTAGCTGACAGTGTATATAAGTGAAAACATTCAAGCATTACTATGACAGTAAAATAGATACTATTGGAGATTCTACATGGAATGTTGCTACTATTGGAGATTCTACGTGGAATGTTGCTATTCCACTAGCAACATTCCTGCGCAGGCTTCTGTTTCTGTGAGTCTGACGTCCTGCACGTACGTGCAGGACGTCAGACTCACAGAAGCAGAAGCCTGCGCGGCCACATTGGTGATCTACAAGGGCCGACTTCTACATGGAATGTTGCTAGTGGAATAGCAACATTCCATGTAGAATCTATAGAAATCAAACAAAATAAAACATGGAAAAGAAAATAAGATGATACCTTTTTTATTGGACATAACTTAATACATTTCTTGATTAGCTTTCGAAGGTTGCCCTTCTTCCTCAGATGGGAAATAAGCAAATGTGCTAGCTGACAGTGTATATAAGTGAAAACATTCAAGCATTACTATGACAGTAAAATAGATACTATTGGAGATTCTACATAGAATGTTGCTACTATTGGAGATTCTACGTGGAATGTTGCTACTATTGAGATTCTGTTGCTACTATTGGAGGTTCTACATGGAATGTTGCTACTATTTGAGATTCTACATGGAATGTTGCTATTCCACTAGCAACATTCCATGTAGAAGGCTGCGCAGGCTTCTGTTTCTGTGAGTCTGACGTCCTGCACGTACGTGCAGGACGTCAGACTCACAGAAGCAGAAGCCTGCGCGGCCACATTGGTGATCTGGAAGGGCCGACTTCTAGTGGAATAGCAACATTCCATGTAGAATCTATAGAAATCAAACCAAATAAACCTTGGAAAAGAAAATAAGATGAGACCTTTTTTATTGGACATAACTTAATACATTTCTTGATTAGCTTTCGAAGGTTGCCCTTCTTCCTCAGATCGGAAATAAGCAAATGTGCTAGCTGACAGTGTATATAAGTGAAAACATTCAAGCATTACTATGACAGTAAAATAGATACCATTGGAGATTCTACATGGAATGTTGCTACTATTGGAGATTCTACATGGAATGTTGCTATTCCACTAGCAACATTCCATGTAGAAGGCTGCGCAGGCTTCTGTTTCTGTGAGTCTGACGTCCTGCACGTACGTGCAGGACGTCAGACTCACAGAAGCAGAAGCCTGCGCGGCCACATTGGTGATCTACAAGGGCCAACTTCTACATGGAATGTTGCTAGTGGAATAGCAACATTCCATGTAGAATCTATAGAAATCAAACAAAAGAAAACATGGAAAAGAAAATAAGATGAGACCTTTTTTATTGGACATAACTTAATACATTTCTTGATTAGCTTTTGAAGGTAGCCCTTCTTCCTCAGATCGGAAATAAGCAAATGTGCTAGCTGACAGTGTATATAAGTGAAAACATTCAAGCATTACTATGACAGTAAAATAGATACTATTGGAGATTCTACATGGAATGTTGCTACTATTGGAGATTCTACGTGGAATGTTGCTACTATTGAGATTCTACGTGGAATGTTGCTACTATTGAGATTCTGTTGCTACTATTGGAGGTTCTACATGGAATGTTGCTACTATTTGAGATTCTACATGGAATGTTGCTATTCCACTAGCAACATTCCATGTAGAAGGCTGCGCAGGCTTCTGTTTCTGTGAGTCTGACGTCCTGCACGTACGTGCAGGACGTCAGACTCACAGAAGCAGAAGCCTGCGCGGCCACATTGGTGATCTGGAAGGGCCGACTTCTAGTGGAATAGCAACATTCCATGTAGAATCTATAGAAATCAAACCAAATAAACCTTGGAAAAGAAAATAAGATGATACCTTTTTTATTGGACATAACTTAATACATTTCTTGATTAGCTTTCGAAGGTTGCCCTTCTTCCTCAGATCGGAAATAAGCAAATGTGCTAGCTGACAGTGTATATAAGTGAAAACATTCAAGCATTACTATGACAGTCTGACAGGGTGGGAGGATGGGGGTGGGTAGGAGGTATGCATGGGGACATCAAAGCATATCATTGATATTCTAACAGGATGGGTGTGGATAGGTGAGGGGTGGGGTGATCAACAGAGACATACAGCTTTATGGTTTATAATGGGCTAGGAACCCCAGATCCTTGTTAAGTCCTTTCTGTTGGGTGTTAAAATATTCAATCATTCTGACTTCAAAGGTCTTACGTTCTTGTATGGTTTTAAAGTTACCTTTCAGGATTCTCACTGTGAAGTCACTGGTACAGTGTCCTGGTCCTGTAAAATGCTGACCAACAGGGGTGGGAGCCCTACTGACACCAGTATTGTTCATGTGATGTCTATGTAAATTGAATCTTGTCTTAAGCATCTGGCCTGTTTCTCCAATATAGCATCCTTCGTTACATTTTTTACACTGAATGATATATACCACATTTCTATTGATAACCTTAAGAGTGGACTAACACGGCTACCACACTCCTCTACTCAGCTAGTACAAAACTGAGACCCCTGATTACTGTGTGTGTATATCCACTTTAGCACACTATTAACCAATTAGTCTACGTTAGAAGCTTATTTTCATTAGATGGACAGCCACAAGGGTAACCTCAAGGGCTTCGAGGTCTGGAGCCAGGAAAAGAAAAAGCCTTTCTATCATAATGTTTTCAACCTGGGAAAAGACAAAATCATGTTCTCGACTGTCGGTCTTTGGGATCTTCAGATAAGTACCTCAGCTGTATGGGATACGTTTTGAGTGAAGAGGTTGTGGTCCACTTGCTGTATGCCTGTTCATGTTCAGGGAGTGTCACTGGCTGGAAGTATGCTGCCAACTTCAGGAGGGAGGTGCGAACTGCAGATCTTTGGGCTGGTGGGCTGACTTGGCCAATCCCTCCAGCTATTCAGTGGATACTTCCATTTTGGAGGGGGTCTGAACCCAAAGTGGGAGGAGGGATTAGGCCCCCAAGACCCTCCTGAAGCTACACCACTGACCTGTAATCTCCCTCTTTGTGGCAGTCTACCTTTGGCATCTTGGTTTGTTCCAGGACCAGTGGAGGAAGAAGTGGAGTGGTGGACTTTGGTCCTGAGGAACTGAGTTTGATTCCCACTTCAGGCACAGGCAGCTCCTTGTGACTCTGGGTAAGTCACTTAACCCTCCATTGCCCCATGTAAGCCGCATTGAGCCTGCCATGAGTGGGAAAGCGCAGGGTACAAATGTAACAAAAATAAAATAGATACTATTGTAGATTCTACATGGAATGTTGCTATTCCACTAGCAACATTCCATGTAGAAGGCTGCGCAGGCTTCTGTTTCTGTGAGTCTGACTCACAGAAGCAGAAGCCTGCGCGGCCACATTGGTGATCTGCAAGGGCCGACTTCTACATGAAATGTTGCTAGTGAGACTCTGGGCAACTCACTTAACCCTCCATTGCCGCATTGAGCCTGCCATGAGTGGGAAAGCGCAGGGTACAAATGTAACAAAAATAAAATAGATACTATTGGAGATTCTACATGGAATGTTGCTACTATTGGAGATTCTACAGGGAATGTTGCTACTCCACTAGCAACATTCCATGTAGAAGGCTGCACAGGCTTCTGTTTCTGTGAGTCTGACGTCCTGCACATACGTGCAGGACGTCAGACTCACAGAAGCAGAAGCCTGCACGGCCACATTGGTGATCTGCAAGGGTCGACTTCTACATGGAATGTAGCAACACTCCATGTAGAATCTCAAATAGCAGCAACAGTGGAGGAGTGGCCTAGTGGTTAGGGTGGTGGACTTTGGTCCTGGGGAACTGAGGAACTGAGTTCGATTCCTACTTCAGGCACAGGCAGCTCTTTGTGACTCTGGGCAAGTCACTTAACCCTCCATTGTCCCATGTAAGCCACATTGAGCCTGCCATGAGTGGGAAAGCGCGGGGTACAAATGTAACAAAAAAAAATTTTTTCTTGCTCAACCTGCTGCTGCAAAGCGGCCAAGTTACCCAGTTTAGCAGGGAGACTTTTTGGCCAGTCCTGTTCAGAACTTACACCCCATGTCACTGTGCTATTTGTTGTCCCTGATTCTCCCTATTGAAATCAAATCAATACTGCAGGTTCCATAATGCATCAGGATACAGTTGTCATGAATGCTAGACTGGCCTAAAATATTCCTTTTTCAGACTGGGTAACTTGGCAGCTCTCCCTTTGCAGCATATGCCTGCCGAGACCATTACTGCCTCTGCACTTTTCCCTGATAACTTTAGGAGAGGTGAAATATGGTAGGAAGTCCCTAACTGAAATCTAGAGGCAGGGAACGTGAAGGGGGTGGGGCTTACAAATTTATATTTTCCTATGACCCAACATAGTGTTAATGTTTAATGCATTCAAAACTTCAGGACAAAGCTGGCCAATGAGGCAGACACAACGTGGAGCTCCGACCTCTTCATTTAAGCACATTTTCCCACATTTACAGGAGGTTCATGTTTTGTATAGTTTTATCTACAAACAAACCTGAACCTCTCCAGCGCCTTCAGCCATAATGAAAAAGATCTTTCCTTTCCTTCTCCCACCTGCCTAGGAAATGATTGAGCTACCAGCAAATACCACTTACTGGACACCTATAGAGTTTTATACCTTTACCAGCCATGGTTTAAAGTCATGAGAGTCTGGCAGAAAGGATAGGTGAGACCACCTGTGACATGGGGAAAAAAAGCTGTTCTCTTGAGCCTGTGAACCTGTTAGCTGAAAGGGAAGGGGTGTACCCCAAATACTCTGCACCAATAGCTAGAAAGTTATATGACACATTTACATCATTGTATGTACATAAATTTAATTTTATTTAATAATTAAGATGTTTTCTGACCTTGCAAACTTATTTCAGTAAAACCCACTTATTTTTACAGGCTTTTCCTAATGTTTAAATGATTGTACCTAGTAAGTTAAGGGATCCCCGATTCAAGCTTTCCTGTTTCTCGGTTTCTATGTTGTTTTTTTGTGTGTTTTTGAATTTTGCATTTTTATTGTAAGCTGCTTCGTGTTAAACGGGGTAACAAAATTTTGAAATAAACAGAGCTTTAGATTTTCAGTTATAACCCTAAAAAGTCACCCGTTCCTTGGCGCTCTGATGATTCCACTGCGGTAGAGACCCTTGGCCGTGGCAGAAGTTTGTACTCCTGATCCCGCTCCTTCACCAGAACCTAGACTGAAGAATAGGGCCCTTCTTTGTTTCAAAACAGCAGAGAGTGGAAAGAGTAAAAGCAGAAGCTTCCAACCCTGTTGCAAGTGGGGAGGGGGAAACTGATGCAAAGGGCTAGGAGGAGGGGGACTGGTCCAAGGGGAATCCATCTATAAAGGTATTAGAAAAACTTCTTTCAAACATAAATATACCTATAAACCCTCATTTTTAACCTGGGAAAAGCACCTAATTTCCTACAAAAAAAAAATAAACACCTACAATTCCAAACTGTGTACAGGCTGCTCTGTGTGTCTCTTTTTAATTCATTTGTGTGTGTGTGTATAAGTAATTTATTTTCAAAACTACTTGTAGAGATATACACTCACAAAGGAAATCAACAAAGCTTTCATCAGACACTGAGGGAGTTAAATAAATCCATGTCAAAAATGTAAGAAAAGTTTCCAGATTAGCTTGTGGTATTGCAGCCCTTTAAAAGCCACTTCAAATGTTCCGCATGAGATGAAACCCAGGAGTTATGCTGCCACTGGAGCGTCTGACTCACCGCGCTGCAACCATCTCCCACCAGCCTGCTCCCACAGGTTTCACTTCTTCTCAGTGGGCGTCCTCACCCTTTCTGCCACCATAGCATCCATTGTCATCCGGCTTTTCTGTCCCTTCAGCCCTGGTGTCTCAGCTGTAGGAGGAGGCTGATTCTACCACAGTTCACGCTACACCCTGATGTACACATACCAGAACTGAAGCTATTACTGCTGAAAAGCTGACCTTATATTCAAAAGAGATGTCTGTGTTTGAAATGCTGGCAGCCAGCGCTGCAGTAGAATGTGTTTCTAGATGAGAAATAGCCCGAGTTCTGTCCCAAACACCGTGCAGTGTCAGCAGAGACCGAAAGAACATGAAAACTGAAGTTCCTTCACGTAATTAGTGCGGACATAAGCAATAATCAGTTAATGAAGCAGTGTAAAATGTTTGCACTTCTCGTCCCTTGGCTACTTTACGATTCCTGGTTCCAGTTCTCTTTTTCATAAACAGGGGTGACTTAGGCCTTAGCCATGTATGGCACGGCACTTCATTCTAAGGTACCACAGCCAGCCCTCATTAACCCTACGTGTGCCTCTCTGATTCTTTTTTTCCCCTATACACACACTCCTTCCATATGCTACCAGCACCATCTCCACTACAGCAATTCTGTTTTCTAACTGCAATATAGGGGTCTGGCAGGGCCGCCAAGGGGGAGGGGGGCAAGATTCCCCGGGCCCGGTGCCGGCAATCAAAAGAGACTGCTCTGCCAGACACAGGTCCTTCATCCTGCCACGTCCTGCCTATGCCGAAACAGGAAGTTACTTCACAGGAGGCGGGGACACAGCAAGAAGAAGGAGCTACGGCTGGAAGAGCACTCTCTCTCGTTCACTGCTGCGGAAGGGGGGGGGCGGTGGGGCCCTGAAGATTTTTTTGCCCCAGGCCCAGCTTTGTCTCTCAGCGGCTCTGAGTCTGGGCACCGTATGGCTCAAATACAGAGGGGGCTGCATGATGCTGGAAGAAAACAAAACAGTGACTCTCTGAACAAATCTCTCTTGTCGTCCCCCTTCTCCACCGCTAACTCCACACTTCGTTCCTTTTATCTTGCGGCACCTTATGCCTGGAACCGTCTTCCCGAGCCCATAGGTCTAGCTCCATCTCTACCTGTTTGTAAATCTATGCTGACAGCTCACTTTTTCACTACTGCCTTTGGCTCCTAACCGCTACTCATTTGCTCTCCTCCTCCGCTGTTCCTCTTTACCCCGTAATTCCCTTGCCCGTAATGTCTTGTCTGTCTGTTTTACCTAGATTGTAAGCTCTTTGAGCAGGGACTGTCTTTCTCTCTATGTCAAGTGTACAGCGCTGCGTGCGTCTGGTAGCGCTATATAAATGCTGTTAGTAGTAGTAGTAGTAGGTTGTGTCAGCAACAAGCCTCTGGAACATGGGTTGGGAACAGCATGCTTGGGGTTGACCGGAAGAGGCAGGTGGGGGTTTCGACTGGCTGGAATGGGATTAGGGGACTCTATAAAGTGCACCAGCTGAAACCTGGTATAAATACCAGCACACAACTCACTCAGAAAAAATGTAACATACTGCTCACCTAGAATATATAACTATTTCATCTATTTATATTTAATGGATTTGTGAAAAGTGGGGATGTATCAGTCAAAGAGCCGCCCATGACAAACAGTGGTCAAAAGAGCAAGATTAATTAAAATTGCCCCTGCTTTTCAGCTCTCATTTCAATGTTCTGTACACCTCATATAACCCCCCCTACATACATACATACACTAACTTATCAACACAAAACATATGCTAGAAAAGTGCAGTAAAGTCTTTTCAGTTTTTTAGTGAGCAGTAGTAAACAATCCAAAAATCAGAATGTGCGGTGTATTAAGGAGAATGTTGATCATACAAACAGGCTTAATGGCACAGTCCGTAGAAACAACAAATTTAAATCCACTTATCTAGAGCAGGCAAATTGAGGGTCTACAGAGCCCTGATCTGGCACATACTTCATCAGGAACCTTAAAAAAGACATAGTGGAATTGGAAAAGGTGCAGAGAAGGGCGACAAAGATGATACAAGGGATGGGACGACTTCCCTATCAGGATAGGCTGAAGAGGCTGGGGCTCTTCAGCTTGGAGAAAAGGCGGCTGAGGAGAGATATGATAGAGGTCTATAAGATAATGAGTGGAATGGAACGGGTTGATGTGGAGCGTCTGCTTACGCTTTCCAAAAATACTAGAACAAGGGGGCATGCGATGAAGCTGCAGTGTGGTAAATTGGCATCTTCTGAAAACTCCCAGGCCCCTGCCCAGTCTCTGCATCCTGTTGCTTCCACTCTCTTCTGTTCATGTTCCAAGCATGTTTAAATTCCATTACAGGGTTGACCACCAACACCTCTGCTGGGAGGTCATTCCAGGCCTCCTTGACTTCTGTTTCTTACAAGACCCAGGCTTAATCCAACATCCAGTCCCCGTGACAAAAGCTTCCTAATCATCTACAGAGCCACCAAAATTACAGGCAGATGATCAAAAGCCCCACGCTGTTCCAAACAGCGCTCTAAAACAGCGCTGGAACAGTGCGGGGCGCTATTAGACCTATGATCAGAGATAATGCATGCAAATTTAAGCAGCGAAATTATCTCCCGCACTTGTTTGACAGGTCTGGGCTGGAAAACAATTAAAAGAGAAAGACGCCCATCTTTAAATCGGAAGATGGGCGTTCTCAACTGCCCTGTTGCAGGGATGGCCAAATTTCAAGGGGGTCTCGGAGGTATAGCGACGGGGCAGTTGAGGACATCCAAAATTTGGACGTTTCTGTGACGGGGCAGTTGAGGACGTCCAAATTTTGAACGTTTCTGCAATGGGCAGTTAAGGACGTCCAAAATTGGATGTTTCTATGAGAAAGATGTCCTTAACTGCCCAACCGCCCTTGCGGAAACAGGAAATGAGGGCGGGACCAGAGTCAGAGCTGAGAGCGATGAGAAGGGAAGGCAGCAGACTCGCGAGGCTCTTCACTGCTGCCACCGGGACCCCGGTAAGAGGGGGGGAGGGGAGGGTAGCAGAAGGGGGTTGGCAATTTTGGAGGGGGGGCGACGTGCACGTAGGGACGTCTCTGCCTGCTCCCGCTGTTCTTCAACGCGCGTCTCTCACTGGGATCGTAACCCCCTGCTGAAGTCAGGCAAGCAGGGTTCTACTGCTGGCCAGTGACGTCAGCAGGTGGTTACGATCCCAGTGAGACACTTTAGAACGTTCACATAGCAAATTATTATATTAGTTGCCCTGAGAATGGCAAAGACAAATCAAACTCGGGTATACATATAAAGCATCACATACCATGTAAAATGAGTTTATCTTGTTGAGCAGACTGGATGGACTGTACAGGTCTTTATCTGCCGTCATTTACTATGTTACTATGTTATAGCAAAACAACACACATTCCTTTCAAGATGGTTCTGTTATGCTATATGCTATAAATTATCTTGCTGAAATCCCAGACTGCACCCTCTTCCAATCTGCTGGTAGGACAGAAATAAGGTAAGATCAAGAAGTAAGACACACACCCCCATCCAAATGTGCAAATTTAGTACACTTCCCCTCTGTGTAAACAGTGTCGATGATCCGCCTGAAAGATCTGGCATTTCAGTATTTCACTGGTGTGGAACCAACGTCAGCCACAGGAGATGCTGGAGCCCTGGATAACATACCTTTGAGTCACTCTCATATCTGAACCAGAGCTGATTACATGAGGTTTCCTATAAATAGGACCTGAGGTTTGCAAGAGATTACAGAAACATGCTGGAAACAGCTGACAACCGCAGCCCTTGCAAGTGCAAAAGTGTGATGCAGTAATATTCTGTGAAGTTCCTGAAAGCAGACTTTAATATCCTAGAGTCCCAGTGGGCATTCACAAGCAGGGTGGGTTATTTTAAACGAAGCCAACTGTTTCAGGATCTGCTGCAGGTCTGGCTTCCTTCAGAATGGGTTCATCTTTGCAGGATTCAAAGGGAAAAAGGGCAAAGTATGATGCACCAGTCCCCTTCTGCCAGCCTTTGACCTACAGGTTGAAAGACTGATTTCTAAAACCTGATATTCCATCTGCAGCAATAGGCCTGAGGCAAATGACAGTATTATACCTAATGGCTAGACATTCCTTAAACAAGACGCAACAATTATAGATCAGTAATAGCAGGTTATACAAATACTTATCTGAACAACCATGTTTTCACTAGTTTACGAATTATGTTGTAATTCAATCGTAGCTCTAATGGAAAGCTGTTCCACTGGCTGGGAAGTAGTATCAAGTATATTTGGTGTATATATTGTTTTTTGAGAATTTTTATCTCATTATTTATTTATTGCACTTGTATCCCACATTTTCCCACCTGTTTGCACATTTTATTGGACATACAGTCAAATCTCCATTTCTAATACTTAGTGCAGACACTTTTTTTTTTAATATCCTCAGGACTAGGCTTCCTCTTAGAATCCCTTCTGGTATTTCCTACTTTCTTCTGTTTTAGCAGTAGGATTCTGTGCAGCAGAGAGATCTAGTAATGCTAATACAGGGTTAGGCGCATTTTCAAAGCACATAGACTTACAAAGGTTACACTGCCCACCCAGCAGGTGCCTGACCCTCCCAGGGGAACAGGTGAGGCCAGCATTCCCGCTGCACCACCCTCCACACCAGCAGCAAGTGGCACCAGTGCCCACACCACCCAGGCCAGCTTCACAGCAACCTCCTCTGCTCCAGCCAAGCAACCGGCATCCGAGCGGACACGGATGGGACTCATAGGACTCCGGGCCAGTGGGTCTACCTTGCAGCCAGGTCCTTCTGGAGCAGCATAAATTGCCTTGCTGGGTGTTGTGGCCAGAGCAACTCAGCCACAGGGCCAACCACAGAAGCAGTTGCATATTCTGATGCCTCTGAGGGCAGTGGCAGCCCCACAGGAGAGGACTCGGACACTGAGTTTGCTCCTGCAAGGTGTGGATCATCCCCTGCAGCTACAGGGAAGGGTGGGAAAGGAAGGACTGTGAGGCAAATACTTACCATGTTGTGGTTGTGTGTGATGGGGAGGGGGGTGAGGGGATAGAATAAGATATGATGACCACAAATAAAGGAGTTTATGTATAATTTTAGTTTATGAATTTTGTCTCTGTTGCCCTTTAGCTAAGGGTTTGGTGAACCTCTGTTTCCCTTTATGAATACAGAAGGGAAGGATTTATCATTTGTTTATGCTAGCAGAGTGAATTTTGTTGGGTATTCTAATATGTTACTACTAGTAAAAAAGGCCCGTTTCTGCAGGCAAGGAAACGGGCCTTAGGCAGGCAATTCCCCCCCCCCCCCCCCCCCGTGCTACGGCCCCCTTGAACCCTCCCTTCCGCGAATCTGTCGTCCCCCCCCGTTCCGGCGAAAACTGCCCCCCGCCACCGCTGCTGCCGTTGTTGTGCTACCTGTTCTTACAGCCGAAGTGTTGTTCTTTCCTTCCCGTTGGTTCTTCAATCATCTTGTCGGGACGTTCCTCTGCGTGCGTCTGACGTCAGACACACGGAGTTAAACTTTCTGAGAAGATGATTGAGGAACCCACCCAAAGGGCAGAACAACACTTTGGCTGTCAGCACAGGTAGTGCACAACAGTGGCGGGGGGTGCGGTTTTCGGCGTTTCGGTGGGGGGGGATCGACAGGTTCAGGAAGGGGGTGGGTTTCAAGGGGGCCGTAGCGCGGGGGGTGACAGCTGATTCCGAGGCGGTAGGAGGAGTAGGGAAACACGCACTCTCCTTGCCTTGGAATCAGCTGTTTTGACGTCATTGACGTCCGTGCATGTCTGCCTCGCAGACCACCTGCAGCCAGGGAGCCATGGTCCCAAGCATAGAACGTTGGAGGTGAGAATTATTATATAGGATGTTACTCAAATGCCAGCCCCCCTTCAGGGGTGGGGTGATCACTGAGGGACCCACCCCATAATAGCCAGGCCCCCAGCAACCAGTCACAGAATGTATGACAAGGCAGAATTGTCGTGTAGGGCCTGAGCTCTTTCATTTAAAACTTGGGGTCCATGGGTCAATTTTAGCAGACAATGGAAAAGGTGCTGGTACTCAGTACCCCCAAGTACCCCCTCAAAAAAAGCCCTGAATCTAAGGGTCTACAACTTCTATTTTTGGTTCAAACATGTCAGTAGAAAGGGATGCCCGTTACAATTGGTTTGTTACGAGTGATAGTTATCATTAAATAACTGGGAAAGATTTGGGGCATTCACCTTCGTAAGCCTTCTCCTTCACACATATTTCAAATCAGCAACTTATCCTAAACATGCTATATGGCCATAAGGGGATAGACTCTCTCTCTCTAAGTTTTATCGTAGTTGCTTTCCAGATTAGGACCAATGGTGTGATTAATGGTTGGGTCTCATAATATTCAAGGTTGGGTTCCTTCTTATCGGGCAGCTGGGCTACAGCTAGAAGAAAGGAATCTGATGCGTAAAAACTGCTCTCCCTGTGCTTCTTCAGGGTCGTGAGTAGCATAGGTTCAGGTTTATTCATGTTTCTTATACCGCCTAATGCAAAAATACCTAAGTTTACACTATATATACCGATCTAAAACAACAGGAAATTCTGGAAAAATAATGTTACAATATTCCTAGAAGAGAAGAAAATCAAAGATGGATATAACAGTCCCACTGCTTTCCAGGCTCCAAACCCTTCTATTGACGGGAGCTAAGAGTTTGAGCAGAGCCATACGGAATTATATGAGATACAGACTTTAAGCTGGAGCGTGACAGCCCACCCTTTTCTATAGGAAGCTGTAAGATCTCCCATCTCACGTTTGCCTGCTTCTTCTGTTCTATAGTGAAGAAGCAAATGGACACCATAATTGATAGCATATTGAAGGAGCTAAGTAATTTAGGAATGACTGTCATTTTAATCACATGCTAGTCAGCCCAACCAGATCATAAGTTGTTACCTGTCTTTTCTTCTCTGATTGCTTGAGGTTTTAATTTGTAGTTGAAGTAACAGAGCTCTGATAAAGTTCGTGGCATTTTGATTTGCTTCATTACTAGAGAATGACACGGGGATAAAATTTGTCCCTGTCTCCGTCCCCACCCCACCTCCGCAACTCCGTCTCCATCTCCGTCCCACCCCGCCCCGTCCCCGTGGGTTCTGTTCTCATCTGCAGAAGCCTCAAACACTTATGATTTTATATTTAAATATTTTTAAGTATAAAAAGAAACAATATGCAATGCAACTTTTGTGTATAAATTACAAATAGAAAACAATAATAACAACAAGCAACTATAATAAACCCTACCACCACCACCACCCTCTACCCTTCCAACCCCAACAACAGCTGACTTCTACTACCCCAAGGAATCCTAATCCACCCTGTTAAAATGTCCAGAGGTACCAAATACAACCCATTCTGTATGCCCTAGAGGGGAGAAATATGCCCTATGAAGCACTGTTATGATTTTTTAATCTGTGGATGAATAAGAAGTCATCAACAATCTCAGGATTCAGTCTAGCTCTCCTGTCTTCCACAATAGAAGATGTCATCTTAGAAGATGTGCTGGTAGCAGAATGTACAGCATCCCCCATGCAAATTTTGCTAGTTGTGGCCAGCATGTTTTTCCAAAAAATAAAAATATTGTCGTCTGCATCACTCAAACATAAATAACAGTCCAGTTCATTAACAGGCTTCAAAGTAGAAAGTGACACAGGGACAAAGTTTGTCCCCGTCCTCATGGGCTCTGTCCCTGTCCCCACAGAATCTGTCCCAGCCCCGTCCCTGCAGGCTCTGTCCCCGTCCCTGTGTCCTTCTCTATTCATTACCAAAGGGACAGGCTATTTTGTGGCCCATAGCCAGAGGTCTCTGAGAAATCAATGATTCCTTCCAGTAGAAGGGGGATGGAGACCTCTGGGTACTGCTTATACATCTACAGATAATGATATTTGGTGCTTTGATCTCCCACTCCTGATTTTTTTCTTTTGTTACATTTGTACCCTGCGCTTTCCCACTCATGGCAGGCTCAATGTGGCTTACATGGGGCAATGGAGGGTTAAGTGACTTGCCCAGAGTCACAAGGAGCTGCCTGTGCCTGAAGTGGGAATCCAACTCAGTTCCTCAGGACCAAAGTCCACCACCCTAACCACTAGGCCACTCCTCTACTCTGTCCAGTGTGATTGTGCAGGCAAAGGTATACCTTGACCAGAGGTATCCCTGTCTTAACCTTCAGAACAGCGCAAGCTCCTAAGGTTTCATATTAGGCAGGCAATTGATGTAGGATGTCTGCAGAATGGTCAGTATTACACTGGTCAGGATTCAGAGGAGGATAAACAGAAACTTTTGTAATTGTTGCTCTGGGCTTATGAGAAGAGGTTTTGGTCGAGCACAAGCAGTTGTCAGGAGGGTGAAAAGAAACTTCCATTCCACCCTGCTGAAGGCTTTCTCTGTCTCCAGTAACTCCGTTGCTGTTTTGATTCATATGGGCTCCAGGTATAATACTGCCTAATACGAAACCTTTTAGATTGAGGAGTGGCCTAGTGGTAGAGGTGGCCGGTTCAAATCCCGCTGCTGCTCCTTGTGATCTTGGCCAAGTCACTTAACCCTCCATTGCCTCAGGTACAGACTTAGATTGTGAGCCCTCCTGGGACAGAGAAATATCCAGAATGTAACTCACCTTGAGCTACTACTGAAAAAAGGTGTGAGCAAAATCTAAATAAATAAATAGATTGTGAAGGGGCAATTTGCTAATTTCTTGGCTAGGATTTTGATGGCATCATTTAATGAGGTTATTGGTCTACAGTTCTCACAGTCGTCCTTGGTTTTATTTCCTTTATAGATCCCTTGATCTGATCAGTTTTACAGCCCATGAGTCATGCAAACTGCAAAAATCAGGAATAGTTCCCATGATGTGTGAGTCATTATATATATTTGCAAACCTTATTACAAATATAAATAAGAATATTTATAGACTCACAGTGGTACCTAATTAAGATTTAGGTGAACAGGCAACTGTTAGACAGCAGCTTCAGACAAGAGGGGGAATGAGAGGCAGGGGCAGAACACATTTTTGGTAGGAAGGGCAGAACAAACCTATCTCTGCCCCCCCCCCCCCCCCCCAAGGCTCTCCGTTGCTGATGCTGTGTTGGGCAAAATATTGGTAAGTCCATGTCCCTGGTGACCCACCCTCTTCCACTGGCTAAGGTGAGAGGTTTACACTCCTTTTCTTCTCAGTATAGAAGACCCACCGGCCTTCATTTGGTGATGTATTTCATTAGCACTTATTCTGACTTCATTGGCTACCAGTCATGCAGCAAAATATATAACATAGTAGATGACGGCAGAAAAAGACCTGCACGGTCCATCCAGTCTGCCCAACAAGATAAACTCATATGTGCTACTTTTTGTGTATACCTTACCTTGATTTGTATCTGTCATTTTCAGGGCACAGACCATATAAGTCTGCCCAGCACTATCCCCGCCTCCCAACCACCGGCTCTGGCACAGACCGTATAAGTCTGCCCAGCACTATCCCCGCCTCCCAACCACCAGCCCCGCCTCCCACCACCGGCTCTTCCACCCAATCTCAGCTAAGCTTCTGAATTTATTATTCAGTGTGAACTGTTGTCACCAAGCCTGTCATCTCAAAATGATCTTAAATTATTGTTAAAAGTACTAAGGGGGTGTTTTACAAAGGTGCGCTAAATGCTACAGACACCCACATATTCCTATGGGTGTCTCTAGCATTTAGCGCGTGCTAATTTTTACCGTGCGCTAAAAATGCTAGCACACCTTAGTCTAAGGACCCCTTAGTTACAATATTTTTTAAAACATTTTTATTGATTTATTAGGATTTATTTGCCACCTTTTTGAAGGACTTCACTCAAAGCGGTGTACAGCAAGAATTAAGTCAAACACAAGCAATAGACAATTACAGCGGTAAAAATATTCAAACAATACAAAGTATAGCATAGTACACTACTTACAATGTCAACACAATAAGTAATAAGACATTTTCATAGACAGCCTAGAGTATAAGCAAAGATGGAACATAGAGACAGGTAAGATAGAGTAACAGGCAATGGCGTAGCTACGTGGGTCCAGGGGTCCTGGGCCCCCATAGATTTGGCCCCGGACCCCTCTGCCGATGACCCTCTTGACCCCCCTCTCACTGCCAACCCTCCCCCGCCGTCGCCGTGGGCTACCTTTGCTGGTGGGGGACCCCAATGCCCGCCAGCCGAGGAGGTCCTCTTCTTCCTGCAAAGGCTTCGTTCTGTTTGCAGGACGTCAGACTCACAGAAACAGAATGAAGCCTTGCAGATCAGCCAGGACGTCAGAAACAGAACGAAGCCTTCGGGGAAGAAGAGGACCTCGGCTGGCGGGGATTGGGGTCCCCCGCCAGCAAAGGTAAGTGACGGTGGGGGAGGGTTGGCGGCGGGGGTGGGGTCGAGACGGTCATCGGCAGAGGCTGTCAAAGTTGGCGGCAGCGGCGGCGGGGGGGTCGATAATGGCTGGGGGGGGGTTGGCAGTGCCGGGGAGGGGGCTAAAATGTGCCCCCTCACCTTGGGATCTGGACCCCCCCTCCCGCTGAAGTCTGGCTACGCCCCTGGTAACAGGAGTAAGAAAATAAGGGGATTAATTTAAAGAAAGTTGCAAATGAGGTCAGAAAGGTGCTTGAACATTGTCTTAGCTAAGGTAGGAGTGGGTAAACATGTCCTGCTGTATAGTATTGTGCAGCTGATTTCATTGACTTCTTCCATTAAAGACCTGGTTGAAGAGCCAAGCTTTCACCGGCTTCCTGAAATATAGACATTTAATCGGTGGACTGCAAAGACCACTAATCATTAATGCATCATTCTGCTTCTGCTCTAAGATGATAAATTATATACAGAAAATTCAAGGAAGAAGCTGCATTTCTGACTTCAGTTTTTATACAGATGCATAGTGGGGTGGCTGTGTTCTTAACACTGTATTCAAAAGAATGGTAGTAAACTCGCTGAGAAGAAATCCCCCATCCAGAACCCTGATGGTTCATTCAGGCTGATTCATTCTGGGTGTATGAGCGATGCCGCTAAGAAACAGCTTATTATTTGTAGCTGCAACATGAGAGCTAAAGTCGTGTATTTTGCTTGTGCAATCTACTCGTGTGTATGCCTCATGCAGTGCTCACTCCAGTGCCACACCTTCAGTGAATCAGCTGTAAACATGCACCCCAAAGGAATGACATCAGGGGCGATGGTTCATGGAGGTTTCTCAGGATCATCCCTTTTCTCCTCTCACCAACAGTGCTGGCTAGTGCAGGGCTTCCCAAATCTGCCCTGGAAGGTTTTCAGGATACCCACAATGAATATGCAGGAGATCAATGTGCATGCACTAAGGCTGGCATTGTGAAAATGGAAAAAAAAAAAGCACAATTCCATTAAAAGAACCCAGAACCCATGTCTGCACCAGTATTTATACCAGCTGAAACCTGGTGCAAATGCCAGCAACCAACTCCTGGCATGGAAACGGGGCTATTCTATAACCCTGTATGCAACTTTTAGGAATGCCCCTGCTACTCCCCTAACCATCCCCTTTTGAGTTACACGCTAGAGGATATAAGTGTGCAGGTTATAGAATAGGGTGGGGGGAGATGTGCATGTAAGTTTGTTACTGCCAATTAACTGCAATAATTAGCATCAATTAATTGTCTCATAATCTGTGTGCAAATTTCAGCACCAAAATCTCAGTGCTATATATATATATATAGAATCCAGGGGTAAGTCTCCCATGTATGCAAATTGATCTTATGCGTATTCATTGTGGGTGTCCTGGTTGTTTGTTCCCCAAGACAGAGTTGGAAGTCCTGTGCTAGTCTTCCAAATAACATCTACATATTCCTTGGTTATAGGACTTTCTTTCTTACGTCACCTTGCAGCGTTGCTATTTCTAGATTGAAATTCAAGGTGCATACCTCTTCTTTTTTTTTTTTTTAAAGATCTCCTTCCCAGGGTCCACTCTTCAGCTGTTCCTGCTGTATTTATGTACTGTGATCAATCCGCCTAAAGAAGAGTTCTGAAAAAGATTGGAACAGCTGTGGCATGATGTATTTAGGAGCTCAGTGATGGCTGGTGATATAGGCATAAAATAAGCATTCGGTAGCCGAACACTAATGTTGTCAGTTCATCTGAAGATTAGCAGAAGTGACTTAGCACAGACGTTTTTATTGTCTGCACAGGTACAGAAGGGCTTTCTGTGTTTGAAAGATCTCATTGGTGTTATTTGACCAGCTCAAAAGCAAATATAAGTAGAAAAAAAGCCTCCATTGTCTTCTGTCCCATGTCCTGAAATTGACCAAGATTTACTACTACTACTACTACTACTATTTAACATTTCTAAAGCGCTACTAGGGTTACGCAGCGCTGTACAATTTAACATAGAAGGACAGTCCCTGCTCAAAGGAACTTACAATCTAAAGGACAAATGTACAGTCAGTCAAGTGGGGGCAGTCAAATTGGGGCAGTCTAGATGTGACTTCAGATGAAATCACAATTCTGCAGTTATTACAAGTTCATGGCAGCTCTGGCTATCAAATGAGCAGTGTCCTGCAGCATGTTTAAATAAATACATTTTTTCAAAAGAGGTTCACTATTCTTTGCCTATAGCGTGCATGACAGAAACACAAACTATGTTAAAGTAGTATGACTGCCCTGTGTGGGCATTTAAATTCCATGTATAAAATATGAGGACAGATAAGGACCATTAGATTACATTAAATTCCTGGTCCAGTGCCACAGATTCCAGTCGATCTCTTGGCTTCTTCCTCACTTCATGGTAGCCTGGGCTCCTCTGTTCTTATCCTAGACTTTCTTGAATTCTGTTACTGTGTTTTTTCTCTCCACCACCTCTTCTGGAAAGCTGTTCAGTGATCCGCCACCCTTTCCGTGAGAAAATATTTTCTGAGGTTGCTCCTGAGTCTACGCCCTCACAGCCTCATACCACAACCTCTGAAAAAAAAAAAAAAGTCTGCTTCTTGTTCCTGATTTATATATTTTGGAAGTAGAAATGCCCTTCTCTCTTCTCTTAAAGTTGCATTTGATCTCACATCTCTTGTTGTAAAAACCCTGGATTATTTTGGTTGCCTTTCTCTGTACTTCCTCCAGCTTGTCCATAGCCTTTCAGACAGGGCTACATTTCAACTGTGGGCATCCATGGATAACTCTCACAATGTCCTGCACCCTCCACCCGTTACCTCTATTATCCCACTGAACCCAATAACCTCTGCTGCTGTGCTGAAGCCCAGCCTTGCAGCAGCAACTTTCATCAACCAGTGACTGAGCCCTTGGTCCTGGACACAGCCAGGCATAGCAGAGCTCCTCATATTGCAGGGGTTTCTGTAGTAACAGAAAACGTGTGGCAGGAGGGGGACAAGGCACTGCACTGAACTTACCGGTTGAAGTAGAGTAGTTACTGTAGCACTGACCATAGGAGCCAGCCCTGTGAGTGATTGAGCACCCCCAAAATTGAACAAATTCCTTGATTATGTCCAGGGAGAGGGAATTTTCATTGGGCTTACCACCCCCCCCCCCCCCCACCGATAATTTTCAAAAGTTGGCTTCTATGGCACTGAGCCTTCAGCACAGTAGTGCCAGGTCCAGATCAAGGCTCCAGCACCTATCAAAATTTGGTAGGAGAGGCAAGTTACCGAGTTCGCATGTGCATAAATCTGAAAATGCATCCTCCACAATCTGCTAGTTGAAATCTCATAAAGGACCTGTACATAGGTGTTATTACCTCCTCTTTTTTTTTTTTTGTACTGCTTATGCTGCTCTCCCTATGGATTCTACTACTACTTAACATTTCTAGAGCGCTACTAGGGTTACGCAGCGCTGTACAATTTAACAAAGAGAGACAGTCCCTGCTCAAAGAGCTTACAATCTAATAGATAAGAGTGAGACAAATATAGGACAATCAAGCCATTGTGACATCACTGATGAGGTTGGCTCTTAGGCATTGGTGGAATGAGGCATTATGACATCACAATCTCAGCTCTGGTTAAATCACTGCTATATGTAATACTACTACTACTACTTAACATTTCTAGAGCGCTACTAGGGTTACGCAGCGCTGTACAATTTAACAAAGAGAGACAGTCCCTGCTCAAAGAGCTTACAATCTAATAGATAAGAGTGAGACAAATATAGGACAATCAAGCCATTGTGACATCACTGATGAGGTTGGCTCTTAGGCATTGGTGGAATGAGGCATTATGACATCACAATCTCAGCTCTGGTTAAATCACTGCTATATGTAATACTACTACTACTACTTAACATTTCTAGAGCGCTACTAGGGTTACGCAGCGCTGTACAATTTAGCATAGAGGGACGGTCCCTGCTCAAAGAGCTTACAATCTAAGAGACAAGTGAACGGTCGGTCCGATAGGGGCAGTCAAATTCTAGCACCGTCTGCTTCTGGCCACTTGCCTTATTACCACAATGTTTTGTATTGAGACCATGTGGACCATCAGGTCCTTTGGGGTTGCAGCGGGTGCCCTGATTGTCTTTGGGGTCCTCCTAAGAGAGGTTTAGATCATTCATGGCCCTGGTTTCTAAATATAATCCCAGTCCGAAACACCCACCGTCTTCTGTGTGTTTAAAGAGCCCGGCCCTCCCCCTCCTCCTCCTCCTCCTCCTCAGCAGCACCGCGTGTGCACCAGGTCGCCGGCCCCTCCCCTTCCCTCCGGCACGCGCGGCTCCCCTCCAATTCCGCGCCTGCGCCCTGCCCCCCGGTGGGCGGGGCTGCCCTCGCGCGTCCCCCGCCCTCTCTCTGGCTGCCCCGGCTTTGGGCGCACGCGCGTGGGGGCCGGGTGGCGCGCGCTCGCTGCTGCCGTTCGTGTCGTGTGACCGGGGACTGGAGGAGACCAGTCAGTGCTCGGCGGAGGCGGCGGCTTCTCCTCCTCTTTTCCGCCGGTTTCGGGGCTGCCGCCGGCTCCCCCCCCCCTCGCCCTCCCTCCCCCCCGTCCCCCCCCCCTCCCTCCTTCCTCCCAGGAGTAAATATCCCGGAGAAAAGGGGAATCGCGGACATGGAGGCGCTGGGCCCCGGGCCAGGTGAGTCGGGAGCGGAGGGAGCGGGACCCTTAGGCCTCACCTGCACCGGGGGAGGGGGGATAAGAGCGGCCCCCGGTGACAGGTGATACCGTTTGTCTTCTTGTTAGCAGACGAGGTACAGTCCGGGCTTTTCAGTGACAGCAGGAACTGCCCGGAACCCCCTCTAGGGGGACCTGAGAAAAGAAGTTGAAATATCCTGGATTAGTGGGTTAACCTTTGATCCACAGACAGCCCAGGTAACAGGAAGGCATTAGCCGATGTGCAGGGTTTAGGGCGTTATACATTTACCAGCTGCCAAAAAAAGTGACAAAATTCCCCTAATGCAACAAAAGTTCCAAAAATGGTTGCATACGCGATTTAATCCAATAATATACTATGTATATTAATATATTATAATATGTATAATTACATGTATACTCTGGAGGAAAAGAGAAACATAATAACATAGTAGATGACGGCAGAAAAAGACCTGCACGGTCCATCCAGTCTGCCAACAAGATAAACCCATATGTGATACTTTTTGTGTCTACCTTACCTTGATTTGTACCTGTCTTTTTCAGGGCACAGACCGTATAAGTCTGCCCAGCACTATCCCCGCCCCCCAACCACCAGCCCCGCCTCCCGATCTCGACTAAGCTCCTGAGGATCCATTCCATCTGTACAGGATTCCTTTATGCTTATCCCATGCATGTTTCAATTCCGTTACCGTTTTCATCTCCACCACTTCCCACAGGAGGGCATTCCAAGCATCCACCACCCTCTCCGTCAAAAAATACTTCCTGACATCTTTCCTGAGTCTTCCCCCCCCCCCCTTTCAATCTCATTTCATGTCCTCTAGTTCTACCGCCTTCCCATCTCCGGAAAAGGTTCGTTTGCGGATTAATACCTTTCAAATATTTGGAACGTCTGTATCATGTCATCCCTGTTTCTTCTTTCCTCCAGAGTATACGTGTTTAGTTCAGCAAGTCTCTCCTCATACGTCTTGTAACGCAAATCCCATACCGTTCTCGTAGCTTTTCTTTGCACAGGGGTGATATGATACAGACGTCCAAATATTTGAAAGGTATTAATCCGCAAATGAACCTTTTCAGGAGAGGGGAAGGCGGTAGAACGAGAGGACATGAAATAAGATTGAAGAACGGCAGACTCAAGAAAAATGTCAGGAAGTATTTTTTCACGGAGAAAGTGGTGGATGCTTGGAATGCCCTCCCGCGGGAGGTGGTGGAGATGAAAACGGTAACGGAATTCAGACATGCGTGGGATAAACATAAAGGAATCCTGCTCAGAAGGAAGGGATCCCCAGAAGCTTAGCCGGTGGTGGGAGGCAGGGTTGGTGGTTGGGAGGTGGGGATAGTCCTGGGCAGACTTATACGGACTGTGCCCTGAAAAAGACAGGTACAAATCAAGGTAAGGTATACACAAAAAGTGGCACATATGAGTTTATCTTGTTGGGCAGACTGGATGGACCGTGCAGGTCTTTTTCTGCCGTCATCTACTATGTAATAAGCGATTATTGGCACTAATTAGATTTAATTGCCATTTATATGCATAAATTCAACTGTGATTCCCAGTCATAAGCGCTATAATAGAAACCGTGCCTAACTTTAAACGCAGCTTATAGAATAACACTTTTTTGGCTCCCATAGCACTGAAATTCAGCCACCGTGCAGGTAGATTGGATGGCTAGCAGGCCAAATCTAAATGTGCAGTGGTGGTCACCACACAGTGGAGGTATCTGTTAATTTAAAATGCTGGAACTGGCATTTAAATTAACACAGTGGTTACTGCTCTGAATTTTAACCCCATAGTTAAGTTTTAAGGCATTCAGTTCTGGTGGTTGTACCTCCGAAAGGATATTGGTAGGATGATAACCAAAATTCAAATGAGATCATACTTAAGCACCTGAATGTGTTTATCCTAGGCATGAGATTGCAAGGAAGGCTATGGCAAACATAGAGAAAGCAAACTTTTTTTTTTTTCCAGAGGAGAGATTAGTGTGGGAGAAGAGCTTACAGTATGAAGCTTGAGGGAATTTGCCTAATCCTCCATTGTCCTATGTACTTACTTTGTGCCTGTATATAAAATGTAAACGGCTTTGTAGCCATAGAAAGGTGGTGTACCAAATCCCTTCCTTCTCTAGACTGAGGATCAACCAGGGTTTGTGGTGTTGCACCACTGTGAAATAAATTGGGCAGACTGGATGGGCTCAGTAGGCCTCCTCTACTGTCAAATTCTGTGTTTCTGTAGTTTATTTTTAAAATATTGTCATGCAACAGTATGCTTTCTAACCCCACAGTGGAGTTGCTTCCTAATTCTTTACTGTCCAAGACCGAGCTTATCGTCTTTCCACCAAAACCCACTTCTCCTCTTCCTCCACTTTCTATCTCAGTTGATAACACCCTCATCCTCCCCGTCTCATCTGCCCACAACCTCGGAGTCATCTTTGACTCCTCTCTCTCCTTCTCTGCGCATATCCAGCAGATAGCCAAGACCTGTCGCTTCTTCCTCTTTAACATCAGCAAAATTCGCCCTTTCCTCTCTGAACACACCACCCGAACTCTCGTCCACGCTCTCATTACCTCTCGCCTGGACTACTGCAACTTACTCCTCACCGGCCTCCCACTTAGCCATCTGTCCCCCCTTCAGTCTGTTCAGAACTCTGCTGCACGTCTCATATTCCGCCAGAACCGATATACTCATATCACCCCTCTCCTCAGGTCACTTCACTGGCTTCCGATCAGATACCGCATTCAATTCAAGCTTCTCCTTCTTACCTACAAATGCACTCAGTCTGCTGCCCCTCACTACCTCTCTACCCTCATCTCCCCTTACGTTCCCGCCCGTAACCTCCGTTCACAGGATAAATCCCTCCTCTCAGTACCCTTCTCCACCACCGCCAACTCCAGGCTCCGCTCATTCTGCCTCGCCTCACCCTATGCTTGGAACAACCTTCCTGAACCCTTACGCCAAGCCCCCTCCCTGCCCGTCTTCAAGTCTTTGCTTAAAGCCCACCTCTTCAATGCTGCGTTCGGCACCTAACCCTTACCGTTCAGTGAATCCAGACTGCCCCAATTTGACTGCCCCTATCGGACCGACCGTTCACTTGTCTATTAGATTGTAAGCTCTTTGAGCAGGGACTGTCTCTCTTTGTTAAATTGTACAGCGCTGCGTAACCCTGGTAGCGCTCTAGAAGTGTTAAGTAGTAGTAGTAAGGGATCTTACCAGTCACCAGCCATTTGGTTGCATGTGTGCTACCTAGTGCTTTTATACCACTATACCGCAAAAGCTAACTCGCAGGTCTCAGCAGTTTACAATAAATGAATGTGTGAGAGCTGCATACAATGGATGTGGTGGGCATGCAGATCTTTCTCATGCATATTCTTTAGGAATATCCTGAGAACCTGGCCTGTTTGCAGCCCTCAAGGACTGACCTTGAACCAGCCTGCTGTAGAGGCCTCCTCTCTGTTGAAAGAAGCCCACTTAACTGTGCATTTGTACATTAAATGTCTTGATCATTCTTTTCCTCCAGGGATACATATTTAGATCTTGAATTCCGTCTCCATATGTTTTATGGTGAAGACCATTGACCATTTTCATGGCTACGCTCTGGAACAATTGTACTCAGTCTGTATCCCCTTGAAGGTGTGGTTGCCACAGCTGTACACACCTCTGCTTCACTGCAGCCTTATTTTTACAGTTTCATCATCATGACTTATGATGGTTATTTAACAAAGCTTTATTTTTTATTGGAAGAGACACGATGCTAAGTTGTATTGACCTTTTTTTTTTTTTTTTTAACCCTGTCTGGTAGCTCAAATATTCTGTGTAACTTCCCACTCATTGTGCTGCTTCCTCTCAGGACCAAGGCTTTTTCCCCTTGTCATGGGATGTTTTGAAATTTTTTGTTGCTAATTCTCTTTGTTGCTCATTACCTTTTCCTGTTTCTCAGTGATGGACTTTTTTTTCAGCTTCAGTGTCCACACTAGACACCATCATGTGCAGGCCACAGCTTTTGTTGCCACTGTGCCCTCCACTCGGTATCATTCTGTGTTTTTTTTGTGGTAGTGACATTCCTTGGCCAAGAATCATGAATCCCAGCTTCTTTTGCAATGGCTTGTACAAGATTGCGTTTTTGCTTGTTGCAAGATATTAGTATAGTGCAGCAGTCACACCCTCCCATCCTGAGGGTTGTAGATGCTGTCTGTACTGAAGCTGTATCTGAAAATGAGCCTAGGTGCCTCATGTCACATTGCAATGCATTGTCAGTGTGCCATGAGGCCACCTCCCACTGGGTCTGAGATGTTTGAGGGAAGGAAAAGCTTGTGCACATGGAGGCTATCTTGAGAGGTTTAGTAGCATCTCCAACTCTTAAATATGGTCCTGAGAGGCCTTTAAAATTTTGTGAGAAGACAGGAAAGCATGCCCCCAGCCTCGCTGAGGTATGGGGTAGGGGAGTAACTACCTGATCCAAGACTGTTTAAAACAAAAAGCTAAATTTATTTGGCAGGAGAGAAGCCTGCATGAAACCTTGTGGTCACAGTAACTTTGATTTCACTGGAAGGGGATTATATATATGAAACGTAGGGCTATACAGAGCAGGTTTGCGGTACATATTAAGAGAGACTATGATGAAAATTGACAGATTCATATAATGTCGAGTTAAATTTCTCCTATCGGAATCATGTTTCCTTTGGTTATTTCTAGATCATCTGTTTTTAAATCCACTTTGTTCCGTGTGAATAGTGTCTTTAAAATTCTAGCTATGACATCAGGACCTGACAGTGGGCCTCGTTTTCCCCATTTTGTTTGCAGGAAGAATGCCGAGTACATCTGGCTTAGCCGAGAAGGTTGGTTGGATTTACAGTTGCACAGTCCAAGAAGAGAAATGAAGAAATAGTGTAGTGAAACTGCATTCTCCTCCAGGCCTGTTGGAAGGTCCAGTCACAGTTTATGGTTTATTATTTATAATGCAGTGGACTTGTGTTCCTGAAGTGAAAAATTGGCCCTCTTCTGTTTGTTTTTTGAGGTGTTGCACACAGAGTCCACAGATTAATGTGAAGAAAGGTCTCACTGTCAGGTTCTTTTTCCTCTGTGTCGAGTTGTCATTTATCAGAATCATTTCCTTTCCTTATTGCTTTTGTTGATGACAGGGTGACCGCCTCCCCCCCCACCCCCCTGTGATTATTTGATGGGCAGTCAGCTTCCTTTAATCTCACTCTTCTCTGCTGCAAGTTTCCTAGCTAGTTTCTCTTTGTGTGTGGTTTTGTGGTATTTCTTCTTTCACTTTGTCATTATACTAATCTGATTTCAAAGCAGGACATCCCTAGGTGGAAAAATAAAGCTTTTCCAGTGTAATTTGCAATGGGGAAAAAGCCTTACAGCTGTAGGAATTGTCTATTGCTGGAATTGGCCTCCTAGCTGGGGAAGAAGCTTGCTGAGTGTTTCACAAACAACTTTTCTCATCTTCAGCTAAACCTAAGTACATGTTGAGGGCGAATGGTCTGTTAATGCACGTGGATGTTTTTAGAGGAAGTCATGCTTGGGATTTTCTATTCTGAACAGTGTTTTTCACCCAGCCTGGAAGTTCAGTTGTAGGGCAGAGCTCTGTTCAGCTAGATGAAGGGATTAGAAGTCCCAATTTGGGATGTGCTGCTGCCACTTCATGGCCAGACCCGTAGGTAATATATAGAATGGCATTAATAGCCTGGATTCACGTAGCAGTTTTTATCTAAACCAGAATCCTTACCGTTTTATAATTCAGTATTTTCAGAAATGGTGCATGTAGCCTCCTCCAAGGTGAATGCTCTGGCTGCTGTCTTCTGATGCTCCTTCGAAAACCTTTCAAAGGGCGGGTCCAGTCAGGTTGGATAAACTGAAACACGCAAAGGTGATGTGACCCACATAGGGTTAGATTTCAGCGACAGAAGAATTTCAAATGTGGTTCTCCTAGCCCATGATTTCTTTAAATGTTCTTCTGTCTCGATACTATACATAATTATCTACTTGAAGTAGTGAAATCTATTAAGTAATCATAGGTACATAAGTAATGCCACACTGGGAAAAGACCAAGAGTCCATCGAGCCCAGCATCCTGTCCACAACAGCGGCCAATCCAGGTCAAGGGCACCTGGCAAGCTTCCCAGACGTACAAACATTCTATACATGTTATTCCTGGAATTGTGGATTTTTCCCAAGTCCATTTAGTAGCGGTTTATGGACTTGTCCTTTAGGAAACCGTCTAACCCCTTTTTAAACTCTGCCAAGCTAACCGCCTTCACGTTTTCCGGCAACGAATTCCAGAGTTTAATTACGCATTGGGTGAAGAAAAATCACAACTAAAGACTAGTAATTCATAAATTCTGAAATGCATTCAATTAAAATTTAAACATAGTGCATGGTTCTCAGTGTTTTTTTTTTTTTTAAATCATACACCCACTAAGGGTCATTTTAATGTCACCATCATTGCACCTTAAATAATTACATCTGTTGAAACCACCATAAGTCAAATATTTGTCTGGTGGAAGATGTTATCCAATACAACTTGCTGTAAACATCAGATGATAAAGCACAATCTTCCTAGTGGATGCTGTCATGAAATGCCTAGCATCTGCCTGCGGCCACCTGAAGGGTCTGCCTAGCACTGCCCAGCCCCTCCTGCACTTGGACTCGTGCTTTATACTAGCACCCTCCACCTACCGACTGGGTCCCGCTTTCCTCTGGGCTAGTCTCCCACTCTGTTATTCTCCAGTGATTTCTAGGACACTGGGGCCACACTCCAGGGGTCTCATAGTTCCCAGAAAGCACCCACTGACCCAAAAACACGAACCAGGATTCTTAGTCCAGGACAGCAGAGACAATAAACTAAATAAGGTTTATTGTCACAGAACTTCAACAGTGATCAGAAAAAGGTGAAATCAGCAGACAATAACAGGTAACTGAATATGGATCAATTATAAAACTGTCTAAATATTTGTTTACTACCAGAGAAGTACCTGGGGAGTTCAGGAACTGCAGCTGCTCACATGTTATAAAATATAACTGCTCACAGGGCCTCATTAAAGAGATCTTTCTCTCTTCTCTCCCTGGCTGAGACTTGGAAAATCTAGTACCTTCAGGTTAGATTTGAAATCCAGGACCAGTCAAAGCCCAGGGCATCAATTTTGAAAGTAGCTGCCCAATGGTACTGCAGATTGCCTGAAACTGGAGAAGAGTCTTTTCCGGCAACAGTTTTAAAACTCAAAATAAGCGCCATCTGCTGGCCAATTAGGAGAAATACACTTCATGAAATAATACAGTTTTCAGGCTTGGAAACCCACTGTTTCGGCACAGGTGCCAAACAATATTCAGTGAAAGTGTTCAATCAAGTTACAAAATTAAAACTAAGTCCCAAAATGTCCCAATCTAGTATTCCATAGTTCAGTAAATATAAACAACGTATGACCACCTAAACTTCTAGAAATCACTAAAAACTAACCTGTTCAAAAAGGCATACCTTACCGATCCAGCTTAAATGCCTGAACCTTGCAACACAACGAAACCAAAGCTCGTACTGGACATAACTCTTCTTCCCTACGATTCCCTAATATGTCTGTTACACATGATCTTTATTCTACCATAACATCACTTTGTATTTGTTCATACCGGAATTGGCGATCACCATTACGGTACTATGTAGGCCACATTGAGCCTGCAAATAGGTGGGAAAATGCGGGATACAAATAAAATAAATAAATCCAAAATCTTGAACTCTGATGTCCAAAATGTCCAAGACTGGTACTTGATTGCTGTGTAAACACCACATCCTATGCTCAATACTTATTGCCCAAGTGGCACGAGCGTGCCTGAAGAGGCATTGACAGTCTGCAACCTAAGACAGGCATCATAAAATCCCGCTGGAAGCAGGGTTGACCTACTTGACCGATGTTAGACATGTTACGGGTTATGGCTCGCAATATGTCTTTGGCTGTCATGGCATGTCGACAAATATGGTTGCGGCATTGATCAGTGGATGCGGCATCAAAGACACGTCTAGTTAAACTGCCCTTTCAGGGCAAATGGTATTTAGAGAAGATCTCAGTAACTTGGTTAAAGAACTGGGGGGAAACTAAGCCACAGTGGTTGCTGGAGGATAAGCCAAAAACCTCTGGTCGTCCATACCGGCCTGGCCATCAGTAATATGGTCAGAAGTCCCGCTTTCAGGCACACCAGTCTTCCTTTCATGCGGACAGGAAGGTCCTCTTAGCTAGAGCGTCTGATGCCTCCTGAGCTTCACAATGATGCAAGACTGATCCACTTGTCTCCTTTTATGGTGGGAGGACGTCTTCTGGAGTTTTGGGAGGAGTGGGTCAAAATCACGTCAGACCAGTAGGTTCTGGATATTCTTACAGAAAGTTGCAAGTTTGAGTTCTCCCGCCTGGTCACTCCTCTCTTCTTGCAGTCTCCTTGTCAAAAAGGAACCAAGACAGTCGAGGTTCAGGCCACCATAGACTCCTTGTCATTGTTCCAGTTTCCCAGGCCAAACGGGGACAAGGCAGATACTCTGTTTCATTGTTCCAAAGAAGGAAGGTACCTTTCGTGTGGTCTTAGATCTCAAAAGTCTAAACTGCTGCCTCCTAGTGTCTCGCTTTCACATGGAAATACTAAAAGCAGTCATAGCCTCTGTTCAAGCGGGAGAATTTCTCACTGCCCTCAGTCTCAAGAAAGCGTACTTGCATATGCTCATATGGTCATCGCATCAGAGGTTTCTACGTTTTGCGGTGCCATTACTTCCAGTTCAGGGCTTGCTCTTCGGTCTCGCCAAGGCACCAAGAATGTTTACCAAGGTTATGGTGGTATGACGACCTTCCTTCAGTGCCAGGGAATCGGAGTTCACCCATATTTCAATGGCTGGTTCATTCATGTGTCATCCTATTTAGACAGCATGATAGTGACGGACAAGTTGTCCGTCTCTTGCAGTTCAATTTTGAGAAGAGTAGACTAACTCCATCACAGATTGAGTATCTGGGTGTTTTGTTGGGCACAACAAGGGAGAGGATCTTCTTCATAGAAGCTGGTTCAACAGATTTGTCTTTTCAGTCAAGGCGAACTAGTCCAAGTTCTGGGGTTAATGTCAGCGGTGATGGAAGTGTTGTCATAGGCGTGGGCTCTTATGCAGCCATTACAGGAGTTTCTTCTCAGCCACTGGTCTCCAGTGTCACAGAAGGTATAACCTTCATCTTCCTTGGATACTGGTTACCAGATGGAGTATGCAGTGGTGGGTGTCTCCCAGGATTTTGACTGTCAGAGCTCCCTTTCTGATAACGCAGTGGGAGATGATGACTGCGGACACCAGCAAGTCAGGTTGGGGAGCTCATTACAAGTTCTATCTGGCACAGGGCACTTGGATGGAACAGAAGTCTCAATGGTTGATAAATCCTTGGAGCTCAGGGCAGAGCAGAATGCCTTACGTGACTTGGCTTCCTTTCTGGCAGGGGCTTCTGTCTGAGTTTTCTCTGACATTGCGACGGTGGTGGGTTATATCAACAAGCCAAGGTGGGACCCGCAGTTATACAATAGCAGTGGAGGCGGCCTTCCTCATCAGTTAGGCGGAGAAAAATCTTCTCTGCTTGTTGGCAGCTCACATTGCTGGGTCCTGGAATGTGGAGGCGGACTTTCTCAGCAGGCATTCCTTAGATCCAGGAGAATGGGAACTATCCAACCAGGGTTTTCAGCTGATAGTGGACAGATGGGGTTCTTCGCTTCTGGACTTGATGGCAATGAAAAGAACTCCCAAAATGTCCAAGTTCTTCAGCCATTGGAAAAACTGGGCTTGATAGGGATCGATGCCCTACTGCACCCTGGCCAGAGACACATCAACTGTATGTCTTCCATCCTTAGCCCATGGTAGGCCATGTGTTGAAAAGGATTGCATTGCATCAGGGTTGAATAATTCTCCTAGCCTTGGATTGGCCGCAGAGGCTGTAGTACGCGGACTTAATTTGACTTCTGGACGGGGGTCCACTCTGTCTTTCGCAGGTACATGGCCTACTGAAGCAAGGTCATGAAGGATCTGTGTCCCTTTATTCTTACGTCTTTGGCCATTGAAAGGGCTTGGTTGAGATGAAAAGGTTATTCTAATTTGTTTATTGCTACCTTGCTTCAGGCTCAGAAACATTACATCCGTGGTGTATGCAAGGGTGTGGAGACATTCGAGGGCTATTCTGGGCCTGGACTTTCTCCCTTCTCTGCTCAGATCATGCACATCCTAGTGTTTCTCCAGACAGGTCTTCATAAAAGATTGACATTGGATTCTCTAAAAGTTCAGGTTGCATCCTTGTCCTGTTTCAAGGGCCAACTACAGAAGACATCTCTTGCGGCTTACTCAGATTTCATTAGATTCTGGTGGGGAGCAGGCCGCTTGTGGCCTCCCTTTCATATGCCATGTCTAGAGTGGAACCTTAATTTAGTTCTTCGGGCTCTTCAGAAGTGCCTCCTTTTGAGCCATTCCAGAAGGCCTCCTTGAGAGATCTTACGCTTAAGACAGCGTTCTTGATGGTTGTTGCGTCAGACTTTGCATTTTGGTATCAGAGGCTTGGTCTCATGGCTTCAAAGCCGACAATTGCTAAATGGCTGAAGGAGACTATCGCGACAGCTTATTTGCTTGCTGGGAAGCAGGCTCCTTGGGCTTTGTGGGCTCAGTCTATGAGGTGTGCATCAACATCCTGGGCTTTAAAACATCTCACAGGTTTTGAAATTGTGGGAAGCTACGTAATGGAAGGAGAGATTAGGTCTTGCTTGATAATTTTCTTTCCAGTAGTCCTTCCCACTATTCCAGAGACCCACCTGAGATTTCTGAGATTTTGCCTCGGTGCAATGTAATGGGTCAAATAATGACTGTCACCTTGTATGGTGCTTCCTTCATACCTCTTCTCTACAAGAGAGGTCTACATATGTTTGCTCGTCTGGTTAGTGTTAGCGAATTATTAAATGTTGTGTGTGTTCTGAGTTTCTCCTTATTACTTGTCTATAAATATGACTGGATGCCAAGAGAGTTATCTCTGCTCAGTTTTCAGTTCTCTATCTCCACTTGCTGGTTGAAGGACACCAGTATCCCAAAGGTTCTGGAATAGTGAGAAGGATTGATAGAAAATTGGTAAGACCTAATTTCTCCTTTTCTTCAGGGCACCCACACTTTAGAATGCTGTGTCACTTGCACTTGGACCCAAGACCTTATAAATACATTTTTTTAAGGCCAGTCTTAAAATCTGGCACTTTGACCGCCTATAGATGTATCTGTTGCCACTGTTACCTTACTTATTTGCTTCACCTATCATCAGTTGTGGAGTTCTTTTCAGTCTTGTTTTGATTGTAAACTACTCTACCACTTGACTTAATAAAATATCAAAGCAAGTACTCATGATAAATATAAGCATACAGTTAAAGTAAAACGAAGGAGAAATGGGTTTGAGGCAACTGCATTATTTCAGAAGCACTGATACGTTCAGGGCCTAAAGATGGATTACAGTGAATATATACATGTTAGCAGTGCTAAATCTCTAAGCCCTTTTCTCGCAGACTGTTGCCAAAAACACTTCTTTATTTGGAAATACTGAGACTTGCTTTTACATAGTGACAGCAGATAAAGACCAGCACGGCCCATCCAGTTTGCCCAGTAAACATAGTAGATGACGGCAGAAAAAGACCAGCACGGCCCATCCAGTTTGCCCAGTAAGGCTGTTAATTGTTACTGCTTCTCCATGCAGGGTTCCTCCTCATGCTTTCCTATAATGTGAAATTCATTTAAGTTTTGCTTTGGTTAGAAATGTGTTTAGCTCATGCCTTTTTGAATGTCTTCATTCTTGTCCACACTGGTTCCAGCAGGAGGGTATTCCCAGCATTAACACCTTTTCTGTGAAGAAATATTTACTGATGTTTAAATTTTCCTCTTTCCAACTTTATTTATAGCATTTGTATCCCACATTTTCCCACCAATTTGCAGGCTCAATGTGGCTTACATTTGCCGTAATGGCGATTGCCATTTCCAGTTAACAGAATTACAAATGGTATTGCATTAAGGTGCGTACATACATGGTAAAGAATAATACATTATGGTATTGCATTTAGGTTCCTGAGTGGTAGATTGGATTGTAACGTATGTTAGGTCATCAATTATAGAAAGATCGTTTTCGACATAAGGATTAAAGTGGTATTGCATAAGGTGCGTACATACATGGCAAAGTAGAATATGTTATGGTATTGCCTATAAGTTCCTGAGTAATAGATTGGATTGTAACATATGTTGAGTCGTCAATTAAAGAGAAAACATTTTAGACATTAGGATTAAAGTGGTAGTGCTTGTTCATTAATAGCAGTGAGGTTAGTCAGTCAAGTGATAAGAGTTCTGTTCTGTCTAGTTCGTGATCAGTCTTGTTATTTAGAAATTAGGATGGTTGTTTTTATGGCTTTCGGTAGTGCGTTCCATAGTTGTGTGCAGATGTAGGAGAAACTGGTTGCGTATGTGGATTTGTATTTTAGTCCTTTACAGTTGGGATAATGGAGATTGAGGAATGTGCGTGCTGATCTTTTTGCGTTCCTGGTAGGTACTTCATTTCATGACCTCTGATAGGGTCTTCTAATACAGATTGTTTTCAGTTCTTGTTATTCACAACAGAAAGCCTGTATCTTTGTGAATTGAGGTTTTTTCTTTACCTACCGAAAGAAGAAAGTTCTGTATGAATTTGGTTTTTGCTGGTATAAGTTTTTTAAAGGTCAAGCCAGTTAAATGCAGTTGATTTCCCATTCATTGTCATCCTGTAACTTCTAGATCCATCTTGAAGTTACTCATGTAAACATGGGCACTTGTAGAAATAATGTATTCCTTCCTCTGCATAAGCTGTGGGCAAGATTTGTTTTCTTTGCTAGTAAGCAAAAAAAGAGAAAATTCCAAGAAAAATATTGCTCATCTTTGTACCATGTTAACTTCTGTTGAGTTCTTTTAGTATTTGCAGTACAGTGAAATGTGTGTCAAAGACCATCTGTTGAGAAAGGACATATGGCTTCTAAGAACATTATTGCACCACATTTTTCAGCAGGCAGTGTGAGATCCGCATAATCAGACCACCCATTCATTAGTTTGAAACACAGGTGATAACACAGTAAAAACAAAAATGTTCCTTTGTATTGATAACAGCAAACAAGTAATTTAGCTTGCTTTGCTTTTTCGTGTGGCTTTCTGTAAAAGCACATGAATTTATTCAGTAGGTTTCAGGTAGAACACTTCTCATGATATTGGGCTATGAGAGAGAAGATTCTAGAAGGCTAAACACGATGAATAAGTAGATCCTGCAGAGCTATGACACACCGGGTTGTCTTTGTAAGGCCTGGCACTTCTATTTGCTTGTGAAAATACCTGCTCTGGATTCTTGATCAGGTTGCATTCTCTGTGACTCTGGTTTCATCATAGTGGCTGATATGCAGAGCAGTAGGATACAACAATACCATGCTATAAGTGCTATATATAGATGGATATAGGCTTGACTTTTATATATCTGTCAATAAAAAGTGATGTATACTAAGGATAAACCATTAAGCATTTTCATAATGAATTTTGACTAGTGACCAAATTTTTAAAAGCTTTTCCCACTCCTGTGTGAAGTTCTTTTGCATAGGAAAGATGCCCGTAATGTATAAGCTACTTGTAGGGCAATGGTAGGTGAGAGATGGATTACAAATGGGCCCTTTCGTGGGCCTTGGGGTGAAGCTGAAAACCTGTACAGTGTTGGGATTAATGTCCTGTTGCCTGAGCCCTTCGGGACGTAATTATATATTATAATCATTGTCAAAAGTAGATGTCTGCATACATTGCATTGCAGCTCTCAGAATTAAGAGGAAACGGTGGTGGAGTTGTACACAACAGGCAGTGGTGACAGAAACAAATTTTGTTGTACAGGTGGTAGGTCACCACTTTTATATTGTCTCTGTATGCTGTACTTCTCATTTCATTAGCAAATACATATATTTCACAGTGCAAATAGCAGGTATCTCTTTAAAGCAGAACAGAATCAAGGGCTAGGGAATAAGTTACCTGCTGTATTTATTTGTATGCATTCTTGTATCTCTCACTGTTATCCAAAAACAAGTTTCGGTTCAAAGTGGCTTACAGTTTACAGCAAAATTACGATAGTGGTTTACAGTTGTGAATTAGAGGTCATTTGTAGCTTATGTGGTTAGCTATAGAAATTTTTGAAGAGGTATGTTTTCAGTTCTTTTCTGAACTGAAGATAGTTAGTGATACGTCTTATGGCTTTTGGAATTGAGTTCCACCATTTGGAGCCCAGGTAGCTGAATCCTGCTGTGTAGATGGTTTTGTAGGTTATGTTTCTACAGTTGGGTAGGTGAAGAAGTGGGTAATTTCTGGTTTCTGGGCTTGCATTTCTTGGAGATAATTCGATCCTGTCTTGCATATATACAGGTTCCATTCTGAATAGTATCTTGAAAATGAGGGTGCTAAGCTTTGAAGAGTAGTCTTACCTTGATTGGCAGTCAGTGTATTGTTTTGAGTAGTGGGGTAGCTCTTTCGTATTTTAACTTTTTGAATATTAGTCTTGCTGCTGTGTTTCCAAATTAATGTTTGTGTGTATTCAGTGCTTGTAAGATTTTCAGAGGACAGAGATGTGATCTTGAGAGATTATTGCAGTGCTGTGTACTTGACAGATAGATGTAGCATAGTTTAGAATCGTGGTGGGCATGTAGCCTTAAACTTTGCTTTCCTCGTCTCGGCTTTCCCTCTTTAATTTCTGCCGCTGAACATCAAGAGATTATCATGAGGATTACCAGACTGCAGTTTGTGAAGCACTAGCATTGGAGGAATATTGGAAATAAATCTGTTCTGATTTAAAATCATGAACTCTGAGATTTGGTTATTGACCGCAAGTTCAGTTTTCTGTGGGCAAAACAGTTCCCCAGTATATTCCATTTCAGTTGACTAGGAGGCAGAAGGGAGCGTATGTAATTCAGCATGTCATTTGGAAAGTTTGTGAGGACTGGAGTAGGTGGGGGTGGGGGGACCTTTTAGAAATGCTATTTGTAATGTTTCTCAGGTTAGCAAGAAAGCAGAGGGTTAACGAGAACTGGTCCATGGGAACTTGGGGCCAGATGCACTAAACTTAACAAGCCCTTAATGAGCAAGTAGTAAACCCTAGCAGCTAACCAAAACGGAATGCAGATGAGCAAATTGTGCAGAAACCCTATTGTAATGAGATGCACTAACCTTTTCCGATTGCCTTAACGGTGGAAAACGCCGGAAAATCTAACGAGAGGTCTTACCTCTCGTTGGGGCTGCGCTGGATTGAAAAACTGCTATAAAAGTAACAACAACAACAAAAAAAAAGTGCTCCGCTTCAAAAAAGCCTTCCATTTTGGCAGTTTTGAAATCAGCTGATATTGGAGAGTGCGGTTGAAAACGTCCATCACAAAAATAGCCTTCCATTTTGGCCATTATTCACACCCAATTAATAAAAACGTCCTTTTTGGCCGTGCTTCACTCAGCTGAGAGACCTGGAAGTCTCTGAGCCAATCACAGTGCGTTTAGCTCTAAAGGCGCTGTGATTGGCTCAGAGACTTCCAGGTCTCTTAGCTGAGTGAAGCACGGCCAAAAAGGACGTTTTTATTATTTGGGTGTGAATAACGGCCAAAATGGAAGGCTATTTTACACTTTCAACTGCACTCTCCGATATCAGGTGAGCGGCGGCATCTTCAGGCGGCACAGAGGCGTATTTGGCATGCGCAGAGCAGACAGCATAACGCTTTGCTGCTCTGCGCATGCTTGACCGGCCGATTCTCCGACTGTTTTAAGAAGGAATAGAGAATGCAAGTGAGCTACAACGAGTAGCTCATTTGCATTCCCTTTCCTTGATGCATAGCCATTTCCTACCGATTCGCTATGGAATTCGGTACGGAACGGCTCTAACGACGACTTTAGTGCATCTTGGCCTTGGTGTTTTCCAAATCAGTCCTGGAGTTACCCCCTTGCCAGTCAGGTTTCCTAAATATGCACAATGAATATGCATGAAAGAAATTTGCACACACTGCCTCTGTTATATACAAATATTTCATGCCTATTCATTGTGGGTATCCTGAAAACTTGACCGCCAACGGGGTACTCAGAACAGACTTGGGAAACAACATGGTTTAAATCGTTAATTATTTACATTTCAGTAGCTGAAATAGTTTGTTTGTTTTTTTTAATATACTTACATCCTTAACTGAAATTGTTCCATGGAAGACAGGTCAAATCGCTAAATATTAACCCCTCCCAAAACTTTCGTAATGTCCCGTGCTAGTAGCAATCGCCAAACCTCTGGGTCATTCCCAAGGAAAGTACCAAGGTAGTGACAGTTCTCTACATTTCAGTCAAAGTTCTTGGCAATAATTTACTTGGATTCTGAGTATTCATAACCCCTTGAGGTCCTGCTTTAGATTCTCAGTAATCTCCTAACCTGTTGCCCTGTAACTTACATTACAGACAGTGTGGATGTGCTGCAGAACGTCAGATGACTGCAGGGAAGAATACAAAGATGCAGCAAGCTGCAAAGTACCCGCAGCCTGTCCAAATGCAGCATCTGTTTATAACGTGTGTCACAGAGCTCACTGTTTTGGTGGGGAAGTTTTATACACAAACATTAATTTGGAAACAAAGTTTCTCATATAGGCCTTGTGTTTTAGCCAGATTTTAAAGCCTAACTTAAAAGAATAATTTATGTAGGCTTAACCTGTGACTCAGCTCAAATTAAACTGTAACCTCTAAATTCACAGCAGAAAACTGAGGTTTTCATTTGACGGCTGCTACATAACACATTCAGATCATTTATTAGCATGCAACATAGTAAAGTTTCAACATGCTTTCATCCCACCTCGTGCTGTCTACTGCTTCCCCCTCCTCCATCAGCATGTCCCTGTGCTCTTGGAACTGGCCATTAGCTTAGCCTGCCACATCTCTGGACATGGAATGCAGAAACTGGATGTAAGCCAGCTTGGCCCACGCTTTCACTGCCCAGTATTAAAGATTTGAGTGCTAGTAGCAGTGTGGTTGGTGGGTGTTAACTTTCCTGGAGGTCTGAGAGCAGGGCAGAGTGCCAGTTCTCAGATCTCCAGGAAAGATACCCCCTTACCCAGAGGGGAGCAACCTGTACAGCAGCTGATCAGAGGTTTGAAATTTTCCCAAGGAAGTTCATTATTCAGATGTGATTTTATTTTATTTATTATTTTTTATTTGTACCCCGCGCTTTCCCACTCATGGCAGGCTCAATGCGGCTTACGTATTATATACAGGTACTTACTTGTACCTGGGGCAATGGAGGGTTAAGTGACTTGTCCAGAGTCACTAGGAGCTGCCTGTCCCTGCAGTGGGAATCGAACCCAGTTCCCCAGGACCAAAGTCCACCACTCTAACCACTAGGCCACTCAATGTGGCCGCGCAGGCTGCAGGACGTCAGACTCACAGAAACAGAAGCCTGCGCGGCCGTGTTGCTGATCTGCAAGGGCAGGCTTCTACATGGAATGTTGCTAGTGTAATAGCAACATTAACATTCCATCTAGAATCTCCAATAGTAGTAACATTCCATGTTGTTGTTACATTTGTACCCTGCGCTTTCCCACTCTTGGCAGGCTCAATGCAGCTTACATATTATATACAGGTACTTAGTTGTACCTGGGGCAATGGAGGGTTAAGTGACTTGCCCAGAGTCACTAGGAGCTGCCTGTGCCTGCAGTGGGAATCAAACCCAGTTCCCCAGGACCAAAGTCCACCACTCTAACCACTAGGCCACTCAATGTGGCCGCGCAGGCTTCTGTTTCTGTGAGTCTGACGTCCTGCACGTACGTGCAGGACGTCAGACTCACAGAAACAGAAGCCTGCGCATCCTTCTACATGGAATGTTGTTAGTGGAATAGCAACATTCCATGTAGAATCTCCAATAGTAGCAACATTCCATGTAGAATCTCCAATAGTAGCAACATTCCATGTAGAATCTCCAATAGTATCTATTTTATTTTTGTTACATTTGTACCCTGCGCTTTCCCACTCATGGCGGCTTACATGGGGCAATGGAGGGTTAAGTGACTTGCCCAGAGTCACAAGGAGCTGCCTGTGCCTGCAGTGGGAATCGAACCCAGTTCCCCAGGACCAAAGTCCACCACTCTAACCACTAGGCCACTCCTTCCCTACCAGTGCAAAAAATAGACTTAAGAACAGCCATTCTGGGACAGATCAGTGGTCCATCTAGCCTCCCCTGTGTTCTGCTTCCAACCCGGCAGAAACCCAATTAGTAGCAACATTCCATGCTACCAATCCTGGGTCAAGCCGTGGCTTCTCCCATGTCCACCTCAATAACAAACTATGACCTTTTCATCCAGGAACCTGTCAAAACCTTTTTTTTTTTTTTAAACCAGATGCACTAACCAATGTTACCACATCCTCCAGCAGCGAGTTCCAGAGCTTAATTATTCTTTGAGTGAAAAAAATATTTCCTCCTCTTTGTTTTAAAAGAATTTCCATGTTAATTTCATTGAGTGTCCCCTGGTCTTTGTAGTTTTTAAAAGAATGAAAAATCGATTCACTTTTCTACCTGTTGTAGACCTTCATCATATCCCCCCCCCCTCAGCGTCTCTTTTTCCAAGCTGAAGAGCCCCTAATCTCTTTAGCTTTTCCTCATATGAGAGGAGTTTAATCCCCTTTATCATTTTGGTTGCTGTTCTTTAAACCTTTTCTAATTCAGCTATATCTTTTTTCAGATATGGCGACCAGAAGTAAAAGGTGCCTATGTAACTGTTGGCAACTCACTGACACAATCCTTGTTACAAGTCAACATACAGGGCTTCTTTTACAAAGCCGCAAAAGCAATTCCCTTGCTGCAAATGAGAGGAAGCCCGTAGGAATTGAATGGCCTTCCTCTCATTTGCCGCACCGGGAATTGGTAGCGTGGATTTCTAAAAGAGATGGACGATAGAAAAATTGAGTTCAGAGAGCCCGGAGTCTTTAAGTTTGATTACACATTTTTGAAGTAAATTTTTCAGCATTTATGCATGCAAATCATGTTTTATACTAGTAAAAAAAAAGGCCCATTTCTGTCAGAAATGAAACGGGTGCTAGCAAGGTTTCCCTCGGAGTGTATGTTTTAGAGAGAGTGTGTCATAGAGAGTGTATGTGAGAGACAGAGAGTGAGTGAGTGCCCCCTCCCCCCTCCTGTTATGGTCTAAGGCCCCCCTTCCACCCCCACCTCCTCCCCCCCTGCAGCCACCCATGTCCAGCAACCCTACCCTCCTCCTGCCCCCCCCTCCAGCCACCCATGCCCCACGACCCACGACCCTCCTCTCCCCCTGCCCCCCCTCCAGCCACCCAGGTTGTGTAACCAATTCTTTGGGGCAGGCAGGAAAGGTCCCCGGTCCTGCCTGTCCGCTGCTGGCGCTGACACTCCCCCGCTGCTGGATCGCTGTTCAAAATGGCCGCCGAGACTTCCAATGGCAGACTCGCGAGACTTCTGCTGAAGTCTTGGAGGCCGCCATTTTGAACAGCGATCCGGCAGCGGGGGAGCATCAGCGCCAGCAGGCAGGACCGGGGATCTTTCCTGCCTGCCCCAAAGAATTGTTTACACAACCTGCGTGGATGAAGGAGGGGCAGTTGAGAGAGCAGGGTCGTTGGATATGGGTGGCTGGAGGGGGGGTGGGCAGGGGAGAAGAGGGTCGTTGTATGATGCGCTGCTCCCTGCCACTTGCTCCGTGTCTTTCCCTATTCCTCCCCCTGCCTGGGAATCAGCTGTGAGTGACGTCAGCCTGGCTACGGAGCCTAGCTCAGCAACTCCAAAGGCGCCACAGACACATTAGAACATTGGTGGTGAGAATTATTATATAGGATGTGAAGAAAATGCTGAATAAATGCATACAGTTATACATGCTGACAAGGTGATGCAGATTTACAGGTGCATTGTGCTTAGGTGCTTCCAGAGGCATTGTTTGGGCAGAGTCAAGATTGCATTGCAGTCTACATGTGTATTCTATAAAAATATGCCTTTACACCCACACATTTACACAGTCAGGGCAAGTGTAAATTGTTGCATATTATAAAATGATATCCCAGCTTAGACTGAAAGAAAGCATTAAAGCGATTGCAATTAAAAATAAATAGAGTTGAGAAACAAGAGTTTAAAACATGAGTCTGTATCTAAACTCTGCAGTGATGCTAAATGTGTGGAAAATGCTGTATGGTAGACTGAGATTTAGCTGTTATTCATGTAATTGAGTTTTAGCACAATTTTTATGGTGTCCTAACTTTAAACTGCTTAAATATTTTAAATTTAAATGCTTTACTTTTTGTCTATTAGATTGTAAGCTCTTTGAGCAGGGACTGTCTTTCTTTTGTGTTTGTACAGCGCTGCGTACACTTTGTAGCGCTCTAGAAATGTTAAATAGTAGTAGTAGTAGTAAATGTGCAGACAGCGGCTTAATATCGCTGCCTAGGTGGAACATCTTCACTCTGCCCTCGCTCCACCCCAGCACTGTATAGATATCTGTATAGCACTGCTGTAAATTTACAGATGGGGCATTTATCCATATAGGTGCAGCCACTATATAGATAAGTCTCTCTTGAATAGTGAAAAAGATGCAAAGTAATCAAGTTTAAAATTGAGCAATACACAATCACCCATGACTCATTTACTACCGTTCTTGAAATGCTTGTTTTGTTCAAAGAAATCTGACAAATACTTCTGAAATAAAAAGGTGCAACAGTTGAAGAGCTCCAGAAACCAAAAGCCGTCTTCTAGACCTCTGCAGTCTAATCTCATATGGTATTGGAAATCACCAGAGACGTATGGTCACGTGATCTTAAGCATCTCTCAGTTTTATAACTGGTCTATAAATTTGCCAGAGAAATGAAGTACCCTAAAACAAACCCCTTATGTGCAGATCCAAGGATATGTGAGGCAACAGGGAATGAGTACAGTTGGTAATAAAATGAGTCAAAGGACCAGTACCACGTCTGCTTCCATGGGAAAAGGAGATTCTTACCTTAGTTTTTTATTTTTTTGGTTACATTTGTACCCCGCGCTTTCCCACTCATAGCAGGTTCAATGCGGCTTACATATTATATACAGGTCCTTATTCGTACCTGGGGCAATGGAGGCTTAAGTGACTTGCCCAGAGTCACAAGGAGCTGCCTGTGCCTGCAGTGGGAATCGAACCCAGTTCCCCAGGACCAAAGTCCACCACGCAAACCACTAGGCCACTCCTCCACTCCCGTGGATGCTTCGTCACTTTTTACCCTGCACACGTGGTTGAGGTGTCCTCGGAAAGCATAAGTTGTAGTAAAAATAGTGGATTTCAAATGTGACACAACATGTTTAAGTGTCTTACACAGCTTTTACAGGGACCACTGTGTGATGTATACAGGTTCCTATTACCAGCCCCAGTCTCCCCCTCCCCCTTGAGCACTGGAATGTGCTGGAGATTCTCTCCCTGACCCATAAGAAGAGAATCTGAACTTGAAGCCAGGTATCCCTTCCCCTGACCCAGGAGCAGGAAGAGTGAGCTTGTGAAATTTTACAAAAAAAAAAAAAAAAAAGTTAAGATTTTTGGGAGGCTTTTCCACTTGTTGTTTTTGGTTTTATTTTGACGTAATAATAACTACAACTGCAGCTGTTAATTTTAATAGTATTTATTGACATTTGATGAAATGGCCATTAATTACAAAGCAAATCAAGGCGATTTACAATAAAAAAAAAAAAAATTTGAGTAGTTGGAAAAGAACTCCATAAAATAAAGGACAGGTGTCATTCATTCCAAAGAATCATACAAACAGCGAGAGAACTGTGACTGCAGGCATTTCATTATGCGATTTTACAGGATTATCCAGGCCATGCATAAGCATGAGCTGTGACCAGACACTTTTCTCTAATAAATGTTTCTGCTGTAGTGGGGAATGTAAATGATGCTTTTGGTGCACTCCCTTTTAGTTACGAAGTAAGACAGGTCTCTGCCACCTTGAGAGAGCTTTTATACCTGCAGCTGCTATTCACCGTTTTGGGGTTTTTAACCATTTAGCATATTTTGCTACCACTTACATGGCAAAGTGGCAATTTCTTGGTCTTGCTAATCCTATATAATAAAAAGCACCTCCAACATTCTGAAGCTGACTCCGTGGCACTGTGGCAGTGTAAGGTTTGTAAGTCAGTAACTCAGCGTTTCATTGGCTCTCACTGTCCCGCAACGTCACAAGAACGTGGAACCAATCATCGGTCTGTAAAAAAAATGCCTAACCCGGCTGCCCAGTCCGTCATTGCCACCCAGCGATTCTCCTTTCTCCCCTGCCCCCCCCTTCCAGGCACCCACCGAGTCTCTGTCGCTCCTTTTAAAGCTCTGCCCGTCTGTAGCCTTCCCTTCCAGTTCGTTCCCTCAGAGTCCTGCCCTCGCGGGAAGAGGAAATGACGTCAGAAGGCGGGACTCAGAGGGAACGAACTCGAAGGGAAGGCTACAGGGCAGGGCTTTCAAAGGAGCGACGGAGACTTGGTGGATGCCTGGGGGGGGGGGCAGGGGAGAGAGGAGAATCGCTGGGTGGCTGGAGAGGGGGGCAGGGGAGAGAGGAGAATCGCTGGGTGGCTACAGGGGGGCAGGGGACAGAGGAGAATCGCTGGATGCCTGGAGGGGGAGCCAGGGGAGAGAGAAGAATCGCTGAGTGGCTGGAGGAGGGGCAGAGGACAGAGGAGACAGTCTCACTCTCTCTCTGTCACACACACACAGTCACTGTCAAACACTCTCTGTCAAACATACACACTCCGAGGAAAACCTTGCTAGCACCCATTTCATTTCTGTAAGAAACGGGCCTTTTTTACTAGTTAGACATAAGACGATGGAATTAACACCAGTGATCCAACCTTAAGACTAGAAAGGTGTGCGTTGTGTCCAGCATCTACTGTCTCTTGTTAGTGCCCTTAAATTGTGGGACCTCAGTCATGACTCTTAACAAGGAAGGAACCTTGCTCATGACTGCATTGGGTGATTAATAAGCAGCAAGTTTTCTTTGTAGTGTGTTCAGCAGGTGAGATCTTCTGTGTATACAGCAGATTAAACTGGATAAAATGAAAGCTGTACAGCATTGTTGGCAGCCAGTTGAGTGTTAGGAATTCTTTTGTTGTTATGCTTAATTGAACTAAGCTTTTCCTTCTGATTGTGTTTCCTGAAACTGAGGTTGCATCATGTGAGTTGCTTTGCAGTTACCTGAGGCCTCCCGGTGGATTTTCTGTCTACGGGCTAAAGCACAGATTTTCACTATTTTTGAAGCGGAGGCCAGTCATAGAAACAAAAAATAAATAAATAAAGCCAGCTAAAGACTATGTGGCCTATCCAGCCTGTCCATTCATGCCATCACTGGATAAAACAGGAAACACTTTTTTCAACCTCCACCATCCTGTCCCCTTTCCCTTTAAACTGGCTCTTCCTCTATCCCCGCCCCCCCCCCCCCCCCCCCATATATGCCTCCAGAGAAAGTTTGTGGTGCCTTCTTTTGAAAAACTTGGGGGGGGGGGGGTCCCCCTCCCCCCGGTAAGTTTGAACTGCTTGGTGGTCTGTCTTAATAGAGTGGGATTTGGGGCAGTATAGCTCAAATTCACCAAGACTGTGTGGCAGGGCCGGTCTTAGCAAGTGCGGGGCCCTGTGCAGACCAATTTGGTGGGGCCCCATCCTAGCCCCGCCCCCACCCTAGCTCCACCCCATTGATAAGATTATTCCATTTTTAGAAATTTTTTTTATTTATGAAATTTCAAATAAAGACAAATGAAGCTAAACTTGTACGAAAAAACTGATTGAAATAATAAGCACAATGCTATCATGAAACCTCCCCTCCCCAGAAGTGGAGTGGCTGAGCCACAGGATCATCATGAATGATGCGGACGGTCGTCCAAGGCGAGCGGAGGTTGGAGCGGAGGCAGAGCGGGGCCCCCTTAGGCGCGGGGCCCTATGCGGCCGCCTTGGTCGCCTCTGCCTAAGACCGGCCCTGCTGTGTGGCGCAGATATTACGGCAGGAAAACAGAAGAACAGAAGCCCTTGTAGACACACGAACCAAACAGTCACAACAAGGTGGCAAAAGAAAGAGCAGCAGACAATGTCCGAACTAACGCCTTTATTGTATCGTGCAAGACGCGACACAAGTCGTGTTTCGGCCCACAAAGGCCTTCCTCAGGAGTCTTTATATGGATGTATGCTGTTATTAAGCTAAGCTTAATGTCATACAGGTGGTGTTCGATATCGGAGATCGCCCACCATCAGTCCTACGACTTCTCCAGTACACCGTCCGTCCCCTCTAATGCAGTCTCTCTCTCCCTCGGGTGCGTCCCGCCTTCTCGGAAACCCATGTTGTGAATGTTTGGTTGGCGCAGATATTAAACAGAGTGACTGTTAAGGCAAGTTAGCAGCAAGTTTGAGGAAAAGCTGGGGAAAGAGGGAGCCGTATTTCAGGGTCAGTGATCCCAGGTCCTTGTGGCAGAGAACACTGGCCAAAAACTGTCCTAGCCTAGTATATCTTCGAAGAGCAGAGGAAGAAGGGATGAACAAGAAAACCTTAAATAGTATGTATGAAAGTTGTGGAGGCAGTGTGTGTTTTAAGCTGTGTAACCAATGCCTGCTGTCAGAAATTAAAAAAAAAATAAATAAAAAGAGGGCTTCTCTACACCTGTGGTGTAAACCAAAACCAAGAAATGAATTGGATAGGTGGGATCAGTGGCGTAGCCACAGGTGGGCCTAGGTGGGCCAGGGCCCACCCACTTAAGGCTCAGGCCCACCCAACAGTAGCACATGTTTGGTGGTAGCTGGTGGGGATCCCAAGCTCAGCCAGCTGAAGACTTCCCCTTGATGGTAACGAAAACAGTACTCTCCACGATACCGGCACCTGCTCGTGCTCTGTTTTCTGCACATGCCTGCTGCAGACTGAAAAGGTAGAAATTAGCGTTTTCTCACCTGCTGAGATATTTTTTTGGTGGGGAGGGGGGGGAGAGCACTTGGTTCCCGCCCACTTCTTGCCTAGGCCCACCCAAAATCTGTAGTCTGGCTACACCCCTGGGTGGGATTAAACCAGTCCATATGTTGCTAAAGCTGAACTCTCAAGATGGGAGTAGCAAATGAAAAGCCTTTCTTAAGGCATCAAAGTAAGACCCAGCACGGGTCCGTGTTTTGGTGGACTAGCCGCCTGCTTCAGGGGTTACAAGACTTTTTTTAGCCACTGTTCTGAATGTGGTACCTATAGAGGCATATTTTCAAAGCACTTAGCCTTCCAAAGTTCCATAGAAACCTATGGAACTTTGGAAGGCTAAGTGCTTTGAAAATATGCCTCATAGCGATATATGTATGTAAATGTACATAGCAATAGCTCTGCCAGCAAAAGGCAGTCCCGCCAAGGAGAAGCACGAAACAATGTCGTCATCCATGTCCTCTTGAGAGTTGAGAGTCACCCTCTACCCTGTTGCATCTTGTTTCTTCCTAGAGGTTTTCTCCCTCTTTGCCTTTTGGATGCTACAACTGAACTGACATTTTTTCCACACCTGTTATAGGATTTAGAGTAGTGTGTGTTGGCTGTATTCCTGGTTTCATACTGTGTATTGCTATTCAGTAAATTCTTCTGTGCTTTTCATTTATCTAGAAAATTGTTATGTTATGATACTCTTTTTGGAGCTTGACAGAGGTAGTTCTGTGTGTGGTCTTGATTTTTAGTGAAATCGGTTTACTTTTAGATAATTATAGGATTCTAGACTACACGTGTCCAGTTTCATTCACGGAGATGCCCCAGCCTACATGTCAGACCTGATAGACCTACCACCCAGGAACGCTAAAAAATCATCCCGCACATTCCTCAATCTTCACTTCCCCAGCTGCAAAGGTCTAAAATACAAACAATCGCATGCATCAACCTTTTCCTACTTGAGCACACAATTCTGGAACGCGCTGCCGCACAGCCTGAAAACAATCTATGAATTAACTAACTTCCGTAAACTACTGAAGACCCATCTCTTTAACAAGGCATACCACAAAGATCAACAAATATGAACTCCTACACATATATCCAGAATTGTCTTGTAGTGTTTGCGTGTTACACTACTGTCATGTTTCGTCAATGTCATGTTACCCAAGATCCTTTGTAATACTAAATGTATATTCTCTTCTATGTTTCCACCATTCATGATGTATTGTAAGCCACATTGAGCCTGCAAATAGGTGGGAAAATGTGGGATACAAATGCAATAAATAAATGAAGAGCCACAGATGGGCCAGATTTCCAGGATAATCCTAATGAATATGCATGTGATGCATGCCCAGTACTTCCACTGCATGCAGATGTCTCTTATGCATATTAATTATTGATATATTGACATTTTGGCCTGGATAAGCCAATCCAGTCCTGAGGGCACACCTAGCCAGTCGAGTTTTCTGGATATCCTCAGTGAATATGCATGAGATAGATTTGCATGCACTGGCTCCTTGGTATTCATATATACCTCATGTATATTCATTGTGAATATCCAGAAAACCTGACTGGTTAGATGTGCCCCAAGGAATGGGTTAGAAATATTTCCCTTGACCATACATTTATTTACAGGGAAAGATTTGTCAACCAGACTTAATCATGTTTTTTTGAGGTGAGCACTAGATAGAGAGGCGTGACAAACGTTTGCCTGTTAGGTGACTAGCAGACTTACTAGCGTAGAATAGGACATGACATAGGTGAGAAGCTAAGGAACAGATCCTGAGCTACCAAATAAAAATGGGACCTGAAGATTGGCAGCTTATGATATCAGGCAACAGTTGGAGGAGTAGCCTAGTGGTTAGAGCACCAATCTTCACATCCAGAGGTGGCCGGTTCAAATCCTACTGCTACTCCTTGTGATCTTGGGCAAATCACTTAACCCTCCATTGCCTCAGGTACAAATTTAGATTGTGAGCTCTCCTGGGACAGAGAAATATCCAGAGTACCTGAATGTAACTCACCTTGAGCTTCTACTGAAAAAGGTGTGAGCAAAATCTAAATAAATAAATATATGGAATGTTGCTACTATTTGAGATTCTAGATGGAATGTTGCTAGTGGAGGAGTGGCCTAGTGGTTAGAGTACTGGTCTTGCAATCCAGAGGTGGTTGGTTCAAATCTTGCTCCTGCTCCTTGTGATCTTGGGCAAGTCACTTAACCCTCCGTTGCCTCAGGTACAAACTTAGATTGTGAGCCCTCCTGGGACAGAGAAATATCCAGAGTACCTGAATGTAACTCACCTTGAGCTACTACTGAAGAAGGTGTGAGCAAAATCTAAATAAATAAATATATGGAATGTTACTACTATTGAAGATTCTACATGGAATGTTGCCACTTTTTGAGATTCTAGATGGAATGTTACTAGTGGAGGAGTGGCCTAGTGGTTAGAGCACCGGTCTTGCAATCCAGAGGTGGCCGGTTCAAATCCCACTGCTGCTCCTTGTGACCTTGGGCAAGTCACTTAATCCTCCATTGCCTCAGGTACAAACTTAGATTGTGAGCCCTCCTGGGACAGAGAAATATCCAGAATGTAACTCACCTTGAGCTACTACTGAAAAAGGTGTGAGCAAAATCCAAATAAATAATAATAAAATAAATAAATGCATAGGTGTATAAGATGCATCACCAGTAGACGAAAGATCTTTTGTTGTATAAGTCATTGGTCTAAGCACATCGAGTGGATGGAAGCAGCTCTGAAGAGATTATCCAAAAACATGCAGAGTCCGCAGTACAGTTCCTATAAAAGAGACTTGAGACCCAAACAGCATTCTGAAAAATGTAGCAGGCTTTTCTACAAGTTGAATAAGTTAAAGGCCAAGGAGTTACAAAAACATGGTATCAAGTTAGTAGAGGAAATGTGAGGATGGTAAATGCCATGTGCAACCTACCTGCCAAATCATTGACAGAATAAGGGTGTACATACGAAAAACTGTGCTGAATCAGATCAAAGTCCATTGAGCCCAGCATCCTGTCCCTGACAGTGGCCAGTCCAGGGCACTAGTACAATGCAGATCCCAAAACGTACATCTGATTCTCATAGCTCATTTCCAGGGAGGAGCAGTGGCTCACCAAGGTTGCCTGGCTAATTTTTATGCATCTTTCCTCCAAGAACTTGCATAATTGCCTGGCTAATTTTTATGCATCTTTTCTCCAAGAACTTGCATAATTGCCTGGCTAATTTTTATGCATCTTTTCTCCAAGAACTTGCATAATTGCCTGGCTAATTTTTATGCATTTTTCCTCCAAGAACTTGCATAATTGCCTGGCTAATATTTATGCATCTTTCCTCCAAGAACTTGCATAATTGCCTGGCTAAGTTTTATGCATCTTTCCTCCAAGAACTTGCATAATTGCCTGGCTAAGTTTTATGCATCTTTCCTCCAAGAACTTGCATAATTGCCTGGCTAATTTTTATGCATCTTTCCTCCAAGAACTTGCATAATTGCCTGGCTAAGTTTTATGCATCTTTCCTCCAAGAACTTGCATAATTGCCTGGCTAAGTTTTATGCATCTTTCCTCCAAGAACTTGCATAATTGCCTGGCTAATTTTTATGCATCTTTCCTCCAAGAACTTGCATAATTGCCTGGCTAATTTTTATGCATCTTTCCTCCAAGAACTTGCATAATTGCCTGGCTAATTTTTATGCATCTTTCCTCTAAGAACTTGCATAATTGCCTGACTAATTTTTATGCATCTTTCCTCCAAGAACTTGCATAGTTGCCTGACTAAGTTTTATGCATCTTTCCTCCAAGAACTTGCATAGTTGCCTGGCTAATTTTTATGCATCTTTCCTCCAAGAACTTGCATAGTTGCCTGGCTAATTTTTATGCATCTTTCCTCCAAGAACTTGCATAATTGCCTGGCTAATTTTTATGCATCTTTCCTCCAAGAACTTGCATAATTGCCTGGCTAATTTTTATGCATCTTTCCTCCAAGAACTTGCATAGTTGCCTGGCTAATATTTATGCATCTTTCCTCCAAGAACTTGCATAGTTGCCTGGCTAATTTTTATGCATCTTTCCTCCAAGAACTTGCATAGTTGCCTGGCTAATTTTTATGCATCTTTCATCCAAGAACTTGCATAATTGCTTGGCTAATTTTTATGCATCTTTCCTCCAAGAACTTGCATAATTGCCTGGCTAATTTTTATGCATCTTCCAAGAACTTGCATAGTTGCCTGGCTAATTTGTATGCATCTTTCTCCAAGAACTTGCATAATTGCCTGACTAAGTTTTATGCATCTTTCCTCCAAGAACTTGCATAGTTGCCTGGCTAATTTTTATGCATCTTTCCTCCAAGAACTTGCATAGTTGCCTGGCTAATTTTTATGCATCTTTCCTCCAAGAACTTGCATAATTGCCTGGCTAATTTTTATGCATCTTTCCTCCAAGAACTTGCATAATTGCCTGGCTAATTTTTATGCATCTTTCCTCCAAGAACTTGCATAGTTGCCTGGCTAATATTTATGCATCTTTCCTCCAAGAACTTGCATAGTTGCCTGGCTAATTTTTATGCATCTTTCCTCCAAGAACTTGCATAGTTGCCTGGCTAATTTTTATGCATCTTTCCTCCAAGAACTTGCATAATTGCTTGGCTAATTTTTATGCATCTTTCCTCCAAGAACTTGCATAATTGCCTGGCTAATTTTTATGCATCTTCCAAGAACTTGCATAGTTGCCTGGCTAATTTGTATGCATCTTTCTCCAAGAACTTGCATAATTGCCTGGCTAAGTTTTATGCATCTTTCCTCCAAGAACTTGCATAATTGCCTGGCTAAGTTTTATGCATCTTTCCTCCAAGAACTTGCATAATTGCCTGGCTAATTTTTATGCATCTTTCCTCCAAGAACTTGTATAATTGCCTGGCTAAGTTTTATGCATCTTTCCTCCAAGAACTTGCATAGTTGCCTGGCTAATTTTTATGCATCTTTCCTCCAAGAACTTGCATAGTTGCCTGGCTAATTTTTATGCATCTTTCCTCCAAGAACTTGCATAATTGCTTGGCTAATTTTTATGCATCTTTCCTCCAAGAACTTGCATAATTGCCTGGCTAATTTTTATGCATCTTCCAAGAACTTGCATAGTTGCCTGGCTAATTTGTATGCATCTTTCTCCAAGAACTTGCATAATTGCCTGACTAAGTTTTATGCATCTTTCCTCCAAGAACTTGCATAGTTGCCTGGCTAATTTTTATGCATCTTTCCTCCAAGAACTTGCATAGTTGCCTGGCTAATTTTTATGCATCTTTCCTCCAAGAACTTGCATAATTGCCTGGCTAATTTTTATGCATCTTTCCTCCAAGAACTTGCATAATTGCCTGGCTAATTTTTATGCATCTTTCCTCCAAGAACTTGCATAGTTGCCTGGCTAATATTTATGCATCTTTCCTCCAAGAACTTGCATAGTTGCCTGGCTAATTTTTATGCATCTTTCCTCCAAGAACTTGCATAGTTGCCTGGCTAATTTTTATGCATCTTTCCTCCAAGAACTTGCATAATTGCTTGGCTAATTTTTATGCATCTTTCCTCCAAGAACTTGCATAATTGCCTGGCTAATTTTTATGCATCTTCCAAGAACTTGCATAGTTGCCTGGCTAATTTGTATGCATCTTTCTCCAAGAACTTGCATAATTGCCTGGCTAAGTTTTATGCATCTTTCCTCCAAGAACTTGCATAATTGCCTGGCTAAGTTTTATGCATCTTTCCTCCAAGAACTTGCATAATTGCCTGGCTAATTTTTATGCATCTTTCCTCCAAGAACTTGTATAATTGCCTGGCTAAGTTTTATGCATCTTTCCTCCAAGAACTTGTATAATTGCCTGGCTAATTTTTATGCATCTTTCCTCCAAGAACTTGCATAATTGCCTGGCTAATTTTTATGCATCTTTCCTCCAAGAACTTGCATAAACATCCTTAGAACCCCACTGTTAGTCACAATGACCACATCCTCTGGCAACAGATTCCACAGCTTAATTAACACACTGCATGAAAATACTTTCTACAGTTTGTTTAATGAAGTGTCATCTTGTTTGTGGTGTTTGAAATGTTAAACAACCCTTCCCTGCTTAACCATTTCACCCCACTAGTGAATAAACTTCTGTCACGTCCCTCTCTTTTATCCATGCTGAAGAGCTCTAACCTGTTTAGCCTTTCTTCATAAGGGAAGTGCTCCATCTCCTTTTTTTTTTTTTTCATTTTTGTCGCCCTTTTCTGAACCTTTTCTAGTTCCGTTCTGTTCTTTTTGAGATGGACAATCAGAACGGCACACAGTACTCAAAAGTGCAGTTGCACCAGGAACACATAGAAAGGCATTATGAAATTCTGGTTTTGTTTTTCATCCTTTTCTTAATAATCCCTGACGTTCCAATTGCTTCTGTAGCAGCCACGGCACACTAAAATCTCAACGTTATTGTCTACAAAGGTTGCAAGATTTTTCTCGTGTGGTGACTAACTCAGAACCCAGCATTTTGCACCTGTACTTAAAATTATTATTTTTTGCTGTGTTCTTCACTTTACAGTTGTGCACGTTAAATATTATCTGACATTTATATGCCCAGTGTACTTGTTTCACGAGATTGTTCCGCAAATTCTTTTGATCCTATTATTTTAATGACAGAATAATTTTGTTATGCATAACTTTGGTTCTCTCATGTGTCGCTCTTATTTCTAGGTCATTTATGACTGTTAAACAGCACAGATCCTAGTACAGAACCTTGAAGTACTCTACTGCAGGCCCTCTTCCATGATCATTTAGAGGCAGATGCACTAAAGCTAAATGAGCCTTTAATGACCCTCCAACAAGGAAAATTTGATCCGTTGCATGCATCAAAGGGCTTTTACCGAGGAAGCCAGCAGCTAACGAAAACGGAATGGAGATGAGCAATTAGTGTGAAAACCCCATTGAAACGACATGCACTAACCTTTTCCGATTGCCTTTACGCAGGAAAAAGGCAGGAAATCTAACGAGAGGTCTGGACCTCTCGTTAGGACAGCTCTGTGCCAGGAAAAATCATTAAGTGAAAAAATAAACAAACTTTGAGCCAATCCCAGCGCATTAGCAGAGCTAAAAGCGCTGTGATTGGTCCAAAGGACGTCAGAAAACACATCAAATAAAAAAAATAAAAAAAGGATCGGGAGGGGGCAAGGGCGCTCATCAGGAGCGTCCTGTATGGACGGCCTTGCCCCCCCCCCCCCCCGCTGCTCCCCACTTTCCGCCGCTCCCCCCCCCCCCCCCGAAAAAGCAAAATGCTAGCTGCCCCGGTCCCCCTCCCTTCCTGTTCCTGTGTTCTGCAGAGCTAACTCCGCCTCCCGTCATTCTTCTGCCCCGTGCCCCCCCCCCGCTGCCCCCCCTGAGGTCGACTACGCCGCTCCCCCCCCTCCACCGAGACCCCCCTCCCTATTAACGACCTGAGCAGCGCCTCTCACCTCTTTCAGAAGCGCTGCACGGGCAGGAAGATCTATTGTGTTGGTTGTAGAGTCTCCATGACGTCTCTTCTTCCCTGGCCTAGGCCCCGCCTCCTTCTGACGTAAGTAACCTACGTCAGAAGGAGGCGGGGCCTGGGCCAGGGAAGAAGAGACGTCATGGAGACTCTACAACCAACACAATAGATCTTCCTGCCCGTGCAGCGCTTCTGAAAGAGGTGAGAGGCGCTGCTCGGATCGTTAATAGGGAGGGGGGTCTCGGTGGAGGGGGGGGAGCAGCGTAGTCGACCTCAGGGGGGCGGCGGGGCACGGGGCGAAAGAATGACGGGAGGCGGAGTTAGCTCTGCAGAACACAAGAACAGGAAGGGAGGGGGACCGGGGCAGCTAGCATTTTGCTTTTTCGTGGTGGGTGGGAAAGCGGGGGAAAGTGGGGAGCAGCCGGGGGGGGGGGGGCAAGGCCGTCCATACAGGACGCCTCGGACGAGCGCCCTTGCCCCCTCCTGATCCTTTGTTTTTGGATTTTGCTGACCGGGTAGCCACGTGTATGTGTTGTGTCTTTTTTTTTTTGTTTGTTTTTACGTTTGTAGCATGCGCAGAGCAGCCAGCAAAACGCTTGGCTGCTCTGCGCATGATTTAGGGGCCGATTACCGATGTGTATTGTGATTCTTTGATACATTGTACGTTTGAATACCGATCTGAGCATGTGTGACTTTTTTTTTTGGTGCATTCTTCGTTTTTTAAAAATCGTTAGGGACTAACGATTTTGATTTTTTTACGTTTGGTTGCTGCATCTGCCTCTTAGTCCTATTTCCTCTCTTAGCCAGTTTGCAGTTCACAAAAGGGCATGACCTGTCATGACTAACTTCCTAAGGAACCTGTCATGAGGGACTTTGTCAAAAACCTTCTAAGAATCCAGATACACCATATCAATCCTGACACACTTGTTTACGCCTTGAAAAATAATCTAATAAATTGGTAAGATAAGACGCACTTTGGTGAACCAATGCTAACTCTTTCCTATTAAGCCCTGAATGTATGGTTTTTGTTTTTAATATAGCTTAAGCCATGTTGCCTGGCATAGATGTTGGGCTCACTGGTCTATATTTGCCTGGATCCCTTTTAAAAAATCTGGCATTACGTTGGGCTATCCCTCCAGGCCTCAGCTGTCTTGGCTGTTTGGATGCTGGAGTGAGGACTACCTAGTCCTGACAAACTGTTACTCTTGAATCTGTCAGTTTGATCTTACGTCTTTTAGACTTAGGGGGGTCTTTTACTAAGCCGCGGTAGCGTTTAGCACGTGCTCATCATTAGCGTGCGCTAAAAAAACGCTACCGCGGCTTAGTAAGATACCCCCTTAGTGATCTGCCGTAGTTGCTCTGAATCATCTCCATCAGTTTTGCACTGTGGGTGTGATCCAACACCCTCCTCAGTAAGGAAACCATTTTGTTTTTTTTATGCTATTACTTTATTTACCCCAAGCATTGCTCTTACACTGTGACCCAACCCACTCATGGTCTTTTTTTCTTTGGATGTACTTGAGAAAGTTTTTTCGGTACTAGTTCTTGCCTCTTCAGTGCCTCTCATGGGCTGCTGTATTTTACATCTAACTTACTGGTGCTTGTGCTCATCCCTGTTTTCTGAAAATTGCCCCTTTTGCTTTCACCCCCCCCTCTTCATTTTACCTTAAAACTACACTGGCAGTAATTTGGCCTTTTTTTTTTTTCTAAATGGGGAATATATTTTATTTGTGCCTTTATCCTTTTCAGACAAGGCATGCGGCCCATTATTTGGTTCTGGGACATGCTTTTTTCTTGGTCTCTGGAATGAAGCCCCCTCTTTCTGTGCGGCGCTGCTATCACTTTGCTGCAGAGTGCAGTTTGGTTTGCAGAGTCTTGTCTTTATCTGTCTGTGGGGCGCAGTTTCTTCTGCTGTATTTCATCTCCCATTTTTGGGATGGCTCTTCCACCAGGTTATTTCATTTTCCCATTTTTGGCTCTGCTGTCAACACTGGCTTTTGTTTGCTCTCAGGAGCCTGTTTCTCCTAACCTGTTAGAATGGGTGAGTCTAGTTTGAAGCAGCTGCACCAGTGGGTAATACATCAAGAATGCGGTTGCTGTGTGCCTTGCTGATGACAGCTGATGTTCTAGTCATCCTTGGCAGTTGCTGTTCCTGGTTCTTATAAATACTATATATTAGTGAGTCTCTTGGAAGCCTTCTCCCTTGAATAGAGTTCAGATCATTTAGTGTTCTTCACCATCTTGAGGGTTGGCCTTCTCAAGTATACTTCTGCTCCCCAAGCCTGCACAGAAGGTGCAGCTTTTATCGGCCTCTCTGAGCTTCCCATTTTCCTTGATTTTGATCCGAGATGTGTCTGTCTCGGATTTGCACATTGCAGTGTCGCATCTCAGTTCATCAGCCCTTTGGGGCTTGGGGTTGGTTCTGCCCTATGATATATTATCTTATTCCACCCTGAAGGGTGCTCTCTCCTCCTTTTACCATAACTTGTTCTGTGGAAACCTTATTTCAAACTGCCCGAGGTACTTTGGTTCTTATTTGGAATTCCAGGGAGTTGGTCTATTTGGTCCCGATTTTGGAAAGGACCGGACTTCTGAATTTCTGTCTGTTCCTTGGTTCCTTTCTTCCCGTAGAAGGACCTCCTATGGCACTTCTGCTACTCTCAAGGGATCCTGGTTTTCCCTTCTCTCTGACAAGTCTTACTCTTCAGATGGGGGGCCTTATTTTTTCCTGCTTCACTTTACAGTCGGGCAGACAGTTCGCATCGACTGTCTTCAGTTTGTTTTCTTCCTAAGCCACGACATTCCGCTCATTCTTCAATCTGTACTTTTCCCAGTTGAAACTCACATACATCTTTTCTTAGCAGGTTCTCCTAGTTTCCATAGTTTCCTAGTTTAAAGTGTGTCGGCCTTTTCCTGTGATATGCTTTTTGAGGTACTTTCATATCAGGGTGGATCCTGTTCTCTACTCTGGCGCGTCGAGGATACACAGAATCCTGGGAACAATTCTGGATTAAGCTTTAATTCCTAGTAGCCCTATTTCTGGGCTCACCAAAGGTCTTCTATTATACTTTGGCTAAGGCTGGTCTCTAGGTCTCGATTTGAATATTAAAGTTAGCCACCTTTTTTTGTATTTCTTGATTGTCCCACCCTTTAAGGGCACCACATTGCTATATTCCATTCACCTGGACTGGTCTGGTATGACAAAAAAAAGGAAAAATTGTCTTACCTAATCATTTTCTTTCCTTTAGTCTACCAGTCCAGACACCCACCTTGTTCTTGTTGGGTTTTGCGCTTGTGTTGTGTTTTTGGATGTTATTTAGGTGCTCTGTCTCGCACATCTCCTGCATCAGTGAAATGTCTGTATACCTGTTGCATGTATACCACCTCCTTTCTTGGATTTAGTGGCTGATTAGGACAAATAGTCAAATTTCATCACTGTCCGTCACCATAACCAGTTGCACCATTGCTTGGTTATTTGAAATACTAAACATTCCAGGCTGCATGATACGTTCAAGAGGTGAATTCACAAGAACTATGTTTTCTCTCCATCCACTGGTTGATGGACATAACCCATTTGTCTGGACTAGTCTGGTAGGACTAAAGGAAAGAAAATGATCAGGTAAGACCTAAATTTTTCCACTTCCTCTCTTGTTAAATCCTGGGCCAACTGCTCCATGAAGCAGTCATTTACAGCATCTAGCATGTTCTGATAAGATATTTAGTCAATCCATATTGGGGTAATTGAAATTTTCCATTATTATTATTACCACCAAATTGTCTTCCTAATTTCTGTTGGCATTGCTGTCCGTCTTCATCCTGTCCTGGTGAACAATTAATATACCCCCTTATTATTGCATTGCATGGGATGGATAAAAGGAGAGTGTTGAATGTGGGAAAGGGAAACCATATGGTCTACGGCAGGGTTTCCCAGATCTGACCTTATGACCCCACAGCCAGTAGTTTGTTTTTTTTTTCAGAATATCTACAAACATGCTTGACATTAATGTTGGAGAGTTAGTATATGTACATATAGTGGATATCTTGAAAACCAGCTGGCTCTAGGATCACCAGAACAGGTCTAGGACGCCTCAGTTGTCTGAGTTGACACAATATAAGTACATAAGTAATGCCACACTGGGAAAAAAGACCAAGGGTCCATCGAGCCCAGCATCCTGTCCACGACAGCGGCCAATCCAGGCCAAGGGCACCTGGCAAGCTTCCCAAACGTACAAACATTCTATACAATCAAGCCATTGTGACATCACTAATGAGGTTGGCTCTTATTGGTGGAATGAGCCACTATGACATCACAATAGGTTAAATCACTGCTCTATGTAATAAAAGTGAGCCAAGTAGAGGACATAAGTACATAAGTAATGCCACACTGGGAAAAGACCAAGGGTCCATCGAGCCCAGCATCTTGTCCACGACAGCGGCCAATCCAGGCCAAGGGCAGCTGGCAAGGGAAATAGGGAATATGGTGGACCCCATTAGTACTTCTCTGCTGACAGTTATATTTTACTGTTGTGTGTTTGCACAGATCATGTTTGGTGACTAAATGCTTAATCATATGATGAACAAAAGCTTAATTTGAGGCTTGTAGGATATTGTGTATTGACCATATTACGGGCCCCTTCTGGTGGTACTTAACAACATTACATTTAAAATAGTTTCACACCCACCAGACGGGGACTTAACAAGGATCTGGGTTTCCTATCATATTACAAACCATAAATTTATACTGGTTTGTCACCTTCTGATTACCCATCCACCTCTCCCTATCACATCCCCTCCCCCATGCTTTCATGTTTCGATAGATAGATAGATAGATACAGTGGGGGAAATAAGTATTTGATCCCTTGCTGATTTTGTAAGTTTGCCCACTGACAAAGACATGAGCAGCCCATAATTGAAGGGTAGGTTATTGGTAACAGTGAGAGATAGCACATCACAAATTAAATCCGGAAAATCACATTGTGGAAAGTATATGAATTTATTTGCATTCTGCAGAGGGAAATAAGTATTTAATCCCTCTGGCAAACAAGACCTAATACTTGGTGGCAAAACCCTTGTTGGCAAGCACAGCGGTCAGACGTCTTCTGTAGTTGATGATGAGGTTTGCACACATGTCAGGAGGAATTTTGGTCCACTCCTCTTTGCAGATCATCTCTAAATCATTAAGAGTTCTGGGCTGTCGCTTGGCAACTCGCAGCTTCAGCTCCCTCCATAAGTTTTCAATGGGATTAAGGTCTGGTGACTGGCTAGGCCACTCCATGACCCTAATGTGCTTCTTCCTGAGCCACTCCTTTGTTGCCTTGGCTGTATGTTTTGGGTCATTGTCGTGCTGGAAGACCCAGCCACGACCCATTTTAAGGCCCTGGCGGAGGGAAGGAGGTTGTCACTCAGAATTGTACGGTACATGGCCCCATCCATTCTCCCATTGATGCAGTGAAGTAGTCCTGTGCCCTTAGCAGAGAAACACCCCCAAAACATAACATTTCCACCTCCATGCTTGACAGTGGGGACGGTGTTCTTTGGGTCATAGGCAGCATTTCTCTTCCTCCAAACACGGCGAGTTGAGTTCATGCCAAAGAGCTCAATTTTTGTCTCATCTGACCACAGCACCTTCTCCCAATCACTCTCGGCATCATCCAGGTGTTCACTGGCAAACTTCAGACGGGCCGTCACATGTGCCTTCCGGAGCAGGGGGACCTTGCGGGCACTGCAGGATTGCAATCCGTTATGTCGTAATGTGTTACCAATGGTTTTCGTGGTGACAGTGGTCCCAGCTGCCTTGAGATCATTGACAAGTTCCCCCCTTGTAGTTGTAGGCTGATTTCTAACCTTCCTCATGATCAAGGATACCCCACGAGGTGAGATTTTGCGTGGAGCCCCAGATCTTTGTCGATTGACAGTCATTTTGTACTTCTTCCATTTTCTTACTATGGCACCAACAGTTGTCTCCTTCTCGCCCAGCGTCTTACTGATGGTTTTGTAGCCCATTCCAGCCTTGTGCAGGTGTATGATCTTGTCCCTGACATCCTTAGACAGCTCCTTGCTCTTGGCCATTTTGTAGAGGTTAGAGTCTGACTGATTCACGGAGTCTGTGGACAGGTGTCTTTCATACAGGTGACCATTGCCGACAGCTGTCTGTCATGCAGGTAACGAGTTGATTTGGAGCATCTACCTGGTCTGTAGGGGCCAGATCTCTTACTGGTTGGTGGGGGATCAAATACTTATTTCCCTCTGCAGAATGCAAATAAATTCATATACTTTCCACAATGTGATTTTCCGGATTTAATTTGTGATGTGCTATCTCTCACTGTTACCAATAACCTACCCTTCAATTATGGGCTGCTCATGTCTTTGTCAGTGGGCAAACTTACAAAATCAGCAAGGGATCAAATACTTATTTCCCCCACTGTATAATCACTCGTGTTCTCTTTATACAACCCCACTACATTAAGTTTATAACCTAGTATTTGACAAGGATGTTTTGAGGCTTTCTCTGTTTGATGATTGTTGAAATCAGAGTTCTCGCAATCTGTGAAGGAGATATACTATTAGATATCAAAACTGGTGTTCTGCTTCTCACTCTGTCAAAATTTGAAACATGAGACTCAAACGTAATGTTAAAAAAAAGAAAAGAGAAAGTGAACCTGTGGAATGCTATCTGGAGCATAGCCAGCCAGCAAAATGGTTATCAAAGCATGATGTATTTTAGGTATTGTGTACAGTTGTAACTAGGACCTGTTCTGACAAGCCCTTGGTCACTAGAAGAAGCTGTCATTGAGAGCGTATATGGTAAAGCAGTGTTCCTGGTCTACACATGAAAGGCAGGCAGAAATTTGGTTTCAACTGGATGGTATTAGAGCAGTGTTTGATGTATTTATTTAGATTTTTGCTCACACCTTTTTCAGTAGTAGCTCAAGGTGAGTTATATTCAGATACACTGACAGGCTCACACCTTAAGTTCGTTCATGAGGTAATGGAGGGTTAAATGACTTGCCCAAGATCACAAGGAGCAGTAGTGGAATTTGAACCGCCCACCTCTGGATCAGGGGCGTAGCCAGACCTCCGTGGGACAGGGGGGGGGGTCCAGAGCCCAAAGTGAGGGGGGCACATTTTAGCCCGCCTCCCCAGCCGCCGCCAACCCTCCCCCGCCACTTCCGACCCTTCAACTGACCCCCACCACTTTCGACCCTCCGCCTTCTGCCGACCGCCCCCCACTCCACCACTTTTGACCCACCCCTGTCAGCCTTAGTCTTCTTCAGCGCCGGTCTCTGGCGCGTTCGCTGATCTGTGCTGTGAGTCCTGACGTGCTGGACGCCAGGACTCTCAGCACAAATCAGCGAACGTGCCTGAGACTGGCGCTGAAGAAGACTAAGGCTGGTAGGGGTTAGGGACCCCCTCCAGCAAAGGTACCTTGCGGTGGCGGCGGGTCGAAAGTGGAGGAGGGGTCGAAAGTAGAGGGGGCCAGGACTAAATCTATGGGGGGCCCATGCCCCCGTGGCCCCACCTAGCTACTCCCCTGCTCTGGATGTCAAAACTGTTACTCTAACCACTAGGCCACTCCTTCTCGTGTGTTAAACAGTCTCTTTAGTGGCAATGACTGGGAGAAGAAGGGGGTTGGTTCGTTCAAGGTGATCACTTCTTCATTGCCTAATGGAGCTGCCAATTTCTGGCTGCATTTTGTTCAGAGTGGACATAGACCTGTACAGGGCAGGGGAGGACAACCTTTGTACACAGAAGACCGCATGAATGTCGGCACTACCCCTAGCGGGCCGCAACATTATGCAGTGTAACTGGAAATGCACCGAGCTCCAAAGACCACTTGTTATACATTAAGTAAGACTTGCAGTTTCCATCGTTTTAGTTAGTGGCTATTGTGAAAATAGTAATAAAATACAGTATTTAAAATCACCAAAACTCTGGTTAATGACGATTTGTGTATACCTCTCATGGTCTTGGGGGGACGGGCCCAGGTTTGCCCACTTATGGTCTAGGACACAGTGCAACTTCATATATGTTTTGTGGAAAACAAATGTCATAGATTGGAGATTTTTTTGTCCATGTATCAGTATTGTTTTCAAGAGAAGGAAAAAAAGACAACTGGCACGGGTTTAGCTTCCTGTGCCTTTCGGGCACTTGCTGTTAATACGGTGGTGTATGCCTGAGGATGGCCCGTACCCTCCTTGTTTGCAGAGTCTGTAACCCCTATTTAATACAAGAGAGAGCTGGGTCCAGCTTTGTGTCAGAACTGCCTGTAACGTGTAAGTAGGTGGAGGCATAGATGCATCATCGAGTGAAAAGGCTTGCAGCATCAGGCAGGATTTAGCAGAAGGGAGCTGGCTAGCAAGTTACTCAGACTGCTGTGTTCTTGTCTCTCTCTCTCTCAAGAGTTGAGAATGAAGCGGAGAGCATCGGACAGAGGAGCTGGCGAAACGTCAGCTAAAGCAAAGGCACTGTGCACAGGGAGCAACGCCAAGAAAGCAGGACCCTTCATTCTAGGTAAGATGTGAGGGGTTTTCCCCCAGTGCAAAGGGTTTGGGACTGGCAAGTTTTGAATTCATTCACACATGGAAATGGACAGGAATTCTCTCTAGAATCTGCATGACACAGTAGAGCTCACCCTATAAAATCCTCATGCATGCTGAACAAAAGGGTTCTGCATAGCCTGCAGCACCTCCTATATATGTTCATATGTTCCATGTTCGTCACCTCTTGGACTGGGAATTCTGTGCATGATTGAATCTGTGATGTCTTGTTAACGTGGGTGCATTTGAAAGTGTGTACAGTGAATGCAGTATCTGTCTGCATAGGTGGCAGTGGTCTGTTTGACCACAAAATGAAACGGCACTGAGAGAACCATTTCTGTCCAGTTCAAACTCTTATTTAAAGCCCCTATTGTAATGGGGTGTGTTGCCAATGGCAGACTTTCACTTGCACCGCTGCAGCTCTTGACAGTCATCAGAAAGCATTTTCTTTCTTGAAAGGAAAAGTTGAAAGGCAAGCAAAGGTCTGCAAATCATTGCCTGAGCGTCTGAAAGCCTGTTAATGTTGCGGCTACTGTAGAGTCAGGCAAAATGTATGGTAAAGCATATAAAGTGTATATGTTGAGGGAGAGCTGGGCTTTGTCTTGCTCTATTAGGAAAATTAAAGTTGGTTTAGATTAGTGTAAAGTGCGTGCCGCCTGCATTTTTACATAACACTGTATTACTCATAGCTTTCATTTCTGCAAAGAAGTAAGAGCATTCTGTTATGTTCTGCTTAGGACCTCGTCTAGGTAACTCTCCAGTGCCAAGCATTGTTCAGTGCCTGGCAAGAAAGGATGGCACAGATGACTTCTACCAGCTTAAGGTAGGCTAGCTTGAAAGTAGACAACACGCTTTTAAAATGTGTTGTTTCTTAAAATATCTCCCCCGCCTTACCTGTCACACTTTTCTTGCCATTGGTGATTGCATGATTTTTCTGGTTGAATCAGCTCTGTCATATGCTGACTGGTGCCGCCTCTTACCCTCTCTGCCCTGCTTTCTTCCTTTCCTCCGCATTACTTCACTTTGCCAGTGACATTTTGTGCTCTGTTTATTAACTGGAGCATGCCCACGGTTAAATCTCCATCTTTTTAGCTCTTTAATGTCTGGAGCCAGGAATTTCAAATGCATATAGAATGTTTTGGTTAAATGATAGGAGCTTATGGGGCTCCTGTATTTTTGAGTGACTGAGCTGTACAATAGGGCAGATGTAGAGGAAAGGAGCCAAACTTACAAGATGAGTATCATTAAAAAAAATGTTATTGTCCTATACTTTAAAATCAAGCTGTGACTTGAAAATATTCTGTTTTTGAACTGTCAAACCCTTATTGTGCCATTACAGTAACTCTTTATTCAACTTGGCGTCAAGAGCTTTGGTACATGGCAAAGTGTTGTGATAGCCACTTATTTCAGGTGGGCTGAGGCTTGAAGTATAAGACTTGCAGCCTTCTCCTTAGAGAGGGTATTGATTTGTTTACAGCCTGTGCTGGAGTATTTAAGTTTATTTCATGGGTCCGTAGTTAGGAGTATTTCCTAGTGTTTCCCCTGAGGCCCAGTGCGTCGGGAGGGAATTTCTTCAATTGTGCCCTGGGGTCTACCCTTTGTTTTCCTGTTTGTGTTTTTGGATAGTACATATTGTTTCATTTCAGACATGTGCAGTATATAAGTTGGTAAATTGTCAGGAATCCTGTCTGTGTCTGTGACCGTAAAAATGGCACGGTTAAGCGGTTTGTTTTATTCTAAAATTCATGTCTTAAACACAATTCCTAGACTCTTCATACACTCAAGTGGAAGTCTGGAGAGCATTTTTGTTCCCTAGGAAGAGTTGAAAAACCATTGCCCAGTTTCTCAGGGCTCAGAAGGGCCACCACTAGAGAGATTATCATAGGAAGCGAAACTCCTTTAGGCAAAAAATAAAGCTTTTCTTCTATTTTTAAGTATTTAGTATTTAAAGGAAATAATTAAAATGCCTGATATAAAACAAGGAAAAGTAATGCTTTTTCTATATTTCTCAGTTTTATGCAATTACCTGCAGAATTATGTACGATATTGCAAAGCTAAGTGCCCGTTTACTAAGCTGTGTGGGGTTCCTGTCCACGTCTAAAGCAGCAAAAATGGCCAAACGTGCAACGCACTGTGACTAAAGCGTTCCGTGTTAGTTTCCCATTTGCACATTCTTTTGGGAGGGAGATTGTCAGGGGTGGAGAATGGGCATGGATGGTGCTAATCTAGTGTGCCGACATTACCGCTGCACTAAGGGCCAGATACTATATATGGGGCCTAGAAAATCCGCACGGAAAACATTTCTGCCTAAGCGTATTCTGTAAGCTGCACCTATATTTAAGCACGGTAAGTAAAATAGGCTTAGTTGATATTCTAGCTCCTAAAATAACGCACCTCAGTTTACATCAATGAAAATGTGGCATAAATCCCGGCACGTAGATTTAGGCGTAGAAGGCCGTATTCTATAACGTGCGTAAATTTTGGAACGCCCACTAAATACCCATAACCACACCCCTTTTTGCCCCTGCACATTGAAATTTAGGCACAGCGTGTTGCAAAATAAGCTTAGGGAGTTCTGCGTATAAATTCTAATTTTCACCAGTTAGTGCTCATTATTGCTTAAGTGCTGTTGATGCTGATTGGCTTGTTAAGCAATGGATCCAGAAAAGCTTAGCGGAGATTGGGAGACGGGGCTAGTGGTTGGGAGGCGGGGCTAGTGCTGGGCAGACTTCTACGGTCTGTGCCCTGAAAATGGCAGATACAAATCAAACTCTAACTACTATAGGAGAATACAAACTCTATAGAAAATATACCAACCTAACAAAAGGAGTTTGATTAATATATATGAAGATAGTTTGGAGGTGTCCCTTTAAATTGGTGGAAAACAAATTCTTTCACCCCATATACAATTTAAATCTTAACAAATGGAACCTCAAACCTCCTAACAAGGAACAATACCAGAGTATTACCAATCCCTTGAAGGGTTTTTTTCGCCGCTGCAGAAGTTCTGTAAGGCTCCGGAGTCCTTTTGGGGGGGATTTTTGATCGAAATTTTCCTGAAGCTGTTACGCCTGGATTAAGTTAAGTAAACTTGGTTTGCTGTATATTTTGGTAGGATAGAGAAGGTTCCTTTAAATATTTATCTGAGGCTTTATGTTATCTTTAATTGAACTTCAGGCTTTTTTTCCTCCCAGGGGGGCTTCTTTAGGTAGTCTTTTTTTCTGGCTGGGGTCAGTTTTGGGTAGTTTGGTTTTTTGGTGTCCGTTTAATTTATATATATTTTTTAAGAGGGAAAGAGAGTTTTTTATCCCATACGGTTTTCTCATGTAGCATGAGTTTTTGCGTTGGTTTTTTTTTCTCTTTTTCTTCCTTAAATAGGAACCTATGATATTAACCTACTCCTGTTTATACAAGGGATTGGTAATACTCTGGTATGGTTCCTTGTTAGGAGGTTTGAGGTTCCATTTGTTAAGATTTAAATTGTATATGGGGTGAAAGAATTTGTTTTCCACCAATTTAAAGGGACACCTCCAAACTATCTTCATATATATTAATCAAACTCCTTTTGTTAGGTTGAGATACAAATCAAAGTCAGGTCTACACATAAAGCAGCACATATGAGTTTATCGTGTTGGGCAGACTGGATGGACCGTACAGGTCTTTCTCTGCCGTCATTTACTATGTTACTATGTTAAGCCAATTAACTTACACGCATTCTTACAGAATAAACTCTAGTGCGTCCATAATGCTGGAACTCTTAGCACCTCCTAAATAGAATAGCTCTAACATCAGCGCATGGCTGTTAATGAAATAAATAGAAAAAAAAAGGCATTTTTGGGGGGCTTGGCGCACGAGGAAAGTCCCGTGTAAGGATGCTCTAAGCCCATTTCTTAGTGCAGCTTAGTCAAAGGGCCACTTAATTCTTTCTGTTTTGTTGGGTGTGTTTGTGTTAAAAGCCTAAAAAAACTGAAATACTTTTGTGTTCTCTCATGAAAGATTCTCACTTTGGAAGAGCGAGGGGATAAGGGAGCAGAGACGCAGGAAGAACGGCAGGGCAAGATGCTGTTGCATACAGAATACTCTTTGCTTTCTTTGCTGCACAGTCAGGACGGTGTGGTTCATCACCATGGACTCTTCCAGGTAAAGAGGACACGAAAGGTATCTTGCTAAGGAAAACACTAGGCCTTCACGATGCCTCAGTCACACGTCATTTTGTGGTGAGCAGCCAGGAAATCGGTTGTGTGTTGGATCTATTTTGAACAGCACTAGGTTTGAGGGGGAATGTGGGTTTCAGAGAAATATGTTTTGAGTGTAATTAAGTCTTTGACGTGATGCTGTAGGAGGATATTGAGGGACACTTTGCTATTAACAGCTGTTAGATGGTATTAAATTAAGGCTGCAAACCATTACACAACATATTTTGTTTATATAACTGAAATCCAAATACCTGTGTATAAAGTTAAGTTTATAGAAATCATATTGAATGTGTATTAAGTGGGAATGTATCTGAAATGTACACACTGATTGCATGTTTATCCAGTGTTTCCTTTCAGGGATCCTTTTTAAGTAAGTAGTAGCTTTTCTGGATTCTCTTAATGTCTTGAATTACTGGCATTTCTTGTTTATGCAGTACAATGTGGGATGCTGTTATCTTCCTACATTCTGTCCACGCTTATGTGGCTAAGTACCTGCTGTGCAGTCTAATGCTCCGTATCCATTACTTGGTCTTGGATGCCACAGCAAGTCCAGACTCCTAAGAGGAGTGTTTGGATATCTGTAATCTCATGCTGGATAAAATTGCATTAGGGATCTTGAGATCTCCTCCAAAGTTGATGCTCTCACTAAAATATTTTGGTAAGATATTCATTTGTACTACTTGCATGTCATAGCGCTCTTAACACTCATTTTTCTGGGGCGTAAAGGAGGAAAGAAAAGATTTCCTATGTAGTTTGATCTCTGCCTCTTCTCTGTGAAGGAGGGGGAGGAATCTTCAGCATAAGAACAGATGAATAGCTATGCTGGGTCAGATCGATGGTCCATCTAGCACAGTATCCTGCTTCCAACAGTGGCCAATCCAGGTCAGGAGTACCTGGCAGAATCTCAAAGAGTAACAGGATTCTGGAATCCAAAACAGTAATACGATTCTGGAATGTTAGAGAATATCGAGATTCCAGAATCCAAAAGGGGAGCAAGATTCCGGAATGGTGGTAGCAACATTTCATGCTACCAATCCCAGGGATAAGCAGTGGCTTTCTCCATGTCTGTCTCAATAGCAGATTATGGACTTTTCCTCCAGGAACTTTTTAAAACACAGATATGCTTCGGCAGCGAGTTCCAGAGCTTAACCGTTCTTTGAGTGAAAAAATATTTTCTTCTATTTGTTTTAAAAGTATTTCCATGTAACTTCATTTGAGTGTCCTCTAATCTTTGTACTTTTTCAAAGAGTAAAAAAAAAATCAATTTACGTTTACCGGTTCTACACCGCTCAGTATTTTGTAGACCTCTAATATATCCCTCCTCAACCATCTCTTTTCCAAGCTGAAGAGCCCTAGCCTCTAACATTTCCTTCCCCTTTTTTGTTTGTTTGGTTGGTTGTTTGTTGCATTTGTATCCCACATTTTCCCACCTATTTGCAGGCTCAATGTGGCTTACATAGTACCAGAGAGGCGTTCGCAGACTCTGGTGTGAACAAATACAAAATGATGTTGTGGTAATAGGTTCTTGTGGAACAGTCTCTTTAGGGTATCAAAGTGGAAGGGTTGTGTTATGACCATACGTACTTTGGTTTTGATGTGTTGCAGAGTTTGAGTATTTAAGTTGGATCGGTAGGGTATTCCTTTTGAAACAAGTTAGTTTTTAGCGATTTCCGAAAGTTTAAATGGCCGTATGATGTTTTCACAGCTTTCGGTAATGCGTTCCACAGTTGTGTGCTTATATAGGAGAAGCTGGATACATAAGTTGATTTGTATTTAAGTCCATTGCAACTTGGGTAGTGGAGATTTAGATGTGTTCGTGATGATTCGGATGTGTTTCTGATTGGTAGGTCTGTGAGGTCTGTCATGTATCTCAGGGCTTCGCTGAAGATTATTTTGTGAACTAGGGTGCAGATTTGGGTTACCCTTCTTTGAACCTTTTCTAATTCCGCGCCCAGAACTGCACACAATACTCTAGGTGAGGTTTTACTATGGAGCGATACATACGCATTATAGATTTCCTGATCATGCATCCTTAACATTGATCTTAAAGCAGTACTTGAATCTGGCCAAAGGTCTAATACGTAGCTATCTATATTGCAGCACCTCCAGGAGAGCGTTTTAAGCTCTCTGATGTGTGGGTTATCAAAGTTGAAATTCTGCATCTCTGTTTTTACAGTTTGCAGTTTATTGTAGCCATAATTGATCAGAGCAATTTACAACACTAAATAAAACAGAAAAAGAACGCCATAGTAGGTAGAAAAGACCTGTAGCATGCATACGAGAGCACACATCCCTGTAGTAAACGTCCTACAGTTCCCCAAGATAAAACCCTCTAATTACATCTTCAATATGTAAAACACCTTAACAAAGAGAAAATCATCTTAGCGGCATCTTACAGCTCCTTAGTAGACAATAGTAAGAGGATTACCATACAGGACTCCAAGATGTAAGGCCACCAAACATATAAAGAGGAATCCAATAAAATTTATATGGAAATATAATGTTCGATTTTAACAATGTTTAAGTCAATCCATGAGGGCACACAGCCATGTCGGAACATAAGGATTGATTTCAGGACTCAAATAAGGAGTCATGCGCTCATTACACGCCCTATGAGCCAACATTAGCGAATTAAATCTGATCTGATTAAAAAAAATAACAGGAATCCAATAGAACCTTAATATAAAGGTTTTATATTATTTTATGCTCATCTGAAGAGCTTCCTGAAAATCAGGTAATTGCACCATAAATATCCTTGGCAGTGGCGTAGCCAAGGGTGGGCCGTGGTGGGCCCAGGCCCACCCACTTTAGGTTCAGGCCCACCAAGTAGCAGCACCTATAATGTGGCTGGCAGGGACTCCAAACCCCACCAGCCAAAAACTCCCAACAACTGTTTGCTGCTGCTGAAAATCTGCTATTTAAAAGGTATATGGGGGAGAGGGGATGTTTGAAAGACCATATGGCATGCAGGCGAGAGAGGGAGAAACCAAATCACTTGTAGGGCAAGGTGGAGTTCTGGCCCACCCAAACTTGGGTTTTGGTACTGGTGGTGATAAGCAAAGCATTGCTTTCATATAATCTGCTTTTGTCCCACTTTCCCATCTCTTGCCTTTCAGGATCGAACTTGTGAACTGATTGAAGATGTGGAAACCAACAAACTGGTCCGAAAAATGAAGAAACGGATATGCTTAGTGCTGGACTGCCTGTGCGCGCATGATTTCAGTGATAAAACTGCAGATCTGATAAACCTGCAACATTACGTAATTAAAGAGAAGAGACTGAGCGAGCGAGAAACGGTGGTGATCTTCTACGATGTGGTTCGGGTAGTTGAGGCATTACACAAAGTAAGTGCAAAGAAGGATTTTACCTCCCTTAGCAAAATTTTTAAAGCATGTCAGTAGGGAGCATCTGTAGCAGCTTCAGCCATTTGGGGGGTTCTTCGATAGCAGGAACAGTTTAAATCTTGTAGAAGACTGACCCCATTTGTATTGGATATCTGATCCCATATAAATAGTAACGTAGTAGATGACAGCAGAAAAAGACCTGCACGGTCCATCCAGTCTGCCCAACAAGATAAACTCATATGTGCTACTTTATATGTATACCTGACCTTGATTTGTATCTGCCATTTTCAGGGCACAGACCGTAGAAGTCTGCCCCGCCTCCCACAAATCTTGGCTAAGCTTCTGAGGATCCATTCTTCCTGAACAGGATTCCTTTATGTTTATCCCACGCATGTTTGAATTCCGTTACCGTTTTCATCTCCAGCACAGTCTTATGTTTTCAATATATTTAGACAAAACAAAAAAAATTAAGGGAATGACATAAGGAGATGTAGATCCCAGGCAGTGGTATTCCTAGGTCGGCTGCCGCCTGGTGTGGATTGCTGGTCTGCACCCCCTCCTTGCATCCCCTCCCCCCCCCCCCCCCGGCGCGTCGCTCTTGGGGGTGCAGGGAACAGTCACGTGACTGTCAGCTCTGCCGGTTCCCTGCCCCAGAATAGGAAGTGACGTCAGAGGGAGCAGGGAACCGCCAAGCGGCAGCTCCCTGCACCCCCTTGCAGTGTGCACCCTGGGCGGACCGCCCCCCCCCCCCCCCCCCCCCGCACTTGGTACGCTACTGATCCCAGGAGAGTTTAAAGTAGGGTAAAATCAAATGCAACTAAAATCCTCCAAACATCAAGCTTTCCTTGAAGCTGATCCTTCACTTTGAACTGATTATAGCGAAGATGATGTATGTTTTTTGGCACGAGCATTGGGGTGCCATAAGGACATCTCTGATTCATCAGAATTCTGTATGTTCAGCAGTGAGGCACTTGAGCATAAATTGGGTAAAACCCAAATGTTCAGATTAGTCAGTCTAAGCAAATAATAGAATATCACAAATTCCTTAGATTAGGAAAGTGAATCAGAAATGAATGATTCAAAACAGAAGCCGGCCCAGTGCTCAGTTGCAGTACTGCCTTGTTGGGCTCGATTCCTGGTTCGGTCAGGGCTGGCAGTTCTGTAGATACAGTGTTCACAGCCCCTGGAGAGAAGGGAGTCAGTCATCTCACAATGGTAGTTACCCGATGGCTAGATTTAGGGCCCATGACTGCCGATTTTTCAAATGAATACACAGAAGAAACAAATCCTCGCAGAATAGGAAATATGCAATACAACAGTAAAGATGTCTCAAGAATGAGCAGACGATGCTTCAGACAGTCTAAAAGTTGATTGTGGAACAAACGAGACGCGACACAGCTGTGTTTCGGCCGACAAGGCCAGCATTAGGAGTCTCTTGGATTGTACTGAATCGTCCACTTGAAATAATAACTGTAGGTCATATCTGTGGTCAATATGAGAAAGCAGCTAGCAAAGCAACGAGCTTTTGTTTGGAGTTTAGAATTTCGTGCGAGCCTGTGATTGCTTTGGTGCGCAGTGCGTTTTGCTAGTTACTTTCTCATATTGACCTTTGATTCTTTTGGCATGCGGTGCACTTTGTTGCTTTTTCATACTGACTACAGATATTATTTCAAGTGGGCGATTCAGTACAGTCCAAGAGACTCCTGATGCAGGCCTTGTCGGCCGAAACAAAGCTGTGTCAATTCTCGTTTGTTCCACAATAAACTTAGACCATCTGAAGCATCGTCTGCTTGTTCTTGAATCATCTGCGCTGTTGTATTGCATATACACACAGTATCCTTGGCAGTGGTCTCCCCACCCCCTCCCCAATAGCTGAGGACGGATTCTTCCTGTGACTAGATTAATAAAATTGAAAAGGGATATAAAATAAGGGAAAACTCCCTGACCATTTGCAAATGATGGCCAATGGTCGCCGATTCTAGCCGTTGAAAGTGTAAAGAAATGGGAGAAAAGTGTTGTATCCCCTCCAAAATCCCCAAAAAACAGATTATACTAGTGTTCTATACGCATTTTGGTTCTGTCCTGTGTTTTGAGGAACATTCTTAAATGGAAAGCAGAGAAAATGTGTATTCTCTAGTTCCTTAGTTCATTAGCTCTCAATGCACATTATAAATGCTTAGAGACGTTTTTATACATACCGAGTGAAAGAAGCGTTTCAGAAAAGGGCCGAGGGTGACTTAGCACAATCTTTTGACGTTGTGCTTGAACACCTTGACTGCACTTCTGCAAAAGTGTGCTATCTCTCCTGACTCATAAGTACGTAAGTACATAAGTATTGCCATACTGGGACAGACCAAAGGTCCATCAAGCCCAACATCCTGTTTCCAACAGTGGCCAATCCAGGTCACAAATACCCGGCAAGATCCCAAAAATGTACAAAACATTTTACTACTACTACTACTACTACTTAGCATTTCTATAGCGCTGCCAGGGTTACGCAGCGCTGTACAAGTTTAGACAAGGGGAAGGACAGTCCCTGCTCAAGAGAGCTTACAATCTATTTTATACTGCTTATCCCAGAAATAGTGGATTTTCCCCAAGTCCATTTAATAACGGTCTATGGACTTTTCCTTTAGGAAGCCGTCCAAACCTTTTTTAAACTACGCTAAGCTAACCGCCTTTACCACATTCTTTGGCAACGAATTCCAGAGTTTAATTACACATTGAGTGAAGATACATTTTCTCCGATTCGTTTTAAATTTACTACATTGTAGCTTCATCGCATGCCCCCTAGTCCTAGTATTTTTGGAAAGCGTGAACAGACGTTTCACATCTACCCGTTCAACTCCACTCATTATTTTATAGACCTCTATCATATCTCCCCTCAGCCGCCTTTTCTCCTAGCTGCTTTAGCCTTTCCTCATAGGGAAGTCGTCCCATCCCCTTTATCATTTTCATCGCCCTTCTATAAGAAATAGCCTTCAGTGCCCTTGATCCATCCTTTTAATTGAGCGATGATGATCACAAATGACTTCATCTCCTGTTTTCTCCTTTTCAGAGTTTTCACACAGTCTGGGCACTGTTCAGAAATGCTACCAGACGTCTTCTGTGCTGTTGCATTTCAGTTTTGTTTTTATTTTTCACTTGTTTAAATTAACTGCCTGTGAATATATGCTGTGAGTAACTTGATCTTACAGCATTGGGTAGCAATGTTAGCACCGCATTGTCGTTCTGAAGGAAAGATGCTTTGTCAGTTCAAAATCAGCTCTGGAATTAAAAGCATGTGATCTGTTAAGTAATCAGATTATGCTGCCTCAGCATTTATTCATTATTTTTGGTGCACAAAAGTTTACTGTTCCTTTTACCATTTTTTTCTCTAAACGCATACTGTCGCTTAGATGACATCATGCTGCAGTGGACCAAGCCATTGTAAATAAAATATATTTCTTTACCTGCATGGTTTTCACACAGTGGCAAAGTATATTGAGATACAGTAGCTAAAACACTTTTCAAAACTGCGTTTTGTAAGTATTGCAGGGCATACGTGGTCAGAAATGTATGTGACGTTTGAACCGAATCACAGGATTACACAATATCTGACTCCAGCTGCTGAACCCAGATGTTCATCTTTTAGTGAAGGCTGCACAGGGGACACTTAGAAATTAGAAATGTTTCTCTTAACGCCAGCACCTTCGCTACAAGATATATATTTTGCTACTGAAGATTAGACTGAAAATAGATGAGGTTTTATTATTTATCTAGGAATTTTTTTAGACATTTTAAACTTTCATTTTGCAGAAAAATATTGTACACAGAGACCTGAAACTGGGCAACATGGTATTAAATAAAAGGTAAGTCATTCTCGTTCCTTTTTAAGCTATACACTTAGAGGTATTGTTCATTTATTCTGAATTTGGCTCATACCTTTTCACTGCTAGGTTTTTTTTTATTTATTACATTTGTACCCCGCGCTTTCCCACTCATGGCAGGCTCAATGCGGCTTTCATGGGGCAATGGAGGGTTAAGTGACTTGCCCAGAGTCACAAGGAGCTGCCTGTGCCTGAAGTGGAAATCAAACTCAGTTCCTCAGTTCCCCAGGACCAAAGTCCACCACCCTAACCACTAGGCCACTCCTCCACTGTTGCTACTATTTGAGATTCTACATGGAATGTTGCTATTCCACTAGCAACATTCCATGTAGAAGTCGACCCTTGCAGATCACCAATGTGGCCGCACAGGCTTCTGCTTCTGTGAGTCTGACGTCCTACATGTACGTGCAGGACGTCAGACTCACAGAAACAGAAGCCTGCGCAGCCTTCTACATGGAATGTTGCTAGTGGAATAGCAACATTCCATGTAGAATCTCAAATAGTAGCAACAGAATCTCAATAGTAGCAACATTCCATGTAGAATCTCCAATAGTAGCAACATTCCATGTAGAATCTCCAATAGTAGCAACATTCCATGTAGAATCTCCAATAGTATCTATTTTATTTTTGTTACATTTGTACCCTGCGCTTTCCCACTCATGGCAGGCTCAATGCTGCTTACATGGGGCAATGAAGGGTTAAGTGACTTGCCCAGAGTCACAAGGAGCTGCCTGTGCCTGAAGTGGGAATCGAACTCAGTTCCTCAGGACCAAAGTCCACCACCCTAACCACTAGGCCACTCCTCCACTGTTGCTACTATTTGAGATTCTACATGGAATGTTGCTATTCCACTAGCAACATTCCATGTAGAAGTCGGCCTTTGCAGATCACAAATGTGGCCGCGCAGGCTTCTGCTTCTGCGAGTCTGATGTCCTGCAAGACAACAGACTCACAGAAACAGAAGCCTGCGCAGCCTTCTACATGGAATGTTAGTGTAGGCGTGGGTTTTGGGCATGCGCCCATCCATTTTTTTAACGCGCCTGTAAAAAGGGCCTTTTTTAAAACTTTTTGCCGAAAATGGATGTGCGACAAAATGAAAATTGCCACGCGTCTACTTTGTGTCTGAGACCTTACCGCCAGCATTTGACCTAGCGGTAAAGACTCGCGCGTTAACCGGGCGATAATGACCTACGTGCGCCAAATGCCACTTGGCGAACGTCCGTTAACGCGCCTGAAAATAAAAAATATTTTTTAGACGTGCGTATCTGACACGTGCCAAAAAATGAAATTACCGCAAGAGCCACACGGTAGTCGGGCGGTAACTCCATTTTGGCACGCGTAGACGCTTACGCCGCTTAGTAAAAGGACCCCAATGACTTAACTAAAAGAGTATCGGTGGGCTTCGAACACTGGCTTCCCTGTTTTTCAGCCCCTCTCCTCTAACCACGAGGCGGCTGCTCCACTAGTGGAGTGATTAGGAGGTTCGATACTAGGCCCACTAGGGTCAGAGAAAATACCTGCAAATAATATAAACCGCTTTCGTTGTACCACAGGCAGTATATCGAATCTGTGACCCTTCTTTACTAGGGGACCCTCATCTTTCACTGTCCTTTTTAAGAATTCCTGACAAATGAAAACGTCTTAAGAGGCAGCTGCCTTTGGATCTGCTTAACATTCACACTCAAGGCTCATCAATTCATAGTGTTTCCATACTAATTGTCCATGTTGTCTCCCCTTGTTATAACAACAAAAAGAGCAGAAGAAAAACCAAAACAGACCAATGGTGCTAAATCTTACTCTGTATGTTTTTTTCTGGTCTGTTTTGGTTTTTCTTCCGCTCTTTTTGTTGTTTCGTGAGTGTTTTGCGGGAGACTTTGACCTTCTTTGTGTTGGTCTCCCCTTGTTATAACATTTGCATTATTTCTAATTCCATCTGTGCATTCTTTCCACAGTGCTCCTGCACCATGCCACTTTAGTTAAACAATTCGGAAAAAGGTAGCATGATGCCCAGGGCAATCTCCATTCTTTTTCCATTTAATTATCTCAACTGCCCTTGTACACATTTTATTTCATCTGCCGTTTAAGTGGACAATCCCCTAGTCTTTTAGATCAGTCCACTGTTTCTCAGTAGCTTATTTTGTAATGACTTTGAATAATGTTCTCATCTGCAAAGTTTATCACTTTACTCCCAGCTGGGGAGCAGATCATCTAACTTAAGGGTTAAAAAAAAAAAAAAAGATTTTGCATGGCAGTGCATACCACTTCTGTATTTCTGTTCACAGCTTACTCATTAGCACTTAACTCTCAGGCAATTTGGAAATAGAGTTGTTCTTTGTTTAAATCCATCTAAGCTACTTTCTTTTTTACATATCCTATTTCAGGATACTCTTAATTTCCTGCTCTAACCATAGCCTTTGAAGATCACTCCAAACCATGCTCTTCTGAGAGACTGTCAGCTGTTCCCCCATGTTTATTTAAAAAGGAAATGGAGGGGTTTTTTGTTTTGTTTTTTTAATTGTTAGCACCAGCAGTGGTTGTTTTCTCATTAGGGTTTCTTTTCTCTTTTAGATATGTTAAATAAACAAATGCGCCTCAGCACGGGGGGGGGGGGGGGGGGAGGGAAATAAGACATTTAGGCCCCGCTCCTGAAAACTCCAGTACTGTTCCGAATAGCACCGTAAAAATACTGCCGGAAGAGCGCAGAACAACGCTAAAGAGATGCAAATATAGGTGCACTGATAACATTGAGCATTAGGGAGTTCGTCGGGAGGATCGTGCTTTGGCGTGGGAGGATTGTGCTGAGCGCGGGGGGAGGGGGGGGATTGTGCTGGAGCATATGCAGAAGAGTTCCGTGATAAGCTTGACTCCTGTGCGCATGTGCCTGGTGAAACCCGAACGTGAAGCCCACATTGGCATCTGTGTTATGTGGCCTAAATATAAGCGTTTTTTTTTTTAGTTTGGACGCTTGTACTTAGACGTAGGAAACAGACGCCAATATGTGTTTTCATTTTGGACTTTTTTTTTTTTTTTTAGCATGGACGCTTTAAATTTAGACACAGGAAGCAGACGCCAATGTTTGCTTTCCTACTGCTTTGAAAAGCAATCAAAACCAGCAGATTTTGCAGAAAGAATCGTGGGAGAAGCATGAAATCCTCTCTTCCAAGAGCCTAACACCTGCTCTGCTCTGACCTGGTGGTATTTTTTGCAGCAGTTTTGTTTCAGGCGCTCTTTTGTGAGCATTGCGGAGGAATACAAAAATGACTATATTAGTATGCTACTTGCTTTGTTTGTGCGTTCGTTTGTTCCCACGCTCTGGGTCTCTGAACATTTTTCACAGATAAATGTTGGCACAAGTACAACGCTAATGGCCTCTAGCGCCCGCGTTTACTTTTGAGCATCAGGGCCTTAGATTTATGAAGGTGACTAATTCATAAATTGCATTTGCATTTATGAAGATTTTGATTCTCTGTCCTATAAAGCACGTAAGCGATTCACAAGGTTTTTCTTCCCTTATCTCTTCTTTCCATTTTTTTTTTGCGTCTCTAGTTTTGAAGGGGGCAAGGGCGTAGCCAGACAGATTTTGGGTGGGCATAGGCAAGAAGTGAGTGGGCACCAAATTTTCTCCCCACGCCAAAAAAATATCTCAGCTGGTGGGAAACTGCTTCTCGCCACCTTGGCAGTCTGCAGCAGACATGCGCTGAAATCTGAGCATGTGCAGGTGCCGCCGGTATCTTGGAGAGCAGCGTTTTCATTACCATCAGGGAGAAGTCTTCAGCTGGCAGAGCTTGGGATCCCTACCAGCTGCCACTAAACATGTGCTACTGTTGGGTGGGCCTGAACCCTAAGTGGGTGGGCCCCGGCCCATCCAGGCCCACCTGTGGCTACACCACTGGAAGGGGGTAGAAGTGTCTGAACATATTTATACCAATAATCCTGGTAGGATGTTTGGGAGGGAGGAAAGCTGGCCATTTATCATCGGAGGCCGGAGCTTGAGCCTTAGGCTGGGCAAGATGTGGCACTGCTAGAGTTGTTTTGCTTACAGGTCCTGCTGGGGAGGGAGGGGAAATTTTTGTCATATCTTGGTGTTACAGTGGCATCGGATATGGAGAGAGAGAGAGAGAAGATTTGGGGGGGGGGGCAGCGGAGCCCACAAACAGGTGCAAGGATTTTGGTAGTATAGGAGCAAAGGGATGAAGACTGAAGCAGCAATTGAACTTGTTCTGTTGCACCAGCTACAGAGAACTAAACAAAATACCTAAAGTAAAAGTGATTTTGGATTTCAAAGGACAAAGCAAACAGTTAACATTCTTTTTAGTAACTAAAAGTGGAAAGAACCTCTTCTGTCTTAAGTGTCAAAGATAGGGAAATTTACAAGAAGTGCCAAAGTTGAGTGTCTGTCTTTTTTTTTTTTTTCTGGAAAAAGTGAAATGTATGAATTGTGGTGAAGGTTCGGGCAGGGAGGGAGAGAGTTTGCGTGTGGGAGTAGCATACCAAGTTCCTAGAAAAGGGAAACAAAAACCAGAACAGCAGCCAGAAGGGCCCTGTAAGGGAGGAGTGACTCATTCACAGCAAATGCTGCTTTATTGCCCTGCTAGGATGGAACTGATTCCCTGCACCATCCTGTGCCATTATTTAATGTAGAACTAAAGGATCCCGCTATTCAAAGCTTAAAAAGCCTCTAAAGTCAGGAGAATGGAGAATACCATTCTCAATCAACAGTTTATTTCATGGATTCTGAACTTGGCAAATACTGAGAGGTTCGTGGATAGGAAAGTCAGGAAAGAACATAGCTTCGGGCTCCATACTAAGAAAAACTAAAAAAGAATTGGATGAAATCCACCAAGTGAATAACTGATTAGAGAGCAAACTTTCCCTGCAGCTTTTCAGCGTTATCTACAAACCTCAGTTACCCCTTAAACAGCAGTGCTACGTGGGTGGCTTACACTGACGACTGGTGCATCTTATTTGGGGTTTATTAACCACATTTATTTTATTAACAGCATAATAATAGTAAAATGGTCCAACATCAGTATAAGATTCTACTGCTACTGCTTATCATTTCTATAGCGCTACTAGACATGCGCAGCGCTGTACTCTTGAACATGAAGAGACAGTCCCTGCTCCACAGAGCTTACAATCTAATTAGGACAGACAAACAGGACAAATAAGGGATAAGGACAAAGAGTAGCAAGATTCCGGAATCCCAAAGAGTAGCAAGATTCTGGAATCCCAAAGAGTAGCAAAATTACGGAATCCCAAAGAGTAGCAAGATTCCGGAATCCCAAAGAGTAGCAAAATTCTGTGCAGAATCCCGAAGAGTAGCAAGATTCCGGAATACCAAAGACTACTACTACTACTACTTATCATTTCTATAGCGCTACTAGACATGCGCAGCGCTGTACTCTTGAACATGAAGAGACAGTCCCTGCTCCACAGAGCTCACAATCTAATTAGGACAGACAAACAGGACAAATAAGGGATAAGGACAAAGAGTAGCAAGATTCTGGAATCCCAAAGAGTAGCAAAATTACGGAATCCCAAAGAGTAGCAAGATTCCGGAATCCCAAAGAGTAGCAAAATTCTGTGCAGAATCCCGAAGAGTAGCAAGATTCCGGAATACCAAAGACTACTACTACTACTACTTATCATTTCTATAGCGCTACTAGACATGCGCAGCGCTGTACTCTTGAACATGAAGAGACAGTCCCTGCTCCACAGAGCTCACAATCTAATTAGGACAGACAAACAGGACAAATAAGGGATAAGGACAAAGAGTAGCAAGATTCTAGAATCCCAAGGAGTAGCAAGATTCTGGAATCCCAAAGAGTAGCAAGATTCTGGAATCCCAAAGAGTAGCAAGATTCCGGAATCCCAAAGAGTAGCAAAATTCTGTGCAGAATCCCGAAGAGTAGCAAGATTCCGGAATCCCAAAGACTACTACTACTACTGCTTATCATTTCTATGGCGCTACTAGACGTACGCAGCGCTGTACACTTGAACATGAAGAGACAGTCCCTGCTCCACAGAGCTTACAATCTAATTAGGACAGACAAACAGGACAAATAAGGGATAAGGACAAAGAGTAGCAAGATTCCGGAATCCCAAAGAGTAGCAAGATTCTGGAATCCCAAAGAGTAGCAAAATTACGGAATCCCAAAGAGTAGCAAGATTCCGGAATCCCAAAGACTACTACTACTACTGCTTATCATTTCTATGGCGCTACTAGACGTACGCAGCGCTGTACACTTGAACATGAAGAGACAGTCCCTGCTCCACAGAGCTTACAATCTAATTAGGACAGACAAACAGGACAAATAAGGGATAAGGACAAAGAGTAGCAAGATTCCGGAATCCCAAAGAGTAGCAAGATTCTGGAATCCCAAAGAGTAGCAAAATTACGGAATCCCAAAGAGTAGCAAGATTCCGGAATCCCAAAGAGTAGCAAAATTCTGTGCAGAATCCCGAAGAGTAGCAAGATTCCGGAATACCAAAGACTACTACTACTACTACTTATCATTTCTATAGCGCTACTAGACATGCGCAGCGCTGTACTCTTGAACATGAAGAGACAGTCCCTGCTCCACAGAGCTCACAATCTAATTAGGACAGACAAACAGGACAAATAAGGGATAAGGACAAAGAGTAGCAAGATTCTGGAATCCCAAAGAGTAGCAAAATTACGGAATCCCAAAGAGTAGCAAGATTCCGGAATCCCAAAGAGTAGCAAAATTCTGTGCAGAATCCCGAAGAGTAGCAAGATTCCGGAATACCAAAGACTACTACTACTACTACTTATCATTTCTATAGCGCTACTAGACATGCGCAGCGCTGTACTCTTGAACATGAAGAGACAGTCCCTGCTCCACAGAGCTCACAATCTAATTAGGACAGACAAACAGGACAAATAAGGGATAAGGACAAAGAGTAGCAAGATTCTAGAATCCCAAGGAGTAGCAAGATTCTGGAATCCCAAAGAGTAGCAAGATTCTGGAATCCCAAAGAGTAGCAAAATTCTGTGCAGAATCCCGAAGAGTAGCAAGATTCCGGAATACCAAAGACTACTACTACTACTTATCATTTCTATAGCGCTACTAGACGTACACAGCGCTGTATACTTGAACATGAAGAGACAGTCCCTGCTCCACAGAGCTCACAATCTAATTAGGACAGACAAACAGGACAAATAAGGGATAAGGACAAAGAGTAGCAAGATTCTAGAATCCCAAAGAGTAGCAAGATTCTGGAATCCCAAAGAGTAGCAAGATTCTGGAATCCCAAAGAGTAGCAAAATTCTGTGCAGAATCCCGGAGAGTAGCAAGATTCCGGAATACCAAAGACTACTACTACTACTTATCATTTCTATAGCGCTACTAGACATGCGCAGCGCTGTACTCTTGAACATGAAGAGACAGTCCCTGCTCCACAGAGCTCACAATCTAATTAGGACAGACAAACAGGACAAATAAGGGATAAGGACAAAGAGTAGCAAGATTCTAGAATCCCAAGGAGTAGCAAGATTCCGGAATCCCAAAGAGTAGCAAAATTCTGTGCAGAATCCCGAAGAGTAGCAAGATTCCGGAATCCCAAAGACTACTACTTTTACTTATCATTTCTATAGCGCTACTAGACATATGCAGCGCTGTACACTTGAACATGAAGAGACAGTCCTTCTCCACAGAGCTTAAAAGATGCAGTTCAATGAGGTAAACTTGGAGATAGGCAGAATTAATGATAATAATATGACGGTGTAAGAAATTTTCACATTTAACAACACAGTAGAACATTCATGTAACAGAAATATGAAAAAGTCAGCAGAATATGAATAACCCCATAATAATGTAAGCAGACGCTGTAATTTTTAGGCAACATGCAAACCACAACATGTTTACAAGATGGTGGTAAAATTTTGTATATTTTTCTGTAAGAGTTAAAATTTGTGACACTATATAAGCATTTGCAATGTTAAGGGATGTGGGTTGTAATGTAGATATGGAGAAGCAAATTCAGCGTTTTAGAAAGGGTCAGAGAGCTGAAAGAATGGTCATGATTGAGAGGTTGGTGGGTAAGAGACCAGGATTTAAACCCGATATTACTTAAACTGAATTTTCTGTACGGGTCCTGAGGTTATTCATTATGGAGAATTTGAACTTTGCAAGCATTGTAAAGTCTGATCTTTTAATCTAATTGTTAATTCTTGAGACTGATGTATTAGTAATCTGCGTATTTGGGTTGGTTATTTTGGTTTTATCTGTGAGTTTGATTTCAGGCTGGAAAATTGCTTATGGAAAAGGGGGATCTAATGCTTTCTTTCCTCCCCCTCCCCAGGACTCATAGGATAACTATCACAAACTTCTGCCTTGGAAAGCACTTGGTTAGCGAAGATGATCTGCTGAAAGACCAGCGAGGAAGCCCAGCCTACATCAGTCCTGACGTACTGAGCAGTGAGTTATTGAACTGGGAATAGGAATCCTGCATGCGACGAAAGTAAAACTGGCTCAGTCCAAGCTTCATTCTCCGACCCTTAGAGCAGCATTCCCAGATACCTGTAGCAGTCCAGCTTGCACAAACAATGTCCTAAGATCAGCGGTGGGGTTAGTTACCAGTCCACCCTTACAAGCCAGACTAAGGAAGATGTCCTCCAAGATTGTAAGGGCAACTTTTATTTTTACTGTTTGAGAATTTGCATGAAACCTACATAAAGAGCATCTTACTTTTGCCGTCAGTTGAAGTTCAAGCCGGACAAGGCACAGGAAGCGCTGCTGCCGCTGATCTGCAACATGTGAATTTTGTTGTTGTCCACTTTTCAGTGGACCCTTGGCCTTGTCCTGTCCACTGTCATTACTGGAACCGTGGTGTGACTTACCAGAGTCGGCTAAGGCAAGCGGAAAGAGCCCTCAAGGCTGCCCCGAGTACAGTTCCCCTCCACTTGTGTGCACACAAAGTGCTGGGCCCGTGTTTCTACCATTGATTTTAATGAGCAATCACGTTGGTTAAGCACATCCGCTGTAAGCACGTGCTCTGCTTATATGCACACACTTGACTGGCACTCTGTTTCTCTGCACAGTCAGGTCATTCCAACTGCCCAGCCCAATGAAAGATATGTCACTGCTGTTCTTTTATGTTTCAATAATTTTTATTGATGACACATCCAAATGAACAATATCCAAGGAAACGTGATACAGATAGAACCATCTCCGCAGTCAGACATTTAGCAGTAATCTCCCACACCCCTACCCAATAAACTATTAAATGACAACTATAGCTGTTTGAAGAAAGCTGAACAATGACTACCAAGGGGGGGGGGGCGGTGGGGGCAGTCCGCCCCGGGTGCACGCCGCTGGGGGGGTGCCGCGGCGCGCGCCTGTTGGCCTGTTTCAGTCCGATTTCGCAATTCACATGTGTTCACTGCTCCCTCTGAGTCTGCCCCGGAACAGGCTCACGCCGTGGCACCCCCCCTCCCCCCCAGCGGCGATCCGCCCCGGGTGTCAGCTAGGGTCGGAACGCCACTGACCACCAGACACTTCTCTTTATATACACTATGAAATAAAAAAAGATATTTCAGCGGTTCTCGTAACAAGGGAAACTGCGTTAAGCCAAGTAGTCCCACTTTCAAATATGAAAAAGAAGGAAACTCCCCCCCCCTCCTCCTACTTCCCCCCCCCATACCCTCCCCCGATTCTAGTTCAACTTTTTAACCCTAAAATTCACTGCTGTTCTTTTAATAAATGTCACTGTCTTGACTAGATTTATGTGTTATTAACTAACTGATGTTTTTACATCATTTTCTACTGTCCTATTAATGCATAAATGGTGCTACACCGGCTGTGACAAAAGCAAAGAAGTCAGGAGAATAATCTGTGCAAAACCACCAGAGAGTCCCAGACATAGCAAAGGTGGTCCAGGAAAGGAGGAAACAACCAGTGAGTTTATTGAACAAGGACCCAACTTGGCCAAGCTTCGATGATAGCCTTCATTAGGCGTCATACTATTCTTCAGTACAGAATGAAGTGAACACTAGTTACATGGAGGAGCGTCACCGCATCGGAAACTGCATCCGAACTGGTGCTCATTTCACTCAGTGTTGAAGAATCCGATGACTCCTGATGAAGGGCTATTGCTGGATCTAGGTCCTTTCAATAAAACGTTCTGAAGTGCACCGTTGGTTGCTACGCTGGCTTTGTAAATAGTAATATGTGTGATAAGTGAGAGTTCAGAAAGGGTCACATGGGTTCAGTTTCAGTCCTGAGGCTTAACACTTATCTGGAGTGCACTGTATTTCTCTAGAGAGGGAGGGAGCCGCCTAATGTTAAGAGCACCAGACTGAGAACCAAGGAAGCCAGAATTAAATCCCACTGATGTTCCTTGGGCAAGTGATCTCAGTCTGTAATCCCCTCAGGAGCAGGACAGTAGCAATAACGTATCTACATGCGACTTGCCTTGAGCTAATACTGAAAAAGGGTGAGCTAAGTCAAAATATAAGGAAGCATTTGATAGTGACCAAATCTGCCTGTGCTACCCACTCAGTAGCACCCTCACAATAATGCATTTCATATTGTATGTGTTTGAGTTACAAGAGGGAGAAGAGAGGGCTATGCCACTTCAGTCAAAAAAAAAACATATTTTTAATTTGCTTCGTGCCTAATAGCTGGTAAACAGTACATGAACTTTTCCAAGGCCCTTTACGAGAAGAGGCACGCTAATCGAGAAAAGTCCCGATTTCAGGGATTAAAAATACAAGAGCCTGCCTTCTGACAGTGCAAGGTAATTCCTGCTGGAGAGAATTATTGCAGAGCTGGTTCCCCTGAACTGTGCAGAGCATAATTAGAACTGGTGAAATACTGCAGCGATGACTCACCAAGTGAGTCAGAACGGAAACCATACACTTAATCCCATTTGTCTGTGGTAGGGAGGCTGCAGCCTTTGTTTATTTCTAACCCCTCAGGCGCATCTCATTGGTCACTTGATCGGATGATTATTCCTCTGAAATGGTTTGAAAGCGATGTGGACCCCACCCCATATGACCCAGTGATAAAGGCAGTGTGTTTACAGTAGGTTTTTATCATGCACAAGGTTACAGGCTTGAAGAGCGTTGGGGTAGATGCTGCTAAATACCTCTAGTGACATCATTAAACTGTTACAGCCAGATCAGTGGCCCTTTCTCCTAATTGGGAATTGTACAGTGGAAGTCTCTTCTCATACATTTTTCAGGTTTGGATAAGCTAATATCATTTTGTATTTATTTATACAAACTTATTAATTGCCTTCCTGAATCCAAATGTTTCCGCCCAAGGCGATGTACAAAATCAAAACAAACAGCAAACTTAAAAATAGCCAGAACCACAAATAAGACAGACTCGGCAGTTCACTCCCTTCCTGCCTCCATCGATGCAGTGGGTGCTTACAAAATTTTCTGTCTAGCAACAGGAAGGTCTTTAAGATGTTTAAAAAAAAAAAAAAAATTCCTTTTCCCGATGTAATAGCAGTGGGCCTCCATCGATGCAGTGGGTGCTTACAAAATTTTCTGTCTAGCAACAGGAAGGTCTTTAAGATGTTTAAAAAAAAAAAAAAAATTCCTTTTCCCGATGTAATAGCAGTGGCAAACTATTCCACCCCAACAGGGCCATCCCGATTCCATGGTCCCTTCCTCTGTCATGACTAGATTCCATGGTCCCTTCCCCCCCGGTACACCACTCAATCTTTTTTGTTACATTTGTACCCCGTGCTTTCCCACTCATGGCAGGCTCAATGCAGCAATGGAGGGTTAAGTGACTTGCCCAGAGTCACAAGGAGCTGCCTGTGCATGAAGTGGGAATCGAACTTAGTTCCTCAGTTCCCCAGGACCTAACCACTAGGCCACTCCTCCACTGTTGCTACTATTTGAGATTCTACATGGAATGTTGCTATTCCACTAGCAACATTCCATGTAGAAGTCGGCCCTTGCAGATCACCAATGTGGCCGCACAGGCTTCTACATGGAATGTTGCTAGTAGAATAGCAACATTCCATGTAGAATCTCAGAGTAGCAACATTCCATGTAGAATCTCCAATAGTATGTATTGTGAAAATGATGAGCTACTGTGAGGATGAAGCTCCCACCTCAGGATCCCAGGTCCCTCTTTCACTCAGGGTGAGCTGGTTCTCAGTATGCAGATTTATGCAAATTAATCTACCACCCTTTTCTGCTCAGGGTGACCTGCTTCTCAAAAAGCAAACATAGTCAGGTTTCACCAATCAGGCTATTTTCATACACAACTTTATTCCAGCCTCTGGGGCACACTTCTTTTAGCTTAAAACACTTTCACAAGCTACAAGCTTCAACAGTTCTTCCAGCTTAACCATTTCATTTCTTCCTACTCAGTGCAATCTTCCCTTTGAAACATTTCTTCTTGCACAGTTCAATATCCATAGATTTCTTCCCCCTGAGCCCTCTCACACAGCCATTTGGGCTCAGTACCAACTCAGTCCCCGGACACACAGTCCCCGGACCCACAGTCCCACTAACTCAGTCCCCGGACACACAGTCCCCGGACCCACAGTCTTTTCCTCTGGGACACACAGTTCCTCTTCACTGTTCTAGACACAGTCCTTTCATCTGACACACACAGTACCTCTTCACTGTTCTAGACACAGTCTTTTCACCACCAGGCCATAGGGCTCAGCCAGCACTTCTCATGGGGATCCCTCTGCTTCAGTTACCAGCCTTCTTTCTCAGCTGCCAGCTCTCCTCCCTCCCTTCACAACTCAGGAGGAGTATAAGTAGTTAATAGCCAAACAGGCCCCAGCCCATAACCTGCTGCACCTGTTTCTATCCCCAGGACTCTCCCCGGTCCTAATGACCTCCAGCTATCCTCCAGGACTCGCCCCGGTCCTAGCGACCTCCAGCTATCCTCCAGGACTCGCCCCAGTCCTAGCGACCTCCAGCTATCCTCCAGGACTCGCCTCGGTCCTAGCGACCTCCAGCTATACCTCCCCTTTCTGGCTCCCTTCAGCAACTCACCCAGCCCTTTTCCCTGGACATTTTAGGGGAACTACTCCCTCTAGGGGCCTAACCAGGGTAGGACAGCCTCTTCCTTCTTACACTATTTTATTTTTGTTACATTTGTACCCTGCGCTTTCCCACTCATGGCAGGCTCAATGCGGCTTACATGGGGCAATGGAGGGTTAAGTGACTTGCCCAGAGTCACAAGGAGCTGCCTGTGCCTGAAGTGGGAATCGAACTCAGTTGCCCAGGACCAAAGTCCACCACCCTAACCACTAGGCCACTCCTCCACTCCAAATGAATGCAATTCATTCCATACAGCAAAGCAAAGACTTTATTGACTGGTTATGGTTTGGTTGCAGCAGCATCTTCATGGCGTTTCACGTGCACTGTATCTAAAACTTAACGACTGCCGTGGCCCCGACTGACCCTGCCAGCAAAAGTGTGTTCCTATTTTCTACAGCCGGTAGATCTAACATGTAACTCGTGCTTTCTCCCTGGTGCATTGTGGGTAATCTGTTGCTTAGCACATCAACGCAAGGTGCTGTCTCGCTTAGAAGAATGATCTCTCATGTTGGGCTTGGCAGGATTCTGAATGTCTGTCTGTCTCTCCCCCCCCCCCCCCCTCAGGTCGGCCTTATCACGGGAAGCCCAGTGACATGTGGGCATTAGGCGTGGTGCTGTTTACCATGTTATACGGACAGTTCCCCTTCTATGACAGCATACCTCAAGAATTATTCCGAAAAATCAAAGCTGCTGAATACACCATTCCTGAGTAAGTACCTAAACCCAATATAGGAGGTGATTATGTTACTCCAGGAAGACTACTCCTACTTAACATTTCTAGAGCGCTACTAGGGTTACACAGCGCTGTACTATTTAACAAAGAGAGACAGTCCCTGCTCAAAGAGCTTACAATCTAATAGATAAGAGTGAGACAAATATAGGACAATCAAGCCATTGTGACATCACTGATGAGGTTGGCTCTTAGGCATTGGTGGAATGAGGCATTATGACATCACAATCTCAGCTCTGGTTAAATCACTGCTATATGTAATACTACTACTACTACTTAACATTTCTAGAGCGCTACTAGGGTTACGCAGCGCTGTACAGTTTAAGAAAGAAGGACAGTCCCTGCTCAAAGGAGCTTGCAATCTAAAGGACGAAATGTCAAGTTGGGGCAGGAAGACACTTCATCTTGCCCACAGCAGTGCCAGGAATGTCTTCACTGACCATACAGAGAGACTAAATTATTGGCCTTCCGTTTTTGGTGGGGGGGGGGGGGGGTTGATTTCTCAGGGTAAAGATCTACTAAGCCATTCCCAGCATTATAAAATGGGACTGTGACAGTGTAGGTCATCATCCATGAGAAGACTGCCCCAAAAGCACAACACAAGAACAAAGGAAACCAATTGGGGGAGACCAACGTAATCCTAACCAGGGGAAACAGCCTCTGTATCTTACATAGTTTTAGTATTCTCAATAAATTGTGATTGTTTTTCTTTGCTTCAAGCACAGCCATTGCTGTTGGGCTAGTGCCACATTGTTCCAAAAACGATGTAAGAACTTAAGTATTCCTAGGACGGCTTTTGTGCTTAATAAATCCAGAAGAGGAAACTCAGTACAGGAAGAAGCAAGCTGATATCTCGGTGTGACCATTAACAGCTGCTTTATTCTGCCTGTGCTGTGAGCCTGGTGTTCTGAAGATTCACTGGTTGGGATAGAATGGGTCCAGATGTTCTTGTTGAAGAATGATTGATTCACTCCAGGTCTGCCAAGAGGTTGGGGGGGGGGGGGGGGAGGTAGGGGGGCCCAGCGCTGGGGTCTGTCTCTCTCCTGCTCCTGATGGGACCTGGGTGATCGCATACCGACAGGAGTAGGAGAGAGAAAACTCCAGCGCCATGCCCCCCCCCCCCCTTAAAGGCTGTGGAGGAGCAGACATAGGGCTTAGGGCCTCTGGTTTGGCTGGCGGGGGTCCCCAAGCAGAAGCCTTCCTCCAGCGCTGTTCTTCGCCGCATTGCCTGCCCTGCAGCGGAGAACAACGCTGGAGAAAGGCTACTGCTGGCAGGGCTTGGGGACCCCCCCCGCCAGCCAAGGTATGTGGAGTTGCGGCGGGGGACAGGGAGGTGGGGCAAAATGTGCCCCCTCACTTTGGGCTCCAGCCTCACAATTTTTTGTAGTCTGGCTGTGCTGCAGCCTTGGGGATTGGGGGGGGGGGAGGCCTGGCAGTGGCGGCCCTGCTCCGAGCCCGGCTCAGTCTCTCGGCGGCCCTGACGCACTCTAGAGATCTACAAGGTAGACCTAAGATTTTTTTTTTTAACTTGAATGAAACTGTGCTTAGTGTCCCCTATGTCACACGGCTCAACGACCTCATTCTCTGCACGTTATATTTTTTTGGTATAAAACCACATACTGGGAAAAGACCAAGGGTCCATCGAGCCCAGCATCAATCCAGGCCAAGGTCACCTGGCGAGCTTCCCCAAACGTACAAATATTCTATACATGTTATTCCTGGAATTGTGGATTTTTCCCAAGTCCATTTAGTAGTGGTTTATGGACTTGTCCTTTAGGAAATCGTCTAACCCCTTTTTTAAACTCTGCCAAGCTAACCGCTTTCACCACGTTCTCCGGCAACGAATTCCATAGCTTAATTATGCGTTGGGTGAAGAAACATTTTCTCCGATTTGTTTTAAATTTACTACACTGTAGTTTAATCACATGCCCTCTAGTCCTAGTATTTTTGGAAAGCGTGAACAGACGCTTCACATCCACCTGTTCCACTCCACTCATTATTTTATATACCTCTATCATGTCTCCCCTCAGCCGTCTCTTCTCCAAGCTGAAAAGCCCTAGTCTTTCTTCATAGTTCTTTTAAACCTGGAACAAGTGTCTCCTGTAATCTTGCTGCCTTTCTCTTCCTTAGAGATGGCCGAGTCTCTGAAAACACCGTGTGTCTAATCCGAAAACTGCTAGTTTTGGATGCTCAGCAGCGCCTGACAGCCTCTGAGGTTCTGGATTCTCTTGGTTCTATCATATCCTCTTGGTGAGTTTGGAAGCCAGGAACACACCTAGCTGTGCTTATGTCATCTGTTGATATCTGAATGATTTGGTGTGTTATTTTTTTAGAAAATTATCACAGTTCTAAATTGTCAGGAAAGCAATGCAAGAGAACCTGATTTCTAAGAGAAACGATGGTGCTTTCTTAAACGTGAGAACTGGAAGGTACCATTGTCAGAGGGAAAAAATGTGGACAAGGGTTCATAGTACGAAGCTGGAATTCTAGATAAAGGTGTAAGAAAATATTGCTTTGAGAGGCTGGAGGGCATCTGGAATGGCCTCCTAGCAGAGGTTGGCAATAACCCAAGTAACATGCCTAGGACTCGGAGAGAAGGTGGTAAGGCAAGGGGGGAAGACTCCCCATGACCGAGTAGGATATGCGGAGGTGGGACAACTGGAGCAGACCATGCGGTGGCTTTGTTAGGAGGGGAAGATAAGTCAGGCAGTCTACTCTATGTGAGTTAATTGTATCGCTTTGTATAATGCATCTTATATTGCGTCGTTAACCCTTAAGATGCAAGGCGGATCACAAATAAAGAAACTTTCACATAAAAGAGAATTAACAACTGTTTCCTTAATTATCCTGAAACTAATTTAAACGTACAATTGTTGATATAAAAATAAATGTTTTAAGTGCTTTTCAAAAAAGATAAGACAAAATTTGATTTTGATTATTATTTATTTGCAGCATTTGTATCCCACATTTTCCCGCACACAAGCAGGCTCAATGTGGCTTACAAGTCAGTAAGAAATGGGGTCAGGTAAGGGAGGGGTACACGTGTAAAATAAGGTGGAATAAAATGGTCCTTTGAGGCAATATAGTGTAGAGTCTATTGACCCAATTTTAGCGCTCCGGTAAGTGAAAGTTTGTTCCCAGATAGACTTTAACTGCACCTTCTTCACTGATGGAAAATCTAAATTCAGCCTATGTATCCTTTTTAAATTTGACCTATTCATAGCAAACGTTGTACTATATTTTCCGAATTAACTCCATGGAAACTTTTATAAACCATGCAGGCTATTTTAAAATGAAGGCAGCCCTCTATTTTAAGCCAGTGTAGTTTGTTTAAAAGTGGAGTTGCTTCATGAAACGTCCCTAACGGGAAAATCAGCCGAGCAGATGTATTTTGCAACAGTTGCAATTTCCTACGTAAATTTCAAAAGAAAGAGAACAATACAGAGAATTGCAATAATCCAAGTAAGGAATTCAACAGTTCTAAAGCAGGACTTCACAATCTTATAGCTCTTAAGCGACGCAAATTAATGAAAGATTTTTTTTGTAAGCTCATTAATCTGAAACTCAGTTTACATAGTAACATAGTAGATGACGGCAGAAAAAGACCTGCACGGTCCATCCAGTCTGCCCAACAAGATAAACTCATGAGCCATTTTTTGTGTATACCTTAACCTTGATTTGAATCTGTCTTTTTCAGGGCACAGACCATGTAAGTCTGCCCAGCACTATCCCCGCCTCCCAACCACCAGCCCCGTCTCCCACCACCGGCTCTGGCACAGACCATATAAGTCTGCCCAGCACTATCCCCGCCTCCCACCACTGGCTCTGGCACAGACCGTGTAAGCCTGCCCTGCACTATCCCCGCCTCCCAACCACCAGCCCCGCCTCCCACCACCGGCTCTGGCATAGACCGTATAAGTCTGCCCAGCACTATCCCCGCCTCCCACCACTGGCTCTGGCACAGACCGTGTAAGTCTGCCCAGCACTATCCCCACCTCCCAACCACCAGCCCCGCCTCCCAACCACCGGCTCTGGCACAGACCGTGTAAGTCTGCCCAGCACTATCCCCGCCTCCCACCACCGGCTCTGGCACAGACCGTATAAGTCTGCCCAGCACTAACCCCGCCTCCCACCACTGGCTCTGGCACAGACCGTGTAAGTCTGCCCAGCACTATCCCCGCCTCCCAACCACCAGCCCCGCCTCCCAGCACCGGCTCTGGTACAGACCGTATAAGTCTGCCCAGCACTATCCCCGCCTCCCAACCACCAGCCCCGCCTCCCACCACCGGCTCTGGCACAGACCGTGTAAGTCTGCCCAGCACTATCCCCGCCTCCCAACCACCAGCCCCGCCTCCCACCACCGGCTCTGGCACAGACCGTATAAGTCTGCCCAGCACTATCCCCACCTCCCAACCACCAGCCCCGCTTCCCACCACCGTCTCTGGCACAGACCGTATAAGTCTGCCCAGCACTATCCCCGCCTCCCATTACCGGCTCTGCCACCCAATCTCGGCTAAGCTCCTGAGTTTGAATGTAGCACCACTCCCAAAACTCCGGATTTATTCATCTGAAGTGTGCGATTTTTGTTTGACACTTGGCGGATGCTCACACACACACAATCTGAAATTTTAGTACTGGATGCCAGATTGTTCCTAATGCAGAAAATAATTCCTATGCGTTTTCTCCTTGACAGGCAATCGATGTCTTCACTAACTGGTCCTTTGCAAGTGGTCCCAGATATCGATCACCATGTGGTTAACCCAGAAAACTCTTCAGAGGTAGGACTCTTGATTACCTGAAGGGTTAATATTTATCCTGCTTCACTCGAACACTGAGGCTCTAGGAAACTCATGTATGATTAATTTGTGCCGTGAGCCTTGTACTGCCCTCAAGACGTCAACCAGGGTGCTGGCATTACCCTGCAGGTGCTTTTAGGACAGGCCATGCTGCAAGTCATTACCCTACAGTAGTGGGTATCTAACCTCGGTCCTCGAGGGCCGCAACCCAGTCAGGTTTTTAGGATTTCCTCAACGAATATGCTGAGATCTGTTTGCATTCAATATCTCCGTTATATGCAGATAGACCTCATGTATATTCATTGTGGAAATCCTGAAAAAACCCAGCTGGGCGAGGGCCAAGGTTGGACGCCCCTGCTCTATAGCCTCCCAGACTTCAGTCACTGCCTCTGCACTCCTCATCGTTTCTCCTCCCACCTCCCCCAGCAGCTTCTTGGAAGATTTTCTGGGATGATGAAACTAGTTATAAATAGCAAACTTCTTAAGAGCCTCCAGTGCCTCACTGCAGGTCATGCCTGTTATAATTCTCTATATTTTGAGCATAGATCAGTTGAGTTGAAATCTATCCTCTGCTCCTTGTTGGGTGCCATATTTTTTTTTTATTTCTTCAAAATATTAGCGCACACTAATTCTGCTCTAAATATGTGTCTACTAAACTGCTTTCAAAATTTAGGTGAATTGCTTTTGCATTCTCTGAATATCTACACACCTCGACTCTGTAGTCTCTGGTAATCCAGTAACACATTGCTTTCTGTTTGTGGTCTGGTCTACAGTTCTATTTTCCTTGGTTTATGGCACTGGTATGCCCAGAGTCAAATGGTTGCAGGGAGGTAGACTTAGAAGTAACACCAGGAAATACTTTTCACGGAGATGATGGTGGTAGGGTCAAAAACAGTGACGAAAAAATATTTGGGATAAACAGAGGATCCCTATATACTCATAGGAGGATAGAATCAAAGCACAACTTAAGTGACCTTCACACTTTGTGCATAGCGGGGTGTAACTTGCATGGAGAGGCAGGTACAACTCTAGCCAGCTTGTTGGACAGACTGGATGAATCATTTAGTGTGTCACTGTGTTGTTTTCCTTATCTCATATCTTTTGTGTGCTTACAGCCCTTTTAATATTAACTAGTTCCATTTTTTTCTTAATGTAAATAGCTTAGTAATAAGCTTTGCCATACATGATTGCTTACTTCCTTTAATTAAAACAAAAAAAAGCTTGTTGAGGGGAACATCAATTGGAGTTGTAGTACTAGCACTGGCAAAAAGGTGGCAATATTCTGTTTTCATATTAGATGATACTGCCCCCTTGTGGCCACTGAGTATTGCCACCTGCACAAGCAGATGAATAACGAGTACCCAAAGAAATCGGTGTTGAGTACTTTTGCAATTCTTTTCTAACTTGTTTATTTACTAGAGGTATGACGCATACCCAGATCTTCAGCATCTAAGAGGGTCAGTTTATAAAAGGGACCTACTTAAGTGCTATAGGCGCCTGTGCGTCTTTTACAACTTGTATTTTACATCCGCTGTCAAGTGGTGCGAGTGGCCACACCTGAATAGTGTAAGGATACACATAAGTGATCTTATCTTACGAACTCTGTCCAAACCATGCCCCTGTTCATGCCTATGGCGAGGTGCGCACCATTACACGAGGCACTTGTACACAAGTCCTTAGATTATAAGAGCCCACTTACCGTATTTTTCGGACTATAAGACGCACCGGACAATAAGACGCACCTATGTTTTAGAGGAGGGAAATAGGAAAAAAAAAATTTTGGACTATAAGACGCACCTTTTTCCTCCTCTACAACCTAGGTGCTCCGGTGCGTCTTGTCCGAATGTCTTCCATTTCCAGGGTCCGTCCGTCTCCCTCCCGAGTTCGGGATCCCTAGCCCGCCCTCCCTCCAAGATCGCCCCCCCCTCTCTCCGAGATCCCCTTCCCTCCCGCCCTCCCTCCCGAGTTCCGAGATCCCCTTCCCTCCCTCTGAGTTGTAAGTCATTTTACCTAGGGGCAGCAACAGAAGCGAAAACCATGCAGCCTTGGCACGTTACTCTTCCCTGTTCTGTTTTTCTCAGCTCTGGTCCCGCCCTCAGTGGGCGGGACCAGAGCTGAGAAAAACAGAACAGGGAAGAGTGACATGCCGAGGCTGCATGGTTTTCGCTTCTGCTGCTGCCCCGACTAGGTAAAATTACTTAGCACTCAGAGGGAGGGAGGGAAGGGGATCTCGGAGGGAGGGCGGGCGGGCTGGGGATCCCTGAAGTCGAATTTCTCTACGGACTATAAGATGCACCCCCCCGTTTTCCTCCCAAATTTGTGGGGGAAAAAGTGCGTCTTATAGTCCGAAAAATACGGTACTTGTGAAAACGGCCTTATTAAATTACCCTCCCACATCACTGAACTAGTTATTCATGATCTTAAGCTATGTGAAAGAGAGAATGACACAGTTCATAAAACTGGCATGCTGACCCTGGTGTACCAAGCCAAAACGTAACTCTGCTCTGCAATTCTCCTTTTTATAGATGGGAATGTCTTGTTTTCTGCAGGCAAAAGTGACAGAAGAGTCCTCACAGTACGAATTTGAAAATTACATGCGGCAGCAGCTGCTCTTAGCGGAAGAAAAGCACACTATCCATGAAGCTAAGATCTTCCTGCAGAAGCGACATTTTGGGAACATCCCGCCCGTGCGGCGCTTGGGCCACGACGCACAACCCGTGAACCCCCTGGATGCTGCCATTCTAGCGCAGCGATACCTGCGAACGTAACACTTCCGGATGGGGGCCCTCCTTCAGAGGCGGGGGAGCTCGGGGTGATGTTGCTTCACAGCACAATGACCTCTCTCAGTGCACATCCTGTAATAAAGACTTACGGCAATATTCATGTTCCAAGATAGGAGTAAATGTAGCAGCTTGTCCAACTCTCTATTAAGGACACACACAAAACGTTGCTGGAAAGAAGAAAAAAAATGAAAAGATCCTCTGCAAAGGAAGAAGGAATTTGAAAGAGCTAAGCTTCACAAAGCAACAAGAACTTTGATGATATTGTAAGAAGGCTGCAGTTTTCAGATCAGAAGCCTGGGATATCTAATCTGCTTATTTATCTACCTCTGTCTTTTAAGCATACTGGTCTAGGAATGACGTACCTGCAGAAGGAGAGAGAAGCATTAGATTACTGTGCATTTGTGCATTCATTCTCTTCCACCTGGCAGGGGCACCCTGGCTGAATTTGATGTTCAGAGTGTTGGATTGCAGCTGCTCTCTCTGGTTTGAATAAGCTTTGTTGTTTTGGTTATTTCCAGAAGACTGTCCCTCTTCCCTTACCTGTTGATCCTCTATGATAACCCTCTGTTTGAGTTTTAATTCAAAAATGATATTTCTGTGTAACCAAATGAGCATCCTCAGGTGACAATTACAAAGTGGAAACGAAACGAAAACTGTCGGAGTTCCATGGAGGAACTTCTGAAGCTCAGTCTCAGCTTCCCCCTTCTCCACCCCCCCAGGGTGAGATTGGTGTTGGGTTTGTAGGATATTTGTTTGTTTGTTTCAGGGTTTGTTTGTTTGTTTTTCGTGTGTGTGTGTATTTCGTTTTTCTTTTCTGAGCCAAAATTTAAGTGTAAGATAATTACTACTTATACAAATTGTTTAGATTCCTTGGTTCCCCTGCATTCCTGAGATGGTTTTGAGTGCTGAACCTCCTCCACTTCATCCCTTGTTCATCCCCACCAGTAGCCACCTACAAAATGTAAGTGCCAAGCTTTGTCTCTGAGGGTTGTACCTGCAGCGGGCAGGGTGCACTCTGGGAAGCAGATGCTACCACTTTAAAACACTAGACACACCTGACCACTGCTTCTAAATTTGGGGAAGAGGAGAAAGAAAAGTTGTTTAGCTAATGGTCTATTTGGCCTCCACTACTTTACCACCTACTTATTTTCCAGCTTCTGATTTGTGAGATCTATATTTAGCAGCTTATCTGAGGTGCTGTAAATTTGCATTAATTCTAATGTTTGTTTCTTAATGTGTGTGTGTGTTTTTTTTTTCCACAGTACATTGTGGTACAGATATACTATTTATAATGTGAAAAGATGTTCCCCAGAATAGCATTGCCTTTTGTTTTCCTAAGGCTCACCTCTCCCAGGCTATAAGAGGTTGGACTTTGCCACCCCTCCCCTGTGCTAGGGATGTGTGGTGATTCTTAGTTTGATTCTTTGTTTTCGTTTCCAAATTCTCTCTCTTTTTTTTTTTTTTTGTTTAAGCTGGGCTTGGTTCGAGACATGGGTGTCCACATCACAGGATGGATGGGAGAGGGGGAAGACGCAGTTCCTCCTCAAGGTACAAGAGACCACTTCAGTTTACTACTAAGTTGGACATCCTCTCTCTCCCCCGCAGAAGGATATTTCATTCTTTGTTGAAACACAGTTAGAACAGCTGCCTTTCTGGCCTCTGTGTTCGCTGGAGAAGGGCTGTGTTTCTGAACCCTGGCCACCCCTTATATGTAGAGTGAGGGCCAACTGAGTGTATCTGTACCAATCACTTTGACACTTTCACCCAAACACAATTGCTGGCTGGTCATGTTTGCATTCTCTTAGTGCTGGTAGCATAGTGTTAGCAGCGGCCTGAAGCGAGGTGCTTCCTTTATCCCCCAATAAATCATAACTTAATTGAACCCAAGGAGCCACAGTTATGGTGCAGAAGGGCTGTTCTCTAAGGTCTTGATTCACAGTTGTGTCTAAAGAAAAGCTGCCCGTCGGAACGCTTGGAGATGCAGCTAAGGAAAAAGTAGGAAGAAAAGTTGCTCCCTCGGTAATCAGGTTCCGGCTGTAAAGATTGGGCCTACTTCACAAGCATACCTTTCAGTGTGCCGCTGGTTCTGCTTTACGCTTGCCGAGAAGAAATAGCTCAACTGCTGTTTTAGAGGGATGCTGATCCCAACTCTTGATAAATGACCTTTTGAGAACTCTAAGGAGGATTTTGAGTGTAAATAGCCACCCGGCGCTGTTGGGTATTTTGTTACCATTCAGAATGGATATAGCAGAGCAATGCTGTTCCTGCAAATGCCATGAGCAAAACAGGAAAGTCCATCGTAGGGCTCATTTTTCTGTAGAGCAGAGTTTGTGTAACTGTTTTCACCTGTCCCCTCCCAGCAGGATCTGAGATTTCCTAGCTAGTGTTGATAACTTGAGTCGCCCTAGTACAGTGGTTTTCAACCCAGTCTTCAGGACACACCCGGTCAATATGGTTTTCAGGATATCCACAATGAATATGCATAAGAGATTTGCATGCATTGCTTCCTTGGTACACATATTCATTGTGGATATCCTGAAAATCTGAATGGCTGAGTCATCCAGGAAAAGGTGATAATCCCCTCACACACACACACTCTCTGCATCTATTCTGGATGGACCAGGGCATGGAAAATTAATCTAATAAATAAATAAAATCTTATCCCTACAAACAAGCCCGTGCACTTATGTAATATTAAATCAAAGCAGATTTGTTTCTAGCATCCCAGTGCAGCCTGATCGTATTTACTCACCAATCTGGAGTACAGAAGCCAGAATCTTTTGGGATAAGATCAGGGACAGAGCAGCCTAGGAGTTGAGAAAGTCAGTTACTATGCTGTGCCCCATTGTAGAATTTTTATTGATACCGGGGAAAGAAATTTCACCCAAGTTCAATCCCGGAGGCTGCACTTCAGAAAACAGCTTTGCTGTGGTTTTTTTTTTCTGTGTAACATTAAAGCAATATTCTGGGGAACCAACTATATCCTGTTGTGAGTAACTCACCCCGTTGTGGTCACGCACTTGCATTGAAAACTGGAAAGCGATGGCAGGGCCAGGGGTGGCCCCCCCTCTCTCTGGTCACAGAGCCGCTCAATTTGGTTTTGAGCGGCCCTGATCATATGACATGCTGTACAATTAAAAATGTGGATTGTAAAATAAAAAAATTTGTATAAAAGACATATTTTTGTACCTACATCAACCCCTATTCCTGCATGTCAGCAATAAAAATTTCATAATGTAGAACGTAGCGCTGTGTGAGACTCCTGTATTGACTACTGCTGATAAGATTTCCATTCTTTTGTGAGGGGAGGGAGGTGAGTTGACATCTAAGCACCAGTGATGCAAAAGAAAGTACCCACCCACTTTTTTAATATAGAATACTAGTGTAACAGGTTAGAGACGTGTATAATTTGGTGCAAAAGCTTAGGGCAGGCATGGAGATACCTATGTAACATCATACTTCAGAATTTGTGTATGTGAATCTCACCCGATGTAAAATAATGCATATTTACAACATGGGCTTGAAGGGATTGTATCCTCCAAAGCATAAAATGTATTGAACTTTTTGGGGATCTTGCCAGGTATTTGTGACCTGGATTGGCCATTGTTGGAAACAGGATGCTGGGCTTGATGGACCTTTGGTCTGTTCCAGTGTGGCAATACTTATGTACTTATGTACTTGGGATTCTGAATGGAATCTTGCTACTCGTTGGGGTTCTACATGGAATCTTGTTACTCTTTAGGATTCCGGAATCTTGCTATTCTTTGCAGTTCTATGTAGAATGTTGCTACTCTTTGGGATACTACATGGAATGTTGCTACTCTTTGGGGATCTTGCCAGGTATTTGTGACCTGGATTAGCCACTGTTGGAAACAGGATGCTGGGCTTGATGGACCTTTGTTCTGTTCCAGTGTGGCAATACTTATGTACTTGGGATTCTGAATGGAATCTTGCTACTCTTTGGGGTTCTACATGGAATGTTGCTACACTTTGAAATTCTGCATGGAATCTTGTTATTCTTTAGAATTCTAGAATCTTGCTGCTCTTTGGGGTTCTACATGGGATGTTGCTACTGTTTGGGTTTCTGCCAGGTACTTGTGACCTGGATTGGCCACTATTGGAAACAGGATGCTGGGCTTGATGAACCTTTGGTCTGTCCTGGTATGGCAATACTTATGTACTTATTTACTTGGGATTCTGAATGGAATCTTGCTACTCGTTGGGGTTCTACATGGAATCTTGTTACTCTTTAGGATTCCGGAATCTTGCTATTCTTTGCAGTTCTATGTAGAATGTTGCTACTCTTTGGGATACTACATGGAATGTTGCTACTCTTTGGGGATCTTGCCAGGTATTTGTGACCTGGATTAGCCACTGTTGGAAACAGGATGCTGGGCTTGATGGACCTTTGTTCTGTTCCAGTGTGGCAATACTTATGTACTTGGGATTCTGAATGGAATCTTGCTACTCTTTGGGGTTCTACATGGAATGTTGCTATACTTTGAAATTCTGCATGGAATCTTGTTATTCTTTAGAATTCTAGAATCTTGCTACTCTTTGGGGTTCTGCATGGGGTGCTGCTACTGTTTGGGTTTCTGCCAGGTACTTGTGACCTGGATTGGCCACTGTTGGAAACAGGATGCTGGGCTTGATGGACCTTTGGTCTGTCCCAGTATGGCAACACAATCGAAACTCATACCAGAACTGGACAAAACTTAACTCTGTCTACTTGAATACTTAATTTACTCTGTCACTTATGAACTTTAAACGCAAGAGCACTCTGTATGTCTCTTACCGAAATTGGCGATCGCCATCACGGTACTATGTAAGCCACATTGAGCCTGCAAATAGGTGGGAAAATGTGGGATACAAACGAAACAAATAAATATAGAGAACTTAATCTGTTTTTCAGTCAGACACTTAGCATTAGGTTGCAGAATACGTTTGTTATTACAATGGCCTAGTCCAAGGGGTATGAAATTAAAAAAAAAAACAACAACAACCCTGTTTTATGGAAAAAAAATGTTTTTAAATCACCACTCTGGTGGAATGTGCTGCCACTGAACATTCAGCATTTAAGAAAGCTATTAAAACTTATTTTTATGAGTTTTCTTACAAATCTTTCTTGTTTGTAATCTGGTTGGATGTTTTAAATTGATGTATTCCCAGGAGTTTGTCCTGCCTCTTCTGATTTTGTGCACTGCATAGAACTTTCAGGGGACGTTGAGGTATAGAAGAGCAAAATGTAATGTACTCGCATTACCTTCCCCCAAACTCCTTTGTTCACACCAACAATAAAGGGTTTTAGCCCTCTAAGGGGCTGATGCTCAAACTCCCTTATAGGGCCCACCATTTTGAAGATGATGGTGGTAGCAGCGAGTGGATGTTGCTCCTGCCTTGTGCAAGGTATGGAAGTCAGGGGGAGGGGGGGGTTTCCGCTAGACCAGGGTATTTGTGAGTGGGAGAAGAGGGACGGGGGGGGGGGGGGGGGCACTCAGCTACCAAGACATTTTATTTACATCTGAGGAGAGAGGGAGCCAGGGAGGTGGCATTCGACCACCAGAGCATATATATATTTTTTAATTAGGGGAAGGGAGTGTCAGGTCAGAAAGGAGGAGGGTGGGGTGGGATGGGGAATTAGACCAGGATATTATATATATATATATATTATGGGAAGGGGGGCGAGTTGGGAAGAGAGGGAGACTGAGGCCAGTGCAGGAAGCAGTCCAGGGTGGTTAGGTTGGAGGGAGAGAAGGGGTACTACTAGACACTCATTCCTCTGAACCAACCCTTCTATACTGCCCCAGACCTAGTGAAACGTTTCCTGCACTAAAAGCACATCAACAACTTTTGAATTTTTGTTTTTAAGCATGGCTGCAGGGTATGTAATGACCACATTAACATTAAATGCAGTCTGCACGGATGCTTTTAGGACGAGTTAATACCTGCATTGAAATGATTTGAGCATTTGGCACACAAGGACATGAACAAACTTTGAGCATCAGCCCTTGTGCTGATTTCTATGGACTTAAAAAAAACCTAAATCCCACAACGACGTTGCAGATCAATAATGTATCTTCTGGAAGGGATTATTTGACCTGTGTGGGGTGGATGCTTTGCAGGTAACTGACTACCAACTTAATGCCCTGACTGAATTTTGGATAGTGTGCCTTAGTCTCTTCCTGTTTCTGAAGTAGCTGGAGAGTATCCCAGATGGCGGGGAATATCCTGCAGATTTTAAACTTGTTCCTCCCCCCCCCCCCCCCCCCCCCCCACCGCCTCCGTTTTGATTTACTCAAAAATGTGGAACCCCTGTAGAAGCTGCATGCTAAAAGAAAATCTTACAGTGGTGGACTGTTTTACCATGGGGAAAATGTACCCCCCCCCCTTTTTTTAATAATGAACTGCCCACCACTTAGCCACCTGTCCAGGTATAATAAAATAAATAGCTGTTCCCATCATCAAGAGAGCTCACTTGAAGGTATGAGCTAGTTCACTGAGGCATGGACTTCCACCGCACTGTTTTAAGCACAGATTCAACCCATCACCACCAATAAAACTCTATGTATATAACAAAGCAGGAGTGCTGCTTAAAATACTTACACCAGTCACAGAGCAGGTAGCATTTAGGTATGGTAGAGCGTTAACAGACTTTAGTTTTTGAGAAACTGACTTCTGCAGATGGAATTTTTGTGGTCCCAAGTCTGAGACGGCAGAGGTGAATTATTCAGAACTTGTAGCAAATTCGTATTGCTGCTGAACCAACATGGCTGCAACGAGCGGCCGACTAATTTCTGTCAAGAATCAGGCTCAAAGCACAGGTCAGTCCAGGCCAATAAACAAGTTGAGCAATGTTTATTTAAAACAAAAAAAAGAACCGTTTCACAGGGGTTGCTATTCAAAAAAGAACTGGAACATGGAGAGGGAGCCATGATGCAAACTCATCTGCTCGATTTAATTAGAATTATGTACAGGTTCCAGGAAGAATATAACAATGACTCATCCACACTGAGAGAATGAAGGTGGTGGGTGTACTGTTCTCTCTAGCCTAATTTGGTACAGAAATAGAGAAAGGAAAGTCTGTGTCTCGCAGCAGGCTACAGCTCTGCATAAATCGTGGTTAGAAATCCTGAAAAGCACAAGGAGCCTTTCTTTCCCAGGTACCATTTAAAATAAATAATAGCTGTTGATGGAGCTTTGGGTGTGGTACGTGTTTTGAGATCTCAGACTTCTACTGATCAAAATCAGCCTTGCATTATACTTGGTGGGCAAAGGACAACCAATGAGTGTCATATCGGGGTACAAACTATATCCAGAAGGGACCATGTCACTATTAAGGCTTCTGTAGAGTCAAGTAAGATGCAAATTCTACAGAAAAGAATTTGCAATAATGTAGGTGAAGCCAAGGCCCATCAAGCCTGGTGCCCTGGATCAGACCACAACAGATCAATGCCACAAAAAAAGAACTGGATTGCAAAATGGTAATGTTTTAATGCACCTCCACAGATTTGCATCAGGGGAAACATCCACAAAAGGTTCCACCCAAAGCATCTCGCTCACAGGGGTAACGATAATGCATCTGATATACTGACTTCCTCTAGTACAACCAAAGCAGTTTACATATCACATGCAGGTACTTCCTCTGTCCCTAGAGGGCTCGTAGTGTGTTTTTGTACCTAGAGCAGAGGGTTAAGTGACTTGCCCAAGGTCACAAGGAGCTGCAGTGGGAAACAAACCTGGTTCTCTGCTCACTACACCAACCACTAAGCTGCTTCTCCACGCAGCTAGGGAGTGGCCATCAGCCTGCAAGTAACCTAGTGTTGCAGTGAACAGAATGGAGGGTCCGGATGACAAGAGCCAGGCAGCTTCCAAGAAGATTCTAAAATCTCTATGGATAGAAATCCCACGTGGTAGGGAGGGGTATAGTGGGAGGGGTTTACTTACTATCATCAAGTTGACCAGGATGATGAACCAAATTGTCAATGCCAACAAACTACCAAAGGTGGAAATGCAACAGGAGGTGTCGGTTATCCAAATATCAATTGGATGAATGTCTCATCTCAGCCTGTAAAGAGGTTGGGCTACTTGCAGTCTCACTCTCACTGGAATACAGGATGTGGTGCAAGGGTTAATTTTAATGAAGGTGCTTGATAGTAGTAGTAGTAGTAGTAGTAGCATTCGCAGCTATTTTGAGAATGATCAGTTCAGGCTGCTAATACAGGTACTTTTGCTGTATTAGCAAAATTTAAACTATTGTAATCTTGCTTATCCAGGATGTACTAAATGTCAACTGTGCAAAACACTGCTGTATGCCTTGATTTTTGGCCTAGCTAGATATGATGGCATTTCTTCTTTTTATGTTTGTTTATTTGGATTTTGCTCACACCTTTTTCAGTAGTAGCTCAAGGTGAGTTACATTCAGGTACACTGGGTATTTCCCTGTCCCTGGAGGGTTCACAATCTGTTAAACTCCACTGGTTGCCCATTGAAACCAGGGTTCTCTTTAAATTGCCTTGCTTTTTATTCAAGTTATTACATGGCTTAATTCCTCCTTACTTCTATTCTCATTTTCAATTTCCAGTCTCTTTAAGGGTTCCTATTTATTTTCGTTTCCATCCCCTAAGGAAGGAAAACATTGAGGATGCTTAGTGTATCAAACTGCCACACATCGGAAAGAACTTGCTCAGGTACTTTTTTCTTCCCATTCATACTTAACTTTTAGAAAATAAGGTTAGAACTCTACTGTTCCAAAAATTCACTGCACAAAAAAGCTTTTAATCTAATGCAATTTCTGCTTCTTTTTGTTTTGTTTTTTTCCAGGGGTTTGTTCTGGTTGGGGACCCCCGCCAGCAAAGATATTTGTGAGAGGAACCGTTGGGGGGGGGGGCGAGGAGGCGAGGCGTGGTGGTGGAGGGGGGGGCGACACTCAAAATGTGCCCCCATGCATGCACACAGAGGTGTTGGAAAGAATTCCGTGAGCCATGGATCCGCAGGCTTTCCTCATTTGTTTAAATTGCGACTTATTAACTGCCTTATGAAGAATATATTTATAGTGCAATCTGCTTAAGTGCAAGGGTTTGGGACCAAAGAAATACGTGCAGTTAACCGGAGCGTGTACTTAACCGTTGTGACCCAAAGAAGCTTGACGTCTGATAAACATATGTACAGTACTGTTTATTATACGAACAGTATACAGTCTCCGTTAACTGACGTTATACAGTCTCCGTTAACTGACGTTAGGCTTACTTGAAGTAATCAGTGATAGTCCTCTGTACACTATTGTGTCTGTGAGTTCCATAGACTACGTCTGCCAGACGGGAAAAACTGTCATAGCACTGACATCCAGTGGCCTCCAGATAGGCTCGCACAGTGTTGACTCTCCAGCGCTCTTGCAAAAGTGACAGGAGGTTGTTGAATTTCGTCAGCTTGTGCCTCGCTGCTCATTTCATCATCTGTTTCATCATCAGCCGTTGCCTGCGTGTAGGCGCATATCTCGACATCAGTGCTGTTGTCAGCTACGTAGTGATGAAACTCCTCTTCAGTAACATCGGCTGGGATGTCAATAGCCTGTTCATCTGACGCGTTTGCAACAGCTGCATCTGTTTCGTCCCTCTCCACATCCTTAACAAAGCTTGCCCGCTTGTAGCAGTTCACAGTGGTTGCCTGTGTAACATGATTCCAGGCTTCTTTCTGCATATGGAGGGAATCCAACAGTGATAGATTACGAGCCAGTTCAACAGCACGTTTAGCCTTGCCAGTCTGGTCATCCATAACGCTCATCAGACGATGTAGCACAAGAGCCCGATAATGTTGTTTGAAATTGGCTATTATGCCCTGATCCATAGGTTGGATCAGAGAGGTAGTGTTTGGTGGCAGGAAGACCACCTTGACGTTAGACAGCCTGACATCATCCCTGAGTGCAGCACAATTATCACAAAGCAACAAAATTTGACGCTTTTGTGCCCGCATTCTAGTGTCTAACTTCTTTAGCCAATGCTTCCAAATTTCCCCAGTCATCCATGAATTTGCGTTAGCCTCGTATGACACAGGAAGTCGCTTAACTTTCTTGAAGCAACGGGGCTGCTTGCTCTTTCCAATGATGAGGGGTTCCAACTTCTCACACCCATCCATATTGCAGCAAAGGAGGATCGTCAGTCGGTCCTTTGACGTTTTACCTCCAGTAGTTTTGGCATGTTTGAATGCAAGTGTTCCATCAGGAATCGCTCGCCAGTAGAGACCGTTTTCGTCAGCATTGAAAATGTCACGAGGTGCAAACTCGTTCAAGATAGTAGTAAGAACTGAAACAACCCAATTTTCAGCACCAAAGTCATCAACGTCTTGTTTTTCACCATGCTGTTTCTTGAATTTTATGTTGTTCCTCTCCTTCCATCTTTCCAACCATCCAACAGTGGCTTTGAATTCAGTTAGTCCAAGACTTTCAGCTAGCTGGTTAGCTTTCTCCATAAGCAGTGGACCACTGACAGGAAACTGTCTGTTCCTAACTCTGGAAAACCACCAAAGAAGAGCATCTTCTACAACTTCAGCTTTTCCCGCCCGTTTACATTTCCTGTGTGGATTTGTATTGTTTTGCCAGTCTTCCAGAAGCTGATCTTTCTGCTTCAAGACATGTGAAATTTGACTGGGATTGACACCATATTCTTTAGCAATAGATGCTTGACTTTTGTTTTCTAATTTTTTAAAAATTTCTATTCGTTCAGCCAGTGTTAAAGTCTTACAGTTCTGCCATGACGACTCCAGTGTACACTCTAACAACATTCTTTCGCTTATTCTGCCTGTGGCAGTTAAAGGGGCGGTAAATTTTAAATCTCGTTGGTTGTCACGTCGCCTATCGGCTTCCATATTCCATGCGCGCGCTTATGCGGAGTCTTTCCTGCAGAGGAGCGGTCTTGAACCATGCATATAAGCGAATCTTGCACAGTGGTACGCTAAACTGAAGTTTGTCCCCATGGAAATTGATGGCGCCAAAAACGGGACCGAAGTACGGCATGCAGTTAAACAGAGCATGCGCTTATCCGACATGCACTGTAGATATATATGTGTGTGTATGTGTAAACTTTGTACCACAGAAAGGGGGTATATCCAAATCCCTTTTCCAATTGTCATATTAAACGCAGCAGAACACCAAAATAAACAGGTCACTGAATGTATTATTGATTTTAATGTTGCACTCTTAGAATACTCCACCAGAGGGTGCCATTGGTACACGTTGAATGACTTCTAGATGATGAGCTGAAGTGCGGACACCTGTCCGGAAGAGGCAAATGTATGAATTAAGGGGTGGAGGTAGTAACCCAAACCAAAATTAGAACTGGGGCTGTTATAACTAGTGCTGATAAATTAACCCTAACCCACTGCACTACAGCGTTGGAGCAGAAAGAGTAGTTTTATTGTTTACAAATATAAGCAGAGGGTGGAGGGAGTTAAAAGTGTTAAATGTTTGATGATGGTTTTCCTTTGATCTCTATTGGGGAGATATTGCGTTTGTATCTCTGTACAACTCTAGAGTTGAAAATGTTATTTTTGATCTGTTATCAATAAAAATGTTGAACATAAAAAAAATATAAGCAGAGAAAACTAGGCCCGACCAATACGCTGCTGAGCCCACAGTCCTGTTTCTCGGTGCCTGATCTGGCTCAGTTGCAAGTTTTAAGCTCCTCCAGGCACATTTTATTTTGGCAAAGGTTATGTGCGAGGCTATAGAAATGGGGAGGGGAAAAAAAAAGCTTCCAGTTTTGTAACTGGGGCCTTTCACAGCACATCTGAGCATCGCAGCGCAACACAGGCACCGACCAGTACAAGTAAACAATGAATCCTTTGTGTTAGTTTTCTCCTGGTCTGTCCATCTGAGGCTTTTAGTCAGTGTTGCCATATAAAAAAAAAAATTCCCACCCAAAACAGCCCAAAATCTGCCCAAAAACCGCACACACCCCACCCCCGACGTCATCACCCCTGCCCCTTCCGTCATCACCCCCACCCCCGCTGTCATCAACCCTGCCCCCGCCGTCATCAGCCCCGCCCCTGCCATCATCGCCCCGCCCAATACGTCACCTTGCCCCACCCAATATGTCACCAAACCCCGCCTCTGTCGCCGTTAGCCCCACCCCCACCGGCCGAAAAACCGCCCAAAACCCGCATGAAAAAAAAAACCAAGCCCAAAAAAACGCAACCCGCCGCGGGCAAAAGTTTTCTGCGGCGGGTTGCAGAAAACCGCCCATCTGGCAACCCTGGCTTTAGTCTAGAGCAGAGGTTCTCAATGCAGTCCTCAGGACACACCTAGCCAGTCAGGTTTTTGCAATGTCCACAATTATTTTATTTTTATTTTATTTGTACCCCGCGCATTCCCACTCATAGCAGGCTCAATGCGGCTTACATATTATATACAGGTACTTATTTGTACCTGGGGCAATGGAGGGTTAAGTGACTTGCCCAGAGTCACAAGGAGCTGCCTGTGCCTGAAGTGGGAATCGAACCCACTTCCCCAGGACCAAAGTCCACCACACTAACTACTAGGCCAACTCCTCCACTCCAGGTTTTCAAGATACCCATAATGAATATGCATGAGTTAAATTTGCATGCACTACCTCCATTCTAGGCAAATCTATCTCATGCATATTCATTATGGGTATCTTGAAAACCTGACTGGCTATAGGTGTGTCCCGAGGACTGGGTTGAGAATCCCTGGTCTAGAGCGGGTGTTTCCCAAGTCCAGTCCTAAGAGTAGCCCTTTGCCAGTCAGGTTTTCAGGATATCCACAATTAATATGCATGAAAGAGGTTTACATATAATGGAGGCCGTGTATGCAAATCAAATGCATATGTATTCATTGTGGATATCTTGAAAACCTGACTGGCAAGAGCTACTCTAGGACTGGACTTGGGAAACAGCGCTGTAGAGCAGGGGTGTCCAACCTCAGTCTTCAAGGGCCGTAATCCAGACGGGCTTTTAGGATTTACCCAATGACTATTGCATGAGATTTATTTGCATGTACTGCATACTGTGGAGGCAAATAGATCTCATGCATATTCATTGGGGAAATCCTGAAAACCTGACCTGGTCTAGAGCAGGGGTTCCCAACTCAGTCACTCAGGTTTTCAGGATATCCACAATGAATATGAATGAGATAAATGTGCATGTACTACCTCTCCATTGGATGCAAATCCAGCATATGCATATTCATTGTGGGTATCCTGAAAACCTGATTGCCTAGGTGTGTCCCAATGCCAGGGTTCAGAACCCCTGTTCTAGAGTTAAGCCTTTGGTAAAAGCTAACATGGGTATATCGGGAGCCCTCTGCTGAATCGGAGGCAGTATGGAGAGCCAGGGTCAGAACCTGCTGTGCAGCAAAGGGACTTGAAATTGTTCTCCACATCAAGTTAAAAGGCAAGAGCCTCCCATGAGGCTGATTTTTTTTTTTTACTGCAGTGCTGTATCCTGGGAAAATACAAATTGCACATGCTGAAGGCCTTTCTTTACAAGGCTTGAGTGTATTTGTGAAGGAGGAAGTCACTTTGACATCTCAGCTTTTGAGAGAAGAGGCAGCAAATTTGAGGCACGATCCTTGCTTGGGGGGAACTCATTTGCACCCAAAACTCCTGTGAACTGTTAGCATATGAGCTCACTGCTGCTGCAAGGGCATCTGCCATCAAGAAGAGATGTATTCACAGCTGGACATAAACTCTTATTCTGGCTAGGCTATTCCGTCTTTGAAGATTTTGTCACCCTCCTAGTCAGAAGTATACCTTTCTCTTCCGTACCTTTGGAAGTTGCATTTTGTCAAACCACCACCCACTACATCAGCAGTGGCTACATCTTTGTTTCTGAACCTGGGAAATAGTAACATAGTAGATGACGGCAGAAAAAAAAGACCTGCACTGTCCATCCAGTCTGCCCAACAAGACAACTCATGTGTGCTACTTTTTGTGTATACCCTACTTTGATTTGTACCTGTGCTCTTCAGGGCACAGACTGTATAAGTCTGCCCAGCACTATCCCCCCCTCCCAACCTCCAGCCCCGCCTCCCACTACCGGCTCTTCTATCCAATCTCGGTTAAGCTCCTGAGGATTCATTCCTTCTGAACAGGATTCCTTTATGTTTATCCCACGCATGTTTGAATTCCATTACCGTTTTCATCTCCACCACCTCCCGGGGGAGGGCATTCCAAGTATCCACCACTCTCTCCATGAAGAAATACTTCCTGACATTTTTCTTGAGTCTGCCCCCCTTCAATCTCATTTCATGTCCTCTCGTTTCTTGGGACATCTCACAGCTGCTTCAAAAATCTACATTGAATATTTTATAAAAAATAATGAGCAGAATTTAGGTGGGGTACACAAATGAGCTCTTGATTAATTTACTGCTGTAGCTAAAGTTTGCATGGATTATTGCATGTTTAGACTATGGCAAGTTGTGAAAAAAAAGAGAGAAAATGGTCTTTTCTGTGGCAATGCAGCTTAAATTTAAAGGGCCCTCTCCCCTGAATTGCAGGTTCTTTCCCCTCCCCCCCACCCCCGCCCGTCCGTAACATCTCCTGCCCTAGGTACCTTCCAATCCCCTGGTAGCCCAGTGAGTCTCACAGCCCTCCCCCAGCCCCAAAGTGGGCTAAAAGGTTTAAAAGTCCTAGCCCTTTCCAAAAGAAAGATCTAGCCCATATCTTCCCAATATGGTCCTGCCAGCCTGATTCACCCCAAGAGGGCTGAAGGCAATAGGGGCAGGAGTAATCCCAAGGAGGTTTCATAACAGGAGACGGCATGTGCTTATTGGGCCTATTTATATGGGCTGAAGCCAGTAGGTGGAGCTGGTTTCCTTATCAGTTTCATTGTTTTAGGTCTACCAAGATGGCGGCAGCTGCATTGGGGAGAATTAGAACCACCTTGGGTGGAGAAATGGAGACATCACGCCATCTCCCTGCTTCTCTCTCCATGTTCCTTGGCACACAATAGCACCACTGACCCCTAGCTGTGGTCTCTCGAAACTACCACTAGGAGTTAAAGCTGTTATATAATTGTGCAAATTGTGCAAAAAAAACCCTGTATTTTGGCAATTTGTGCTATGTTTCATGCAAAGTGCACGTTTGTAAAGTCACTTCACATTTAGTACATAGGCCTCTTAATGGACTTTGCTGAGCACCAAATTTTCTCTCAGAATGTGTGGCTTCCATCCTATTTAAGCCTGGGTCTTAAATTCTGTTATTTCTCTTCACATACAAATTCTCGATCTGCCCCTCTGGAATTAGTTTGCCTTGTGTCCTAATCAGAAGAGCAACGATGAGGCCTGGTTCAAATTCCAGTATTAATGCTTTTGCGGTGAGCTACCCAATCATTTTGCAAACCACTATTTTTCATTAAATTAATCTGATTTCATTTTCTGTTGAAAGAGAGGGTGCTAATTACAGCTTCTGTCACATCCCTCTCATTTCAGAGTTTGGACTTAGGGGGCAGTGACTTTCTAAGCAACCATCAACATCCACAGCTGGAGGGAGGGGGAGGAAGGGAGCGGGGACACCGAGTGTCCCTCTGGGAACAACATGTACTGTTCAACAGGGAGTCACATGTGCACAGCAGCTGTATGACTTTCATCTTTAAAGGATGAGTGAAAAACCTACGATCCAAAAAAACTAAATGCGGCATCTGTCATTTATGGTGGAGTTGATCTCAATAACAGATTTCAGGAAAACACTGAAAAACGCTTTAGCCCCCAGTTGTGCCAAGAAAAATTGTACCATCTGTGTACAGCAGGGTCACGGGTGGGGTTTATTCAACAACAGGGCCACCTCAACTTTGATTCAGACCAAGCAGTAGTAATAATGATGTACCAGGCTACATGTGAACATCAGGGCCGTAGCCAGACACCCAGTTTTGGGTGGGCCTGGGCCCAACATGGGTGGACAGAAGAACTCCACCCTGTCTGACAAGAAATTTGGTCTCTCCCTCTCTCGCCTGCATACCATATGGTCTCTCAAACATCCCCCACATAACTTTTAAGTAGCAGATTTTCACCGGCAGCGAGCAGCAACTAATACACACTGCTCATGCTGGCCCCACAGCCTTCCTTCTGATGCAACTTCCTGTTTCTGCATAGGTGGGAATACATCAGAGGGAAGGCTGTGGGGCCAGTACGAACAGTATGTATCAGCTGCGTCTCACTGCAGGTGAAGATCTGCTATTTACAAGGTATGCAGGAGGAACAGTATTTGAGAGTTTTCGGCTGGTGGGGCTTGGGGATCCCTGTCAGCCACATCATAGGTGTGCTGCTACTGGGTGGGCTTGAGCCCCTTGGCTACGCCACTGGTGAACAGAAGAACTGGCACTGTGGGTCCATCAAGCCAAGAATGACGTTTCCAACACTGGCCAATCCAGCTCACAAATGCTTGACAGGATCCCAAAAGAACCAAGATTCCATCCTGCTTACGCTCGGGGATAAGCAATGGCTTTCCACCAGTCTACTTTAATAAGGGTTCAAGGCAGTGGTTCCATATCTGTCCCAGGACCTCCCCAGCCAGTACGTTTTTCAGGATATCTACAATGAAGATTCATGAGACAGGTTTCAATGCAGTGGAGGCAGTGCATGCAAATCTCTCATGAATTTTCATTGGAGGTATTCTGACACCTTGACCAACAAGGGAGCCCCCAGCACTGGTTTAGGGCTTTTCCTGTGGGGGCGGGGGGGAATGTCCAGACCTTTTTTAAACTCAGCTACGGTCAGTAATTACTGTTACCACATTTTGTAATTGTGCATTCAGGGGCCCTTCTAAAGTGCATGGAAATCGGAGGTTAGCACATGCTAACATGGGAATTTTCTATGCGCTAAGCATAAATTTAATGAGGCAAATTATTTAGGTCATTGCCTATTTTTTTTTTAACTTTTAGGTCATACACCAATGTGCCGAGTGCTCCCTTGTTAACTCTGCATTAACAAGTTAGAGTGCGGTAATCCGAACATGTTGGTTTTGCCTTGGGTTGCTCAGACAGGATCCATTAAATCAACTCTTCTGTTGGGAAAATCAACTCGTGCCACTCAAGGGTTGGTAGAAATCCATAGAAAAGAAAGTCGTGCTTCATAATAGCATAATCCATCGTTGGGTCATTGAAATATTAGCTGACAGACACGGGACAAATTCTTCACTACATTGATTTTACAATGAATGAGCTGATGTTCCACTGAGAATGCAAATTGGGACTAGCTGGATAGAGATTCTGAATCCTTTGGGACCTGAAAAAAATATTTTGTGTATTTTAGTATTTCCTGTGAGCAAAGATTTCTTACAGGATAAAAGATAGTCTGCGTAGGTTGGGGCGAAAGGACTGGGAAGACACACCCTTTTGTCACAAAGCCCAGAAAATTGGGGGGGGGGGGAGTCTCAGGACAGGGGACACATGTCTGTTTCATTCATGTAAAATCAACAGTGAGAATGATGATGGTACCTTGTAGGCTAAGAGATTTGGGGGTGGGGTGGTAACTTTCAAAGGCATTTATTTGCTAAGGCGGTATATCAGATACTCCTAAATATAAAACAGCTTCTTTGAAAATTGGCCAGACTGTATGCACATATGTTTATCTGTAGTGGGTGGAAGTGGGCCAGGGCAGGACTGGACACAGAACATACAGGGAAATTTACGTCTGCTGTTTGCTGTGCACAAATGTGTCTGTGTACTTTCCATGAGGTGGAAAAATGATGAAGCTTACACTCATATATAAAATGATTCTCTTAAGGAGGCAGAACCTGTAAAGGGCTGGGGTCTGCCTCATTACATGTGTGTTTGGCCATTGTAGAGAAGTTTGTTTATACAAAGTGATCATAATGACTCAAATTGTAAGGACATTTCAGAAGGAAAGACTGATGAGAGACACAACTTGACTTGTGACCAGGAAAACCTTTTAGTGCACTGCTAGGGAAATGGGACTTGATATACTGCCTTTCTGTGGTTTTGAAACTACATTCAAACCAGTTTACATAGTATATACAGGTACTTAGTTGTACCTGAGGCAATGGAGGGTTAAGTGACTTGCCCAAGATCACAAGGAGCAGCAGTGGGATTTGAACCGGCCACTTCTGGATTGCAGGACCAGTGCGCTAACCACTAGGCCACTCCTCCACTGGCAACATTCAATCTAGAATCTCAGATAGGGAAAGCGAAATGGGACTTGAAGGTACTGTCTTTCTGTGGTTTTGGAACTACATTCAAAGCAGTTTACATAGTATATACAGATACTTATTTGTACCTGGGGCAATGGAGGGTTAAGTGACTTGCTCACAGTCACAGGGAGCTGCAGCGGGAGTTGAACCCAGTTCACTAGGATCAAAGTCCGCTGCACTAATTGCCTCCATGCTCCCAGTTACCCATTCAAAGGGGGAAAAAAATTAACAAAATTATACATTCCTAACTACAAGTGGAGGAGTGGCCTATTGGTTAGAGCACCAGTCTTGCAATCCAGAGGTGGCCAGTTCAAATCCCACTGCTGCTCCTCGTGATCTTGGGTAAGTCACTTAACCCTCCATTGCCTCAGGTACAAACTTAGATTGTGAGCCCTCCTGGGACAGAGAAATGTCCAGAGTACCTGAATGTAACTCACCTTGAGCTACTACTGAAAAAGGTGTGAGCAAAATCGAAATAAAGATTCTAGAATTCTAAAGAATAACAAGATTCCATGCAGAATTTCAAAGTGTAACAACATTCCATGTAGAACCCCAAAAATAACAAGATTCTTCGGGGGTTGTGATCTTGGCCAAGTCACTTAACCCTCCATTGGCTCAGGTACAAACTTAGATTGTGAGCCCTCCTGGGACAGAGAAATATCCAGAGTACCTGAATGTAACTCACCTTGAGCTACTACTGAAAAGGGTGTGAGCAAAATCTAAATAAATAAATATATGGAATGTTGCTACTATTGAAGATTCTACGTGGAATGTTGCCATGTTTTGAGATTCTGGAATGTTGCTACTATTTGAGATTGTAGATGGAAGGTTGCTAGTGGAGGAGTGGCCTAGTGGTTAGAGCACTGGTGGCCAGTTCAAATCCCACTGCTGCTCCTTGTGATCTTGGGCAAGTCACTTAACCCTCCATTGCCTCAGGTACAAACTTAGATTGTGAGCCCTCCCGCGACAGAGAAATATCCAGAGTACCTGAATGTAACTCACCTTGAGCTACTACTGAAAAAGGTGTGAGCAAAAATGCAAATAAATACAAAACTCAGCCTGTACGACTGAAAGCAGCTAAGTGAGTAAGAAGATTTCTTTCTGCAGCAACTGTTAAACTTTAAACTCAACTGTTAAACATTTACCTCCCAAACAGCTCAAAACCAAAACCTACTCTGGCAGTTGCTGAGTGTTGGGGACAGATGACGTTGGTGCTGAGTGTCCTGGCTCACGAGTGGGGCACTTCTGCACAGGGTATGTACAGCTCATGTTCAGAGGATAAGACCCTGCGCTCGGGATAATAGAGGTTTGTTTGTTTTTTTTTTCCGTTTTTGGCCATGAACCACTGATCTGTCCCTTTTCCTTTCCGTGGATCAAGGAACTGGAGTGTGACGACACATCCTTCCTTAGTCTATGCCAGTGGTTCCCAAACCTGGTCCCGGAGGCAGGTTTTCAGGATATCCACCATGAATATTCAGATTTGCATGCAGTGAAGGCAGTGATAGGCCACTCTCCAGAGAAGGCTTAGTAAGGTCTGTCACTTACTGTGTTTTCAAATTTAAAAAAAGAAGAAAAAGTCCTTCTGTCCCTGCCATGCCTATTTATTGTGGCAGACACAGAAGCAGGCAGGTGTGTGTGGCAGTGGTGTAGCTAGGGGGGGGGCCTGGCCCCCCCCCCCCCCAAAAAAAAAAATTTGCTCTGGGCCCCTGGTTGGCTGGCGGGGATCCCCAACTCCCACCAGCTGAAGTCTTTGTCCAGTGCTGGTCTGTGGCAGTGCCACTGCATTGCCTGCCCTGTTCTCGCTTCCCCTCACGTCAGGCATGCTCCGTTCAGTGAAATTGAGCATGCTCAGTTTCACTAAAATGAGCATGCTGGACATGAGGGGAAGCGAGAGCAGGGCAGGAAATGAGGCAGATAAAGACCTTATGGTCCATCCAGACTGCCCAACAAGATAAACTCATTTTACATGGTATGTGATACTTTATACCCGAGTTTGATTTGTCCTTACCATTCTCAGGGCACAGACCGTAGAAGTCTGCCCAGCACTGTTCTTGCACTAAAAGTTCTGAAGGTTCTGGAATCCTAAAGAGTTACAAGATTCCGGAATCCCAATTAGTAGCAACATTCCATGTAGAACCCCAAAGAGTAACATAGTAAATGACGGCAGATAAAGACCTGAACGGTCCATCCAGTCTGCCCAACAAGATAAACTCATTTTACATGGTATGTGATACTTTATATGTTTGATTTGTCCTTGCCATTCTCAGGGCACAGACCGTAGAAGTCTGCCCAGCACTGGTTTTGCTTCCCAATTACCAGTGTTGCCACCCAATCTCCGCTAAGATTCTGTAGATCCGTTCCTTCTAAACAGGATTCCTCTCAGTTTATCCCACGCATGTTTGAATTCCATTACCGTTTCCATCTCTACCACCTCCCGCGGGAAGGCATTCCATGTATCCACCACCCTTTCTGTGAAAAAATACTTCCTGACATTACTCCTGAGTCTGCCCCCCTTCGACCTCAATTCATGTCCTCTAGCTCTACCGCCTTCCCATCTCCGGGAAAGGTTTGTTTGTGGATTGATACCTTTCAAACATTTGAATGTCTGTATCATGTCACCCCTGTTTCTCCTTTCCTCCGAGGTATACATGTTCTTGATGAGGGATTTGGGCCCCAGTTACATGATGAAGACATTGGAGTGGTTTGTGCCTGGCAAGAGTTTAGGGTTTAGCCAGAGGAGCCCGCTTGATAGTCTGTGGTACGTTTTAGAATATCTTTGCTTTTAGACCTTCACCAGAAGCTGAGTTATTCCACGTTTAGAAGGAAAGTGAAGCCATAGTTTTAGTCCCCCAAAATGTGGGGACCCCAGGGTCTCATCAAGGTGAAAAGAAAGGTTTCTCATGTCACTTAGCCTGTGACACGAGTGTGTTGGTTGGGGTTTGCGACTCAAGGTTTTTAAGGGTCAATTGTATAGTTGTGGTGTATAAAAATTGTTGATTTAGATTGTAAGCTCTTTAGAGCAGGGACTGTCTTTTCTTCATGTTCAACTGTGAAGCGCTGCGTACGACTGGTAGCGCTATAGAAATGATTTGTTGTAGTAGTAGTAGTAGAAGCCTGCCCTTGCAGATCAGCAACGCAGCCGCGCAGGCTTCCATTTCTGTGAGTCTGACATACGTGCAGGACGTCAGACTCACAGAAATAGAAGCCTGCGCGGCCGCGTTGCTGATCTGCAAGGGCCGACTTCTACATGGAATGTTGCTAGTGGAATAGCAACATTAACATTCCATGTAGAATCTCAAACAGTAGCAACAGAATCTCCAATAGTAGCAACATTCCATTTAGAATCATTCCTATGTGTCCTATCTGTCTGTCCTACCCTTATCCCTTCTTTGTCTTGTCTGTCTGTCCTGATTTAGATTGTAAGCTCTTTTGAGCAGGGACTGTCTTTTCTTCATGTTCAATTGTGAAGCGCTGCGTACGACTGGTAGCACTATAGAAATCATTTATAGTAGTAGTAGAAGCCTGCCCTTGCAGATCAGCAACGCGGCCGCGTAGGCTTCTGTTTCTGTGAGTCTGACATACGTGCAGGACGTCAGACTCACAGAAATAGAAGCCTGCGCGGCCGCGTTGCTGATCTGCAAGGGCCGACTTCTACATGGAATGTTGCTAGTGGAATAGCAACATTAACATTCCATGTAGAATCTCAAACAGTAGCAACAGAATCTCCAATAGTAGCAACATTCCATTTAGAATCATTCCTATGTGTCCTATCTGTCTGTCCTACCCTTATCCCTTCTTTGTCTTGTCTGTCTGTCCTGATTTAGATTGTAAGCTCTTTTGAGCAGGGACTGTCTTTTCTTCATGTTCAATTGTGAAGCGCTGCGTACGACTGGTAGCACTATAGAAATCATTTATAGTAGTAGTAGAAGCCTGCCCTTGCAGATCAGCAACGCGGCCGCGTAGGCTTCTGTTTCTGTGAGTCTGACGTCCTGCACGTACGTGCAGGACGTCAGACTCACAGAAATAGAAGCCTGCGCGGCCGCGTTGCTGATCTGCAAGGGCCGACTTCTACATGGAATGTTGCTAGTGGAATAGCAACATTAACATTCCATGTAGAATCTCAAACAGTAGCAACATTCCAGAATCTCAAATAGTAGCAACAGAATCTCCAATAGTAGCAACATTCCATTTAGAATCATTCCTATGTGTCCTATCTGTCTGTCCTACCCTTATCCCTTCTTTGTCCTGTCTGTCTGTCCTGATTTAGATTGTAAGCTCTTTTGAGCATAAGTACATAAGTACATAAGTAGTGCCACACTGGGAAAGACCAAAGGTCCATCTAGCCCAGCATCCTGTCACCGACAGTGGCCAATCCAGGTCAAGGGCACCTGGCACGCTCCCCAAACGTAAAAACATTCCAGACAAGTTATACCTAAAAATGCGGAATTTTTCCAAGTCCATTTAATAGCGGTCTATGGACTTGTCCTTTAGGAATCTATCTAACCCCTTTTTAAACTCCGTCAAGCTAACCGCCCGTACCACGTTCTCTGGCAACGAATTCCAGAGTCTAATTACACGTTGGGTGAAGAAAAATTTTCTCCGATTCGTTTTAAATTTACCACACTGTAGCTTCAACTCATGCCCTCTAGTCCTAGTATTTTTGGATAGCGTGAACAGTCGCTTCACATCCACCCGATCCATTCCACTCATTATTTTATACACTTCTATCATATCTCCCCTCAGCCGTCTCTTCTCCAAGCTGAAAAGCCCTAGCCTTCTCAGCCTCTCTTCATAGGAAAGTCGTCCCATCCCCACTATCATTTTCGTCGCCCTTCGCTGTACCTTTTCCAATTCTACTATATCTTTTTTGAGATACGGAGACCAGTACTGAACACAATACTCCAGGTGCGGTCGCACCATGGAGCGATACAACGGCATTATAACATCCGCACACCTGGACTCCATACCCTTCCTAATAACACCCAACATTCTATTCGCTTTCCTAGCCGCAGCAGCACACTGAGCAGAAGGTTTCAGCGTATCATCGACGACGACACCCAGATCCCTTTCTTGATCCGTAACTCCTAACGCGGAACCTTGCAAGACGTAGCTATAATTCGGGTTCCTCTTACCCACATGCATCACTTTGCACTTGTCAACATTGAACTTCATCTGCCACTTGCACGCCCATTCTCCCAGTCTCGCAAGGTCCTCCTGTAATCGTTCACATTCCTCCTGCGACTTGACGACCCTGAATAATTTTGTGTCATCGGCGAATTTAATTACCTCACTAGTTATTCCCATCTCTAGGTCATTTATAAATACATTAAAAAGCAACGGACCCAGCACAGACCCCTGCGGGACCCCACTAACTACCCTCCTCCACTGAGAATACTGGCCACGCAATCCTACTCTCTGCTTCCTATCTTTCAACCAGTTCTTAATCCATAATAATACCCTACCTCCGATTCCATGACTCTGCAATTTCTTCAGGAGTCTTTCGTGCGGCACTTTGTCAAACGCCTTCTGAAAATCCAGATATACAATATCAACCGGCTCCCCATTGTCCACATGTTTGCTTACCCCCTCAAAAAAATGCATTAGATTGGTGAGGCAAGACTTCCCTTCACTAAATCCGTGCTGACTTTGTCTCATCAGTCCATGTTTTTGTATATGCTCTGCAATTTTATTCTTAATAATAGCCTCCACCATCTTGCCCGGCACCGACATCAGACTCACCGGTCTATAATTTCCCGGATCTCCTCTGGACCCCTTCTTAAAAATCGGAGTAACATTGGCTACCCTCCAATCTTCCGGTACTACACTCGATTTTAGGGACAGATTGCATATTTCTAACAGTAGCTCCGCAAGTTCATTTTTTAGTTCTATTAATACTCTGGGATGAATACCATCAGGTCCCGGTGATTTACTACTCTTCAGCTTGCTGAACTGACCCATTACATCCTCCAAGGTTACAGAGAATTTGTTTAGTTTCTCCGACTCCCCCGCTTCAAATATTCTTTCCGGCACCGGTGTCCCCCCCAAATCCTCCTCGGTGAAGACCGAAGCAAAGAATTCATTTAATTTCTCCGCTACGGCTTTGTCCTCCTTGATCACCCCTTTAACACCATTTTCGTCCAGCGGCCCAACCGACTCTTTGGCCGGTTTCCTGCTTTTAATGTATCTAAAAAAATTTTTACTATGTATTTTTGCTTCCAACGCTAATTTCTTCTCAAAGTCCTTTTTTGCCCTCCTTATCTCCGCTTTGCATTTGGCTTGGCATTCCTTATGATCTATCCTGTTACTTTCAGTTGGTTCTCTTCTCCACTTTCTGAAGGATTGTTTTTTGGCTCTAATGATTTCCTTTATCTTACTGTTTAGCCACGCCGGCTGACGTTTAGTCTTTTTTCCCTTTTTTCTAATACGTGGAATATATTTGTCCTGAACCTCCAGGATGGTGTTTTTAAACAGCATCCACGCCTGATGCAAGTTTTTTACTCTGCGAGCTGCTCCTTTCAGTCTTTTTTTCACCATTTTTCTCATTTTGTCGTAATCACCTTTTCTATAGTTAAACGCTAGCGTACTTGATTTCCTAGTTTCACTTCCTTCAATGCCAATATCAAAACCGATCATATTATGATCACTGTTATCAAGCGGCCCTCGTATCGTTACCCCCTGCACTAGATCATGAGCACCACTAAGGACTAAGTCTAGTATTTTTCCTTCTCTTGTCGGCTCCTGAACTAGCTGTTCCATGAAGCTGTCCTTGATTTCATCAAGAAATCTTATGTCCCTTGCGTGTACAGATGTTACATTAACCCAGTCTATATGCGGGTAATTGAAATCCCCAATTATTATTGTGTTGCCCAGTTTGTTTGCGTCCCTGATTTCCTTTAACAGGGACTGTCTTTTCTTCATGTTCAATTGTGAAGCGCTGCGTACGACTGGTAGCGCTATAGAAATGATTTGTAGTAGTAGTAAATAAGAGAAAGCATCTACACCTCATGTAATGGGTACCCACAGCAGAATGAACCCAGCACACAGGGCCCTAAATTATTTGGGATGATTTCCTAAAATATCCATTATAGTATTAAAAAAAAAAAAATATATATATATCTATATATCACCATCTGCTAAACAGTATTTTCGGAAAAAAAAGATAGACATTTTGCTTTTTTGAAAATGACCTTCTTTCCTATTTAGATTTTGGACGTTTTTTTGCAAAACGTCCAAAGTCGGACTTAGATGTCAGATCGAAAATGCCCCTCCACGCAACTTTGTAAGTCTAAGTGTTCTGAAAATACACCTCCACATCGCCATGTTCTAGGAGTTTAAACTGGTACACGGGCTTCTCATCGATGCTTAAATTTGGCATTTATGGCAAAGCTCATAAAGAAAGAAAAATTACAGTGTCTAAATGGAGATGCAATCCTGCGGAGAAGCTGAGGTTTAAATCCAGCAGCCTTGCCACAAGTGGGAAGAGGTGGAATTCACTGCTGGATTTGATTTAGCAAAAAGCTTTTGGGAGGGAAGGGAAAAGCATGAGGATTAACCTCTTCCTGAGCTGTGCTGCATCCTCCCCCCCCCCACCCACCCCCAGTCTTGGGACACAGGGAGGCCTGCCATTGGCTAGGAGGAAGAGTGCAGGGGGGTAGCGGTGACTGTGGAGGGGTTGCCACGTCATGCTTCCAACCCGTTTGCTGTTGCTGGAGCTCCTAATTCTAAACAGATCCTTCTTTTGGAAGTTGCAGGCCAAAAAGGAGACTGGGCCCCTTCACATTCCCCCCCTGCTCAAAACCTATCCCCAGCTTCTCTCAAACCAGGTAGAGGGCCAGGGATAGGAGAGGACTGCTTAGCCTGTCTCCAACATTCAGAATCACAGGCAGATGAACAGTGGTGTACCAAGGGGGGGGGGGGGGGGCGGTGGGTGCGGTCCGCCCCGGGTGCACGCCGCTGGGGGGGGGGGGGTTCGCACGCCTGTGGGCTCCGCTCATTCCGTGCTCCCTCTGCCCCGGAACAGGTTACTTCCTGTTCCGGAGCAGAGGGAGCATGGAACGAGCGAAGCCGAGAGGCGCGCAGCACCCCCCCCCCCCAGCAGGTAAAAATGCACCCGGGGGGGGGGGGTGTCCTTTCGCCAGGGGGAAGTGTCCATCCTTTCACCGGGGGGAGGTGTCACGCTGCACCCAGGGGTGGGGGAACGCATCGGCGATCCGCCCCGGGTGTCAGCCACCCTAGGAACGCCACTGCAGATGAAACAACCATGCCCCAACATCCTTTTCTTCTTCCTGCAGCGGCAAATGCAGGCCTCTGCCCCTGTTTAGAAGTTACCCAGCTCCTGGTTTTGAATTTACAGCCCAAAGTAATCTGGGATTCGTAGTGTCTGATCTTGCGCATTGGCAATCAGTGCTGCAAGTCCCATAACGCAATATAATTGGGGTGGTCAGAAATCCAGAAATGCCCCAAAAACTCTAGCCAAAAACTGAGTAACTTGGCATCTTTGAGTTTTAGCCTGAGGAGCTCGTAGAAGGGGGTTAATTCCTGTGCGATTTTAAAAGCCAGCGACCAGAGTGTTAAGGAACGAGGGTGTAGTCATTATGGGAATATAATTTTCATAGCCACTTACCGGGAAAGTGCAGAGCTGCCAAGCTACTTGGTTCCAGGGTAGAGATTTAAGGGCAGTCCTGGATTTTGAACGATCTCATTCCCAGTGCATTATGGAAACTGCAGCTCTGCTTTCGGGGACTACAACTACCACACTGCTTTGGGATGTAAGTTCAAACCAGCAGTTCTGAACTTGATAGTTCTGATATGGAGAATTTAACTAAGTAAATTGGGCCTGTCAAAAAAAAAATTTGCACTGCTGGGTCCAGCTAGGTTTGAGTGTGCCAGAGCTTTCATTGCACGTACAAGTTTAGTTGGGTTAAAAAAAAAGAAAAGATTTTTAGCTTAGGGGAGCAAATGGCATGTGACCAAGATATTTTCAAAAGTACATTTGCTGTCTAATCTCTGTTCCCCTTGGCTGCGCATTGGAATAGCAGCTGTAGGATAGGTGGGTGCCTTTTTTTAGCACACAAACCTTACACTGGTTCATGCTGAAAGAGAAACAGCCTGTGTATTGCCTTTTTGAAAATTAGTTACCCAAAACATATAACACAAAAAATTTCTCCACCATAATCACACCATACTGTTCTCTTCCTGTCTCACAAAACCTGAAAATTCTTGGAGTCACCATTGATCGAAACCTCACTCTTGATGCCCACGTGAAAAACACGACGAAACAGATGTTCTACGCCATGTGGAAACTCAAAAGAGTAAAACCGTTCTTCCCGAGACACATCTTCCGTACCCTGGTACAGTCAATGGTAATAAGTCATCTGGACTACTGCAACGCACTGGACACTGGCTGTAAAGAACAGACTATCAAAAAACTCCAAACTGCCCAGAACACTGCCGCCAGACTCATATTTGGAAAAACCAAATATGAAAGTGCAAAACCCTTAAGAGAGAAACTCCACTGGCTCCCACTTAAGGAACGCATTGCGTTCAAGATCTGCACGATTGTACACGAAATCATTCACGCAGACGCCCCAATCTACATGCTAAACCTCGTGGACCTACCTCCCAGAAACGCCACAAGATCATCCCGCAAATTTCTCAACCTGCACTTCCCCAGCTGTAAAGGACTAAAATACAAGCTGATGCATGCCACCGCCTTCTCTTACATGAGCACGCAGTTATGGAATGCACTACCTACAGACCTGAAAACAATCAACGAAATAACCATCTTTCGCAAAGCCCTGAAGACACACTTCTTCAACAAAGCCTACAACGAGAACCGATAACCTCACTAATCCACCTCATGAACCTACTCAGTTATGAAAACCCACCTTCTATAACTACCCTAATCACTCCCTTCCTTCTTCTCTCTTCCCTTACTTAATCTCGGCACAATACTAACTGTATCTGATACCCTAGAATGACAATGTTATTAAAACTATGTAAGCCACATTGAGCCTGCAAATAGGTGGGAAAATGTGGGATATAAATGCAATAAATAAATAAATAATAAAAGTCTTGGAATATTGCACAGGCTGCTCAAAATAGCCCCCTAATTTAAATGCCCAAATGTGTCATGTTTTCTGCCCTCCTGCAGCTACGTGAAATGCCAGAGCACCAAATCCACCCATGGATCAGCTGCCTGTGATTTACGTCACTCCAATGGACTTTTTCAAAAGATCCAGTGCACAGAAGCATGTCTGGTATCGTGCAGTGTCTGTCAAACACTCAACTGAAAACCATATTTACTGCATAAACGTAGAGTCTTTACATCACTAGCAGCAGTGGAGCCAGACAGCTAATTTTGGGTAGGTCTGAGTTCAAAGTGGTGGGCATAAATTTATCTTTCTGCTTCAACCTCCCCCTGCTCTTTGCCCCTTCTTGCCCCCCACCCCCACAACTCTCTGTGCAAAATATTAATGTGACCCACTGAGCGAAAAGGAACCAAAAGTGGGGTTAGAAATAATAGAGATCAAAGCTACACTGTTGACCTCTAGGTTACTACAGATGGTTCTCTGACCCAGGGGTTTCTTTTAACCCCTGGAAAATCCAGGGACACACTGAGGCAGAAAGGTGATGCACATTGGATAAAATCATCCGAATCATAGTTACCCTGATGGTCAGCACTCAAGAAAAAGATCTGGGTGTCATTGTAGATAATACGCTGAAATCTTCTGCTCAGTGTACAGCAATGGCCAACAAAGCAAACAGGATGCTAGGAATTATTAGGAAAGGGATGATGAATAAGACTGAAAATACTAAAATGCCCTTGTATCGCTCCATCCGCATCTTGACTATTGCATTCAGTTCTGGTCGCCGTATCTCAAAAAAGATATAGCAAAATTTTAGAAAAGGCTCAAAGAAGAGCGACTAAAATGATAAAGGGGATGGAACGCTTCTCATATGAGGAAAGGTTAAAGAGGTTAGGGCTCTTCAGCTTGGAAAAGAGATGGCTGAGTGGAGATACGATTGAGGTCTACAAAATCCTGAGTGGTGTAGAACAAGCAGAAGTAAATCAATTTTTTGCTTGTTCCAAAAGTACAAAGACTAGGGGTACACTCGAGGAAGTTACATGGAAATACTTTTAAAAGAAGTAGGAGGAACTATTTTTTTCATTCAACAGATAGTTAAACTCTGGAACTCTTTGCCATAGGAGGTGGTAACAGCGGATAGCGTATCTGGGTTTAAAAAAAGGTTTGGAAAAATTCCTGTAGGAAAAGTCCATAGTCTGCTATTGAGACAGACATGGGAAGCAACTGCTTGCCCTGGGATTTGTAGTATGGAATGTTGCTACTCTTTGAGATTCTGCATGGAATCTTGTCACTCTTTAGGATTCCAGAATCTTGCTATTCTTTGGGGTTCTACATGGAATGTCGCTACTCTTTGAGATTCTGCATGGAATCTTGTCACTCTTTGTGATTCCAGAATCTTGCTATTGTTTGGGGTTCTACATGGAATGTCGCTACTCTTTGAGATTCTGCATGGAATCTTGTCACTCTTTAGGATTCCAGAATCTTGCTATTCTTTGGGGTTCTACATGGAATGTTGCTACTCTTTGAGATTCTGCATGGAATCTTGTCACTCTTTGGGATTCCAGAATCTTGCTATTCTTAGGGTTCTACATGGAATGTTGCCACGATTTGGGTTTCTGCCAGGTACTTGTGACCTGGCTTGGCCACTGTTTGGAAAACAGGATACTGGGCTAGTTGGACAATTGGTCTGACCCAGTAAGGCTACTCTTATGTTATGTTCTTATGTAAAAGTTCAAAGGGGTACATCTGGGCAAATTTCATTTTTGAAAGTTTTGTGTACTGTAGGGTTAGTAGAATCGGACTACGTTTTTCATGTTGTACAGCCTAAAAACTGCAGGTACCTAAAGTGGGGCATGTGATTTTGGGGGTTAATGACATTTTATCGATAAACGTTTCTCATTTTTTTAAAAGACGTCATTGGCAGGATTATGCAGTTGATATGTCACAAGATAGAGGGATAAGTCACATACCCCACTTTTGGTACCTTTTTACTCAGCAGGTCACAAATACCAACATTGGTGGGGATCCCCAAGCCCCCTGCCAGCCGAAGACCTCCTCTTCTGGTAGCCAGAACTGTTTCCAAGCTTGACAGCCAGCAGCAGTATCCCTGAGCCACTGCTGGCCCCCTGTGAATGAAAACTGAGCAGGCGTGGGGGAAGGGGCGGCAGTGGCTTGGGGACACTGTTGCTGGCTGCCAAGTTTCAAAACACTTCTGGCCACTGGGGGGCTTGAGGATCCCCACCAGCCACAGCAAGGGTGACCCAATTGTGAGTGGGCGGGCCCCTGCCTATTTGGACCCATCGGTAGCTACACCGTTGACCTCTAGGTTACTAAAGATGGTTCTCTGGCCCAGGGGTTTGTTTTAACCCCTGGAAAATTCAGGGACACACTGAGGCAGAAAGGTAGCAAACCAGGAATGCACTTAAATGTTATGGTGACAGCGAGGTTTGTTTGTTTTTTTAAGTCAGATTCCCCATTGGATTTTGGATTTTATTTCAGGCCTTGTTCAGTTCCTGAATGCAGCTTGAGGTGAGTTACATTCAGGTACAGGGTTAGAACCTGTTCAATCTTAACTGAGCCTAGTGGAGGGAACCTCATCTGATTTCTGGAGGACTTTTCCTGTTAAGTATTTTCACTTTCAGCATTGAATTTTAGTACAGTGTAAATAACCATCAGGCCATATCATTAGATGTTAAGAAGGTAAATTTTCAGGAGTGACCTGGAACTATGAACACAATGTGAAAGGAGTCAGAGGACTAGATCAGCTCAAATGTGTACAATTAGATATTTAATTTCCTTAAAGTAGGAATGTACTTTTGACCACTTAGCACGGGGGGAGGGGGGCACAGCTCTGCAAAGTGAGTGGGGGAGTAACATATTTCGAAAAAATGACGTTGCAAATCATGCCACAGTATCAGTCCTGATGCTCTGCCGGGTCAGGGTCACCGACCCCGAACTTATGTCAGCTATACAAACAGAAATATCGATTTCTATTCTGCACTGTAGAGAGGTGTGGTAGCCGTGTTAGTCCACTCTTAAAGGTAATCAATAGAAATCAAACAAAATAAAACATGGAAAAGAAAATAAGATGATACCTTTTTTATTGGACATAACTTAATACATTTCTTGATTAGCTTTGATGTCCCCATGCATACCCCCACCCTCCCACTCTGTCAGACTGTCAAAGTAATGCTTTGATGTTTTTCTTATATATACTATCTGCCAACACATTTGCTTATTTCCGATCTGAGGAAGAAGGGCAACCTTCGAAAGCTAATCAAGAAATGTATTAAGTTATGTCCAATAAAAAAGGTATCGTCTTATTTTCTTTTCCATGTTTTATTTTGTTTGATTTCTATAGATTCTACATGGAATGTTGCTATTCCACTAGCAACATTCCATGTAGAAGTCGGCCCTTGTAGATCACCAATGTGGCCGCGCAGGCTTCTGCTTCTGTGAGTCTGACGTCCTGCACGTACGTGCAGGACGTCAGACTCACAGAAACAGAAGCCTGCGCAGGAATGTTGCTAGTGGAATAGCAACATTCCATGTAGAATGTCCAATAGTAGCAACATTCTATGTAGAATCTCCAATAGTATCTATTTTACTGTCATAGTAATGCTTGAAGGTTTTCACTTATATACACTGTCAGCTAGCACATTTGCTTATTTCCGATCTGAGGAAGAAGGGCTACCTTCAAAAGCTAATCAAGAAATGTATTAAGTTATGTCCAATAAAAAAGGTCTCATCTTATTTTCTTTTCCATGTTTTATTTTGTTTGATTTCTATAGATTCTACATGGAATGTTGCTATTCCACTAGCAACATTCCATGTAGAAGTCGGCCCTTGTAGATCACCAATGTGGCCGCGCAGGCTTCTGCTTCTGTGAGTCTGACGTCCTGCACGTACGTGCAGGACGTCAGACTCACAGAAACAGAAGCCTGCGCAGGAATGTTGCTAGTGGAATAGCAACATTCCATGTAGAATGTCCAATAGTAGCAACATTCTATGTAGAATCTCCAATAGTATCTATTTTACTGTCATAGCAATGCTTGAATGTTTTCACTTATAAACACTGTCAGCTAGCACATTTGCTTATTTCCGATCTGACGAAGAAGGGCAACCTTCGAAAGCTAATCAAGAAATGTATTAAGTTATGTCCAATAAAAAGGTATCATCTTATTTTCTTTTCCATGTTTTATTCTGCACTTTAGGTTACAAAAGAAATAAATTAGAACATTTCTCTAATGAACATAACAGCACAATTATAATTACTTGCAAAAATTAATCAAAACACTTCTGCCAAATAATATATATATAATAATATAACAATATAATGCAAATCACAATCGATTAGCTAAGAATTGGCTCATCACGAATGCATCTTAACAGACGTGATCAGCCCTTAAACAACTGACTAAATAAATACGTTTTCAGCTTATTTCTAAAACCTTTATAAACAGTTTCCAATCTTAAAGCAAAAGCTACAGTTCGATAAGAAAACGATGGTATTAACTTTCTTCCATTCTTTAAATTCTTTATTTCAGGGTAGCACAATCCACATGGGCTGAGAGAAGACAGCAGTGGCCACATGGACCAAAGGGGTGAAGTTGGTGGCAGGAGCAACCCAAGGGGGACCAAAGAGGAGGCAGCATTAGGGAGCTGCCCCCACCCACCAGGAAAGGAAGAGGAGAAGGTGGGGGGGGGGGGGAGTGAAAGAAAGAGGGCGAGCATTGGGCCGAGAGGAGGGGTTGAGAGACAGCCCAGATTTAAGGAAGGTGGTAGGGTGGGAGTGGAAAGAAGGTTATTCCCCTCCCCCCCCACCCTGGTACCTTTTTCTGTATTTTTTTTTTTTTTTAAATCACTCCTGCTTGGTTTCAGCCCGAGGTTCTGCCTCTCTCCCTCCCTCCATTTGCTGTGAAAGCAGCAGTCTGGCTTCTAACAATTATTTTCTTGTGTTCAAACATCTGGAAGGAAGTGACCACCTCTTTCCACTCCCAGCCTGCCCGGTGCATCCCTCAGCTGGAGGAGAGAGAGAGAGTCGCCTGCCCCCCCCCCCCCCCCCCCCCCACCCAGCCATCACAAAAAGTCCCCTTCTTTTCTCTGAACATCCACCACCACCACCTCCCCCCCAGGATGGAGTCAAACCCAGTCCCAGCTTTTTTCTGCAAGAAGTAGAGAAGAAACTTCAACACCTACGGAGCGGTGAGTCAATCTCCAAAATCCCTTTGCAAAAGCAGCAGTGCCGAGAGAAGTTTTGCTGTTACTGGTTTCTTTAAATTACAAGTTTGTCGGTTTCTTTGATTAATTCTAGGAGTGTGATAGCAGCAGCAGCCATTCCCCTGCCCTTCTCTCAGTAGCAAAATAGCAACAGAAAGCAATTCGTGGGGAAAATACAGCTATTTTGTCATCGTTTTCGGATTTGGGTGTACAGCAAATTCACGAACGTTTGGATTCTCTTGGACCAAGAAGAGAATTTGAATGTTATGAATTTTTCTTGTTGATTTTGGACTAGTCCCCTGCAGGAATTGTAGCAGCTAAAATGACTCCCTTCCTGCCAGTGTATGAACGGGAATTGGCTCCTTCACTGACAAGGCTGAGAAGGCTAGGGCTTTTCAGCTTGGAGAAGAGACGGCTGAGGGGAGATATGATAGAAGTGTATAAAATAATGAGTGGAATGGATCGAGTGGATGTGAAGCGACTGTTCACGCTATCCAAAAATACTAGGACTAGAGGGCATGAGTTGAAGCTACAGTGTGGTAAATTTAAAACGAATCGGAGAAAATTTTTCTTCACCCAACGTGTAATTAGACTCTGGAATTCGTTGCCGGAGAACGTGGTACGGGCGGTTAGCTTGACGGAGTTTAAAAAGGGGTTAGATAGATTCCTAAAGGACAAGTCCATAGACCGCTATTAAATGGACTTGGAAAAATTCCGCATTTTTAGGTATAACTTGTCTGGAATGTTTTTACGTTTGGGGAGCGTGCCAGGTGCCCTTGACCTGGATTGGCCACTGTCGGTGACAGGATGCTGGGCTAGATGGACCTTTGGTCTTTCCCAGTATGGCACTACTTATGTACTTATGTACTTATGTAAGAAAGGGGACCCAAAGGACTCCAATTCCTGTCCCCTACCCCGACCCCCCCCTCCGCCACCTCAAGGCTGTCCACAGATCATGTTGACTTTGTGAACCCCGCCTTCGACCCCACAAACCTCTCGTGTTAACCCTGCGTTATTCACTTAGCATGTGTTAAACCTAATGCACCAGTGGAACTGTGTTTCCACATCTACTGTCTGCCTATGATAAGCCCCCTCCCAAAAACTTAAAAAAAAAAAAAAAAAGCTTAACACGTAGGTTACCACAATGTAACAGGGGAGAAATTTTTTCTTTCTGCCTCAACCTCCCCCTTCTCTTTGCCCCTTCTTCCCCCCCCCCTCCACCCCTGCAAGTTCAAAATATAAATGTGATATAAGTGTGACCCACTGAGCGAAAAGGACCCAAAAGTGGGGTTAGAAGTAATACAGACACAAGCTACACTGTTGACCTCTAGGTTACTAAAGATGGTTCTCTGGCCTGTTTTAACTCCTGGAAAATCCAAGCAGGAATGATTAAAAAATAAATAAAAATAAAATAAAAAGGTACCAGGGTGGGGGAGGGCAATAACCTTCTTTCCACTCCCACCTTTCTTAAATCTGGCCTGTCTGAACCCCTCCTCTCAGCCCAATGCTCGCCCTCCTTCTTTCAACCCCCCCCCCCCCCCCCCCCCAGTTCTCAGCAATCTGGCGTTTTGCTTGTTGGTGTTGGCTAACTATGCTTTGAGGGCTTTATGCCATGTAGTAAGACGGCCCCTCACCATGAGCCCCTGTCATGGTCCTGCTCAAGGATACGCCCCCCAAAATGTAATAAAACATTTCTTAGAAAATTTCAAAATGAAATTCATGCCCAGTCCTAACAGCTACATCTAAGGAGCAATACTTTTGTATCCCACCGTTTGCATGAGATTTGAATGCCTAGTGTGCGATCCTTTGCATAATATATAACATAGTAACATAGTAGATGATGGCAGAAAAAGACCTGCACGGTCCATCCAGTCTGCCCAACAAGATAACTCATATGTGCTACTTTTTGTGTATACCTTACCTTGATTTGTATCTGTCTTTTTCAGGGCACAGACCATAGAAGTCTTGCCCAGCACTAGCCCCGCCTCCCAACCACCAGCCCCGCCTCCCACCACTGGCTCTGCCACCCAATCTCGGCTAAGCTTCTGAGGATCCATTCCTTCTGAACAGGATTCCTTTATGTTTATCCCACTCATTTTTGAATTCCGTTACTGTTTTCATCTCCAGCACCTCCCGGGGGAGGGCATTCCAAGTATCCACCACTCTCTCCGTGAAAAAATACTTCCTGACATTTTTCTTGAGTATTTTGATTTTGAGTCTAATGATTTTACTTGAGATTTTTTTCGCACCAGAAGTTTTTCTGCATTGGGAGTAAGACCTAGTACAGGAAAATCTTGAGCAAATGGAGTTAAAGCATAGTTCAGTCTACTGAGTGGGGTGGGCATTGCCCCTCAATCCTCTGTAGCCCATCAGGGACCCTTTTACTGTTTAAATTCTCATCGGAAGCAGTTGGAAGTTTGTCTTACTTTACAAATATAGGGGTCCTTTTACTAAGCCTGCGTTGGCATCAGCGTGTGTTTTTGACGCCCTCTTTTACAGCAGCGGGTAAAAGGCTGTCTTTTTTGGTTGAAAAGAAATGGCTGTGTAGTGAGTGAACCACTTTCCACGCAGTCATTTCATTGGGGGGGGGGGGGGGAGCACTTACCTAGTTTTGGAGCGCCAGAAATGGTGTGTGCTGGGGGGTGGCAAGTATGGCAAGAGTTGAAGAAACAGGGAGGTTCTCAATACCTACGAAGGGCATTGCATTTGTGTGGAGAAACCATCAAGAAACATCAGGATTACAAAGTTCAAGATGGCAGGTGCAGTGACCCTCCACCTACTGCTAAGATATATAGGGGTCCTTTTGGTAAGCTGCAGTAAGAGATGGCCTTAGGACGCTCTTACGCGGGTCTTTCCCCTGCACTAAGGCCATTTTTACTAAGGCCATGAGAAAGGGTTATTATATGGCTGCCTTCTAATGTTAGCATTAGTGTAGGCCAGAGACTGTAAAAGCAGTTAGCTTAGCGGGGTTTAAAAAGAGGTTTGGATAGCTTCCTAAAAGAAAAGTCAATAATGGGCTTGGGGAAAAATCCACTGCTTATTTGTAGGATAAGCAGCATAAAATGTATTGAACTTTTTCGGGATCTTGCCAGGTATTTGTGACCTGGATTGGCCACTGTTGGAAACAGGATGCTGGGCTTGATGGACCTTTGGTCTGTCTCAGTATGGCAATACTTATGTACTTGGGATTCTGAATGGAATCTTGCTACTGTTTGGGGTTCTACATGGAATGTTGCTACACTTTGAAATTCTGCATGGAATCTTGTTATTCTTTAGAATTCTAGAATCTTGCTACTCTTTGGGGTTCAACTGGTTAGGACAGGAATGCCCACTCTCTGCCCCTGATGCCCCCACTGGCACTGGATAAGAAGTGAAACAAATCCTGCCCAAACTCCCATGCACAGGAATTATCTCATGCAGATAGGACAAACTTTGGCTTCTGCAGGGTGTATGCACATCATTTAAGGTACCTTTGCCCAGCATCAGTGGTGTATCCATTCAAGGTGCGTGTGTTGCGTATGCTGCACCCCCCCACCCCCACCCCCATCAGTCCATCCTTTTTCCTTCTCACAGTCCCTTCCCAGCCCCTCAAAGCTCTCACAATTCCCTTCTTCCCCCCACTCTCTTCATTCCTTAAAATCACCTCCAGTCTTTGCCCGGGCAGTGGCATAGCCAGACAACAGATTGTGGGTGGGCCTAGGCAAGAAGTGGGTGGGCACCAAGTGTTCTCCCTCCCACCACCACTATCACCACCACCACCACCAAGAAAATATCTCAGCTGGCAGGAAAATGCTTCTTTCCACCTTGGCAGTCTGCAGAAGGCATGCGCTGAAAACTGAGCATGCGCAGGTTCCGGTATCGTTGAGAGAAGCGTTTTTGTTACCGTTAGGCGGAAGTCTTCAGCTGGCGGAGCTTGAGATCCCCACCAGCAACTGATAAACGTGTGCTACTGCTGGGTGGACCTAAGCCCTAAGTGGGTGGGCCCTGGCCCACCCAGGCCCACCTGTGGCTACGCCACTGCAACGCTCATAGGCTGTCTGCGGCCTGCACCGGGGCTTTCTCTCTGAACCGTCCCGCCCCCTTCTGACACAACTACCTGTTTTCTGAAGGGCAGGATGGTCACTTTTAAATTAAGTATCCTGTGAACGGAGAGCAGAAATAGCGTAGAAAAACCTGTACACAGCAGTTTGCTCTGACAGTTTTTGAAATGGTGCAGTTTTCCCTAAATATTTCATTTCCTGCAACATCTGAAAGGGGAAAAAGATCCATAGCAAACGCCAGACATTGTGCAAGTGAGAAGCACGTGTGTAAATCACGCCTACAAACGACCCTACAGCAGTGCTTGCAAATTTCTTCACTTGCACAGAATTTTCCTTAACTGAAAGATGCTGGAAATTTAAACCTTTGGGAAAGGCGCAATGTTTTTAAAATTGGGCAAGCCAGCTGACATTTATTCATTTATTTATTTGTGACATTTATATCCCACATTATCCCAAACAAGTTTGAGTTCAATGTGGCTTACAATGAACGGTATAGGATACATAACAAAGAATAATGCATAAGAAAGTAATTTGTTGTAAGAATCCAATTTTGCAAATTTAGAAAATCTATAATGAGTGAGAAATTGTACATGAAGCAAAGAGAAACGCTTAAATCTGGCCCTAAGACTGTTTCTGCTTCTATTTTCAAACGTGTAGAATCTGAACGGTCAACCTAAGCATGGGAAAGTGCTTTCAGCACCTTTCATCCAGGCATTGAGCTGACTCTGTGGGTGCTTCAGCACCCCTAATATTGAGAAAATTCCTTGTATGTGTCCAGGGAGGGGTTATTTCCATTGGGCTTAGCACCCCCAAGAATTTTGAAATGCTGGCTCCTATGCACCCAGGTTGTGTATGATTCCAGATCTAATCCTTTAACTCACCCTGGGAGTTGAGGCTTGACCTGTATTAATGCTGTCAGGGGTAAAGGAAAATCAACCGGTGACCCTTTGCCCCTATTTGCAAGAGCAAAGGAATGTCCTTGTGTGTCCCATGTCCATCAAAGGTCCAGGGGAAAAGTCATTTTTGAATGGTTTAATCTCAGAGCAAAGAGAACCTGGTGAGATACCTACAGGGGTCTGGTAAACAGAGAGGAAGCCACCTGTGTTTTGCTATAAAACGTGCACATTTGCAGCTCCTCCATGTGGGATTCTCATTCAACCACTTGCGTTGCTGACTCTCCTGCGTGTCAATGGAGTCTCCCTTACACCCTACATCAAAGGGGTTTCCAGTCTGATCCCATGCGTCAACCTTAATGGTGTCCTATTGAGAAGACATTCAGTTAAGTCCAATATCTCATTTGGACCTTTTTTGACACTTGCTATTCTGCCAGGGAATGGGTCAGATTCTTGTGAGTAATGTATCTTTTTTATTTTTATTTATTTATTTGTTGCATTTGTACCCCACGTTTTCCCACCTATTTGCAGGCTCAATGTGGCTTACATAGTACCGTGAAGGCGTTCGCCAACTCCAGTAGAGAAACAAAGACATAGTGATGTTGTATTCTAATAAGGTTCATAGTTACAGAGACATTGGGAATCGTAGAGAAGAAGAGATATATAGTGTTCATTACGAGCTTGGGTTACGTTGTGTTGCAGGGTTTAGGCACTTAAGTAACTAGACTAAAAGCATCACCTTTTTTAAATCTTTTGATTACAGGCTTTATCAAAAAATGTTCAATGTGAGTTATAATATAAAACTCAATAAAACCCAAATTATACCAAATCAGTAAAATAAAATTTAACAAAAGTTTTAATGATTTCATTACTCTGTTGTGTGCCACAAAACCCAAATCACTACAGTACATTACAGGAATTGCCTAGGATCAATATGCAACTATACAGGTCAATATGCAAAACTGAGATCCTCAATTTAAATACTTATTTTCAGGCAAACACAGGGGGGGGGGGGGGGCCTGTCCACCTTTATAGCTGAAAGCTCACCTAAATGTATTTTAAATTTTGTTCTACTGTTCACCTGCCTTGATTTAAGCCCTCAGGGGGTAAATTCTGTGAGGAGCCATAGAATGTGGTAAAGGCGGTTAGCTTAGTGGAGTTTAAAAAAGTTTTGGACTGCTTCCTAAAGGAAAGGTCCATAGACCGTTATTAAATGGACTTGGGGAAAATCCACTATTTCTGGGATAAGCAGTATAAAATGTTTTGTACATTTTTGTGATCTTGCCGGGTATTTGTGACCTGGATTGGCCACTGTTGGAAACAGGATGCTGGGCCTGATGGACCTTTGGTCTTTCCCAGTATGGCAATACTTATGTACTTTTGTACATATGAGCCTCCTAGATGCAGGCATGTGTACATGAACAGATATGTAAGCGGTTTCCGGCAATGTGCTATTCTTTAACTACATTTACTCCAGCAGGTGTGGATAGCAGGATCTAGCAAACCTTGAAGAATGGTTCAGGGATTGGCAACTAAGATTTAATGATAAAAAATGCAGGATCATGCATTCGGGCTGCAAAAATCCACGGGAACGATATCGTATGAGGAGGGGAGGGGGGTGAAGTGCTTCTGTGTATGAAGGAAGAGCGGGGCTTGGGTGTGATCATATCTGATGATCTTAAGGTAGCTAAGCAAGTAGAAAACGTGGCAGTCAATGCCAGAAGAATGCTCAGGTGCGTAGGGAAAGGAATGGCTAGTAGGAAAAAGGAGGTGATGATGTCCGTCTATAAGACTCTAGTGAGACCTCATTTAGAAAATTGTGTACAATTCTGGAGCTGACCCAATATGACTATTCTTATGTTCTTATGTAAGTAATGAAGCTACTGTATGGGAAAGAAAGCCAGCAGATCAATGTCACAACAAAAAGATTTTATTGAAGATACCGTGTATGAACAAATCGCCCGACACAGGCCGTGTTTCGCCCACCTAGGACTGCGTCAGGGGCTAATTTGAAACCTTCGTAGCAAGATTCTAGAATCCCAAGGAGTAGCAAGATTCCGGAATCCCAAAGAGTAGCAAAATTCTGTGCAGAATCCTGAAGAGTAGCAAGATTCCGGAATCCCAAAGACTACTACTACTACTGCCCATCTTCAAGTCTTTGCTTAAAGCCCACCTCTTCAATGCTGCGTTCGGCACCTAACCCTTACCGTTCAGTGAATCCAGACTGCCCCAATTTGACTGCCCCGATCGGACCGACCGTTCACTTGTCTATTAGATTGTAAGCTCTTTGAGCAGGGACTGTCTCTCTTTGTTAAATTGTACAGCGCTGCGTAACCCTAGTAGCGCTCTAGAAATGTTAAGTAGTAGTAGTAGTAGTAGTACTTATCATTTCTATAGCACTACTTTATGTACACAGCGCTGTACACTTGAACATGAAGAGACAGTCCCTGCTCGACAGAGCTTACAATCTAATTAGGACAAACAAAACAAACGAGATAAGGAAATATTAAAGTGAGGGTGATAAATAAGGGTTCTGAACAAGTGAATAAGGGTTAGGAGTTAAAAGCAGCATCAAAAAGGTGGGCTTTTAGCTTAGATTTGAAGACGGCCAGAGATGGAGCTTGACGTACCAGCTCAGACAGTCTATTCCAGGCATATGGTGCAGCAAGATAAAAGGAACGGAGTCTGGAGTTAGCAGTGGAGGAGAAGGGTGCAGATAAGAGAGATTTAACCAGTGAATGGAGTTCCCAGGGAGGAATGTAGGGAGAGATGAGAGTGGAGAGGTACTGAGGAGCTGCAGAGTGAATGCACTTATAGGTCAATAAGTCAAGAATACTCACTTTGCACCCAGTTTTTAGGCATCTTAACGTTTAGCGTCCTTTACTGAACTGAGCCCTAAACTTCCTGTGCAACAGACCAAAATCAGAATTATCCAATTGTTTAATCCATCTCAATAGGTTAATTTTAAAGGCACAAATCGTGCTTCCTGGAATCCTTTGTCCAAGTCTAGTATCAATAGACTGTTTGGATTTCCAGCTTTCGTACACCTTCACATATCAGTCAGTCAGTGAGTTTGTCTAGGATACACCTCCGATAGGTAGGACTTCAAGCCTAAAGTAATAAAAAGTAGAGAAAAGAAGGGGGAAAATGGAACGCACAGGTTCTGCTGAATCCTAGATGCTCCAAGGTTATTTTTGGCCGCTCTTAGTGCTTCTGGAGGACCTGTGATGTGATGATGTTTGAATGTTTTCTGACTTGTGATTCAAGTTAAGTGATGTTGATAAGGGGAAGTACCAGACAGAGATTAAAATGGAAAGGACACACAGATAGGAGAGAGGCCTGGTAAAAACTGAAGTGGTCTTTGATGTTTCTAGTGCCACTTGCCCCCACTCTGCTTTGCCTCTTGAGCTCTTAAAGGGTCTGATTTCCAAGCCACTTGGAAGCTTCTAAAGAATTGACTTAATAGAAGGTGCTACTGTTTCAGACCTTCCTTCTTTACTCTGGCGGCCATTTTTGTTTTCAGCTTTATCATCATCTGAGCGTAGACTGCAAAGACCATTCTTTTAGAGCGAGGCCCTTTGAAATTTATTTTTTTAAACCTACTAAAAACCTGTTCAAAATGTTTTCCTCTGCAATCAATTAAAATCCACTTACTAAGTGCATTTATAAGCATCACTGTACCCAGACAGACCCTCAAGCCCATCATCCTGTTTCCAACAGTGACCAATCCATGTCCCAAGAACCCGGTAATCCCAAAAGAGTCAAATAAATTTTTCCAAGTCTACCTTGATGGTAGTTTTTGGACTTTTGTTTTAGGAGTTTGTTCAAACCTCTCTTAAACACTGTTACACTAACTGCATTTACTGCATTCTCATGTGACAAATTACATCACGTAGTATAGTTCAGGTTCCTCTTTTCCAAGTGCATGACTTTGCACTTGCTCACATTAAATGTCATCTGCCAATTTGGATGCCTAATCTCCCAGTCTCGTAATTTTTCAAAATCCTCTTGATATTTAACAACTTTGAATAACTTTGTTTTATTAGCAAATTTATTTACCTCATTAGTTACACCCATCTCTAAATCATTTAGAAATATGTTAAAAAGCAATGGTCTGCCAGCACAGACCCCTGGGAAACCCCACTATCTACTGACCATTTAACCCTACTCTCTGTTTTCTATCATTTAACCAGTTTTTAATCCACAGTAGAACACTACCTCCTATCCCATGACTCTCCAATTTCTTCTGGAGTCTTTCACGAGGTACTTGGTCAAATGCCTTTTGACAATCCAGATACACAATATTGACCGGCTCACCTTTATTCACATGTTTGTTCACCTCTTCAAAGAAATGTAGTAGATTGGTGAGGCAAGATTTCCCTTCACTAAATCCATGTTGACTTTCAGGCTTATTTTCGAAAGAGAAGGACGCCCATCTTTCGACACAAATCGCAAGATGGGCATCCTTCTCACAGGGTCGCCCAAATCGGCATAATCGAAAGCCGATTTTGGGCGTCCTCAACTGCTTTCCATCACGGGGATGACCAAAGTTCACTGGGGCGTGTCGGAGGCATAGCAAAGGCGGGACTGGGGTGTGCCTAACACATGGGCATCCTCGACCCATAATTGAAAAAAGAAGGGCGTCCCTGACAAACACTTGGATGACTTTACCTGGTCCTTTTTTTCTTACGACCAAGTCACAAAAATGTGCCCTAACTGACCACATGACCACCGGAAGGAATTGGGGATGACCTTCCCTTATTCCCCCAGTGGTCAATAACCCCCTCCCACCCTCAAAAAAATTTAAAAAATATTTTTTCCAGCCTCTATGTCAGCCTCAAATATCATACCCAGCTCCATGATAGCTGTATGCAAGTCCCTGGAGCAGTTTTAGTGGGTGCAGTGCACTTCAGGCAGGCGGACACAGGCCCATCCCCCTCCCTACCTGTTACACTTGTGGTGGTAAATATGAGCCCTTCAAAACTCACCAGAAACCCACTGTACCCACATGTAGGTGCCCCCTATGGTAGTGGTGTACAGTTGTGGGGAGTGAGTTTTGGGGGGCTCAGCACACAAGGTAAAGGAGCTATGCACCTGGGAGCAATTTATGAAGTCCACTGCAGTGCCCCCTAGGGTGCCCGGTTGGTGTCTTGGCATGTCAGGGAGCACTACAAATGCTGGCTCCTCCCACGACCAAAGGGCTTGGATTTGGTTGTTTCTGAGATGGGCGTCCTTGGTTTCCATTATCGCCGAAAATCGGGGACGACCATCTCTAAGGACGACCGTCTCTAAGGTCGACCTAAATTTCGTGATTTGGGCATCCCCGACTGTATTATCGAAATGAAAGATGGACACCCATCTTTTTTCGATAATACAGGTTTCCCCGCCCCTTCGCCGGGACGTCCTGCGAGGACGTCCTCAGGAAAACTTGGGTGCCCCGTTCGATTATGAACCTCCACGTCTCATTAATCCATGCTTTTGAATATGCTTTGTAATATTGTTCTTTATAATAGTCTCTACCATTTTGTCCAGCACCAACGTCTGACTCACCGGTCTATTGTCCACCCTCCAATCTGCCAGTACCATGCTTGATTTGTTTTTTTTTTAAATGTATTTATTATTAGCATTTATTTTAAAATTCTTAATGGACTGGCTTCTCACATGATTTCTTTTTCTCTCGGCAAGGACTCGTTTAGATTCAATGATTGATGTTTCTTACATTTTCCATCACCCAAAAGAGTTCTTTTTAATAAAATGCTCACGATTTCTTCCCATTCCAGGCACTTTACTCTTGGAACAATCTACCTTTATTTATTAAACAACAGTCTTTTTATCACACGTTCTGTAAATATTTAAAAGCTCATTTATTTAATCTGGGTTAGCTGTACAAGAGATCCAACCATTAGCTATTATTTAACTGTGTATTTTTAAGCTAATGTAAACCACTTTGGATCAACTCCAGGGATTAAGCTGTTTATCAGTGCTTTAGATTAATAGATTTGCAATTTCATTTTTTAGTTCTCTCAGTAAGCTTGGGACAATTACATAGAATCTGTAAGGAGGAGGAATGGATAGTGGATAGCATGGATGAGCAGACTGGATTGGCCATGTGGCCTTTATCCGCCTTCATTTTTCTATGTTTCTAAGTACTCTGGGGTGCATATCATTTGGTTCAGGTGATTTTGTTACTCTTTAGTTTTTCAATTTGCCTGTTACATCTTCTAACTTTACAGAGATTAGTTTCAGTTCCTCCTACTTATCACAATTAAATACCATTTTTGGTATGTGTCTCCTCCATATCTTCCTGAGTGAAGACCGAATTCAATTAGGCTATCTGCTGTGGCTTTATCCTCCCTGAGTGCCTCTTTTAACCCTTGATCTTCTAGTGGTCCAACTGATTGTGTTACCAGCATGTGGATAAAGGTGAGCCAGTATGTAGATTTTCAGAAAGCTTTTGATAAATTTCCTCATGAGAGTCTCCTGAGGAAATTAATGTCATGGGATAGGAGGCAAGGATCTGGTGTGGATTAGGAATCGGTTATTGGACAGAAAACAGAGGGTAGGGTTAAATTATTAATTTCTCTCAATGGAGGAGGGTGAACAGTGGAGTGCCGTGGGGATCTGTATTGGGACGGGTGCTTAAATTTGCAGATGATACATAACTATTCAAGGTTGTTAAAACACATGCGGACTGTGAAATATTGCAGGAAGACCTTAGGAAATTGGAAGACTGGGCATCCAAAAGGCAGATGAAATTTAATGTGGACAAATGCAAGGTGATGCACATTGGAAAGAATAATCCGAATCATAGTTACCTGATGCTAGGGTCCACCTTGGGGGTCAGCACTCAAGAAAAAGATCTAGGTGTCATTGTAGATAATACGCTGAAATCTTCTGCTCAGTGTGCGGTGGCGGCCAAAAAAGCAAACAGGATGCTAGAAATTACTAGGAAAGAGATGGTGAATAAGAACAAAATTACTATAATGCCTTTGTATCACTCCATGGTGCGACCGCACCTTGAGTATTGCGTTCAGTTCTGGTCACCGTGCCCGTATCTCAAAAAAGATATAGCAGAATTAGAAAAGGTTCAAAGAAGAGTGACTAAAATGATAAAGGGGATGGAACTCCTCTCGTAAGAGGAAAGGGTTAAGAGGATAGGGCTCTTCAGCTTGGAAAAGAGACAGTTGAGGGGAGAGATGATTGAGGTCTACAAAATCCTGAGTGGTGTAGAGCGAGTAGAAGTAAATCAATTTTTTACTCATTCCAAAAGTACAAAGACTAGGAGGAAATATTTTTTCACTCAATGAATAGTTAAACTCTGGAACTCTTTGCCGGAGGATGTGGTAACAGTGGTTAGCGTATCTGGGTTTAAAAAAGGTTTGGATAAATTCCTCTAGGAAAAGTCCATAGTCTGCTATTGAGACAGACATGGGGAAGCAACTGCTTGCCCCGGGATTGGTAGCATGGAATGTTGCTACTCTTTGGGATTCTGAATGGAATCTTGTCACTCTTTAGGATTCCAGAATCTTGCTATTCTTTGGGGTTCTACATGGATTGTTGCTATTCTTTGAGATTCTGCATGGAATCTTGTCACTCTTTAGGATTCCAGAATCTTGCTATTCTTTGGGGTTCTACATGGAATGTTGCTACTCTGAGATTCTGCATGGAATCTTGTCACTCTTTAGGTTTCCAGAATCTTGCTATTCTTTGGGGTTCGACATGGAATGTTGCTACTCTTTGAGATTCTGCATGGAATCTTGTCACTCTTTAGGTTTCCAGAATCTTGCTATTCTTTGGGGTTCGACATGGAATGTTGCTACTCTTTGAGATTCTGCATGGAATCTTGTCACTCTTTAGGATTCCAGAATCTTGCTATTCTTTGGGGTTCTACATGGATTGTTGCTATTCTTTGAGATTCTGCATGGAATCTTGTCACTCTTTAGGATTCCAGAATCTTGCTGTTCTTTGGGGTTCGACATGGAATGTTGCTACTCTTTGAGATTCTGCATGGAATCTTGTCACTCTTTAGGTTTCCAGAATCTTGCTATTCTTTGGGGTTCGACATGGAATGTTGCTACTCTTTGAGATTCTGCATGGAATCTTGTCACTCTTTAGGATTCCAGAATCTTGCTATTCTTTGGGGTTCTACATGGATTGTTGCTATTCTTTGAGATTCTGCATGGAATCTTGTCACTCTTTAGGATTCCAGAATCTTGCTATTCTTTGGGGTTCTACATGGAATGTTGCTACTCTGAGATTCTGCATGGAATCTTGTCACTCTTTAGGTTTCCAGAATCTTGCTATTCTTTGGGGTTCGACATGGAATGTTGCTACTCTTTGAGATTCTGCATGGAATCTTGTCACTCTTTAGGTTTCCAGAATCTTGCTATTCTTTGGGGTTCGACATGGAATGTTGCTACTCTTTGAGATTCTGCATGGAATCTTGTCACTCTTTAGGATTCCAGAATCTTGCTATTCTCTGGGGTTCTACATGGAGTGTTGCCACGATTTGGGTTTCTGCCAGGTACTTGTGATCGGGCTTGGCCATTGTTTGGAAAACAGGATACTGAGCTAGATGGACCACTGGTCTGACCCAGTAAGGCTACTCTTATGTACTTAAAAAGGTTTTAAGTGTTTATGCCTATGAGGCAAGCTTGTCAGGTGTTTGACTTGCTATTCCTTATGTTGTTTCCTATTATCTTCAATTGGTCCTTCTTCCATTTTCTGATGAATGTTCTTTTAGCTCTAATAGTCTCCTTCACCTCACCGTTTAACCATGGTGGCTGTCATTTGGCCTTCCACTTTTTTTTAAATACATACAATATATCTGTCCTGGGCTTTCAGGATGGGATTTTTGAACAATGTCCACACCTGATGTAAACTTTTGACCTTGGCAGCTGTTTCCCTAATCTGTTTTAGACGATTTCCTCATTTTATCATTGTGTCCTGTTTGAAAGTTGAATTCTAACATAGTGGATTTCCTTTATGTACTTACTCCAGTTATTCAATCAAATTTGCTCATGTTATGATCAACCATTACCTCTTGCCCCACATCACGTGTTCCACAAGGTCTAAATCTAGACTTGCTTCCCTCTTGCCAGTTCCTGAATTAGCTTCTCCATGGAGAAGTCATTTATTTCATCTGGAAACTTTACCTCCCTAGTATGCCTTGATGTTACATTTATCAAGTCAATATTGGGGTAATTGAAATCGAGAAGATCTGAGAAAAGAGCTTTGCTCTGCTCTGGAGAAAAAAAAGACCTCACACTCACCCACAAGTTGCGGTGGTGATCAGCTTACTATATTCGTCAGTCAAAAATAAAAACTCATCAACAATTCAAAAACAAGTGAAATCAAACCACCCCACCCCCTTTTTTATTTTACTGGTAAATGTCCATCAGCCCCCCATTTCCGGAGCTAGCAGGCCGCAGAGGGATACCCAGCAGTAATCGAGCAGCGTCGCGCTCTGCCCATTACCGCAGGGTTAGCGCGTAAGTCCTTACCGCCTCCTCAATGGGTGGTGGTATGTGCTCCCCTTCTCCCCGAAATGGCTGCATGGCAAGTGCAAACTTACCGAACGGCCATTTCATTTTTGGTTGTCTTCACCCACTGCGGTAAAAGGGGCCCTGGCGTGCGGTAAAACCAGCTGGCCTCTTTTACCGCAGCTTAGTAAGTACCTGCCCAAAGTATCGGTGGGATTTGAATCTTGGCTTCCCTGGTTTTCAGCCCACTGTTCCAAGCATTAGACTAGTCTTTCATTGATGAAGTTCCCCCCAAAAGTCTCATATTTGGGATTAGGTGTCCTGTTATTAGTACATTGACTGAGCCCTGCTCCTCCCCCCTCCCCCCCCCCCCCCCCCAATAGTTTGTTTGTTGTTTTTCTTGACTAGTGACTCCATAAACATTTAATGGATTTTGTGATTTTTTTTTTGGCAATTAGAGTTTTGAAGAATTTTTGCCTTTTCCCCAGTGAGGCCCATTTTGTTCTGGGGGAAACTGTAAACTCCAGCTTCCTTCAAGAAGAGCTGAGGGCAATATTTATAGGATGTGAGTCTGTCCTAGGCCAAGTGTATAAATAATCGTTTTTGGCACAAGAGGAACAGCGGAAAGGCCAACAGGCTGACTGCTGGGAGAGTGAAGTCTCGATATGAAATCCAGATGATGATTCAGAGAATTAACAGGCTCCTGGGACACAAAAAAAATGAAGCCAGAAAGTTTTCAGTGTCAGCAGAAAAAAAAAAAAAAGTCAACTCTGTCTGCATTTCCTCAAAAATTAAAAAAAAGCAGGAGGAATCTTTTCTTCTAGATAAGCAGACCTTCCCCACCCTACCCCCCCTTCACTCTGTCTAAAGAATTTACCCAGGACAAAGTCTGAGTCTTTCCGTATGAAGTAGCACAAAATTTCCACTAAGGGCCCTTCCAGAAACAGGGTTCAAGATGTTCATTGGGGAGGTGGGGGTTCTTTCTCCACAACGAAAAAGGAGTCACTTACAGCAGACAGAAGAGATTTGCCATTCACCATCATGTCATGGTGTCTCCTTACTGCAGAAGCTGGGAAGATGCCTGCGATGGATTGGCTCTGGCCTCTCTGGACTGGCGTCATGCTATTGTTGGGATGGGGGAGGAGGGTTGAAGCATGCACTGAGTTTTAGGACTCAGCTGCGTCCACGTCCCAATCTGAAGTGCATTTCTAAGGGTAAAATGAACACCTACCCTCTAATTCTATAAACTTGAGTGCACAATTTTACGCTAAGGACCAGATGAAGGAAATGGCGCCCAAAGAAATTCCGCATGTTGCACTATTCTATAAAAGGTGCTCTGAGTTTGTGCGCCGTTCATACAATAGAGCTTAGAGTCAGTTTCCACGCCAAACTTTGGGCGCAAGGATTTACACCAACTGGTATAAATCCTGGCGTGTAAGTTAGGCACAGTTCCCCAGTATTCAGTAATACTGTTCGCATCTTTAGTGAACGCACTTGAGCCGTCCATACCCCTTCCATGGCCACGCCCCCTTTTCAGTTGCACACTGAAATATTTGCACGGGGATCTTGCTAGAATAGCACTTAGCATGATGCATGTTCAAATCCAAATTGGTGCCAATTAGTACCAATAATTCACTATTGACAGTAACTGACTCATTAGCTAATATAGTTGTGCACGCATTTCAGAATAGTGTGCAATTTTGCGCATGTAATATTGGGCGCCATACATAGAATCTGGGGGTTAGTGCACAATGCTGGCCATACAAGTTATAGAATAATGCCAGTTGTGCGTGCAGCATAATAATTAGTTGCTAATTGCCATTAACTACTAATTATTGGCTTTAATTGGTGTTAATTGGTGCTGATTGGCACTAATTAGCAATTATATGCATAACTGCGCTTAGTCGGGAGTCTGTAAATTGCGTTAGAAGTATGCCCAGCAATTATGCATACAGGTTACAGAATACTAGTAGTAGCATGCGAGCGTTTGTATCAGCCCTTGCCAATTCTGGTCACCGCATCTCCAAAAAGATATAGTGGAATTAGAAAAGGTGCAGAGAAGGGCGATGAAAATGATAAAGGGGATGGGATGACTTCCCTATGAGGAAAGGCTAACGCGGCTAGGGCTCTTCAGCTTGGAGAAAAGGCGGCTGAGGGAAGATATGATACAGGTCTATAAAATAATGAGTGGAGTGGAACGGGTAGACGTGAAGCATCTGTTTACGCTTTCCAAAAATACTAGGACTAGGGGGCATGCGATGAAGCTACAAAGTTGTAAATTTAAAATGAATCAGAGAAAAGTTTTCTTCACTCAATGCGTAATTCAACTCGGGAATTTGTTGCCAGAAAATGTGGTAAAGGCGGTTAGCTTAGCAGAGTTTTAAAAAGGTTTGGACAGCTTCCTAAAGGAAAAGTCCATAGACCATTATTAAATTGGACTTGTGGAAAATATTTCTGGGCTAAGCAGCGTAAAATGTTTTGTACTTTTTTGGGGATCTTGCCAGGTATTTGTGACCTGGATTGGCCACTGTTGGAAACAGACCTTTGGTCTGTCCCAGTATGACAATACTTATGAATTTGCAGGAGCCCATCCTTCCTCAAGAAGGAAGGACTTTATTGGAGGGCATTTAGCAGATACAGCATTTTAAGGGGACAACTGGAAAACTCTGTAAGAGGGTCTGTACAGGGGCAAGCACCATCAGGTCAGACTGAGAGTCTCCTAACCTGTACAGAGTTCTGAAGGACCATCGCTTGAGATGCTGGCCTAGAGTTTAAACACTTCTCCCCGTTACCTCTAATCAGCACTGCAGTGAAAAGGTTACCCAAGCAGACTCTCTTACAGTATCAGTTCAGAGTTAAACTTCCCTTGCCTTTTAATCAAGAGGTCTTTATGAGCTTTTAATGTGTTTTTCCAAAGTAAATAGAAGTGGAGAAACTGCCCTTGGATTACATGAAATCAGCTTGTTCTCTCAAACAACAATGAAGCCAGCAGGCGGCAGATGGCTTTTAATTGTTAAATGGTTAATTAATCTACAGGCTATGTGCCCAGACAGTGGGGGTTCCTTCATTATACATTCTGGCCCTTATAACCTTGGCATTAAAATTCATTAGAGTGGATGTTTAAAAAAAGAAACATGGACAGCTGGGATTATCACAGAAACTTTTACCTTGCCGCGTCTAATGGGGATTTATACCTCTCTTATTCTGGCTTTCTAGAGAGTCACATCCACCCCCCCCCCCTCCACTTCTAAACATCTGAAAGACTGGACCCCCCACTCCTTAGGAATCTCAATCCAACCCTACAGCACCCTATAAACACCAGTAATAAACTGTGTTAATTCCACCCATGGGTGCCCCTCTGATTTTAAAACACTCCTTCCTATCCTTAGATCTGCTGATTCTACATGGAAAAGCTACCTTGGAGATTGTTATCAACCAGGGCCTGGCAACTCACTTTGCAATGGGGCCTCACAGAGGAATTTAACCATTTGTTTTCTAGAAACTCCCTTTGTAAAACAGGTTTCCTGGTCTTTAAAATATTAACATCTGAGGCAGCGAATTAAGTTTCAGACCACAGACTGAACTGAATAAAATGCACTTTTAATTAAGTGTTCACGGAGCATTTCACAGCACACCTTCGAGCTAACCCAGCACCGAGGCCGATGCAAAAACCTTGGGGGTCGTTATTCAGACCTTGGGATAGAGCCCAGCTACGGTGGTCAGCCCGAATATTCAATGCCAGGTCGTTTCCAGTGACCAGTATTAAATATCTGGTTTATTTTTGGCTGGTTAACCTTGGTGGGTCAGGGACTTTATTGAGACTCCTGCATAAGGGAAGAAAGCGGGTGTTGTCATTATTTTCAACAAAATGCTTCTACTGAAATCTGTATAAGAGATGAAGGCTTTCAGCAAGGCATGAGGTGTTGTATATTTTGTTGGCGGGAGAAGTGTTTTCATATTTTTGGGAATGGTGTTTAATAATGTGTGAGTTATTTTTCATTTGATTATATTTTGGAATTTATGAAATTATTTCTGTAAACTGCTTTAAACTGACACAGAAGCTTAGCGGAGATTGGGTGGCAGAGCCGGTGGTGGGAGGCGGGGCTAGTGCTGGGCAGACTTCTACGGTCTGTGCCCAGAAAATGGCAGATACAAATCAAGGTTAGGTATACACATATGAGTTTATCTTGTTGGGCAGACTGGATGGACCGTGCAGGTCTTTATCTGCCGTCATCTACTATGTTACTAGAAGCGGTATAGACATTTTTAATAAAGATAAAGAAAGATTAACTGGCTAAGTTAATATTTGGAGATAGGTGGCGTCAGTGGCGTAGGAAGGGGGGCGGTCCGCCCCGGGTGCACGCACTGGGGGGGGGGGGGGTTGTCGGCTCGCTGGTTCTCTGCTCTTTCTGCCCCGGAAAAAGGTTACTTCCTGTTCCGGGGCAGAGAAAGCAGGGAAGCAGCAGAGCCGACGCAGCTCCCAGTGACATGCACTGGGGGCAGATCGGCCCTCCCGCCTGCCCCCCGCTGCAAGGTAGGGTGCGTTTTTTTTGGGGGGAGGGTGCGTTTCGGGGGTGGGTGCACTCCGGAGGAAGGGGGCGCCGTGCCCTGCACCCGGGGGGGGGGGGTGGGCAGCGGGGGGACCCGCCCTGGGTGTCAGGCACCCTCGCTATGGCACTGGGTGGTGTGAAGAAACAGTGTTTTAAGTCTGTAAAATGTATTGGATATTTTCCTGCCTTGATTATGTCTTGAAATGTATTTCTCCTGTTTGGCCAGTAGGTGGCGTTTCTTTGCTGTTAAAGGGAACTGAATCTTCTTTTTCTTTAACACAAGCAGGAAGCAAGCAGCAGTATACTTTCAAATCTTGTTGACTGGGCTCTGATTGGCTCAGGAGCTCATTTCCTTTAGAGTGTACTAATTTTGCCTCCAGTCTTAGCCTGGGAGAAGAGAGGGACAGATCTCTTTGCTAAGGCTCTGTGAACAGTTATATATCCTGATTTTCCCAGGTACTATTGAGACAGTGTGTGGATGTCTAGTTAATGTTATAATTGATCCATATTTCAGTTACCTGTTATTGTTCTGCTGATTGCACATTGTTGTTCATTGTTCAGTTTTTTAAGACAATAAATAATTTAGTTTATTGTCTCTTTGCCTGGACTGATAAAGAATCCTGGTGGTTTGTGTGTTGGGCGTGTGAGTGCTTCCTGGGAACTGTGGGACCTCTGGGAGTATGGCCCCAGTAACGTAGAAATCACTGGGGATAATTTGAGAGTGGGAGACTCGCCCAGAGGCGAGTGGGAGGAGGGTACCAGTATACAGCACGAGCGGCAGGTGCAGGCAGACCTGAGCTGTGCTGGGGACAGACATTCTAAGTGGCCACGGGGTAACCCCAAGGCAGGTGGCTGGGCGTTTCATGACAGCTGGCTAGATTTAAACCAGCTGAAGATACTCCAGCTATTTACGTGGCCGCTTACAATGGCCGGCTATACACTGAATACTCGGGGATATAACCGGCTGTCTGCTAGCCACTAGCCAGGAATACTCAGTGGAAATAGCTGGTTATCCCCCGCGGAATATCGCCGGATAGCCGGTTAGGTGCTATTTAACCGTTGAGGAACCGTTCCTGGCTGGTTAAATGGTTTTCAATATCAGGGGGGGGGGGCTTGTATTGGACTGTGCACACGGCTTCCTAATGCAAGAGTAATGTCAATACAGTAACGAAACAGTATGCAAAAAAGGCCCCCGATTCAAGGAAATGTGCAGGAACCCAGAAGAGAACACCAGGGCTCGCAGGGCTTGATGCACAAATCAGCACCCAGAGTTACATGTGATACTTGTGCATAAAATGTTGGTGATACCAATATTTCCACGCAGAATAAATTCCAGTGCACCCAGCCACATGTACCGGTGCAGTTTTTATTTTTTGTGCCTGCAACTCTCAACAATCCTGCAGTTTGCTTCTTGTTCCAGCACACCTCCCCCTCAGTTCTGTCTTTTCCTTTCGCCCAGGCTCTTAATAGAAACCACAGAAAATTGTGGCTCAATGCGCTGGCAGTAAACCCAAGAAAAAGGCATGAAATCCTCATTAATGCTGACTGCAGAAGAATGAGCTAACCTGTTATGCCTCCTGATACCTGGAATTAAAGGCCCGGCCTTGAGCTCAGCCTTATGGTCTCCTGCGTATTTCTCTGCGTCTGCGCTGAACAGCTAATAGCTTCATTAACTTGGATTCAAGTGTGGTGTGTGTTGGTGTCTGTGGTTGGCTTGTGTGTAAAGCTCATTTTTGCGTGGTGTGTCCTCGAATTTGGGCGCTAAATCTGAGTTAACCAGTGCTCAAGGCCTAGAGCATTTACTGACTCAGCCCCACAATGACCGAGAGAAATTTTATATCCTCTGTCCTTCTAGCCAGGGTCTGAGAGAAACACGTATGGGGGGATTCAGAAGTCATGTCAATGCCAGCTAGGATTTTTATTTTTTTTTAAATACATACTGTATGTATTTTCTCTTGCACAATGAGAATATAAGAACATAAACATTGCCATACTGGGACAAACCAAAGGTCCATCAAACCCCAGTATCCTGTTTCCAATGGTGGCCAATCCTGGTCCAAGTACCTGGCAAGATCCCAAGTAAAACAGATTTTATGCCGCTCATCCTAAAAATAAGCAGCGGATTTTCCCAAGTCCATCTTAATAATGGCTTATGGACTTTTCGTTTTAGGAAGTGGTTCAAACCTTCTTTAAACCTTTCTAAGCTAAATGCTTTTTACCACATTCTCTGGCAACGAATCCCAGAGTTTAATTACACGTTGAGTGAAGAAATGTTTTCTCCAATTTGTTTTAAATCTACTACCCCTAAACTATACCAAGAACCCTGCCCCCCTGAGAGCTGTGCAAGCTGTAGATATACACGGTTAAGCAGGGACGTTTTAAAAGGGCATGTGTTTGCCCTTTTGCATGTGTAAACTAGATTATGACACGTAAAAATACCATCTACCCAGGCTAAAAAAAACCTCCTAACATCTGGAACTAACTAGTAGCAGATGTAAAACAAATACAGGAAAGCACAGGGGTATGGCCTTACCAAAATCTTTAGCCTTACACAACATCAGGAGGCAGGGAGATGGGGTGGGGGCAGGGACAAAGCTTGGCTTGTTTGATCCACTAAGAAATGGCAGGCTGGTTCATAGCAGGGGACCCATCAAGCCCACAGTCCTGTCTCTGAGAGTGGCCAGTTGGGGGCTGTTTGGAATAAGACCCTGCTATTTCTTCTCAGCAGTGAAAGGTGGAACCCCCAGCCATACCTGACTAATAAAATTTGCTAATGAATTTATCTTCAAATAACCAAGCATTCTACCAGCCTTTACCTCAACCACTTACACTGCTTAATTATGCATTGATTCAAACAACATTCTGCTGCCCTGTGCTTAATGGTCTTATGAATTGAAAGCAGTCTATAAGCTTCCAAACTTGAAACTATCATTTTTTGTGTCTCTGACCTCTAAATTAGTGCTTCTCAGCTCGGACCTCGGTCACACCCAGCCAGTCAGGCTTTCAGGATATCCACATGCATGAGATAGATTTGCATGTGCTACCTCCTTGGTATACAAATCTCTCTCATGCATATTCATTGTGGATATCCTGAAAACCCAACTGGCTAGGTCAGTGGTTCCCAAACCTGGTCCTGGAGGCACCACAGCCAGTCCTAGGTTTTCAGGATATCCACAATGAATATTCATGAGAGAGATTTACACGCACTGCCTCCACTGCATGCAAATCTGTCTCATGAATATTCATTATGGCTATCCTGAAAATCTGACTGGCTGTGGTGCCTCCAGGACCAGGTTTGGGAACCACTGCTCTAAATCGCATGGAGTCACACATTCATAGCTGGCAAGTAACGCTGGTTTTGGAAGGGGACTTTCAGCTATTCCCGGGTTTTTTTTTTCATAACCACTCCTGTGCATTCTGGTACTGGCAGTGACTTGCAGTGGATGAAGCAAGACTACAGATCCCATGATGCTCTGGGATGCAATTTGAAAGACCAGGGAATCCAGTAGCTGGGCCACGCAGCAGCTTTGATTATTTTATATTTTCTTTCTCTGCAGAGTAAAAATGTCTCACAGAGCTCCAGGTTTTCCTTGAAGCAACGTTCACTCACAGATTGTGTGAGAGCGTCACAAGCAGCGAGAACAAAGCTTTAATGTTCTGCTTTAACTTAAAACAGCCTCTTCCTCCCAAGTTCCTGTCCCTCTCCACTCTTCATTGCAGTGGCGTAGCCACAGGTGGGCCTGGGTGGGCTGGTGCCCACCCATTTAGGGCTCAGGCCCACCCAAAAGCAGCACCTGTTTAGCGGTAGCTGGTGGGGATTCCAAGCTTGGCCAGCTACTCTCCACGATACGGGCACCTGAGCATGCTCATTTTTCAGCGCATGCCTGCTTCAGACTGCCAAGGTGGAAAGAAACGTTTTCCCATCAGTTGAGATATTATTTTGGTGGTGGTTGGTGGGGGGGGGGGGGGGGGGGGGGGAACAACACTTGGTGCCCACCCACTTCTTGCCCAGGCCCACCCAAAATCTGTTGTCTGGTTACGCCCCTGCTTCATTGTGCATGTGTTGCAGAGATAAACTGGGACACAATGGATGGACTGGGAGAGGGATGCATACATGCAAAACGTAGTAAGTTATCAGCCTTTCTCTGCAAATATATTTCCCACAACACACACAAAATTCTAAATCTGATTTTGAAAATCATAAAATTGCATTGTCAAAGCTGGGTTCTCCTGTCAGCAAGTGACCGACAGCAAGTTGTGTCTGTTGCTCACGCTAACAGAGGATTTCAAAATCAGAGTAAGCAGCAACTTCTCGATGTACTTTGGGTTCTGAACGTCCTGCTTCTCAGCCACGTGAAACCAGGACTACGAGTACCACAATGCACCAGGAGAAGGGCATGAAAAAACTGGGACTGACTCAAAATCTTCAAAAGGAGGCAAATGTGGCCTGAATCACAGCACAGGCTGAAAAAACCTGCAAGGGTTTCTCAACTGGGAGGTGGTGCCTGCCTTTTTATTGCAAAATCTCACACCACTGTTTGTCCTTTGTTCTGAAGAATTTATGCTAATGAGGTTTGTGCACAGTTTGTGCTTGGTCAGAGTTTGTTATTTATATAAAACATTGATAATGGTCTGAGGCAGAGGCTTCTCAAGCCAGTCCTCTGGACGCACCCATCCACTCAGGTTTTCAGGCTATCCACAATGAATATGCATGAGACAGATTTGATGTTGACAAGGCCCCCCATCAAGCCTCCAACTGTGCCATGTGATCTCAAAGTTGTCATCACTCAGCTGATGAAAGCAGCTTTTGAGCCATTTGATTCCTGTCATCTGAAGTATTTGACCTGGTAAGTTGTGGTTTGGGTGGCAGTCACGTGAGCTTCAGGTCCTAGTAGCTGATCCACGTTACACTAAATTTCACCACAATAGAGTAGTTCTTCGCATGCACCCTAAGTTCCTTCCTAAGGTAGTGTCGGTGTTCCATCTTAATCAGTTAATCATTCTGCCAACATTTTTCCCAGAACCAATGCCCATCCTCATAAAAGTGTACTGCATACCTTAGATTGCAAGCAAGCTTTAGCCTTCTATCTGGAGCAAATTAAAGCTTTTTGTTTCTTTTGACCCAAACTGGATGGGGGTAGCCATCGGCAAATGCACGATTTCTAATTGGCCAGCGGTTTGCATTTCCTTCACTTATGGGTTGACTGTAGAGGGTCATGTCAATTCCGGGAATAAAACATATAGAATGTTTGTACGTTTGGGAAGCTCGCCAGGTGCCCTTGGCCTGGATTGGCCGCTGTCGTGGACAGGATGCTGGGCTCGATGGACCTTTGGTCTTTTCCCAATGTGGCATTACTTATGTACTTATGTACTTATGTCCTCTACTTGGCTCACTTTTATTACATAGAGCAGTGATTTAACCTATTGTGATGTCATAGTGGCTCATTCCACCAATAAGAGCCAACCTCATTAGTGATGTCACAATGGCTTGATTGTATAGAATGTTTGTACGTTTGGGAAGCTTGCCAGGTGCCCTTGGCCTGGATTGGCCGCTGTCGTGGACAGGATGCTGGGCTCGATGGACCCTTGGTCTTTTCCCAGTGTGGCATTACTTATGTACTCTATAAACCAAAACAGGGAATTTCCAAGACCCATTTTTTGAAAGTAGAAATTACTTATGTACTTCCATTCTATGCAAATGTGTTCATACATATTCATTATGGATATTTTGAAAACCTGACTGGCTGGATGTGTCCTGAGGACTGGGTTGAGAGCCAGTGGTCTGAAGGATTGGATAAATGTTTCAGCAAAGCTGATATTTTCCGTCTTTTAAAGGGACCTTCCACCACACAGTGCCTGGGGTGGGGCATTTCCTCCGTAGCTGTCTCCGGGGCGATATTTTAAGCCCTCTATGGATAAGTTATTTAGCAGAGATGCCAAGTTACCCAGTTCCAAGCTGGAGACATTTTGGCCAATCCTGGTTTTGAACTTACATCCCAAAGCAGTGTGGGATTTGTAGTGCCTGATTCTGACCATTGACATCAGTGCTGCAAGTCCCAAAATCCCCAGCCTGGAACTACGTTACTTGGCATCTTACCTTAATGTTGATAGCCTTAAGGCCAAAATTACCCAGTTCCAGGATAGAGATGTTAGGCCAGTCCTGGATGTCTGACAACCTTATCCAGATGTATTATAGCAGTGGTTTTCAACCCAGAACTCAGGGACCACCTGGCCAGTCAGATTTTCAGAATACCCATAATCAGTGCAATTTTTCTAGCAAAAGAGGTGCCGGTACTCAAATGACAGGCCACCTTTCAGGGGTGGGGTGATCACTCAGGGACCCACCCCACAATAGCCAAGCCCCCCTGCAACCAGTCACAGAATCTATGACAAGGCAGAATTGGTGTGTAGAGCCTGAGCTCTTTCATTAAAACTTGGGGTCCGTGGGTCAATTTTAGCAGACACTGGAAAAGGTGCCAGTACTCAGTACCCCTGAGAACCCCCTCAAAAAAAGCCCTGCCCATAATGAATATGCATGAGTGACATTTGCATGCAGTGGAGGAAGTGCATGTTAATACATCTCATTCATATTCATTATGGGTATCCTGAAAAACCCAACTGGTCTGGTGGTCCCTGAGGACTGGTTTGAAACCCACTGAATTATAGCACCTGACACCAGGGGCGTAGCTATGGGTGGGCATGGATGGGCCCAGGCCCACCCAGTTTCGTCTCAGGCCCATCCTCACCTTCTCCCACCCCCGCCGTAGCGCTGCCTCCTCTTCTGCACTTCGCGGTGTCTGTCTCCCACCCTCACGGCAGCGCTTTCAATTTGCTATCAGCGCTGCCTGCCTGACAGCTGACAGATGCGACGCAATGTCCTCCTGCTCCGGGGCCTTCCCTCTGCCGCGTTGATTCAACTTCCTGTTTACGCAGGGTGGATTGCACGCGGCAGAGGGAAGGTCCCGGAGCAGGACGTCGTCGCGCTGCGTCTGTCAGCTGTCAGGCAGGCAGCGCCGATAGAGCGCTGCCGCGGCAGTGGGAGACGGAGACCATGAAGTGCAGGAGACGAGTCAGCACCACGGTGGGAGAAGGTGAGTGGAGGCAGCGTCGATAACTTTAAAGGTGCTGTGCACTGCATGGGGGGGGGGGGGGGGGGGGGGTTGGGGTTGTAGTTGTAGTTGTAGTGCCCACCCATCCAACCCGCTGGCCCACCCAAAAATTGCCTTCTGGCTACGCCACTGCCTGACACATCCCACGTTGCTTTGGAATATAAGTTCAAAATCAAGACTGGCCAAAAAAGTCTCCTTTCTGGAACTGGGCAACATGGCCCTGCTTAGTGATAATGAGTTTTCTTTAGGGGCCATTTCTATAGTGTACAGGTTCCCTTAATACAGTACCTGGGCAGCAGTGCTTCTGAAATCTTACTTGTTAATGCGGCCAGCTAATTCTCCCTTCCGTGTCCCTGTTTGTTTTCAGCTGATCTGGAGCTGGATAGGACTCACCAACACTTGGCATGCAGCTGGTTGTACATAGTAGGATTCCCGGCCCCTCCTCTTCCCTCTGCTCCTGCCCCTCTGGCAATAAGAGCAAGAAACAGCTGAGAAGATTTCTGTAAGATCATTGTGGGACCTTCCTTCCCTTTGCTGGTGAGAACTCAGTCATTGCTCTCATAGAATCTGTGTGATTTGGAAACAACCTTTCATTCCTTGAGGAATTTGCACTGCATCCTGGATCCAGCAGGACCTTCAGCTCCTTCCCATCTGCCACTGGTTCTTGAAAGAAGGGGTAAGGTTTTGAGGTAGCTGATCATCATACCTTAGTTAGCAGATAATGCCCTGGAAAGAGTGAGAACCTTACGCGGAGTCTGTCTGTACTAACACTCTGGGAATCTTGACGTAACTCCCCAGTGACTGTCATTCTGTCCTGTTCTTTATGAAAAAGACTTTTCCAGTGCAGATCCCTCCCTGAGGCAACACCATTCCTTCTGTACCTTTATAGGCTGTGATGTTGCCCATATGATTTAAAAATGGAACAGTATTGAATGTCTAGTTTTCACAAGGGTTCTCAATATATCTGCTTTATTTTCTCTCCATCCTTCCCTCTCTCTGCACCTACGTTTTGTTGGGCAGACTGGATGGACCGTGCAGGTCTTTTTCTGCTGTCATCTACTATGTTACTATGTTTTATCCTGGCTGACTAAGCCTGGAAATACCTTATGTACATTCATTAATTAATTAGGGTTTAGTAACTGCCTTTAGGAAGACATTCACCCAAGGTGAAAGCGCTTCTGACCAGTTAAAACACATGCGGACTGTGAAAAATTGCAGGATGACCTTAGGAAATTGGAAGACTGGGCAGCCAAATGGCAGATGTAGACAAATGCAAAGTGATGCGCATTGGGGAGAATAAACTGAATCATAGTGACCTGATGCTAGGGTCCACCTTGTGGGGGGGGGGGGGGGGGTCAGCACCCAAGAAAAAGATCTAGGTGTCATTGTAGATAATATGCTGAAATCCTCTTCCCAATGTGTGCAGCTGCGGCCAAAAAAGCAAACAGGATGCTAGGAATTATTAGGAAATAGAGACCGAGAATATTATAATTGCCTGTGTATCGCACCAGGGTGCAACCTTACTTTGAGTATTGCATTCAGTTCTGATCATCGTATCTCAAAAAAGGTATAGTGGAATTAAAAAAGGTTAAAAGAAGAGCGACCAAAATGATAAATTATTATTTTATTATTTATTGCATTTGTGTCCCACCTTATCCCACCTCTTTGCAGGCTCAAAGTGGCTTACAATACATCATGAGTAGTGGAGGAATGTTAGTAAATAAACATTTAGTATTGCAGGGTTTTGGTCGACATGATGATAATAAAACAAAGTTATAGTATACAGGCAGATATTAAGAGACAGTTCTGAATATAGATGGGCAATTTGTGCATATTCACATTGGTTGATCTTTGTGGTAGGCTTTATTAAAGAGATGGGTCTTCAGTAATATGCGGAAGTTCGTTCTTTTGTAGATCGATTTCAAGCTGCGCGGCAGTGCGTTCCATAACTGTGTGCTCAGGTAGGTAAAGTTTGACGCATGCATTAGTTTGTATTTCATTCCTTTGCATTCCCGATATGAGCAAAGGCTAAAGAGTTTAGCCATGAGGGGAGATATGATTGAGGTCTACAAAATCCTGAGTGCTGCAGAACAAGTAAAAGTGAATCGATTTTTTTTCTCTTTCAAAAAGTACAAAGACCAGGGGACACTCAATGAAATTACATGGAAATACTTGTAAAACAAATAAGAGGACATATTTTTTTCACTTAACAAATGATTAAGCTGGAGGATGTAGTAACAGTGGTTAGTATATCTGGGTTTAAAAAAGGTTTGGACAAGTTCCTGGAGGAAAAGTCCATAGTCTGCTATTGAAAAGACATGGGGAAGCCAATGCTTGTCCGGGGATTGGTAGCATGGAATGTTGTTACTATTTGGGTTTCTGCCAGGTACTTGTGACCTGGATTGGCCACTGTTGGGAACAGGATGCTGGGCTTGATGGACCTTTGGTCTGTCCCAGTGTGGCAATACTTATGTACTTATGTATTTGGGAATCTGAATGGAATCTTGCTACTCTTTGGGGTTCTACATGGAATGTTGCTATTTGTTTTTCCGCCAGGTACTTGTGACCTGGATTGGCCACTGTTGGAGACAGGATACTAGGCTAGATGGACCATTGGTCTGACCCAATATGCTTATTCTTATGTTATGTCCTGTAACTATGATGTTTCAGGACAAAGGTATTTATAAATCTCTCTAGTGCACTGCTCACCCATATATGGACCACTAACTTGCTCTCCTTACTACAAATTAAATCAGAAAGATTTTTATCCTTGTGGTTTGCTAAAGGCAATATCAGTGTTTAAAGGATCTCAGTGAATCTGAGTGCTGCCCTGCTAATCCCGATCAGAACCTCAAGGAAGTATTGCAGTGATACACATAAGTACATAAGTAATGCCACACTGGGAAAAGACCAAGGGTCCATCGAGCCCAGCATCAATCCAGGCCAAGGGCACCTGGCGAGCTTCCCAAACGTACAAACATTCTATGCATGTTATTCCTGGAATTGTGGATTTTTCCCAAGTCCGTTTAGTAGTGGTTTATGAACTTGTCCTTTAGGAAACCGTCTAACCCCCTTTTAAACTCTGCCAAGCTAACCGCCTTCACCACGTTCTCCGGCAACGAATTCCAGAGTTTAATTATGCGTTGGGTGAAGAAAACTTTTCTCCGATTTGTTTTAAATTTACTACACTGAGAATGAATGAAAGTCACAACTGGGGAATGGGTTCAGAGAAGGAAAAGCTTTAAAAAGGGAATGGCTGTAATATAAAACAATATATATATAAACCTTTATTACAAGTGTGTGAGAAAACAACACAGTGGGACATAAAGAAGGAAAGATGATAAAAGAACACTGAGTGGACCCTTGACATTGATTTACAGGATTCCCCCTTATTGTCCGTGTACCGATACCATCAGGACCCTTAGCAATTCTCTTGAAATCATCAGTATTTAGGAAGCCTAGAGGCATAAATGCTATCCCACATCTTCATAGGTAGAATAGCAGTGCTACACATTTTGATGGCTGTGAACTTCTTTCACTCCCCCCCCCCCCCCCCCGCCTATGAGGAAATTGAGAACATTCAATACTATTGTTCTAATCTGTTACCATAGGCAGTATTTGCCAATACCAGTCCTAGAGTATCCCTTGCCAGTCAGGTTTTTCAGGATATCCACAATGAATATGCATGAACTTGATTTGCATATCCTGCCTCCATTATATGCAAATCTCTTTTTGTGCATATTCATTGTGGATATCCTGATAAGCTGACTGGCAAGGGGTACTCCAGGACCGGTCTTGGGAGACTTCTCTTAAAGTATGTGCAGATCCAAGATAACACGGTTCTGTTTTGTCAATGATTTCCTAGGTGAGAGAGAAAACCCACCTTCCAGAAGAAAAAGATGGACACCCACAAGCAAGAAATGGAGCTGCTAAGCAACAGCCTAGTGGCCTATGCGTACATCCGGGGTACGTGCCCTATGCAGGGTTCAAACAGTCACGGGATGGTCAACGTATCCCTCACTTAACGTCTGTTGGGTCACAGCTGTCAGACTGTTGAGAGAGATTTTAAAATGCAAATCGTTGCTAGGTGTGTAATGGGACATAGAAAGGGGCTTCGTTATACAGTAATATAGCTTTGATCTCTGGTTAGTCATGTTGCCAAAATTTATTCATTGCTTAAAGAGGGACTGGATAGATCTACATGGTCTTTATTTTTGTTTCTATAACTATACACAAATGCTTTTCTTGTTTTTATTTATTTATTTGTTGCATTTGTATCCCACATTTTCCCACCTATTTGCAGGCTCAATGTGGCTTACAATGTTCCGTCATGGCATTCGCCATTCCAGAGTAAAATATACAATTGGTGTTACATAGAGAACATGGATGACATGATTGAATTAAGCAAACAGATATAGTAAGAAAACATTCAGATTGTGAGGTAGAGTGGTGATGTGTTACAATTTCTGTTATTGATCATTGTGGTATGCCTTGTTGAAGAGATAGGTCTTCAGAGATTTACACCAAAGTTAATTCATTCATAAATTGTTTTTAAGTTAAGTGGCAGTGCATTCCACTTGAGACCGCTTGCCAAATCGTTTCCTTCAAACAAACATTCTTCTCTGTTCCAGATAATCCAGAAAGCTTTGGACTCTATTTTGTGCTAGGAGTGTGCTTTGGGTTGGTTTTAACCCTTTGCATGCTGCTGATCCGCATTTCCTGCCAGCCTCGGACACCCCGTGTTCCAGCCAAGACCAAGATAAGCCTCAAGGACTTCAGCAAAGAGGAAGAGGTGGAGCAGGAGGAAGAAGAGAGCGAGGACCATGAGGAGACTCAGGTGTTGAACCCCACTACAGAAATCCCTCTGGGAAACCACAGCCCTGTCTCTGACGGGACATTGACCATCAACGTCTTTGCCTCCGCTGAAGAACTGGAACGCGCCCAACGCCTGGAGGAGAGAGAACGCATTATCCGGGAAATCTGGCGCAATGGACAGCCGGATATCCTGGGCACAGGCACCAGCACCATGGGCAGGGTGCATTACTATTAATACCTCTACCACCCAGCTCTGGTTCTGTATGGGAAGGGTTGTTAATCCAGGGTCAATGGCCCGAGGTTGGGGCCATTTTGCACGTCAACTGAGGTAGAAGCCATGGCAGTTTAGAGGTATCAAAGACTGCATTTACTGGTGGAAACTTAGCAACACTGGGTGCACTTGGAAGATTGGAGGCCAGTCCTTTTAAAACCCTGGAAGTGTCTCTTTGATAATATCACTTTAGCAGGTCTCCTGTATGACATCAAAGTTCTTCTTAAACCAAAAATATCATTTGCTTTAGAGTCTCAGCCTCTGCGAGACTGCGCCCAGGAGGGACTGCATGCTGGAACTGAAGCCATCCCATCATGCGAGGGCTGGAAAGCCAAATTCATTCCTCTGGCTATTCCAAATCCTCACTGCTCTGTCACTTTAAGAATAATCAAAGTAAAAGAAATGGCAAAGATACCTAGGAGCAAACACACTGAAAAGAAAAACCCAGCTGAGGAACTTTCAAAAATCAAGCTTTCTGTAGCATGTTGACAAGCAAAACATTCGCAAGTACATCCTGGTTTGAACGTTTGGCAATATTATTTTCTCCAGAGAATGGAAACGAACCGAATCTTCCATAACAGTCAGGAGGCGGCATTCCCACATGTGCGGGGCCGCTGCTGCTCTTCCTGCTTTGTCCTTCAGCATCTGCTCCAGCTGTGCTGTTTCCACAATGTCCCCAGTAACATTCCAGTAGAGAAATGGGGAAAAGCTCAGGCCTGAGGACAAGAATCTCCTGGAAAGCAGTGGGAGTTGCATTCTTTCAGGCTTTATTTTTCTAATACTTGGCAGAAAAAAAAACTGCTTTAGACAGACACTTAGGGTTTCACAGGACATAATTTTAGGACCGATTAAGTTCTTGGAATAATTGAGATTGGAAGCTGCCTTGGGCAGGCCGGAATTTAGCCAGAAAATGGAATATTAATTTCCCAGGAGCCCTTTGAAACCAAAGAACAAACAGCAGCTGTGACTTTGCAAAAAAAAAAAAAAGAGAGAGAGAAAAAAAAAAAGACAAATCACTCTCTTCTTTAAATATTGACAGTCTCACTGCAAGGCAGCAGAAAGAGAGCGTGGAAGAGAGCACAGTCATTATTATGACAAGAGGAGACTGTCACTGGGTTGGGGCTCCAGAGGGGGTGTTTGTGTACCTTGGTGAGGGCTGAGAATGAATTTCATCTCACACCCAAATGGACTTGCACAGATCTACTTGCAAGAATATGGAAGAGAAATGGGGGCCAGTGCAACGACATCGCAGTACTGGCCAGACTCGAGGGAATAGGGAGGTTGCATGGCTTTTCTACTGTACATAATAGGGAGGTTGCATGGCTTTTCTACTGTACATGCATGTTTGACTTGAGTCTGGAGCAAACCTAAATTCACTTGCTGTACTGCCATATGTAAAGGTCTTCTGAGGTTTGCACAGTCTCTGGCTCCCTGGGTACAATGAAGGGGATCAGAGCTTGCTCCTGCCCCCAGCTATTAACTCCCCCCACCCTCCGCCCACCATGACTGTCTACACCCTAATGGGACCAGAGTGCTTTGGAAAAGGATTGGGGCAAGATGGGAAAGGAGGTTGGGGAGCAGAAGATTGAATGAGGAGATGGGCTAGAGATGGGGGGTGGGGAGGGCAGAATTGAAAGGAGATGGCATCTCTCAACCTCCAATCAGGTAAAGGAGGTGGAAGGTGAGATAAAATGACATCAGATAATTTACCTAAAGAGGAGGAGTTTACCTGGGAAGGAAGGATTCCTACTCGGATAAATCCCACGCACTGAATTCATACCCGGATTTTCAGTGGTCTGAAAATCCAAATAGAATTTCTGAGCATATCTGGGTAGTACCTGGGGCAGAGTTGGCCATTTATTTACTTATCAGTGATTTTCAGTCCACTAACCAGGTGAAGGAAAGAAGGGGTTAAACAGGACACGCACACATGTTTCCCCGTGCAAAAGTGGATCCCCAAATAAATGCCAGCAGATCCCTCATATCCTGAGAATCTGGTATGGGTAAGGCAGTGAGCACGAAAGGCAATGAGGGAGAGAGACACACACACACAGGGCATCCTTCTGGCCATCTTGCAGTCAAGAAGGCTGAAATAGGGTGTCAGCCTATATCTGATGTATCTGCACTTTGATTCCCCAGGGGACATTCAGGCCGTTGCAATCCACAGGCTAAGAGGAACTGGTTTGGAGACCTTGAATATTTTCCACACCTGGACCAACTTGAGCAATATTTGGTGCTTAGGAAGTCTGCATCTGACACTTAGGTCTGACAAAAGACATCTCCGCATCATCATGTCTGACGGAGGTGCTAACGGGGAGAGGGGCGTTCTCCCATGGATGAGGTGGATTTTCTGGTGTTATCACTGGGTATTTTCCCCTACATGTCTTTTTATGATCTATGCTATTTTATAAATATTTTGCAGGAATTCTGATGGTTTTAACAGAAATGATTAAAATTGGTTCCTTTTGGACTCATGTTCTGTTCTTTTCCAGTTTATTCTCTGTTCAAAGGAGGGGAGGGACGTACAGGGCTTGGAAAGAGATGTCAGGGAGGCAGTGTTTTGCACATCTCATGAGGGTAATGAACCTCACTCCTAAGCCAAGGTCTGTGGAGTATGAGCTCAGTCTCTCAAATGTTCTGCTAACACTCGCTGTAGCACTTGCATTGCGCCAAGCCATGGGTGGGTGTACGTGGACAATTCTGGCCCACCCGAGAAGTCTCGTGCTTGAATTACTGATGTCATGAATGCCTTCAGACAGCTTTTGATAGCGAAACTCTGACCATAGTCGGCGTGACTGACTTTTCCTGCAAGTTTATCTTCACGAGTGACATGGAGGGGCATAATCAAACGGGGACGACCATCTCTAAGGGCGCCCATCTCTGAGGACATCCACGCGAAGGGGCGGGGCATCCCGTATTATTGAAACAAGATGGGCATCCATCTTTCGTTTCAATAATATGGTCGGGGATGCCCAAACCTCCACATATAGGTCGACCTAAGAGATGGTCGACCTAAATGTTGAGATGGTCGACCTTAGAGATGGGCGACCTCTGTTTTCGCCGATAATGGAAACCAAGGACGCCCATCTCAAAAACGACCAAATCCAAGCCATTTGGTCATGGGAGGAGCCAGCATTCGTAGTGCACTGGTCCCCCTCACATGCCAGGACACCAACCGGGCACCCTAGGGGGCACTGCAGTGGATGTCACAAATTGATCCCAGGTGTATAGCTCCCTAATCTTGGGTGCTGAGCCCCCCAACCCCCCCCCAAAACCCACTCCCCACAACTGTACAACACTACCATAGCCCTTATGGGTGAAAGGGGGCACCTACATGTGGGTACAGTGGGTTTCTGGTGGGTTTTGGAGGGCTCACATTTACCACCACAAGTGTAACAGGTAGGGGGGGATGGGCCTGGGTCTGCCTGCCTGAAGTGCACTGTACCCACTAAAACTGCTCCAGGGATCTGCATACTGCTATCATGGAGCTGGGTATGACATTTGAGGCTGGCATAGAGGCTAGCAAAAAAAAAAAAAAATTTTTTTAGGGTGGGAGGGGGTTGGTGACCACTGGAGGAGTAAGGGGAGGTCATCCCCGATTCCCTTCAGTGGTCATCTGGTCACTTTCAAACATGCGTGGGATATGCATAAAGGAATCCTGTGCAGCAGGAATGGATCCTCAGAAGCTTAGCTAAAATTGGGTGGCAGAGCAGGTGGGGGGAAGAGGGGTTGGTGGTTGGGAGGTGTGGATAGTGGAGGGCAGACTTATACGGTCTGTGCCAGAGCCGGTGATGGGAGGCGGGACTGGTGGTTGGGAGGCAGGAAATTACTGCTGGGCAGACTTGTACGGTCTGTGCCCTGAAAAGCACAGGTACAAATTCAAGGTAAGGTATACACATATGAGTTTGTCTTGGGCAGACTGGATGGACCGTGTAGGTCTTTTTCTGCCGTCATCTACTATGTTACTATGTTACTTTTTCAAGGCTTGGTCGTGAAAAAAATGGACCAAGTAAAGTCGACCAAATGTTCGTCACGGACGCCCTTCTTTTTTCCATTATCGGCCGAGGACACCCATCTCTTAAGCATGCCCCCGTCCCACCTTTGGTTCACTACCGACACGACCCCAGGAACTTTGGTCATCCCCGCAATGGAAAGCAGTTGAGGACGCCCGAAATCGGCTTTCGATTATGCCGATTTGTGTCGAAAGATGGGGGCCCCTCTCTTTCAATTATGCCCCTGCTAGAGATTTAAGTTAAGTTTGTTTTATTTCTAATTCACTTATAATTTTTGGATCCACTGTTGCCTTTTCTATGACGTTTTAGCAAGAAAGGCATTGAGACAAGGGTGTTTTGTGCCGATGATGACAGGTGACCCACGGTTTTCCTCCTCACCCTTTAAATATGGGGTGAAGGTGTGGGTGTAACGGCTTTTTCCCTTTCTCATTTTTATATCCTCTTGCACTTGATAGGAGTGTAGTATCGTTAAGTACCTTGCAGTCTTTATAACAAGAGGTTGTTTTGTTTGACATTTTGATATCCTCTTGTCCTCTTTGCGTTTTGACCACCAGAGAATTCTGACACTCTTATGGCTGGCGGGGATCCCGAAGCCCCGCAAGCTGAAGAACAAGTGATTTTCCTACCTGCTTCAGCTGGTCGCTTGCCACCTCTTGGCGCAGTACCAACCCTCACCTCATATGCATGCCTGAAAACCGAACACGTGGAGGAGGGGAGAGGCCAGCACAGTGGCGCAATGGGTGGAAAGTGCCGTCAGCTGTAGCAGGTAGGAAATATCACTTGTTCTGGCCGCCGGAGAATATCTTCAGCTGGCAGGGCTTGGGGAGCACCCGCAAGCTCAGGTGCATGTGAGGGAGGGGGGGGGGGGGAGGATTGTATGCATGACAGGGGCAGAAAGCACATGTGTGTGTGTGGGGGGGGGGGATTGTATGCCCACCCAGTCTGGGCTCAGGCCCACCCAGATTACTATGTCTGGCTGCACCACTATAAAGAGAGCTTTTTTCTGGAGTTTATAACATGTAACTCGTATCGAAATCTAGTCTATGGCACCCAAATGTCCTTGCCAGGATATAATGAGAAAATAATTGTATCTATGTTTAAAACATGCAGTTCGGAGCCACTTCTCTCTTTTGTTAAGAAAGCAAATAAACCCCTGTTATTCAGGTTTTTTACTTCCGATATCTTCCTCCTCCACTTCCCACCCAAACCCACTTCCCCTCTCCCTCCACTCTTTATCTCAGTTGATAACACCCTCATTGTCCCCGTCTCATCTGCCCGCAACCTCGGTGTCATCTTCGACTCCTCCCTCTCCTTCTCTGCGCATATCCAGCAGATAGCCAAGACCTGTCGCTTCTTTCTCTACAACATCAGCAAAATTCGCCCTTTCCTCTCTGAGCACACCTCCCGAACTCTCATCCACTCTCTTATTACCTCTCGCCTTGACTACTGCAACCCAGGGGCGTATCTGCGTGGGGCCTCAGGGGCCTGGGCCCCCGCAGATTTTGCCCTGGACCCCCCTACCGCCATCAACCCTCCCCCGCTGCCGTTCTTACTTTTGCTGGCGGGGGACCCCAACCCCCGCCAGCCGAGGTCTGCTTCCACCTGCCGCTGCCGTAAAAACTTCTTCTTCAGCTGGCGGGGGACCCCAAACCCCCGCCAGCCGCCCCGCGGTGTTTAAAATTCATCTTCGGCCTCCGTGGCCGTGCTGCTGTGATAGGCGCTGTTGAAATCCACTTCGGAGTCTGACGTCGCAGCACGTACAACGTACAACGACGTCAGACTCCGAAGTAGATTTCAACAGCGCCTATCACAGCATCACGGCCACGGAGGCCGAAGATGAATTTTAAACACCGTGGGGCGGCTGGCGGGGGTTTGGGGTCCCCCGCCGGCTGAAGAAGAAGTTTTTACGGCAGCGGCAGGTGGAAGCAGACCTCGGCTGGCGGGGGTTGGGGTCCCCCGCCAGCAAAAGTAAGAACGGCAGCGGGGGAGGGTTGGCGGCGGGAGGGGGGTGGAGAGAGTCATTGGTGGCGGTGGGGGCTCGGCGGTGGGGGCTCGGCGGCGGCGGGGGGGGGGCTAAAATGTGCCCCCCCCCCTCTGGCTCTGGCCCCCCCTACCGCCGGAGTCCAGATACGCCCCTGCTGCAACCTACTCCTCACTGGCCTCCCACTTAACCATCTATCCCCCCTTCAATCCGTTCAGAACTCGGCTGCGCGTCTTATGTTCCGCCAAGACCGATATGCTCATATCACCCCTCTCCTCAAGTCACTTCACTGGCTTCCGATCAGGTACCGCATACAATTCAAGCTTCTCCTACTAACCTACAAATGCACTCAATCTGCAGCCCCTCCTTACCTCTCTACCCTCATCTCCCCTTACGTTCCTACCCGTAACCTCCAATCACAGGACAAATCCCTCCTCTCAGTACCCTTCTCCACCACTGCCAACTCCAGGCTCCGCCCTTTCTGCCTCGCCTCACCCTATGCCTGGAATAAACTCCCTGAGCCCATATGCCAGGCCCCCTCCCTGCCCATCTTCAAATCCTTGCTCAAGGCCCACCTCTTCAATGTCACCTTCGGCACCTAACCACCATACATACCTCTATTCAGGAAATCTAGACTGCCACAATTGGATTGTCTGCACTCTTTGTCCTTTAGATTGTAACAGGAGTGTAGCCAGACCTCGCCAGGAGGGGGGGGGCCAGAGCCCGAGGTGGGGGGGCACTGTTTAGCCGCCCCCCCCCCGAGCCGCCGCCATCACCACATCGGACCCCCCCTGCCAGCCTGCCCACGATCCCCTTCAACCCCCCTCCCGCCACCAACTCTCCCCCGCCGTTGCCGCCCGCCCCGTCGCCGCAAATGATACCTTTTTTGAAGAGAGACTTCCTTCCGCGCTCGAGTAGCGCCTTTCTTCAACGAAGTTCCGGCGATCAGCACCTAACCACTACACCTTTATTCAGGAAATCTAGACTGCCCCAACTTGACATTTCGTCCTTTAGATTGTAAGCTCTTTTGAGCAGGGACTGTCCTTCTTTGTTAAACTGTACAGCGCTGCGTAACCCTAGTAGCGCTCTAGAAATGTTAAGTAGTAGTAGTAGTAGCACAAAACGTTATGTTTCCACTCACCGTACTTGAAATTTGCTTCTCTTTTTGGCCACCCAGAGACACCCTCCTGCTGTCACCAGCATCTGTAATTTGGTGGAGGAAGTTCATGGAGTTTGTTCTGAGTATGATGGAAGCTTTAAAAAGAAAAAAGATTGAGTTGCCAAGAATGCCTTGTCTTTATGTCAGTCGCTGAGCTGCCTCTAAAGTACCATCAGGACAGTTTTGAAAAGGCAGCTCTGCTTTTCTCCAGTGGAACAATGGTAATGACCTTTCTCTTTGCTATCTAGTAAAAAATGACTTATTTTTGCTTTTGTAAACTTTGCCCACCATTTTCCTACTTCTCAGACTTTTAATGTCTCCCAGAATCATCCCAGGGAGCTTCCAGAAATAACAGAACAGCGTGAGGCTCTGAAAACTTGGCCAATTTCCCTTTGCAATTCAGATTTAAAAAAATAAATAAATAAAAGTCCAGGGTGTATAAGCCCCAAAGGCCCAAACAGCAGAACTGCTTTATTGGGTCAAAAATGTTCCCCTTTTTCTGTTCATCTGCAGTGCACCGAGAGAGATTTATACCCTCTGCGTGACTTGCCCACTGGTGCCCCCCCATGCCCCACCCACTTCCGCCAATGAGAGTAACATAGTAACATAGTAGATGACGGCAGAAAAAGACCTGCACTGTCCATCCAGTCTGCCCAACAAGATAAACTCATATGTGTATACCTTACCTTGATTTGTACCTGTCTTTTTCAGGGCACAGACCGTACAAGTCTGCCCAGCAGTATTTCCCGCCTCCCAACCAGCAGTCCCGCCTCCCATCACCGGCTCTGGCACAGACCATATAAGACTGCCCTCCACTATCCTCGCCTCCCAACCACCAACCCCTCTTCCCCCACCCAATTTCGGCTAAGCTTCTGAGGATCCCTTCCTACTTCACAGGATTCCTTTATGCATATCCCACGCATGTTTGAATTCCGTTACCGTTTTCATCTCCACCACCTCCCGCGGGAGGGCATTCCAAGCATCCACCACCCTCTCCGTGAAAAAATACTTCCTGAGGAAACAATGGGCCGAACCACTCGCACATCCCTTGGTACAGTGGAGCTAGTGTCCCATCACCCAAGCAGGTGAGGGGTGACAGCACCATAGTGATCATAACTATATCAGAGGCTTAGATTAAAAGAGGCTGTCACCCATCTCTGCCGTCTGTTGTTTCTGTCCGTGCTGTCGGCTGCCACTTCTGCTATAGAGAGATTCTACCATTCAATGTCTGATAAATGCACCATCCTGTCTGCAGGCGTTTATATCTGAGGACCGATATCTCCATCAGCGAGAAGCAGAGGTCAGTTCTCAGGAGACAGATCATTCTTCTAGAGAATGTGGTAAAGGAGGTTAGCTTAGCAGAGTTTAAAAAAGGTTTGGACAGCTTCCTAAAGGAAAAAGTCCATAGACCCTTATTAAATGGACTTCGGGAAAATCCACTATTTCTGGGATAAGCAGTATAAAATGTTTTGTACTTTTGGGGGATCTTGCCAGGTATTTGTAATCCAGATTGGCCACTGTTGGAAGCAGGATGCTGGGCTCGATGGACCTTTGGTCTTTCCCAGTATGGCAATACTTACGTACTTATGTAGGGTGAGGTGAAATTACTCTGTGGGGAGCAAGTGAATTTGATTGAGCCTGGGGTTACACAGTAGTCAGAGAAGAGGGTAATAGGGTACTCCATGCAGGAGATGTATCAGGTGTCATCCAATATGGATAAGTACAAAGATTTTGTTCCCTAGCACAAGAAATGTGTGGTAGACTCCAAGCAATCAGGGCATGCTAAGGCACAGCTGGACGTGGGCTTCCTCCTATCGTACAGCGATATCCTGCCATCATCTCCTTGGTGCGACCACATCTAGTGGATTGTTAGCCAGACTCCTGCTGTAAAGTACTCATTGGGATGAGAGTGTGAGTAATCTAAGTACATAAGTAATGCTACACTGGGAAAAGACCAAGGGTCCATCGAGCCCAGCATCCTGTCCCCGACAGTGGCCAATCCAGGCCAAGGGCACCTGGCGAGCTTCCCAAATGTACAAACATTCTATACATGTTATTCCTGGAATTGTGGATTTTTCCCAAGTCCATTTAGTAGTGGTTCATGGACTTGTTCTTTAGAAAACTGTCTAACCCCTTTTTAAACTCTGCCAAGCTAACCGCCTTCACCACGTTCTCTGGCAACGAATTCCAGAGTTTAATTATGCATTGGGTGAAGAAACGTTTTCTCAGATTTGTTTTAAATTTACTACACTGTAGTTTCATTGCATGCCCTCTAGTCCTAGTATTTTTGAAAAGCGTGAACAGACGCTTCACATCCACCTGTTCCACTCCACTCATTATTTTATATACCTCTATCATGTCTCCCCTCAGCCGTCTCTTCTCCAAGCTGAATAGCCCTAGCCTCCTTAGTCTTTCTTCATAGGGAAGTCGTCCCATCCCCGCTATCATTTTAGTCGCCCTTCGCTGCACCTTTTCCAATTCTACTATATCTTTCTTGAGATGCGGCGACCAGAATTGAACACAATACTCAAGGTGCGGTCGCACCATGGAGCGATACAACGGCATTATAACATTCTTACACCTGTTTTCCACACCTTTCCTAATAATACCCAACAGGTACATATATAGGTAAGTTGGACCAATGCAAAGGTACTGGACGTACCTTGGTGAACTTTTAGTGTTCCGCCATCTCCCTCCGAATTATATTTTATGCCTAGGCCTCTTGAGATTTTTATTATTAAACTCACTTACTGTTGCATTGTCTATTGCTTATGTTTGACTTTTTCTTGCTGTATAACCGCCTTGAGTGAATTCCTTCAAAAAGGTGGTAAATAAATTCTAATAAATAAATACCCAATAAAGAGATCACCTGGGCCTTGGGTCATAAGAACGAGCCAGTCAGTCCTGGTTCCCCCATCTCCTTTTCAAATGCTTTCACTAGAGAAATTTCCAAGTCCGAAGCACTTTGTTGAAAAAAAAATCATACTTAGGATGACCTGCTCCTTCTGTCCTAAAAGCAGGCAGTCCCTCTGTTCCCTGGGTTCAACCAGAGCGTGAGGATAAGATGATTTCTCAGTCTGTATGTTAGCTCAGGGTGTTCTAATAAAGTACAGTCAGAGAACAAGGGAGTCTGTCTTTCCTCTTAGCTTAGAAGCCTCCTGTCACACTGCTTAACACAATCTTATACCATAAGAGACATGTAGTATTCTCTATCTGTTATACTACATTAAAAAAAAAAAAGCCTGGCAACGTGGCACCATAAATCTGTCCAGAGAGCAGCAGATAAACTCATGGACTGCTTTATATTCATACCAGATGTAAAACTATCTTTAAAAATATTTATATATGGACGCAGACCATGTGTCTCTCCCACAAGATCTCAGGGTTGACACTTTCCCTCTTTGGTTAACCTCCAGCCACCCAGTGATTATCGCTGTTCCTCCACGTTTACAAAAAAATAATCTGGCAGGCTAGATGAGAAACCCACAAAGAGGGCAGGCCAGGGTCACTCAGTGGATGATGAAGCCCACCTGCTGCTACTCCAGATCTGCCCTACAGAATTGATCCAGTCCAGGTTGTACCTCATTGCATGCAGGGATTTGTAGTCTTGTGTTTCTTAGGGAATCCAGTTTTGAAGTCAAAACTACGAGTCCCTGCATGCAATGGGGTAAAAGCTGGCCTGGATCAATTCTAAGGGGCAAACCTGGAGCCAGTTGAAAATCCTTAATACAGTTAAAATATGATACACCTCAGTGTGCACACATAGCAGCTGTTCTGTTACCTGGACTTTTGCTCACTTCTCAATATATCCTGAGAATACAAAAGCAGTGTGCCAGGGGTCAGAATGCACTGGCAGAAAACTCAGAAAACCAGGACTGAACAAAGGTGCTGGCTAGGACATCTTCCTCCTTTATGGCCCCCACACATGAAACCACTGTTCAGGACTCATCAGAGAAAACAGAGAAATGAAATTCGTTGGGAGGGGGGAGCTGGCGAACAAGCTGAACCCTGCTCTACTGTGTGGTCAGTGTCACATAAGAAACCCACAAACCAGCTGTCACACAGGACAAGCACGCACCACATCACTTCAAGACTTCAGAAACTGCAGGAATATTAATGCACTTTTTTCTCTTCAAGTTTCACGTCACCTCCTCAATCTCTTGTCTTCCATATGACCCTGGACCAGACAGCTTTGCTGTGTTCTAATGTTCCCACCTCAATCCCTTGTCTTTCTATAACCTGGAACAAGCCACTTACCCTCCCTGTATTCAAATGTCCCCAACTCAATCCCTTGTCTTCCATGTGACCTTGAACCAGCCACTTAACCTTTCTGTGTTCTACTGTTCCCACCTCAGTCCCTTGTCTTTCTGTGACCTTGAACCATCCACTTAACCTCCCTGTATTCAAATATTCCCAACTCAATCCCTTGTCTTCCAAATGACCTTGAACCATCCACTTAACTTCCCTGTGTTCTGTTTCCACCTCGATCCCTTGTCTTCTATAAGACCTTGAACCAGCCACTTAACCTCCTTGTGTTCTAATATTTATCTTGTTAGATCTTGGGCGAAGAAATACACTGTACATTCTCAGCTGTGCTGCATATACCAAATGTATCATTACTCTTCAAAGAGATAAGTTGAACAAAACTTCTTAATTGCTCAAACAGGAAATGCCAAAGGTATTCACAAGGAAAAGTGGATCTGTGAGGTGACCCACAATATCTCCAGCCCCTTTCTCCCTCCAAGAAGACATATGAAAACTCAGCCAGAGAACAATCAGTATGAAGTGGGGGGTGGTTAGAAGGGGGGGGGGGGGGAGAAGAAAACGGATGATATATAAAAATGTGACCCAACCACCCTTCTCCGATAGAGGGCTGATTTATAAAAATAGCTCATTCCCAGGGCACTTTCCTGAGGCCTGGAGCTCTAATGAGATCCAGATGTTTTCTCACAGCCTCAGGCCTGCACAGATGCCAAAGATGCATCCAGGCTTGTGTCCACTTGCTCGTATACGGTAAACAAGGGCAGTCTACACAGGAGCAATAAATTCACATATGGAATGCAACAGTTAACTTAAATCTCCATCTTGAGATTCTATTCCACTCCGGGCTTTCCAGCTTCCAGCCTGGTCTCTGCTGTTTTCATGAATAATAATATTACTAGTTATTTATATAGCACCTTTAATTGAAAGATCTAGGAGGATCACAAAAGAATGTAGATTTCACATTAGTGGATAGTCCGACATTCCATAATTAAGATTACAACAGAATTAAGAACATTTAAAAATATATATATTTTTAAAGCCAGGTCTTTGTTTCCTAAATCTCAATTAATTAGATTCTGAATGTAATGTGATAGGTAATTACGTTTTGAATGGTGGGGCCATTTTACTAAGATGCACTGAAAAATGGCCTGCGGTAGTGTAGACGCGTGTTTTGGGTGTGCGCAGAATCATTTTTCAGCGCAGCTGTAAAAAATGCCTTTTCAAAGTTTTTGCCGAAAATGGATGGGCGACAAAATGACCCATTTTGGGGCTGAAACCTTACCGCCAGCCATTGACCTAGCAGTAAGGTCTCACGCGGTAACCGGGCGGTAATGGTCTACATGCGTAAAATGTCAATTACTGCCCAATTACCGCTCGCATGCCAGAAAATAAAAATATTTTCTGGCACGCATATCGGACACGCATCAAAAATGAAATTACCGCAAGGGCCACATGGTAGCCGAGCAAAAAGGCCCCTTAACCCTCCATTGCCCCAGGTACAAAAAACATACATTGTGAGCCCTCTAGCGGCCACTCCCCCAAATGGAGTTCTGCCAGCCCTGGCGCCTATTTTTTTCTCAATGTGTTGCATAGAAAATGTGCACCAGCACCGGCGGAAGTCCGCTGTCGCTCCCCCTGCGGCGTCAACCTGGTTCCGCTTCTGCTAATGACTACAGGCTGCCAGTTTCTTGGTTAAGTCCCTGGGACATTGTGGTTTCTGCACGGACAGTCCAAACATACCTCCCTGCAGCCCAGCACAATCACTATTCACTCCCTTCTGAATGGGGCAGGGAGGGTAACTGTTTGGGACTTTTTTTGGAGGTGGGGTTTACTATCAATTCCCCATGCACACCCTGTCCTTTGAGGTCACACTTATTCACTTTATATTTAAAAACTAGTAAAAAAGCCCCGTTTCTGATGCAAATGAAACGGGGGCTAGCAAGGTTTTCTTCAGAGTGTGCATGTGTCCCTGCCCTCTGCCCTCTCTCCCTTCCCCTGTGCTGTCTGTCCCCTCTGCTCTCTGTCCCCTCCCCCCTCCGAGTCGAGTCCTTCAGTGTTAAGTTTCCTGCTGTGCTGTGTTTGTGTTACAGAGAGAGTGAGGGCGTTTGCCCTCTCTCCCCTCCCCCCTCTGAGTCCTTCACTGTTACAGAGAGAGCGATTTCATGCTGTGCTGTGTTTTCCTTCACTGTTGTGTTACAGAGAGAGCGAGGGCGGGGCAGACACTCATGGGGAAACCGGATTTCTCTGCCACTTCACACTTCCGGCTGGAGGCTTCATTTAGAACGTTGGTGGTGCCTTTTATATATAGAGATGTATAAACATTTAATAGGCAGCCCTCCATGCAATCATTAGAATAATGCATAGAAGACATAAAGGAATGAAAATCAGAATTAAAATATAGACCAATCTTACAGTCGTATTGAGCTGCAGAACCCACATAAGGGAATTATACAACAAAAAAGTAACAGGAGCCCAATCAATTGGCCAGGTGAGTCACAGGAAGCAGATATGAGGGGACAGATAGCTTTGGAAAGCACGTTAGGTAACATATATAGAAAACGTTTATGAAACAGCCAAGCAGATCCCTCTCAACTCCAGGTGAGGCTGTCATACTGCAAAGCTGGAGGTGGCACATCCAGGGCCAGCTCAAGGGATAGTGGTGCCCTGAGCCAACTTGCTTTGGCAGCACCCCCTCCTCATCGCATTGCTTCTGGCAGCCCTCCCTCCTCCCTCTTCTCTCTTCCTGTGGGTTCGGCATCTCTCCCTCCCTATGCTATATAAGGACATGGGGATAGATCTGAAACAACATGGTTTATCAGCTGACATGGCTGAATAAGTGACCAGAGAGTAGAATCAGTTCTGACCAGTACAAACGTCTATAAGAAGAGAAGAAGCAAGGAGCACACCCAGCCATTGCACCAGAAAACAAAACCCTGTAATTAGTGGTCCATTAGCAGCCTAATACCAAGTGTGGAGATATTTTGGTTTTTGACAGTTTCTTGTGTGATACCTGTGTCACGTGGCCAGTTGTTTATACACTGGTATAAAAAGTAAAGAGGGGGGAGTCTAGCTTCCTTGGCTGAGGAATTAGCCAGGAAAAGCTCTCCCCATAACTTCTGCTTTGTAATATTATGTACTTTTGCTTTTGATGAAAGTAAATGAACAGAGCTTGCTGATGTTGTCTGGTGTCAGTTGGTAATCCTCCACCAGGAGAAGGTGTATGTGGGAATGTAGAGGAGGGTCACTGGCCCCATTTTCCCTCTTCTTCTACAACCTGGCGAGCCAGCCAGGAGAGCAGACTAGAATCTCCTGCTTTAGTGATAGCCAGCTTGCTGAATCGTAGTGAGAGCTCATGCCGTCGGGAAGAGTTATCCCGGTTCTTCAGATCAGAAGAGTTATCCTGGTTGACATGACCAGAACTGTTATCCCAGGAAGAAAATCCAGAAGAGTGGTAACACAATTTTTTTTTAATTACTTGTAGTTATTGTGCTATTTCTCTGCTCCTCATACACAGGTTATCAAGATTTTAATAAACATGTGCCTGGCTGGATCCACTTTTTATACCTATCCGTCCTCCTTGACAGTTTCCTCATCATGAGGGTACTTTGGTGAGAATTCTTTTTCTCTCGCTTGTTGAGTTTTTTTTTTTTTTTTTACTACTGTGAACACATTCATATGTAATCACATACACTCATCAGATATCAATTATTTTTTTTGTACAAAGTTGGATATATGAAATGAGATTGAAGGGGGGCAGACTCAAAAAAGATGTCAGGAAGTATTTTTTCACGGAGAGGGTGGTGGACGCTTGGAATGCCCTCCCGCGGGAGGTGGTGGAGATGAAAACGGTAACGGAATTCAAACATGCGTGGGATAGGCATAAAGGAATCCTGTGCAGAAGGAAAGGATCCTCAGAAGCTTAGCCAAAATTGGGTGGCAGAGCAGGTGGGGGAAGAGAGGTTGGTAGTTCGGAGGCGAGGATAGTGGAGGGCAGACTTATACGGTCTGTGCCCTGAAAAAGGCAGGTACAAATCAAGGTAAGGTATACACATATGAGTTTATCGTGGGCAGACTGGATGGACTGTGTAGGTCTTTTTCTGCCGTCATCTACTATGTTACTATGTTCTCCCTTTTTCCATCATACAAGCCAAATATCATCTACTGATCTATGTCTTACCCACTTAAGGTCTTTTCATTTAATGTGAAAGGCATCGATCATCCCATTAAAAGTAAAAAAAAAAATTGCTAGTATATTTCAAAAAATTCAAACCCTCAAATATTCTTCCTGCAGGAAACTCACTCATCGACTAATGAATCAACAAAGCTTCAGCAAGACAGGAATTGCTTCTTCCCACTCTCTATTTATTTTATTTATTTGTTGCATTTGTATCCCACATTTTCCCACCTATTTGCAGGCTCAATGTGGCTTACATAGTAGCGTCAAGGCATTTGCCCAGTCGGTTGATAGCAAATACAAGGTTGTAAAGTGATCGAATGAGGTAATTTGTGGAGGGTCGAAGGGGATGAAGGTAGTGTGTTGTCCAGTACGATCAATAGGCATGCTGTGTTTCTGGGTGAGGAGGTTTACGAGGGGTCGTTGGGGTAGGCCTTTTTGAAGGGGTTAGTTTTAGGGATTTCCTGAAGTTCAGGTGGTCATGGATTGTTTTCACCGCTTTTGGGAGGCCATTCCATAGTTGTGCGCTTATGTAGGAGAAGCCGGATGCGTAAGTTGTCTATGGACAAAAAGAATGGATTGGCTATCTTTTTGGCAAAGCAATTACAATATTCCATTCTTTCTCTTACTATTGAGGAAGATGGATAATACTAATTCTTCAGATGGACATGAAAACATTTGCGTCAACATTTATGCTCCAAATATGGCATCATAGGAACTGAGAACAGTGAAAGCTAAGATGGTAAGATTGAAAATAATGGGTGAAAATTTGAATTTGAATCTTGAAAATTAATGGATCAATGAGGAATACATGCCCGCCATAAATGAATGTCTGGCTCATATTGATAGCCTGAATGGTGGTGACATGGGAATCTGACGGATCCATTTCCAATACCCTTTAAAATGATGTGAGAAAATATTGAAAGAATTGTTTTGGGAGTTGGGTAAGATAAAGGGCCAAATATGGATAAAGCACAAATTTACCTTAAAATTTCACAACCAATAGCATTAATTGGGTCTGACTATGGTGCTTATTTTCAAAGTACATAGACCTGCGAGGGTATCCACAATGAATATTCATGAGATAAATTCACATAGATATACATACCAAGGAGATTATTATTATTACTATTATTTGCATTTGTATAGCGCTACGAGACGCACGCAGAGCTGAACACTTGACACAAAGAGACAGTCCCTGCTCAAAAGAGCTTACAATCTAAATAATACAGACAGACATGAGACAGTGTATCTCATGTATATTCATAGTGGAAATCCTGAAAATCTAACTGTCTCTGGTTCCCCTAGAACAAGTTTAGGAATCACTGATCTATGGACTTGCAGATGCCACATTCCTCTTAGAGGTACTTGATGTGCAAGTCCATAGATGCAACAGAAGAAAAGTAAGACTGGTTGAGCCTGTGCTCAGTGGCCCGGAGCCCTCAGGCAATAGTCTTGGAATAAGTTCAAGGTTTGTGATCGGTAGGTGTGTCCACCCGCCACGGAAGTCAATGAACCGTGCTTCTGTGAATTCTTTTTCTCTAGTATATATATAGAACTTTTCCATGCTTTGCAAGAAACATTCTGGCCGGATAATTAGTCAACCACAGTCAATAGCCATTAATGCACAAAAGGACAATGCCCCCAGTCAGCTGGTCTTAGCCAAGCAGGAAGTGAACATGCTGCAAGGGACAGGCATATCCTTGTCCTCACCTTGTGTTCCAGCTAGAACCTGCATTTACACAATAGAGTTGGATATTTTATTCCTGGCACAGGCAGATTCAGGACTCATAATAATCCCTGCCAAAGAGTGAGACTGGGAGGGGGTTCTAAACCTCTTTCACCATACAGAAACCCACAAGAGCAGGCACAACCAACGAGGAAAAAATAGTATTACTTGTTACTGTTACTAAAGCGGCAAATCTTCCAAAATAAACAGCTGTGCAAAATGTGATTGAACTCATTTGTGAAAAGATGAACTTGTGGGACATTTGTGGGGTCTGAAACATAGTAACATAGTAGATGACGGCAGAAAAAGACCTGCACGGTCCATCCAGTCTGCCCAACAAGATAAACTCATACGTGCTACTTTTGTGCATACCTTACCTTGATTTGTATCTCTCCTTTTCAGGGCACAGACCATATAGTCTGCCCAGCACTATCCCCGCCTCCCAACCACCAGCCCCGCCTCCCACCACCAGTTCTGGCACAGACCATATAAGTCTGCCCAGCACCATCCCCACCTCCCAACCACCAGTCCCGCCTCCCACCACCGGCTCTGGCACAGACCGTATAAGTCTGCCCAGCACTATCCTCACCTTCCAACCACCAGCCCTGCCTCCCAACCACCGGCTCTGGCACAGACCGTACAAGTCTGTCCAGCACTATCCCCGCCTCCCAACACCAGTCCCGCCTCCCACCACCGGCTCTGGCACAGACCGTATAAGTCCTGCCCAGCACCATCCCCGCCTCACCGCCACAGCTCTGCCACCCAATCTCGGCTAAGCTCCTTAGGATCCGTTCCTTTTGAACAGGATTCCTTTATGTTTATCCCACGCATGTTGAATTCCGTTACAATGAACATTACACATAATGCACTCAACTCTGTGACAGTATATAAATATTTTACTTTTTTTCTTTTTTACATATCGTGTAAAAAAAAAAAGAACAAATGAGTCCATTTATAACAATTACAACATTCAAGAGTCAACTGCTGGAGGCTTCTCTCATGTCTGAATGGAAAGGGTTTAACAACATTTTATACATTTATGTACTCAGTATGAAAGGAACAGTCTCACTAGCTGCCATTTCAATCAGCATCACTAATAAATTCACCTGCTTGGTTTTAAGAAGCTTAGAAAAATCCATGAATCTTAGACGTCAAGCGATTCACTTCTCAGGATTATTCACCTATTTAAAAAAAATAAAAAGGTACATGGGCTAGCCCCAGTGGCTCAGTAGTGCTGCAATGTGAAGGGACCTTGGTTCTATCCCTGGCTTGGGTTTCTGTCCCCCAAGTTGGCTGGGGTTGGGGGATGCTGTGAAAGCAGTGTTTACAGCCCTTGGATGAGGAGGGGAATCATAGTCATTGCACAATGGTGACATCTAGTGGCTGGATTGGGAGTTCAGAGGTGAGCACGGCCTCCAGCTCAGTACTCTTACTGCAATGACTACACTAAAATCGTTTGTTAGGGGATATAAAAGAGGGGAAGAATTCCAGGGTAGCTGTAAATGAAGGCTCATGGCTACAGATGTCAACCCTGATCGAAATGGATGTCCAAAGAAGTTGGAAGAAATTGCCAAGCTGAAAAAGACAGAGAGGGTCGCATAAATCCAGCTCCATGTTGTGAACAGGCCGAGTCAGTCCTGATTTTAACACCCTCCCATCTATGGAGAAATTGGAACTATAAGTTAATAGATGCAATGGTGAAGTCTCCTGAAACAGCTCCTCCACCTTTGAGCAAGCAGAGTCACACTGGTGACCTCCAACCTTCTAAAAGGGAGGCGGATCAGATAGCTCCATAGGACAGGCTGAGTTGTAGCTGGTTTTCACCCACGGCATCTATGAACTTGTAGTTCTAATTTTTCTGTACGTGGGAGGGTGATAAAACCAGGACTGACTCAGCCTGTTCTTCCCAACATGGAGTTGGATTTAGGTACGGCAACATAAGCAACTGAACTGGGGTGCCAAATGGTGAACATGCCAGGTGCCCTGAACTACGGGGAGCTTTGCTGGTGCCACTTCATGGAGGCAGCAGTATGACACTCTATCCCAACACCCCCCACTCCTGCTTTCCAGTCTCCAGAGGATGCTCCCCCCCCAAGTTCACCTACTGTAAGGGAGGGATTCATGCTCTCATTCTCCAGTCCTGCCTATGGGTGCAAAAACCTTAAATCCAGCCCTGGCTTTATGGCGTTTTTGACATGGCCAAAGGTACTGATCCAGATTTGCAAAGACTCTTCCCGTTATTTCTCCCTGCCACTCTCCTCCACTCACTGAGATTTGCATTGTATTAGAACAAAATGTTACAATTCAGTACCTTATCCTCTTTCAAACTGATTTTTCTTTTTTAAAAAAAAATGCAAGCACATGAAAGAGAGCAAAATTGGGGTGTTAGAAACAGGCCATCTTGTTGCATGTGCTACTACTACTACTATTTACTACTATTTAGCATTTCTATAGCGCTACAATTAATGTGTACAGGAAGGAGGAGAGGGTAGGTGGAGTCTCAGTCCACCAATAAGAGCCAACCTCATCAGTGATGTCACAATGGCTTGATTGCCTGATACTTGGCTCACTTCTGATATTGTGATGTCATAAGGGAAAGGGGGAAAGGGAAATGGGACTTGATATACCGTCTTTCTGAGGTTTTTGCAACTACATTCAAAGCGGTTTACATATATTCAGGTACTTATTTTGTACCAGGGGCAATGGAGGGTTAAGTGACTTACCCAGAGTCACAAGGAGCTGCACTGCACTAACCAATAGGCTACTCCTCTACTACTACTACTACTACTATTTAGCATTTCTATAGCGCTACAAGGCGTACGCAGTGCTGCACAAACATAGAAGAAAGACAGTCCCTGCTCAAAGAGCTTACAATCTAATAGACAAAAAATAAAGTAAGCAAATCAAATCAATTAATGTGTACAGGAAGGAGGAGAGGAGGGTAGGTGGAAGCGAGTGGTTACAAGTGGTTACGAGTCAAAAGCAATGTTAAAGAGGTGTGCTCTGTTGTGTGCTCTGTTGCTTCCTTGCTGGTATCTACTAAGGTGAAGTTTCCCAGAAGGTCTACGGCTGATGCTCAGATACAAGTGTTCAGGACAGAATGTGCAGTAGGCCAGCAGGGTTACCTAACAGCAAGGGGAATTATTTTGTGCTTGGGAACAAACGACAGTGCGATTTCAGATTATGAATCAAGCATAGAATGGTTTATAACACAGGGCTCTTTCCTCGGCTTGATCACACCTGATGAGCTCAAAGTGACAAAACAGTGAGACAAGGCGATGGCTGACGTCAAAGGAATGATGTGATGGATAGGAAGAAAAGTCTTGAAAATCCGATTCCTCAAAATGCTCAGCTGCTTATATTGCCTCAGAAATCACTGAGAGTGTCTTCTTCATGTATAAGATGGTGATTCCACTAAAATGTACAGATCATAGACGTGGAAAGAAAGGCAATGCATGGTGCGTGGTACATGACCATCTATGCTCATGAGGTAGTACTGAGAGATGCATCTGTACAGTTCTAGAACCATCCAAAGGTAAAATGAGCTCTCACGAGAGTCAACAAAACAAAGGGAACCACCACTGCCAAATAGATGGTTTTCCCTTACCCCCCCCCCCCCCCCCCCCCCCCCCACACACACACACTTTCAGTGTAGAAGTGACTAGACTGAACTGGTCTGAAAAGGTCTGAATAACGTACAGATGTATTATTTTCAGCTAGTGTCACAATACTACTTAGTCAGTTCATAACACCATGAAAAGAATGGCTCCACCAGCCCATCAAACCCAAAAAGGCACTTCTTCAGCACTGGAACAAGTCTGCTGTGCCATGGACTTCTCTTGGCTTGGGCCTGCAATATTTGCAACGCCTTAGCTCACGCAGGCTGCCAGTGATACTTCCAGACTGTCTCCCAGGCCTCAGGAGAAGCCGCCTTAGAGGGGCCGGAGATGACTCAGTTTCTCAATCTCTGTCTGAAAAGCAAGAAAGGAACATTTTATGCAGGTCAGCTTCTGTTTGATGCTCTTGAGAGCAGCCCTTTCTCTCCCTCCAATCAAACATGGAAATACCTGTTGGCTAGCTACTCATGGGCAGTAGTGGAGGTAAACTCCGTACTCAAGAGAAGAGTTACTTACCATTAAAAAAAAACCCAGCTCTCATAGCTTCACAGTAACATAGTAAATGATAGCAGATAAAGACCTCCATGGTCCATTCAGTCTACCCAACAGTCACATTCATGTGTGGATTTTACCAAAATATACTTTCCATTCTGAGCATTGTTTATGCCAAATGTTTTTCTTTTGGGCATATTGAATTTTTTCCTTTCTTTGTCTTTCTGGCTAGTGAGAATTTCTCCCCCCCCCCCCCCCCCCCCAACCTGGGAGAGCAGATTTCTCCATAGCTGATAGTGAGCACTGTCCTTAAGTAGCTCATGGTATCTCCTTCCAAGCCCATCAAAGTACAAATATGACCATGAAGAGCAAGTGACAGTCCCCAGTCCCCAAACAGCAGAAGAAAACCAGGGAAAGGGACCAACCCCACCTGCTGTGCAAGGAAAGAAGACCAAAACATTGGCGAACGCAACAAAGAGCCTCCCAGAAATTCTTCTTCTGGAGAATGGGGAAATACCATTCTAGAGCCAGATTTCAAGCCCCCTAATGACTGGGGGGACATCTTGCGCCCGATATTTAAAACCAATGAACTGGCCCGGAACAGCTTCTGGCTGGTTAAGTGGCACTTAATCAGCTATCTGGCTGAATATTGCTGGTTAGTCAGTTACATTGCGCAATATGAGGGAAAGGGAATGGGACTTAATATACCACCTTTCTGTGGGTTTTCCAACTACATTCAAAGTGGTTTACATATATTCAGGTACTTATTTTGTACCAGGGGAATGGAAAGTTAAGTGACTTGCCCAGAGTCACAAGGAGCTGCAGTGGGAATTGAACCCAGTTCCCCAGATTCAGAGTCCACTGCACTAATCACTAGGCTACTCCTCCACTCATTCCACCAATAAGAGCCAACCTCATCAGTGATGTCACAATGGCTTGATTGCCCGATACTTGGCTCACTTCTGATATTGTGATGTCATAAGGGAAAGAGGGAAAGGGAAATGGGACTTGACATGCCGCCTTTCTGAGGTTTTTGCAACTACATTCAAAGCAGTTTACATATATACAGGTACTTATTTTGTACCAGGGGCAATGGAGGGTTAAGTGACTTGCCCAGAGTCACAAGGAGCTGCAGTGGGAATTGAGCTCAGTTCCCCAGGATCAGAGTCCGCTACACTAACCACTAGGCTACTCCTCCACTCCATAACCTGCTATCTACTAATATTCAGTGCATCACTGGCTAAGTTTGGCAGCCAAATTAGGCCACCAAAATAGCTGGAATATCTTTGGCTGGTTTAAACTTAAACTGGCCAGTGCTGACCATCGCCTTGGCCGGTTGAATTTAACCTAGCCAAAAAAACAAAACACCTGGATATTCAACGCCGGTCACTGGGAACGGCCTGGAATTGAATATCCGGAATCAGTGCTGACCGTGGGAGGCATCCCAGCTACCTCCCCCGCTCCGAATATCAGACCCCTTATGTCCGTGCTTGTCACGTCAGATGCCAGGAAAATGGACCTGGGGCTGGACGATCCACATGTGTGTGCAGATGTTGGCAGCAGGGACTGATGCAAGGAGATCATACGCCCTGCGCAAACCTTCAGCCTTGCACCCTCGCCAAACAATCATGATCATCTTGACACCACCCCTCCCAGACTGATCTGGGTAAATGGGTTATTTTAAATTTCACACCCTCCTTTAATACCTCCTTTGTTCTTCTGCTTATTTGCTTTTTTTCTTGAGTGTGTTCGATTGTCAGAATCTATTGTTTTGCTTTGACTGCACCTGCTCTTTGGTCCCTCCCCCCCCCCCCCCCCCCCCCCCCCCACGAAGCTGCTGCCCTAGGCAGTTGTCTAGTCTTGCTGGCACTAGTAGGCAGAGTATGTACAGCGATGCATGCAACAGAATCCTTGACAGGGCAGTTTCTGCTCTGCTGCTGGCCCCCATCTTAAAAAACACGCCTCCATACTGATACACTCCCCTTTGCAACCTGAAGCCTCAGGGGTTGCCCTGCTGAAGCAATTCATCTGTAAAAACCTCTCCAGGCTGCCTCCTTACTCCAGCCCTCAATAGGAGCTGGCATGAAGCAGTATAAACCTCACCTGCAGAGCAGTGCGCTTGGCTCTTTCTTCTCTCATCTCCTGTTTAATATCTGCCATGTCCCTCCTGCAAAAACAATTTACCAGGGCATTACTGAAAGGCTTCCAGAACTTCACTCCCTGGCTTTCATTGGTCCCCTGAGTTGACTTAGGCAGAGGAAGTGCCCACAACAGAAATTAAATAAGCTGAGAATAGGCCTGACCTTAGCAGCACCAAACTCCAGACAATGGAAGAATTTTTCTAGTTTTAGTCGCAAAGAAAAGGAAGGGGAGGAGGGTGTTTTCAGTCCAGGGACGGCTTAACCATTGGACCAGGTAAGGCTCTGGCCCAGGATGCCAGCGGCTAAGGGCACCATAACATCCAGCCTCACCTGGTCTACAGGTTAAGCCTTTTCTCCCTCCTCCCCTCGGTCCAGTCTCTCCCCTTCTTTCTTCCCCCTCCCTGTGGGTCTAGTACTGTTCCCTCACCTCTCTCACTCCTCCGTCATCTAGTGAAGCTTATGTTGGTCGCAGGTGGGAGCAGAAGCAACCTGACAGTCTGCCTTTGGCCAGCCCATGATAGGTAGAGATGCCGAACCCCATGGGAGGAGAGGAGAGGAGAGGGGGAGGAGGAGGGATGGGGGTGTAGGAAGCAATACTGTGGGGGTGGGGGGAACTGCCAAAGCAGTTGGCCCAGGGAACCACTACCCCTTCAGCCAGCCCTGTTTCCATCACTGCAAATTAATTCTTTGGACGCAAATTTAAGCTGCAGCTTGAACGTTTGCACATTGATTCATGTATATTATCTCTCAGAGATGACAGGTATGTTCTGGTTGGTTAATATCCCGGGTTAGGATACGGAAGGGGAGGCAGGGTCACTGCCTGGAGACTACGGTTCTTGGTAACAATTCAAAAACACACATATGTTTTCTATTTGGTTTTGAATACTGTTAACCCTTGGTCTAATTTCCCTTCTGCCTGTTCCTCATCTTGAACCTTTACTTTCAGAAGAAAGAGGAGATAGATGTTAGATTTCATCCCAATACGCCCCCTGGACAAAGAGAACTTGGCCTTCAGTCCATTGCAAGAATGCCGTACAAACTCCCGTCATGATAGACCAGGGGTGAGCAAATTTTACGTGGCCTGGCAGACCACTGGCATCACAACCCTCCACTTCCCCCTCATCCGAGAGCTGTTTTTAACTATTTCCCTCACTCCCTCTGGGCAGCAAATCTACAACTGCCGTAAGAGGCATTGCATGGCCATTCAGCATGGAGCCTTGAGCATCTACACATGCCCAAGGCCTGCCAGCTCCTGCCCCCTCTGAACTTCCTGTTTCAGAGGAGGCAGAAGCTGGCAGGCCTTCAGTATGCACAGACGTCAAAGGTCTATGCCAGCCACCTACATGCTGCCTCTTAAGCAGGGCCGTGCCTAGGGTCTCCGGCGCCCCCCTGCAGTTGGCCCTGCCGGCGCCCCCCCCCCCCCCGAAAACGATCGCTACACTACCCGCCCTCTTCTCCCCAGATCCTTTTTGTTTAAATTTACCTCTCCGGCGCGCGGCAGCGTAGCGTTAGTGAGAAGGAGGCGGCGCTCCCCCGCCCCGACGTGTCTTCTTCCCTTCGCTCAGTGTCCCGCCTTCTTCTGACGTCATTTCTGACGTCAGAAGAAGGCGGAACCGAGCGAAGGGAAGAGACTGACACGTCGGGGCGGGGGAGCGCCGCCTCCTCACTAACACTACGCTGCCACGCGCCGGAGAGGTAAATTTAAACAAACAAAAAAAAAAGGACAAGGATCTGGGGAGAAGAGGGCGAGGTAAGCATGGTGCGGCGGGGCGCCCCCCAGAGGATGGCGCCCTCCTGCCATGCTTACCTCGCTTACCGTGTCGGCACGGCCCTGCTCTTATGACCAATGTGGATTAATTGTCCTGAGGGAGTAAAAAAAAACAAAAACCACAGCTCATGAGTGAGGGGGGGGGGGGGAAGTGGATGGAAAGTAGGAGAGAGATGCTGGAGGTGGGGGGGGGGGGTTGACTCCATATTCAACTACCACTGGTCAGTATTTTGTTAGCACTGATCTATGTGGTGCATTTGCTAATTTTATTTTAATTCTGTTAATTTATTTTACGCAGCCCCACTAGGGTATAAATGCTGCCCACCCCTGTAACAGACTGTCTTGGCCAGAGGAGTTTTTACTCTTACTAAAGATAATGAGCCTGCTACAGGAATACATAAATGTTTTGGATATCTGGTTAATGGAATCTATTATACAAAACGTTTGAGACTCTGGCAAAGTGATGTTCACGACTGCTTGTTGCTTGTACTGGGTTTTCCTATTGCAAAATTTGAGTTTTCATGCAGGAACCAAGCGGACACGCTCACTGTGCCACCCTGTTCTGAGTTTCTGAGGCGCTGTGGCTCTTAACTCACTCATATTGCGCTTTCATTAGTTCCATTAAGATTTTCAGCGACTGAATTTCTGATCTCAGCTCTTCTACCGTTGCTTTCTCCCTCACTTCCTCCTCTGTTCTCTGCTTGGTCTTGGGAGCCGACTGCGCCGCCAAGGTTGCTTTCGCTGCCTTCTTGCCCTCAGGGGCTCCTGGCTTCGCTGCATGTGGAACAGGAGGTGCCACCTTCGCTGGGGCAGAAGGAGACTGCTCCGGTTCCTGTGAAAAACAATCAAACAATGAAAGCCTTGAGAGGGGCAGAGTTTGTTAATCAAGTGGTCTGGTTCTGGATATTGACTTGTTGTCACGAGATCGGATGACAGAGGGACCGGGGGAGGGGGGAACAATTTTCAGTCTCACATTAATTGGCTGTCTGAAATTTATGGTTGTTCAGTGCACAGGCAGGGGCGTGGAAGGGGCATGGAAGCATTAGCCAGCTAGAACATTACACTTTCCCCCCCCACCCCCCCCCCATGCTAGCGGGATAATGCACAGCTGTTTCTGGAGCATGTGGTGCTTTCTAAATAAGAAGTGCTAAGTGAAGTGGAGTGGAGGCGTGGCCTAGTGGTTAAAGCACCGGGGTCTTGCAATCCAGAGGTGGCCAGTTCAGCTCCTGCTCCTTGTGATCTTGGGCAAGTCACAAAGGTGTGAGCAAAATCCAAATAAATAAATAAGTGCTCCTTTTTGTGATATTACATTTGTGAGCAGATGCCATAGGCTAATGGGAACATTAACACAGAACCTGAATTTTAAAAAAATTCTATCAATAGAAATCAAAGAAAATAAAGCATGGAAAAGAAAATAAGATGGTGCTGGGCAGACTTATACAGTCTGTGCCAGAGCTGGTGGTGGGAGGCGGGGCTGGTGGTTGGGGGGCGGGGATAGTGCTGGGCAGACTTATACGGTCTGTGCCAGAGCCGGTGGTGGGAGGCGGGACTGGTGGTTGGGAGGTGGGGATGGTGCTGGGCAGACTTATACAGTCTGTGCCAGAACTGGTGGTGGGAGGCGGGACTGGTGGTTGGGAGGCGGGGATGGTGCTGGGCAGACTTATATGGTCTGTGCCAGAGCTGGTGGTGGGAGGCGGGGCTGGTGGTTGGGAGGCGGGGATGGTGCTGGGCAGACTTATACGGTCTGTGCCAGAGCTGGTGGTGGGAGGCGGGGCTGGTGGTTGGGGGGCGGGGATAGTGCTGGGCAGACTTATACGGTCTGTGCCAGAGCTGGTGGTGGGAGGCGGGGCTGGTGGTTGGGGGGCGGGGATAGTGCTGGGCAGACTTATACGGTCTGTACCCTGAAAAGGACAGGTACAAATCAAGGTAATGTTTACACAAAAAGTAGCACATATGAGTTTATCTTGTTGGGCAGACTGGATGGACCGTGCAGGTCTTTTTCTGCCATGATCTACTATGTTACTATGATACCTTTTTTATTGGACATAACTTAATACATTTCTTGATTAGCTTTCGAAGGTTGCCCTTCTTCGTCAGATCGGAAATAAGCAAATGTGGTAGATGACAGTATATTTTATTTTGTTTGATTTCTATTGATAACCTTTAAGAGTGGACTAACACGGCTACCACACTTCTCTACTTAAAAAATACTATAAATGTCTCAAGTAAGTGCCATGTTAGATTTGCAGCCAAGGCGCAGTAAAATCTCTCATGAAGCTCTTTAGTAAAAACATGAAGCTGCCTTATCACTCTTTAGTAAAAGGGCCCCTTAATTTGTGGAAACAGGAAGGGAGCAGGCAGGCCAGGAGAAGATGGGTTGAGATTAGGGAGCAGAGAACATGAGGGGAGGAGGTGAGCCTGGAGAAGAGCAGCCTGCCTCGGAGGGAGGGGCTGAAGAAGAACAACACCGCCCACTCAGGGTGTCTGAAAAGAAGTGACAGAACTACTACTACTACTACTACTTAACATTTCTAAAGCGCTACTAGGGTTACGCAGCGCTGTACAATTTAACTGTGTTCCAGGACGTTCCCCCAGAAATTAAGCTCTGATAAAATGTTTCAAAGAAGAATGATATTAATGTGATGTTGTAACTGGGGCAATGGAGGGGATGAGTGACTTCCCCAGAGTCACAGGGAGCTGAAGTGGGAATTGAACTCACCTTTCCTTTCGCAGCACCCTTGGTTTTTGGCTTTTCTTCTGCTTCTTCCTGTTTGCTCTCCCTCGAAGAAGCAGTTTCCTCAGGCTTTAAAGAAAGGGAGAAAACATACGGGTACATATTTAATGGCTACAACAACCCCCTATGCAACCAGTTGGATTGATAGAAAGAGAGGGTGTTAATAAGTCCTGTCATGGTGAAAAGACCCCAGGTAGCATTTACTCCTCATAAACAATCAGGCAAAGACAATAATAATATACATGAATTAAATGAGAAATCCTTTTCTATAACAAGAAAAAAGTTAGTGTTAGAAGTACACTATTGAAAGAGGCATTTACTCAAAAAGGCCTGTACCATGAAAACACACGCTCAGCCTTTGATGGAGCACCCAGCCCCTTCGCAACGTAACCTACTGGATCTGCCTACTTAAATTTCAGATCTCTGACCCACTCAGCAAGTGGGCTTTTTAACCACATCCTCCCGAAGCATCTCAACACTATGAGCTACAGTGGCTGATCTTGGCGTGGCCTCCTTTAAAGACATGAGGAAATACCCACTGCTCCACTTTTCAATATGAATATCAATTTTATTCTTGTTGACCACTAAACTCTCCCTTTACAGGGTTCTGTGTGGTTTGCAAAAATACGTTTTCCTTAGAAGTTGGAAGATAAAGGTTCATTGGTAGATCTGTCATTAGCACTTTCAGTTTCTCTATAAAACACAAAGGCAGGGGCTGCTCAGCCTATTCTCAAGGGCGTAGAGCTGTCTGTGCTCTCCACCAGATGGAGATCCAGAGTTGTCAAATGACCCCCCCCCCCCCCCCCCCCCCCCCCCCGTCTCTAAAGGTACACTTGGTCCATCCTGGCTTTTTAACGTCCTCCTGATGTATCTTAATACTTATTGTGTTGATTTCAAATGGAAGAAAACCGGTTTAAAAGTATCACAATGCTCTGGGGTGTAGCTCAAGAAGCCCAAAGGGACCAAAGGAATTCACTCCAAAACAAAGACGGTTTGGCAGCTCTGAAGATTCTCCTGGCAGTCCAGAACAGCAGCCCTGCAAGAGGGTAATTTTATAAAGCTATTCTCATATCTGTTCCCTTCTCCACTTCTGCCAACTCCAGACTTCGCTCCTTCTGTCTCGCTGCACGCTACGCCTGGAATAGACTTCCTGAGCCCCTACGTCTTGCCCCATCCTTGACCATCTTTAAATCTAGATTGAAAGCCCACCTCTTTAACATTGCTTCTGACTTGTATCCACTCGCCTCCACCTACCCTCCTCTCCTCTTTCCTCTACACATTAATTGATTTGCTTGCTTTATTTTTTGTCTATTAGATTGTAAGCTCTTTGAGCAGGGACTTTCTTCTATGTTTGTGCAGCGCTGCATAAGCTTTGTAGCGCTATAAAAATGCTAAATAGTAGTAGTAGTTGTAGTAGTAATATGACACCACACATATAAATGGTCTGTGATAAAATTCTGACCAGCATGACCTTGCGCATGTTGACGTCATGGTGTCTGCTTTGCTGACAGGCATGTCAGAGTGTGCAAGAACATCTTGCTTAGATAATAGAAATACTAATTTATGCGTGTACTTAAATAATTGAGGCATGGATATTTACACCAATATTTGACCAGGTATAACTGAACGCACCTGCCACATAGGCACAATTTCTGCTGCTTACGCTAGTATTTTATAAAGGCACATAGGCACCTATGAGCCTTTATAAAATAGTACCAAATGGGGCATAAAATTACCCTCTCACATCCACGGCTTCAAGGAAGGAGGGTCTGGCCACGTGTTGGTGACTGATGTGAGTCCACAGAACAAGTCAGCTTCTGAATAATCTATGAACGTTGACTATGTCTTGTGCATACCATGAGAAGAGTGAACCTCACTCTTAACCAAGGGAATGCTGGGTATGACCTGAGTCTCTGAAATGCACTATACTCGGATGCGAGGCTCTCTCTATAATGAGGCAGGCATTTGTTTGATCCATCACCTCCTTTTGATTTTTCTGAAAAGAATTTAATGCATTTTCTTATTTCTTTTTTTGGGGCTGTGACCCTCTTTGTGATATTACATTTGTTCTGTTAAAATTATAAATAAATTTACATTGAATGTTTGTTTTATGTAGCCATGTTAGGCTGTGAATAAAGCAGAAATGGAAATAAATAAAATAAATCCCCAAAACTTCACTGAACAGCATGAAACAGCTCATTGGCTCATTCACCACAATCTAGAATTGGTCCTTTTTGGGTTAATCCAGGAAAACCAAGAATCCAGGAAATCCAACAGGATGCTTTCACTACCACTCAGCCCTTCTCTGAGCCAATATGACAGCTTGAACACTGCAGTATACAAACTCCTCAAAGAAGAGATAGATAACCCTGGATGCACAGAGTTGCAACTTGTAGAGAAGCCAATCTGACCCAGTGGTTAGACCACTAGCCTAATGGTTAGTGTAGTGGGCTGCAAACCTGGGGAATTGGGTTTGACTCCCACTGTGGCTCCTTGCCAGTCACTTAACCCGCCATTGCCCCAAGTACAAAAGTTAGACTGTGAGCCCACTAGGGACAGAGAAAGTGCCTGAATATAATGATAAAATGTAACGGCTTTGATTGTACCACAGAAAGGAGTGGAGGAGTGGCCTAGTGGTTAGAGCACCGGTCTTGCAATCCAGAGGTGGCTGGTTCAAATCCTGCTACTGCTTCTTGTGATCTTGGGCAAGTCATTTAACCCTCCCTTGCCTCAGGTACAAACTTAGAATGTGAGACCTCCTGGGACAGAGAAATATCCAGAGTACCTGAATGTAACTCACCTTGAGCTACTACTGAAAAGGTGTGAGAAAAATCCAAATAAATAAATATCAAATCCATGGCCCTTTAAGTTCAAAGGGTCACTAAGTGAAAGAAACCCCCCTACCACCACCAGCAAGTAGAACGAGCTTGAAGGAAAATGTGTGGAGATCTTGAGTGTAAATTACATTTAATTAGTATTTCAAGAGCTGTGAAATGGTGTTAATTGGATGCTTTGGATTTTCCTTATGGAGATTTTGGTGTTATTAAAAAAAAAAAGAGAGAACAACTGTGAAATGAAGCAGAAAGGCACATTCATCTCAGGATAATAAAGACTTCTGTGGCAAATACTGCTGTGTTTATGTTGTTTCAGCTTTTACTACGAATTAAATTATCCACAGCAGAACAGTTCTGCTCACTAACTCTACATTACAGGCAGATAACGCAGATGTGTTCAGTTAAGTTCCTCAAGTAAACTGGGCCTCAGCAACTCCAGCACCAACTCAGCTCATTCCACACTGAACCAGGTCACAGGGAAACTCTCTCTACTTCCAGTATACCATACTCTCGCTCTCTCTGTAATCCTCATTAGATTGTAAGCTCTGTGGAGCAGGGACTGTCTCTTCATGTTCAAGTGTACAGCGCTGCGTAAGTCTAGAAGCGCTTTAGAAATGATAAGTAGTAGTAGTAGTCTTTGGGATTCCGGAATCTTGCTACTCTTCGGGATTCTGCACAGAATTTTGATACTCTTTGGGATTCCGGAACCTTGTTACTCTTTGGGATTCCGGAATCTTGAAACTCTTTGTCCTTATCTCTTGTTTGTCCTGTTTGTCTGTCCTAATTAGATTGTAAGCTCTGTCAAGCAGGGACTGTATCTTCATGTTCAAGTGTACAGCGCTGCGTACGTCTAGTAGCGCTTTAGAAATGATAAGTAGTAGTAGTAAGGTCTGGAATAGAGATCCAGGGATTGGGAAATTAAGTGGGGCTTCCTTATAGTGTCTCATCAGTACAGGAGCAAGCGTCCCTACTCCCACTTCCAAGAAATCACAAAGTAGTCCAATAGTGTCTTTTGATGCAAACTCAAATGGCATTCAAATCAATGTCTTATAACCAGGGCTTTTTTTGAGGGGGTACTTGGGGGTACTGAGTACCGGCAACCTTTTCCATTGTCTGCTAAAATTGACCCACGGACCCCAAGTTTCCATGAAAGAGCTCAAGGCTCTACACACCAATTCTGCCTAGTCATAGATTCTGTGACCGTTTGCAGGGGGCTTGACTATCGTGGGGTGGGTCCCTCAGTGATCACCCCACCCCTGAAGGGTGGCCCGGCATTTGAGCACCGGCACCTTTTTCGCTAGAAAAGATGAACTGCTTATAACTCCATATATACAGTGCAACTCCTGTCCATTCAAGACTGTGTATTACAATCTTGACCTTCATAGTAATTTCAGTATTTACACATTTACAGATACTCTTGTCCTTTACCCATCACAGAAAGCTGGTAATAATTCAAGGCTGCTGTTGAATTTCCTTGATCACATTCTACTTTCCTCAGGCACAGACTCTTCAGGCTCTCCTTCTTCCAGCAATGGCACTTCTGGAGCTGCACCCTGACCTTGAACTGGCTTCCCCTGTCCAGGTTCCTGATTCAGGCTGGGTTCTCCTTACCCACCCTCAGCTGCGACACCTTCATCGTTGCCACTTAATGGGGCAGCAACTATCAGCCTGAGTTTATTGAGCCATTTTGGGACCCCCCCCCCTTTAAACCAAGGGTCCCAGCGGGGGTACAGGCAACCAAAGACCACTCCCCCCCAAAACAGAAGCCTTTATCACCTTCAGCTCCAACTCCCCTATCAATCAACTCCTTAACCCACTTTCTTTCTGCAGTTTATTTCAACACCATTCCTCTTGGGCTGGGCCTTCCTCCCACCCAGGGATATCCCATGCTCTCCCTCCATATAATTGGAGGTGGGTGGGGGGTCAACACTAGTAAAACCTGAAACAGCTGAAGTGCTCTGTAATAAAGTGTTCAAATAGTCCTGGTGAATACAAAGAACAAAAAAAAGAAAGGAAGGACTCACCAAAGAGGGGATACAGGGAAGTGTTGGGGGTCGTTTGCCTTGCACCTTTGGCCTATCAACGGTAGGGTGGCTCAGTTTTGATGAACACACCATGACAGCATCGAAAACTATCCGCCTCTGCAAAACAAGAGGAAGCGATCAGTGTTTAGTGAGCCGTGGAAGTTCAAGGGTTCAAATCCTGCTTCTACCAGTGAGCTCAGGAAAACCATTATCTGCCATTGCCTCACTTACCCACGTACGGGGTGATTCCCTATAGATCGCCTACAGTTAGGTGCTGGGATGATGCGCACTAAGTGCAGATTCTATAATGGCAATTGTGCGTGCAACTGCTATTATAGAATAATAGTGTAAGGCCACATTTCCACACCAGCACTTGCGCTAGCTCAATGGTTTGCATATTTTTATAACCCACACCCCTGACCCGCCCATGCCCCTCCCAGGTCCACGCTCTGGACGTTGCATAACTGCTAATCTGTGCTAATTAGTACCAACTAAGGCCAATTATAGCCAATAATTGGTTAATGCCAATTAGCAGCTAATTATTTAATTCAGTTACACTATTCTATAACTTGCATGTGCAGCTTTCTATGCTAAGCGTGCAATTGAGTGTACACATTTCTAGAATTAGGGGTTAGAGTGTAAGTACCCCTTATTATACCTATATTTTATCGCCATTGTATACAGGAAATTGGTTCCTGTCTCACTGGTTTAACTCTGTTTTTCAATTCTGTGTGCAACAGTGAAATGCAAAGTGTCACCGGGGTTCCTCAGCTGTGAAGCTTCAGACGGAGGTCAGGTAGGGTCTGTGCTACTGCAGCAGATTAACTGGAGGTGTCGTCTGCCCAGTGGCATAGCCACAGGTGGGCCTGGGTGGGCCGGGGCCCACCCATTTAGGGCTCAGGCCCACCCATCAGTAGCACATGTTTAGCAGTAGCTGGTGGGGATCCCAAGCTCCGCCAGCTGAAGACTTCCCCCTGATGGTAATGAAAACGCTACTCTGCACGATACTGGCACCTGCACATGCTCAGTTTTCAGCGTATGCCTGCTGCAGATGGCCAAGGTGGAAAGAAGTGTTTTCCCACCAGCTGAGATATTTTTTTCATGGTGGTGGGGGAGGGAGAACACTTGGTGCCCACCCACTTCTTGTCCAGGCCCACCCAAAATCTGTTGTCTGGCTACGCCCCTGCATCTGCCATCAAGCTCTTTGATATTTCAGGGGTTTTGATGGTTGTATGGCCTACTACAAAGTTTGGTGCTGAAACATGAAAGTGTGGATGAGTGGCTCAGTGGTTACAGCAGTGGCTGGATAAATACTTCAAATCCTGATTCTCCCACTAATGGTCACATCACCCTCCATCACCTCAGGAATAGGGAAACAGCTGCTTTGCCTGTGTTGTAACTCATCTTGAGCTGCTCGAGTTAAATTTAAAGTAAATGAAGCTGGGTGTTGGATTCCATACTGATTTGGAAGGAAAAATAGATGAAGGTGACAAGGCCTGAACTGGTCTATCAGTGTTCATGACGCAGACCAGTATGTTAAAGATACTGGGCACAGTTGAGATGGAGGGTGATAGAAGGAGAGGGACTGAGGGTTTTGGTACAAGACATTGAAGCTGGAGTTGGGCTGAGTGTGGCCATGTGGGGTTCAGTCGTAACAGGGCAGACTGGATGGGGACATGTCAGTAGGAGGCGGGGATAATGCTGGGCAGACTTATACGGTCTGTGCCAGAGCCGGTGGTGGGAGGCGGGGCTGGTGGTTGGGAGGCGGGGATAGTGCTGGGCAGACTTATACGGTCTGTGCCAGAGCCGGTGGTTGGGAGGAGGGGCTGGTGGTTGGGAGGTGGGGATAGTGCTGGGCAGACTTATACGGTCTGTGCCGGGGCTGGTGGTTGGGAGGCATGGAAAATGCTAGGCAGACTTATACGGTCTGTGCCAGAGCCGGTGGTGGGAGGCGGGGCTGGTGGTTGGGAGGTGGGGATAGTGCTGGGCAGACTTATACGGTCTGTGCCAGAGCCGGTGGTGGGCAGCGGGACTGGTGGTTGGGAGGCGGGGATAGTGCTGGGCAGACTTATACGGTCTGTGCCAGAGCCGGTGGTTGGGAGGAGGGGCTGGTGGTTGGGAGGTGGGGATAGTGCTGGGCAGACTTATACGGTCTGTGCCGGGGCTGGTGGTTGGGAGGCAGGGAAAATGCTAGGCAGACTTATACGGTCTGTACCAGAGCTGGTGGTGGGAGGTGGGGCTGGTGGTTTGGAGGTGGGGATAGTGCTGGGCAGACTTATACGGTCTGTGCCAGAACTGGTGGTGGGAGGCGGGACTGGTGGTTGGGAGGCGGGGATAGTGCTGGGCAGACTTATACGGTCTGTGCCAGAGCCGGTGGTGGGCAGCGGGACTGGTGGTTGGGAGGCGGGGATAGTGCTGGGCAGACTTATACGGTCTGTGCCAGAGCTGGTGGTGGGAGGCGGGGCTGGTGGTTGGAAGGCGGGGATAGTGCTGGGCAGACTTATACGGTCTGTGCCAGAGCCGGTGGTGGGAGGTGGGGCTGGTGGTTTGGAGGTGGGGATAGTGCTGGGCAGACTTATACGGTCTGTGCCAGAACTGGTGGTGGGAGGCGGGACTGGTGGTTGGGAGGCGGGGATAGTGCTGGGCAGACTTATACGGTCTGTGCCAGAGCCGGTGGTGGGCAGCGGGACTGGTGGTTGGGAGGCGGGGATAGTGCTGGGCAGACTTATACGGTCTGTGCCAGAGCTGGTGGTGGGAGGCGGGGCTGGTGGTTGGAAGGCGGGGATAGTGCTGGGCAGACTTATACGGTCTGTGCCAGAGCCGGTGGTGGGAGGCGGGGCTGGTGGTTGGGAGGCGGGGATTGTGCTGGGCAGACTTATACGGTCTGTGCCAGAGCCGGTGGTGGGAGGCGGGGCTGGTGGTTGGGAGGCGGGGATAGTGCTGGGCAGACTTACACGGTCTGTGCCAGAGCTGGTGGTGGGAGGCGGGGTTGGTGGTTGGGAGGCGGGGATAGTGCTGGGCAGACTTATACGGTCTGTGCCAGAGCCGGTGGTGGGAGGCGGGGCTTGGTGGTTGGGAGGTGGGGATAGTGCTGGGCAGACTTATACGGTCTGTGCCCTGAAAAAGACAGGTACAAATCAAAGTAAGGTATACACAAAAAGTGGCACATATGAGTTTATCTTGTTGGGCAGACTGGATGGACCATGCAGGCCTTTTTCTGCCGTCATCTACTATGTTACTATGTTTTTCAGTCATCATTGACTTTGTTGTGTTGCTTACGTGCTGGAAATGCTTTTTCCTCTACTAAACAGCAGCAGCTACGTTGTTAGTGGTTTCAAGAATGTATAATCAGTGGTTAGTAACGTTTTCCCACTCATCCACTTTCCTGGTATTGCTGTGAAAAGGTTCTGCCCTTGCGTTTACCAACTGTTCCCGTAAAATATGTAAATGGAGCTGTAAAGGACACCTAAAGAGCTAGAGCTAGTTCTGTAAAGGGGAGCTTGTCAGCTTCTATACCTGGCGTCACTGATTTCTCTTCAGACACTGCTGCAGGCTTCTCTTTGATCACTTCTGCAAGTTTTGCATCCTGCAAGTCCCTACTGGCTCTGAAAAGTTTAAAGAAAAAGTGTAAAACGTACAGATGAAGGCACCACACTGCTTCTTGCTACACACAGTAACAGCTGCGATGGAATTGGGTTGGCTCCAGTGGCGTCGCGAGGGCAGCTGACACCCGGGGCGGGTCGCCGCTGTGCACCCCCCCCCCCCGGGTGCAGCGCGACGCACCCCCCCCCCCCGCCCCGCCCGCGAGAACATACCTAGAAGGCGGTGAGGGGCGGGTGGGAGGCCCAATCCGCCGAGAGCACGCCGCTGGGGGGGTGTCGGCGCCTCGCTGGTTCCTTGCTCTCTCTGCCCCGGAAGTAACCTGTTCTGGGGCAGAGAGAGCAAGGAACCAGCCAGGCGCCGACACCCCCCAGCGGCGTGCACCCGGGGCGGACCGACCCACCGCCCCCCCCTTCCTACGCCACTGGTTGGCTCTAGAACTTTATATTATGCACATATAAGTGATTCTAATGATGTATCTTCCTGGGTTCTAGTCTGTAAAACTGTAACATCACCACTAGAGCAGGGGACTTGGTCGCAGAATGAAATGCACTTTTCTATATCACCTGGAGGTGGCAGTAAAAATACTAGTGACCTCTTGTGTTCTCCCAGCAGCTATGTTTGGAATGAGAGTAAGCACCAGCCCACTGTTAATAAAAAATTTGACGAAGACGTAGGATGCAGACATGCCGTGATAAGCATGGCTACTGCATTATATCTCAGGAGAATGGTAAGGGGCTCTGTACAGTATTCCCAGCCAGGATACTACTACTACTACTATTTAACATTTCTAAAGCGCTACTAGGGTTACGCAGCGCTGTACAATTTAACATAAAGGACAGTCCCTGCTCAAAGAGCTTACAATCTAAAGGACAAGTGAACAGTCAGTCCGATAGGGGTAGTCAAATTGGGGCAGTCTGGATTTCCTGAGAGGTGAGAGTTAGGTGCCGAAGGCAGCATTGAAGAGGTGGGCTTTGAGCAAAGACTTGAAGATGGGCAGGGAGGGGGCTTGGCGTAAGGGCTCAGGAAGGTTGTTCCAGGCATAGGGTGAGGCGAGGCAGAATGAGCGGAGCCTGGAGTGGATAACCACTCTTGAGACCTCAGTGCTAGCGGGTCAGCTACCACTGTATTATATCTCAGGTCAGGGATGTCGCACCAGATCTTACCTGTTGGAAGCCCCAAAGGCAGATTTGTTTTTTGCTGGAATAGGGGGCGGAGGTGCAGATTTCTTGGTGTGTGGGTGATTTGATTTGGAGGAAGATCTGTCTTTGGGTCCTTGGGCTCTTGTAAGAGAGAAGCTGAGCCTGCAAATAGGTGGGAAAATGTGGGATAAAAATGTAACAAACAAAATAAATGAAGAAACATAGAAAGAACAGGAGACGATGACAGATCTGGATCAGCTTTTAACAAGATTATAGAAAAAAAAAATCTTCAGCTTTGAAAGATTTAATGCATCCTTAGAATGAATGTGGCTGCTGAGCAGACAGGATGGACCAATCAGGTCTTTATCTGCCGTCGCTTACTATGTCATTCTTTCTCCTACATTTTCACCTAGAACAGCTGGGTCTTTTCTGCCCCCTACTGTTCATCTTTTATTTTTTCATTCATACTGTTTCTACCCTATATCTGGGTTTAAAAAAAGGTTTGGACAAGTTCCTGGAGGAAAAGTCCATAGAAAAGACATGGGGAAGCAACTGCTTCCCCTGGGATTTGTAGCATGGAATGTTGCCATGATTTGGGTTTCTGTCAGGTACTTGTGACCTGGCTTGGCCAATATTGGAAACAGGATACTGGGCTAGATGGACCATTGGTCTGACCCAGTATGGCTACTCTTATAAGTACATAAGTAATGCCACACTGGGAAAAGACCAAGGGTCCATCGAGCCCAGCATCCTGTCCACGACAGCGGCCAATCCAGGCCAAGGGCACCTGGCGAGCTTTCCAAACGTACAAACATTCTATACATTTATTCCTGGAATTGTGGATTTTTCCGAAGTCCATTTAGTAGTGGTTTATGGACTTGTCCTTTAGGAAACTGTCTAACCCCTTTTTAAACTCTGCCAAGCTAACCGCCTTCACCAAGTTCTCCGGCAACGAATTCCAGAGTTTAATTATGCGTTGCGTGAAGAAAAGTTTTCTCTGATTTATTTTAACTACTGTATACTACACTGTAGTTTCATCGCATGCCCCCTAGTCCTAGTATTTTTGGAAAGCGTGAACAGACGCTTCACATCCACCTGTTCCACTCCACTCATTATTTTATATACCTCTATCATGTCTCCCCTCAGCCGTCTCTTCTCCAAGCTGAAAAGCCCTAGCCTCCTTAGTCTTTCTTCATAGGGAAGTCGTCCCATCCCCGCTATGTTCTTATGTACCCTAGTAACAGTGAAATTTTCAAAGCCAGGGTAAATTAGTCTATTTGAAAATAGTACTCTTGTATTCAGCCTTCCACAGCATACATTCTCTTTGCCAGGTTATGAGGGATTTCCATAGGTGTATTTAGGTCAGGAAAAGTAAATGAAGTGCATAAGTTTTATTTTTAACTGTATATATACAATTGTGCACTTGTTTGGCTTCACACAGAAGTATGAGGTGCAGAGTATGAAGACAATTTTTTTTTAAGCACACCTACTTTGTGACTTCTAATTTTTAAAGGGAAACATTGCAATGTATGTGGGCTAAAGATCTCCTCATACATTGTAAATGCCGCAAGCCATTCTACATTGCCTCCTAGTAGACTAAGAAAACAGGATCATCAGAGCCCTGAGGGCAAAAGAGAAGACACTTAAGAGGAATCACTCAGCTTTAGTACCATAAACTTTGGGCAAATGCTTTTAAATTCATATCATTACAGGATGTGATACCCGCAAGCGAGCCTTCTCCAGAGTAGCCCCCACACTCTGGAATGCATTGCCTGAAAGGCTCCGCTTAACGCAAGACTACCTCTACTTCAGGAAGCAGGTGAAAGCTTGGCTCTTCAACCAAGCCTTTAATGGAAGAAGTAACTAACTTGTTAGTCTCACTCACACACACAAGGATTGACTCGGGCTGCACATACTGCAGCGGGACATGTTTATCCACTCCTACCATAGATGAGATAACATTTAACCATTTCTCTTGACCTCATATGCAACTTTCTTTAAATCATTCACCTTACTTTCTAACTCTTCCTACTTTCTAAAATGTTAGTATAAATAACTTAATGTTAACACGAGACTATCTCTACTTCAGGAAGCAGGTGAAAGCTTGGCTCTTCAACCAGGCCTTTATTGGAAGAAGTAACTAACTGGTTAGTCACACTCACACACTCGAGGAGTGACACGGGCTGCACATACTGCAGCGGGACATGTTTATCCACTCCTACCCTAGCTGAGATAATATTTAACCATTTCTCTGACCTCACGTGCAACTTTCTTCAAATCAATCACCTTACTTTCTAATTCTTCCTACTTTTTTACTCCTCTATATGTTACAACTTTGCCTTACCCTTCACTACCAATTATAATGTTCTAGTACATATTGTGTTGTCATTGCAAGTAGTAGACCATGCCATACTTTGTACTGTTGTTCGAATATTTTTACTGCTCTAATTGCCTATTGCTCATGTTTGATCTATTCTTACTGTACACCGCCTTGAGTGAATTCCTTCAAAAAGGCGGTAAATAAATCCTAATAAATAAATAAATAAATATCAAGCTGTAAAGTCATTCAGATTTTGTGTTCAACTCTTTAAGATAAGTCCAAGATATTAGATTAGTAGTTTTTCCTCGTTCAGTGTGCCAGCTGAAGAAAGCTTTTAATATGACCATTATAGAGCGGGGCTCAGAAATCTGGAACTCTTTACCTCTACATATTAGACTAAGTTCAGATTATATGAGTTTCCATCACGCAGTCAAGACATGGTTATTCCAGAAAGACTATCCTTAAGAGGCTAAAGCTGTGAATCTTTTGAATTTAAGTGTATGGCTAGTCTATGACCATATGAGAGTATGATTTCAGAAGCCCTGTTGCTCCTGAATTAGTTCTTTTGACTTTTGGGCATTTGGTCCGGGGGAAGGGTTTGGTGGGGAGGGATAGGGGTGGATGGATTTATTGTGGGAAGGGGAGTTTTGACAGGGTGAATGATTATTGTAATTTTTTTTCTCTGTATCTTTACTGCTTGATGTCACTGACGGTGTCTTGAGTGATTGCGGAGGGTCCACCTGTTTGTCTAAAAGGTTAATAAAATATTTTCTTATAAATATATGACTAGTTTTTGAATATCTATCAGGGGTTTTTATTACTTGCTTTATTCTTATTGTAACACAACTAGAAATTTTTGGTAAAGTGAGCAATAAATGCCATTATTAGATCAGATCTCAATATTTCTTCTTTTTCTCAGTTAATAAGTACACATCAAAAGAAAATTGTAAGCCACATTGAGCCTGCAAATAGGTGGGAAAATGTGGGATACAAATGTAACAAACAAATAAATAAATAAAAATACGTCTTGGCCTTCCCCACAAGGCACACAAGTCTCCAATAAGATCTGAAGCATTCTGGCATATGTAAGAAATGTTCCCATGTGAATCAGTCTCCGTAAAGACTGTCAGAACCTCAGAAGACAGCTGCTAGGGCCAGGGCTTCTCAACCCAGTCCTCAGGGGACACCAAGTGCCATCAGGTGTTCAGGATATCCACAATCAGTTACTTTTTTCTATCAAAAAAGGTGCCGGTACTCAAATGCTAGTCCATCCTTCAGGGGTGGGGTGATCACTGAGGGATCCACTCCACAATAACCAGGCACCCTGCAAACAGTCACAGAATCTACGAAAATCCTTAGAGTCACTATTGACCGCCACTTAACACTAGAGACACACGCGAATAACACAACCAAAAAGATGTTCTACTCCATGTGGAAACTGAAAAGAATAAAACCATTCTTTCCAAGATCCGTCTTCCGCAGCCTAGTGCAATCACTCGTACTCAGCCACCTGGACTATTGCAACTCACTATACGCAGGCTGCAAAGAACAAATACTGAGGAAACTTCAAACAGCCCAGAACACAGCAGCCAGACTCATTTTCGGAAAACCAAAATACGAAAGCGCAAAACCCTTGCGTGAGAAACTACACTGGCTCCCACTCAAGGAACGTATCACCTTCAAGGTATGCACCTTAGTCCACAAAATCATCCACGGTGAAGCCCCTGCATACATGTCTGACTTAATAGACCTGCCACTCAGAAACGCTAAAAGATCATCCAGAACTTTCCTCAATCTCCACTTCCCTAATTGCAAAGGCATAAAATACAAAGTATTGCATGCGTCAACCTTCTCCTATATGAGCACGCAGTTCTGGAATACACTACCACGCAACCTGAAAACGATCTACGAATTGACCGACTTCCGCAAACAATTGAAGACTCATCTCTTTGAGAAAATTTATTGCAAGGATCAAAACAAATGAAGTCCATACACACTAATAGAAATGATTCAATACACTCCCTTCTGAATTTCTCTTACCCCGTATTTTTACCTCACTTCAAACTCCACCCACAGATAAAATGTTATAACCTATGTTCTCTTGATATTGTTCTATCGCCTTATCTTTTCCCCATTGTAACATCCCATGGTTTCTACGCCCTAACGATTTTTGACTTGACTTTGTCTTCCCATAACTCCTCACAATGTAACCCATAATCGTACTGTAACACACTGTATTTCCATCATTCACAATGTATTGTAAGCCACACTGAGCCCGCAAATAGGTGGGAAAATGTGGGATACAAATGCAATAAATAAAATAAATAAATAAATGACAAGGCAGTATTGGTGTGTAGAGCCTGAGCTCTTTCATTAAAACTTGGGGACCATGGGTCAATTTTAGCAGACAATGGAAAAGGTGCCAGTACTCAGTTCCCCCGAGTACCCCCTCAAAAAAAGCCCTGTCCACAATGAATATCCAAGAGAGAGTGGCACGCACTCCCTCCTTGGTATGCAAATCTCTCATGCATATTCATTGTGGATATCTAGAAAACCTGATGGTGTGCCATGAAGACTGGGTTGAGAACAAGCCCTGGCTAGGGCACAGCTCAGTCCTTTCACATACTCAGAATCCAGGATGACCACACCCAAACTTCTGGGTTCTAACCACCAGTCTCAGGCTTTGTGCAGTGTCTAAAAAATGCCGGTCAATGCAGGTCGATAAACGCAATGAAGGCAAAACCTGTCTGTCTTGGAACCTCCTGGGAACCCTACTAAGCAGGGAACAATGACTGAACTCCCCCATCTTTTGTCTTCCAAGTGAAGAGAAGGCACAAAGCACATATGACACACACGTGTAACAGCACTTCTCTCCTGACTCCTAAACACTAATCATCAAAAACGCCTCCTCTCTTTCTGCTCTGATTCGAAAAAGAAAGAACCAGTATTAACGCTGAAGTTTTGCCTTTCTGATCCTATCACCCACAGCAGGAAGTGCTGTTTGCAACCAGCTTGCAAGGTGCTGCTGAAAGTCACCCAGTTTGGACTGGAAGAAGCTTTTCTCTCAGTCATCTGCAGCTTCTGAAAACCACACAGCTTTCTTATGAAATTGATCTGAAAGGTTATCTTCCGTCAGCCGCATAACCTATGGATGCTCTTAACGTGCTGCAAAACACAGCCAGCCTGCAATGAGTCACGGCTTTACCCGGTGCTGGTTTTTTTTTTTCCCCCCAGAACAAAGCACCAGTATCAGTCCTGCTGTTGGGATATTCCCTAAGAGAAGACTAAGACATTTGGGACCTCACAGGACTTCCACTGAGTTCCATCATCCATCCCAAACCATCTGCTTACTCCAAAAGCTTCTCATATTGAGCAACAGCGATGCTTTACCCAACGGAGCATGTCACTAGGAAAACACTACATGGACCATAATTTCATTTAATTTACCAATATAGTTCAGAGCAGATTGCAAATAATACTTTACAAATAAGGAAATCGTACAGTAAATTATAGAAGTGATTTATAGTAGTACTAGTAAATTAAAATACATTACACACTAAACAATCACAAAAAATCATCATAAAAATTACTTTGAACAACTAGATCATTTACATAGTTTCCAAAAGACACAAAATTCCTTTCTTATCCTATAAACAGAGGAAAATCATTCCGTTCACATGTGGCTTTAAAACTTAAAAAGTTCTCAATGGTGCTCGTATAAGCTAGTTGGGAGGTCACAATTTCTTACGGCAAATAGGATTATGGGGTTTGGGGAAAAAAATGTAAATTCAGTAGTGAGGTCTTAACAGGCTGAAACCAATACCATGTAAAATGTTAAAAATAAAAGACAGAAGGTGCACGAGTCTCAACAGAGAGCCAACGCAAACGAATCAAAAGCGAACCCGCTCTGTCCCACCTATGACTTCCTGTAACGAGTTTGGCTGCAGCATTCTCTATCATTTAAAATCATTTTAATAATCTCCCTGGAAGTCCCAAATAGTTATCGATGCAGTGACTTAGATTTCTGAAATTAATGCCTGGACAATTTGTGGTAAATGCTCTACTGATAGAAAGGTTTTTAGGCGTTAATATTCAAAGTGATTTACCCAGTCAATTAAATCACTTAATGTTTGCCTATCTGGTGCCTATTCAGAGGCATTTAATCAGACGGAGCAGCTGAATATTAGCAGTAACTGCCCCTGTGCGGGCCGGTCAGTGGTTGGAGCTAGCAGTTAATCGGTTAGTGCCGTGCTGGTCAGTGGGTGGAGCTAGTACTTGATTGGTTACTGCTGGGCCGGTCAGTGGTTGGAGCTAGCAGTTAATTGGTTAGTGCCGTGCTGGTCAGTGGGTGGAGCTAGTATTTGATTGGTTACTGCTGGGCCGGTCAGTGGGTGGAGCTAGCAGTTAATCGGTTAGTGCCGTGCTGGTCAGTGGGTGGAGCTAGTATTTGATTGGTTACTGCTGGGCCAGTAAGTGGGTGGAGCTAGTCCTTAATCGGTTAGTGGTGATATTCAGTCTGCTAACCAACTATGTAAGTGAATAAAGTTAAGATAGCTTTTTGACTAACTGGGCCCGATTAATTCCAGGTGACCACATTTACCCGGATAGTCAATGACAGAGTCCGGACATGGCCCAGCACTGAATATCCAGGCTGAATTCCACCTGCACCAATCAGCAGCTTAAAAACCGTTGTCTGCTGTGGGCTGAATAATTTCTGGAATTAATCTAAGCTTGTAAAGATCTTTTTTTTTTATGACCCTCTCCCACGTGTACTTGTCTGCAGTCTCTGGAAACTACATGGCTTTCTGCAGGCCCCCCAAGGTGGTGATCTTACCTTCCTGGTCTTTGGAGAGCTTTTTCTCTGGTTTGATAACGTCGCTGGACTTTTTCTCCGGTTTGATAACGTCACTGGACTTTTTCTCCATCGCTGACTGATCTGGTTTGGTTGCTGTACAGAACACAAATCAAGGAGAATTAGACCTGTCCTAGCAACGCTCCACCGACTAAAACTCTGCTGATGACAGTAAATGGAAAGGTCTTCCCCAGGTCAGCATTAAGGCTCCCGATAGGGAAAATACATTAAACGTTTGCACCTTGCACATATTAACTACAAATTCTTAGGTCCAAAACCTCTGTGGAAAGTGCTGGGGGCGTTCCCCAGCATTTTTGGGAGGACTGCCATGCACTTAAGGCAGAACAAAATTTGCTATGGTGCATTAACTGCACGAACATTATTTATTTATTTTAGTACATTTCTACCCCACATTTACCCACGTGAGCAGGCGCAATGTGGCTTACAAAAATATCAGGATACAAAACAGGACAATGACGGCCCAGAAACAGAAAGTGACAGGAGGGGTAGGAACAGGGGATAACACAGGGTAGATGACAGGGGTGAAGCGACCGCAAGTGGGAGAGGCTAAGCAATGCAGATTGCAGTTAGTTATCCCTCCCCCCAAGGTGCAGTTAATTGCAGGGCTTTTTTTGAGGGGGTACTTGGGGGAACTGAGTACCGGCACCTTTTCCATTGTCTGCTAAAATTGACACATGGACTCCAAGTTTTAATGAAAGAGCTCAGGCTCTACACACCGATTCTGCCTTGTCATAGATTCTGTGACTGGTTGCAGGGGGCCTGGTAATTATGGGGTGGGTTCCTCAGTAATCACCCCACTCCTGAAGGGTGGCCTAACATTTGAGTACCAGCACCTTTTTTGCTAGAAAAAACACACTGGTTAATTGTGGGGGGAAGAGGGGTTGGTGGTTGAGAGGCTAGGATAGGGGAGGGCAGACTTATACGGGGTCTGTGCCGGAGCCGGTGATGGGAGGCGGGACTGGTGGTTGGGAGGCGGGAAATACTGCTGGGCAGACTTATACGGTCTGTGACCTGAAAAAGACAGGTACAAATTCAAGGTAAGGTATACACATATGAGTTTATCGTGGGCAGACTAGATGGACCATGCAGGTCTTTTTCTGCCGTCATCTACTATGTTACTATGTATCATGTAACCTGCTGTGTGAGCAGTTAGTGCATCGGAAAAGACCTCCCTTTTAACTGTAACGCACAATGCCCACCCCATCATGTGCCCCAAAATAAGAGTTTTCCATGCTAGACGTTTAAAACAGCAAATAGCATACATGAACATTTAGTGTAGCGCCATATTAACAGTTGTTAGTGCGTCGTGACAACTCCTACATTAAACAGTTAATACAGCTTAGTAAAATTAGGGCCTAGGCATTTCTGATGCCCGTTGAAGCAAATGGAATTACAAGAATAGTAAAGAGGGAGAAAACCAGCAGAAACCAGATAGCATAGCAATCAGAAGGTGCTCAAGTTCAGAGAGTTATTATTATTATTATTAATTACAATTGTACCCCGCGCTTTCCCACACATAGCAGGTTCAATGCGGCTTACATAGTAAACAGAATTACAGGTTTTGAATGAGAATATTACATATTTATTTATTTATTTATTTAATTGCATTTGTATCCCACATTTTCCCACCTTTTTGCGGGCTCAGTGTGGCTTACAATACATTATGAATGATGGAAATACATTTTGTTACAATTCGGTTATGGATTACATTGTGAAGAGTTATACGAGACAAAATCAAAGTGTCGTAAGGAATATATCAATGGAAAAGAACGTTGAAACATTGGAAGGAAACAACGAGGAGCTAAGGGGCAATATATAATAACAGAAAACATATGGTATACATTTTTTTTTTTTTTTTGTGAGTAGAGGTATGAGTGTGGTGAGGTTTCAGGATTGAGAATTCATAAGTGGATGTGTTGATGTATTACTGAACAGCGAGAGTGTAGATTTTATGTGTTTTGGTTTCTTTCCGTAAATTTTCTCAAAAAGATGTGTTTTCAATAATTTGCGGAAGCTGGTTTGTTCGCAGATCGTTTTCAGGCCGCGCGGCAGCGCGTTCCGGAACTGCGTGCTCATGTAAGAAAAGGTTGACGCGTGCAGCGCCTTGTATTTCAGGCCCTTGCGATTACATAGTAATAGTAGGGTTTTTAAGGATACGTAAATTGAACGTGGAGAGTGAAGGAATCAGATGTTTCAATCCTCAGTGGGGAAAGCCTAGGTGTGAAAATACTTATCCAAGCACTGTGAAAGAGAATGGGAAGATTTAAGGAACTGTAAGCAGCAGTTCAAGCCAAGATAACGGCAGGTTTAGCTGATGGGGTTTGATATCTCATGAGTAGAGGAGTGTGGTAGCCGTGTTAGTCCACTCTTATGGTTATCAATAGAAATCAAACAAAATAAAACATGGAAAAGAAAATAAGATGATACCTCTTTTATTGGGCATAACTTAATACATTTCTTGATTAGCTTTCGAAGGTTGCAACCTTCGAAAGCTAATCAAGAAATGTATTAAGTTATGTCCAATAAAAAAGGTATCATCTTATTTTCTTTTCCATGTTTTATTTTGTTTGATTTCTATAGATTCTACATGGAATGTTGCTATTCCACTAGCAACATTCCATGTAGAAGTCGGCCCTTGTAGATCACCAATGTGGCCGCGCAGGCTTCTGCTTCTGTGAGTCTGACGTCCTGCACGTATGTGCAGGACGTCAGACTCACAGAAACAGAAGCCTGCGCAGGAATGTTGCTAGTGGAATAGCAACATTCCATGTAGAATGTCCAATAGTAGCAACATTCTATGTAGAATCTCCAATAGTATCTATTTTACTGTCATAGTAATGCTTGAATGTTTTCACTTATATACACTGTCAGCTAGCACATTTGCTTATTTCCGATCTGACGAAGAAGGGCAACCTTCGAAAGCTAATCAAGAAATGTATTAAGTTATGTCCAATAAAAAAGGGATCATCTTATTTTCTTTTCCATGTTTTATTTTGTTTGATTTCTATTGATATCTCATGAGGAAGGCTTCCCATATTTCTGGATAGACAAAAGGACTAGGGATGATAAAAGAGTTCTGGGATGTTCTACATGAAAAAAAAAACAAGCTACGCTAAGCAGAGGAAAAGGCATACACCACTATTTAATTATTTTGTGTATTTTCCAAAGTTATCTGCTTCTAGTGAGTCACAGTAGAAGCAAATTATACCTTACAACAAGCATTCAGGACAGAATGCAAGATAACGTTTCCACCACGGCAGATTATATACAATCTATGACCATTCAAGATGGTTTACAATAAAAAAAAATATATATAATAATATTTAAAATCCTGTGTTACCAATATCCCAGGTAACTGGAAAACAGGACAAGAGTCTGGTTGACTGATTACATTCAGGGGTAATGATATCGCTGCAAATTCGGCTCAGCAGGTTCCAGTTTGGGAGGTACAGAGGCCTTTTCCTAATGCGCAGTGAAGTTTTGCACTTACCACTCACCAGATGCAAAAATTAACATGTACGAAATAACATGAAACGAAATTGCGTTACAAGACGTGTGAGGGGAGACTTGCTGACCTGAACATGTATACTCTGGAGGAAAGGAGAAACAGGGGTGATATGATACAGACGTTCAAATATTTGAAAGGTATTAATCTGCAAACGAACCTTTTCCGGAGATGCGAAGGCGGTAGAACGAGAGGACATGAAATGAGATTGAAGGGGGGCAGACTCAAGAAGAATGTCAGGAAGTATTTTTTCACGGAGAGAGTAGTGGATGCTTGGAATGCCCTCCCGCGGGAGGTGGTGGAAATGAAAACGGTAACAGAATTCAAGCACGCATGGGATAAACATAAAGGATTCCTGTTCAGAAGGAATGGATCCTCAGGAGCTTAGCCAAGATTGGGTGGCAGAGCCAATGGTGGGAGGCGGGGATAGTGCTGGGCAGACTTCTACGGTCTGTGCCCTGAAAAGGACAGGTACAAATCAAGGTAAGGTATACACAAAAAGTAGCACATATGAGTTTATCTTGTTGGGCAGACTGGATGGACCGTGCAGGTCTTTTTCTGCCGTCATCTACTATGTTACAAAATGCAAAGCCCCATTAGGGACTTTCCCAGCACAATGAGATGCAAGAAATGACTTGGACCTCAGAACAGAATCAGTGAAAAACACTGAAGAATCAGATGAACATCATACACCCTGCAGATTTTATTTATGGATATTGACCCTGTAGATATATAGATGTAAACTAAAAATATCAGTAGGAAACTGGTTCAATCAATTTTATCCCACTTACAACTGTGGGAAAAGCTTTTTCTTGAGGCGTTTTTCCTCCTTTTTTGAAAGATGTATGCTTACATTTAATAACTGGGTATTGACCCTGTAGACATAGTGCTAGAACCATGACACTACCTTTGATGGGGGAAGGGGGATGGAGGTAGGGTGCCCAGCAGTTCCTTTCACTTCACTGGTCTTTCAGTTCATTCAGAAATGTTCTTTGCAGAACTACTGTACCCCGAGTCTTCACTTTCAACTATCCAGGGCTTATCCCTCATTTTAAACCCCAGTCTGTTCTACGCCAGCCAGTACAGCAACAATCCATAACCAATCAGGGGCCACAGTTCACAGGCCCTAAACGTCTGACAGCAGGTTTCGGTGATGAGCAGTGCCCAAGACTCCCAACATCCAGCAGCTCTGAACACTGCCTCTGAAGTACCCCACCTGCCAACCTCAAGGAGTAACCATGACATGTATCCAGCAAAGACAAATATATTATTTATATATTTTGAATTCCTTGAAAAAAGTGGTAAATAAACCCTAATAAATAAATACCACAATTACCAAACTTTAGCTCACTGCAGGTTAACCAAACAAAAAGACCAGACATTTCTGGAAGGTCACATTTTCTATTAAAAAATACTTAAGTGTAAATGAAATTAAAATAATATCATAAGATTAATACTAAGAGACTATGGGGCTCGTTTTCAAAGCACTTAGGCTTACAAAGTTCCATAAGTTACTATGCAACTTTATACGTCTAAATGATTTGAAAATACGCCTCGAAGTGCTGAAAAATTTAGAATATAAAAAGTTTTTAATTTCCAACAGAAAGTGATATCATTCAGTTCAGATCTTACAGCAGCTGGAAACTTATTCCAAATTTGTGCTGCCTGATAGGAAAAGAGGGGTAACTCATAGTTAGCTGTTCCCCAGTGAAAATCTATTACATTTGACATATAAATTTGAGCAGAGCCATAACAATTTTAAAAATCAAAGTAAAGACCATAAAGTAAACAGTAAAACATATATACAGTTTAAAAAATAGCCAAATATCTGAAGTTATCTATACCTGCCAATGACTGACCACAGTACGCATGAGCTCACAGGTCCATAACCAACTGCAAAACAGGATAAAGCGATGAATGGCACAAGCTCAGCCTCCTCTATCTTATGTCAATCAGCTTCCTGCACTCATTCTGGAGGGTGCGTTTCTAAAACGGATTTCAACCATTCACTGCCACATCTCCAAAGTGTGGAAGATAGACAAGTACCCAGCTCACGGAGTGGTGTAAAGTCACAAGCCTCAGGAGTCTGCGCTGAACCCTGAGACACGTGATTTGTGCCTGCCATTTTGCTGGGGAGGAAACCAGCAGAAACCAGATAGCAAAGGAAATCAGAAGATGCTCAGAGCTGAAAAGGAGGACACCGCACAATACTACATTTCTGCACAGATCTCAGAACCACAATCAGCGTGGGAATGTCTGCATCACCGGACTGACTGCACCAGCAGCTGCAACATCTAAGAACTGTCACTGGATTCAAAGAACTTGAGAATCCTAAGAGCATTCCCCAAAATATCTGTACAGCTTATGAGTATTTTAAAACAGAAGGGAGAACCACTCAAGGGTGGAAACAGGAGAGAAGGGTGTAGGTTGGCATTTCCAATGAACAAAAGACCAGGAGGCTTCAGTCCAAAACAAGTAGTTCATTGTGTCAACTGCGCCACTAAGACTTGTTCGCTGATTCCACCTGCATCAGGAGTCTACAAGAACACATATTACTAAGTAAAATTAAAGCATAGAAAGAACGTAAATTTATATATGTGTAGAAAAAAATTAAAAAGTACTAACAATTATGAACAACAATACAAAAGAACATAAAAGAAATCTTGTAAGATAACAATGCCAAACATGTTTCAAGTTAATAAAAAGCCAGAGCCGGTGGTGGGAGGCGGGGCTGGTGGTTGGGAGGCAGGGATAGTGCTGGGCAGACTTATACGGTCTGTGCCAGAGCCGGTGGTTGGGAGGCGGGGCTGGTGGTTGGGAGGCGGGGATAGTGCTGGGCAGACTTATACGGTCTGTGCCAGAGCCGGTGGTTGGGAGGCGGGGCTGGTGGTTGGGAGGCGGGGATAGTGCGGGGCAGACTTATACGGTCTGTGCCAGAGCCAGTGGTGGGAGGCGGGGATAGTGCTGGGCAGACTTATACGGTCTATGCCAGAGCCGGTGGTTGGGAGGCGGGGATAGTGCTGGGCAGACTTATACGGTCTGTGCCAGAGCCGGTGGTTGGGAGGCGGGGCTGGTGGTTGGGAGGCGGGGATAGTGCTGGGCAGACTTATACGGTCTGTGCCAGAGCCGGTGGTGGGAAACGGGACTGGTGGTTGGGAAGCATTCTATTTGCTTTCTTAGCTACTGCCGCCGCACAGTGAGCACAGGGTTTCAATATATCATCAACGATGACACCTAGATCCCTTTCCTGGTCGGTGACTCCTAATGTGGAATCTTGTATCACGTAAGTATAGTTCAGGTTCCTCTTTCCACACATGCATCACTTCGAACTTGCTCACATTAAATGTTATCTTGCATTTAGATGCCCCGTCTCCCAATCTCGTAAGGTCCTCTTGCAATTTTCACAATCCTCTTGTGATTCAACCACTTTGAATAACTTTGTGTCATCAGCAAATTTAACTACCTCACTAGTTACTCCCATCTCTGGATTATTTATAAATATGTTAAAAAGCAGCAGTCCCAGCACAGACCCCTGGAGAACCCCACTATCTACCCTTCTCCATTGAGAATACTGACCATTTAACCCTGCTATTTTCTATCTTATAACCAGTTTTTAATCCACAACAGAACATACCCTCCTATCCCATGACTCTCTAATTTCCTCTGGAGTCTTTCATTAGGTACTTTGTCAAATGCCTTTTGAAAATCCAGATGCACAATATCAACTGCCTCACCTTTATCCATATGTTTGCTCACTTCTTCAAAGAAATATAGCAGATTGGTGAGGCAAGATTTCCCTTCACATGTTGGCTTTGTCTGATTAATCCATGATTTTGACTTTACTCTGTAATTTTGCCCAACACAGATATCAGGCTCAACAGTCTATAATTTCCATGATCACCTCTGGAACCTTTTTTAAAAATCAGCGCTACATTGGCCACCCTCCAATCTTCTGGTACCATGCTTGATTTTAAAGATAAATTACATATTACTAACAATAGTTCTGCAAGCTCATTTTCAATTCTATCAGTACTCTGGGATGAATACCATCTGGTCCAGGTGATTTGCTACTCTTCAATTTGTCAAATAGCACTATTACATATTCCAGGTTTATAGAGATTTCCATTACTTTCTCTGACTTCAGCTTTAATAGCACTGGTATCTCTCCCAAATCTCCCTTGGTGAAGACCGAGGCAAAGAATTCATTTAATCTGCAAAAATACTGAAGCACAGCTCTGCGATTTCATCGGTAACATTCTTCCCTTGTTCTTTCTTACCTTGACCTTTGTTTGTTGCTATTCGAGCAGGAGGCTTGTTTGTTTTCTGCAAGGAATTACAAAATACTGTCACAATTAATTCAACATATGTAGATCTTCATGAAACAACACAGGAATGGAAATTATTTTTCTGTTACGGGGATGGGGGAACACTGAAAAGTGGCAGGTGCCATAGTATGCATGACTTATATTTATTCTATTTTATACTCCTTCAAATATTTAAGGCCTCGAGGCGTCATTGCAATGCAAATGATAAATAAATAATGATATTTGTGGTCCCTTGTGATTATGCAATTATTGGCTGGGTTCATTCCACTGGCTGGATTGCATTGGGTTTTCCAGAACACGAGAATAAGCTCCCTGGTGCACTAAACTTAATTCTGCATAAATACAGGAGCACTTTTTTGGTTGTAAAGCTAGACTTCGTGACATCAGGAAAAGAACTGTGCAGAAGAGGAACTAGTCTTTCTTGGAGCTACACTGGAAAGTAATTCAGATAACAGCTTGTTTGGTCAGACTTATACGGTCTGTGCCAGAGCTGGTGGTTGGGAGGCGGGGATAGTGCTGGGCAGACTTATACGGTCTGTGCCAGAGCCAGTGGTGGGAGGCGGGGCTGGTGGTTGGGAGGCGGGGATAGTGCTGGGCAGACTTATACGGTCTGTGCCAGAGCCAGTAGTGGGAGGCGGGGCTGGTGGTTGGGAGGCGGGGATAGTGCTGGGCAGACTTATATGGTCTGTGCCAGAGCCGGTGGTTGGGAGGCGGGGCTGGTGGTTGGGAGGCGGGGATAGTGCTGGGCAGACTTATACGGTCTGTGCCAGAGCCAGTGGTGGGAGGCGGGGCTGGTGGTTGGGAGACGGGGATAGTGCTGGGCAGACTTATACGGTCTGTGCCAGAGCCAGTGGTGGGAGGCGGGGCTGGTGGTTGGGAGGTGGGGATAGTGCTGGGCAGACTTATACGGTCTGTGCCAGAGCCAGTGGTGGGAGGCGGGGCTGGTGGTTGGGAGGCGGGGATAGTGCTGGGCAGACTTATACGGTCTGTGCCAGAGCCAGTGGTGGGAGGCGGGGCTGGTGGTTGGGAGGCGGGGATAGTGCTGGGCAGACTTATATGGTCTGTGCCAGAGCCGGTGGTTGGGAGGCGGGGCTGGTGGTTGGGAGGCGGGGATAGTGCTGGGCAGACTTATACGGTCTGTGCCAGAGCCAGTGGTGGGAGGCGGGGCTGGTGGTTGGGAGGCGGGGATAGTGCTGGGCAGACTTATACGGTCTGTGCCAGAGCCAGTGGTGGGAGGCGGGGCTGGTGGTTGGGAGGCGGGGATAGTGCTGGGCAGACTTATACGGTCTGTGCCAGAGCCAGTGGTGGGAGGCGGAGCTGGTGGTTGGGAGGCGGGGATAGTGCTGGGCAGACTTATACGGTCTGTGCCAGAGCCAGTGGTGGGAGGCGGAGCTGGTGGTTGGGAGGCGGGGATAGTGCTGGGCAGACTTATACGGTCTGTGCCAGAGCCAGTGGTGGGAGGCGGAGCTGGTGGTTGTGAGGCGGGGATAGTGCTGGGCAGACTTATACAGTCTGTGCCAGAGCCAGTGGTGGGAGGCGGAGCTGGTGGTTGGGAGGCGGGGATAGTGCTGGGCAGACTTATACGGTCTGTGCCAGAGCCAGTGGTGGGAGGCGGAGCTGGTGGTTGGGAGGCGGGGATAGTGCTGGGCAGACTTATACGGTCTGTGCCAGAGCCAGTGGTGGGAGGCGGAGCTGGTGGTTGGGAGGCGGGGATAGTGCTGGGCAGACTTATACGGTCTGCGCCAGAGCCAGTGGTGGGAGGCGGAGCTGGTGGTTGGGAGGCAGGGATAGTGCTGGGCAGACTTATACGGTCTGTGCCAGAGCCAGTGGTGGGAGGCGGGGCTGGTGGTTGGGAGGCGGGGATAGTGCTGGGCAGACTTATACGGTCTGTGCCATAACCGGTGGTGGGAGGCGGGACTGGTGGTTGGGAGGCGGGGATAGTGCTGGGCAGACTTATACGGTCTGTGCCCTGAAAATGACAGATACAAATCAAGGTAAGGTATACACAAAAAGTAGCACATATGAGTTTCTTGTTGGGCAGACTGGATGGACCGTGCAGGTCTTTTTCTTTCGTCATCTACTATGTTACTATGTTACCTTCAATGGTGTAAGATTTGATTATTTTAAACCTTCACAGTTGTCCTTATTTCTATAGGATACACATCTCTCTGGAGCAGTTTATGGCATTCTTAGAAATGAGAACGGAGTATCAGGTTCTTATCTTCTTTTCCCTCACTTAGTGCATTTATAACTTTATTTTATTTTATTTTTATTATTTATTTTATTTATTACATTTGTATCCCACATTTTCCCGCATAGCAGTAGGCTCAATCAGGGGCGTATCTGAGGTTCGGCGGTAGGGGGGGGGCAGGGGCTAGAGTGAGGGGGCACATTATAGCCCCCCCCAGCTGCCGCCCCCCCTACCACCGTTAACCCTCCCCCCTACCGCCGTTAACCCACCCACGCCTACTGCCGTCAACCCTTTCCCCGCCTACCGCCGTCACCTACCCCCGAGGTCCGCTTCCTCCTGCCGTTTTTTAAAAATATTACTTCAGCTGGCGGGGGGCCCCAACCCCCGCCAGCCCAGCCGAGGTCTTGTTTGAGTTCTTCATCCTCGTGCTGTGAAAGCTGCATCCTTCCAGTTGGACGGAGTCTGACGTCGCAGCACGTTGACGTCCTGCACATACAACGTGCTGCGACGTCAGACTCCGTCCAACTGGAAGGGATATAAGTACATAAGTAATGCCATACTGGGAAAAGACCAAGGGTCCATCGAGCCCAGCATCCTGTCCACGTCAGCGGCCAATCCAGGCCAAGGGCACCTGGCAAGCTTCCCAAACGTACAAACATTCTATACATGTTATTCCTGGAATTTTGGAGTTTTCCAAGTCTGTTTAGTAGCGGTTTATGCAGCTTTCACAGCACGAGGATGAAGAACTCAAACAAGACCTCGGCTGGGCTGGTGGGGGTTGGGGCCCCCCGCCAGCTGAAGTAATATTTTTAAAAAACGGCAGGAGGAAGCGGACCTCGGGGGTAGGTGACGGCGGTAGGTGGGGAAAGGGTTGACGGTGGTAGGCAGGGGAGGGTTAATGACGGTAGGGGGGTCCAGGGCGAAATCTGCGGGGGCCCAGGCCCCTGTGGCCCCACGCAGATACGCCCCTGGGCTCAATGTGGCTTACAGGTTCCGGAGAGGAGAGTACCAACACCGGGAATATAAGTAAAAGTAGGTGCAAGGAAGCTGATAAGATACTCTTTCCAGTTTGGTGGTTTGGATTTCTCTGTTACTTTGACAGCTGGACAGGATTTGGCAATTTTGATGATGATTATTCTTTTACAGTAGGTTTCTTAAACTCTGTTCTCGGGACACACCTAGCCAGTCAGGTTTTCAAGATATCCACAATGAATATATATGAGATACATTTGCATATTTATGGTGGGTATCCTGAAAACCTGACTGGCTAGGAGTATTTAAAGGTAAGGGTTAATATAGTTTAATATATTTGATGTGCTAACTTCTGTTTTGTGTAAGGATGTTTATCTGAAATCTATAAATAAAGAATAAAAAATTGAATTATTTGAATAAATCTCCTCTGCCAGAGAAAACTCTTCTCCAGTAAATGGATTTTATATTTTTGTGATGTCCATTCTGCCAATGAGGTGAGATGTTTCAGATCAGCATGTGATACAATTTGTCCCTGTCTATCAGTTTTTATTTACTGCAAAGAGGGATAGTTGAAGGAGGACTTGGTTGGTACTGTCGAGCATTAAGCAACTGAGTGCCAATTTATTATCACAAAATTCAAAGAGGAGTCACTCGATCTATCCCACAGTGTGAAAAAAGGATTCCCCTTCCACCTGACAGAGAATTGAAGTGTCACTGTCTACAGAGGTGCAGTAATAATACCTGAGAGGTAGGGGGCAGTAGAATGACGAAGTTATCGGGGAACAGGCCAGTCCTGCCATTCAGCTCTCCTTCCCACCAGCCCTCATCATCCGTTTCCTGCAGAGGAAAAGAAATGTTGTACGTTTTGTTCTCAAGGCCAGCACCCGGGTGCATTTCTCATCTCTTTCATCACTAATGGAAGCTAAGAGCTGAATACAAGTTTGCACTAGACGTATCTGGATCCTGCAAAGCATGCCAGCTGACTGGGGTCAATACAGGAAAGAACGGTCTGCTTAAAATAATTTTTACCACATAAATGTAACTGGTTAAACCTCTTCCCCCACCTGCATCTAAAATCTGGCTGCCCAAAAATGCTACGTGCACAGATTTAAATGGAGAAACAAATGGGTCGGGTCCTGTCTGGAAAATCTAACGAGAGGTCTGTACCTCTCGTTGGGGCTGGACGGGATTGGAAAAATTATTAAAATGTAAAAAAAACCCCAACAACCTGGAAGTCTCTGAGCCAATCCCAGCGCATTTAGTTGAGTTAAACACGCTGTGATTGGCTCAGAGGCTTCTCAGCTGAGTGAAGCACGGGCAAAAAGGACGTTTTTATTATTCCGGGGTTGAATGATATCCAAAAAAGAGTCTGCACCATCGGAGCTTGTTTGATTTTTTTTTAAATAAAGCTTCGCTTTTTAAAAAAAACGTCTATTTTGTGCGTCCTCCCCCGCAATAATAAAAACGTCCTTTTTGCCCGTGCTTCACTCAGCTGAGAGACCTGGAAGTAAGGGAGGGACATCCAAGCAAATAGAGCTGTGGCGAGTGGTCAGAGCACCGGCCTTGGGTTCAAATCCCACTAATAGTTTTGTTAAAATTGGAGTCATTTATTATTTTCTCCCCGTTTTTATTTATTTATTTATTTGAACATTTGTTATTCTGCCATTCATGAACCTTTTCAAGACTAACAACTTCCAAACTGCACAACACATTAGCAGAAGCAGCATCGGAGCCTGTGATTTTTAAAATAAAGCTTCGCTTAAAAACAAAACATCCATTTTCTGTGTCCTACCCCGCAATAATAAAAACGTATTATAAAGGCGTATTTGGCATGCGCAGAGCAGCCAGCATAACGCTTTGCTGCTCTGCATATGCTTGACCGGCCGATTCTCCGACAGTTTTACGATGGAATAGAGAATGCAAGTGAGCTACAACGAATAGCTCATTTCCATTCCCTTTCCTTGACGCATAGCCGTTCCCTACCGATTCGCTATGGAATTCGGTACGGAACGGCTCTGACGACGACTTTAGTGCATCACCCCCTGGGTTTTCAAAGTCAACTGGTGAGCAAGACATTCAGCCCTAAATGTGTCTTCCTGTGTAACACCACAAGCCCTTGTGAAGTTAGGTTTTAGATTTAACTGGATAAATAGCCACAACTGTAACTGATTAGCCGCTGCACAAGATCTGCACGAAGTTAATCAGGTGCAATGAACAGTTTGCAGCTTTCTGAATACATATGTTACAATCGAGTACCAGATCTCGTGCTTGTTCCGATCTTGATCCTCAGGAGCTTAGTCAAGATCTGGAGGCGGGGCTGGTGGTTGGGAGGCGGGGATAGGGCTGGGCAGACTTATACGGTCTGTGCCAGAGCCGGTGGTGGGAAGCGGGACTGGTGGTTGGGAGGCGGGGGTAGTGCTGGATAGACTTGTACGGTCTGTGCCAGAGCCGGTGGTGGGGAGGTGAGGATAGTGCTGGGCAGACTTATACGGTCTGTGCCTGTGCCAGAGCCGGTGGTTGGGAGGTGGGGCTGGTGATTGGGAAGCGGGGATAGTGCGGGGCAGACTTATACGGTCTGTGCCCTGAAGAGCACAGGTACAAATCAAAGTAGGGTATACACAAAAAGCAGCAAATATGAGTTATCTTGTTGGGCAGACTGGATGGACTGTGCAGGTCTTTTTCTGCCGTCATCTACTATGTTACTATGTAATTCAACAATCCTAGCTTTTCCTTCTGTAGTTCAAATTAGATTTAAAGCTTTATTTTCTCATTCATTTTTATATCTAGCAATTTGCCTTCGAATGGTGAGGTCTTTCAAGTTTTTGTGAGGCCTTAAAGACCCACTTATTCTATATAATTAGAGGTTGATTGTCATTGTTATCGTTGGCTATTAATTTTTTTCATTGTTTTGTCTGCTATTGTTACCTTGTAAACGTTCTGATTTTTTTTTTTATCAGCTTCTTTTTTTGTATTTCTGTTTGAATCATTATTGGAGATTTAGCAGTCTATAAGTACTCTTGTAATGTAATAGTGTCCAGTGAGAACTAACATAGAATGCAATGCAAGAAGCCAAACGAACATCGGGAAGTACAAAGCACTTTATGACATACCAAAATACTACAAAGTTAAATATCTCGGTTTAAATATTTCCTAAAAAGATAGGTCTTTCAACGTTTTCTAAATGCTAGATAAGAACCCATTTTCCTTATGGCAATCGGTACAGATGAGTGTGTGGTGAACATGACACCAAGGAACTATACAAGTATGATAAGAACAAAACATATAGGAAAGAGTACTAGAAAGGGTAAATTTCAGTAAATTCGAAGCATGTCAACTATCTGAAGAAGGGTCCCCACTATCAATATCCCACAATCAGCATCATTCATCCAACAGAGACAGCAGTAACAACAATCCATTACCACTCCCTCCACCCAGCACTGTATTCCTAACCTCTTACCTTCTGAAGTATGCAAACAATGTCCCCTTTCTTTAGGGCCAGTTCATCTTGGAAAGCAGGTTCATAATCAAACATTACTTTGCAGTACTCTTTGCCTGAAAAGGAGGATGCAACAAGGTGTGTTCCTTTTGCAAATCTAAGTAGAAGCAATATTTCACAAACAGATTTCCTTATGGTTTTTTTTTTTAGACAGGGGAACTCCTGGGATGTCCATTTTCTCAACAGGTCAAGGGAGAAAGTGACAGCTTTGTCACTTCAATTCTGATCCTATTGAAGGGTCTCAGTCTTAAAAGACTGAGGTTATTTTCAACAGGTGAGTGGAAGACCCATGTATCACCATCCCTAGGTTCGGAGTGCATGTTACTCATCTAGAAACACTCACAGCAGGGGCGTAGCTAGGTGGGGCCACGGGGGCATGGGCCCCCATAGATTTAGTCGTGGCCCCCTCTACTTTTGACCCCCCCCCCCCCACCGCCTTGTGCAGGACATGCTGGACTTGAGGACTCACAGCACAGATCAGCGAACGCGCCGGAGACCGGCCCTGAAGAAAACTAAGGCTGGCGGGGGTTGGGGACCCCCGCTAGCAAAGGTATCTGACGGCGGGGGTCGAAAGTGGCAGTCGGAGGCCGGGGGAGGCGGGCTAAAATGTACCCCCCCCCCCCCCCACCTTGGGCTCTGGACCCCTCTCCCGCCGAGGTCTGGCTATGCCCCTGACTCACAGAAACAATAATCTGTCCTTCAACTCCCCTCTCTTATCACGGAGACTCTAGGAGAAAATGGACTGCTCACCATTACAATTCAGAACACACACCAGCAAGCCAGACAGACGCAGACAGACTGTGGGAGGGAGACAAGTACAGAGTTCATAGCGGACACACAGTCAGTTCAGAACTTTGGGCCGTGATAGACGTAAAAATGTTATAATGAAAGAAGAGAGATGATGTTCAGGATTCAGGACAGTTTACCTTTCTGATCGCTTGCACTCGGCTTCTCTTGAGACTCTGGCTGTGAAGGAAAAATAAATGAAAGCAACACAGTAAATAATGGCAAAGACCGAATGGCCCATCCAGTCTGCCCATTTGGGGAGCTAAGCATGCTAATTCCCTTCGTCTAAACCAACACCTCCTCCTTAATGTCATGTCCCCACTGGACCGCCTATCCTTACCCTCACTATGGTCTTCCAGCTCTGTCCCAAGAACGACTCTCACTGTCAGTTCTTCTACCCCATATTCCCACCAGCAGACCAGAGCAGTGTGAAACAGGTAATGCAACAATGTTTTCCAGAGGAGCCCTTAGGTTCAAGAGGCCTGAGGCAGCTGGGAATTGCAAGGCTCTACTTATTTAGTCCATCAACATGAAGGAACCATGGACTGTGGAAGCTCATGCCCCACAGCTGATAAGAAGCCCCCTTATTCAAATGTTTGTTAAATCCTGTCTTCTGACTAAAGGGACAGCACACCGCTCTGCCACCATAATGACCCTACAATGAAATGTCTCTGGGGGAGGGGGAGGAGTCAAGATGGCGCCGACACGCTGAGTTTTGTGAGACGCTCGAAGAGAACTTCTGCTGCTGTTTCTTCATTTTTCCTCTGAATAGAGATGCCACATTCAAAAAGAAAGGGGACCGTCAAAGCTTCGCTCTCCCAGACTCGCACGTCGTCCCCTGGGCAGCGAACAATCGATAGTTTCACAACTCGGCGCCCACCTCAACAAACCGGAGGAGGAGCTCCGCTAGACGCAGGTACAGGGAACCTGACGCCGTTGGAGTTTGAAATCTCGCTATCCCCTCCGGATTCTGGTAATCCGCCCTGCCCTGCCCGAACACGCGAGGGGAGTGCTGCACCACTTAACCCAGAAGTTAGGGAAGTTGTGGGTAGTAGAGAGGGCCCCCCCTCGGAGATGAAGACGGCAGTGGAAGGTGATTTAACATCGGCAACAGGTTTAGTCCCGCCCAGGGTAGTAACTCTTGACACTCTTTGGACTGCAATGGAAAAGATGCAAACTTTGATTATAAATTCAACGCAAGAAACTAAGAATCTCGTAACTACTATTGATCAACTTTCTAAATCAGTTGATAAACTGAAACAGGACTTTAAAGAACAGGAGAAGAAGTCTCAAGATGAGATTCAAAGGATTAAAGAAAATGTTACAGTTATAATGAAAGATAATACTAGTATTCGTCAGAAGATAGAACAAATGGAAAATTATAATAGAAGATTAAATATGCGAATCCTAAACTTTCCAAAGCCAATAGGAGTCTCGCCACTGGACATGTTTAAAAAATTTCTTGTTGAAAATTTAAAAATTCCCAATCAAAATATACCTCCAATAAATAAGATTTTTTTTCTTCCGGTAAAGAAAAGCCAAGAAGAGACTCCTGGACTTTTAGATCAAGAAAATTTTGGCGAATTGAAAGATATCTCACTTATTCTAGAGGACTCATTGACAGAGGTAACTAGCAGAGCTACTCTATTAATTTCATTTGTATTCGAACAAGACTTTAACTCTATATTAAGACTATACTTTAAAAATTCTCAACAGAAGTTCTGTGGTCAGAAATTGTGGATCTTTCCAGATGTTGCAAAGACAACACAGGAGAGAAGGAAACAATTTCTGGCATTGAGGGAAGAAACGAGATCATTGGGTGCAACTTTTTTGCTTGCATACCCATGTAAATGCATTGTGAAATATTTGGCTGTAAAATATGTATTTTTTGTACCGAATCAACTAAGAGAATTTATAGGCATGAAAAAGATTGTCAAGTCTTGATACCAGATTTAAAAGATTTAAAAGAAGGTGGAAGTTAGGGCATATGCCTTTTCATGTTTACTAGTATTCTTTTCTTTTTTAGATTCCCTGAATCTGTACTTTCTCCTCCTCCAGAATTTATATTGAGGTCTAAGATAGTGACATTGTGATTTAATTTTGAATTTCTTATATTTTGCTTTAAGTATTATTATACTGTATGTTCACAATGTACCTAATGTTACATGTAACAAGATATCTTCTTGTGAAATTTAAAATTGCATAAATAAAATAATAATAAAAAAAAATGTCTCTGGGAATTTCGGCTCCAAATTGAATTTGACAGCTTGTAATATCTCACTTTTGCAGCACGTCTGGACAATGCTCACATTGAAATATTGTGAAACTATTTTTAAGCACAGGAAAATTAAGTCAGCTGTGTGACACGGACACATGACATGAGGGTGCTTGAATGGCAACATGCTTATACAGGCGTATGTTGAAGTTCTGATAGTACCGTGTTTCCCCGAAAATAAGACACTGTCTTATATTAATTTTTGCCCCCCAAAAATGCGCTAGGTCTTATTTTCAGGGGCTGTCTTATTTTTCGGGAAAACATCGGGGTTGGATCGGGGTTGGCCCGCCCGCCCTCCATCGCTCCCGTAACTAACCTTAAACACCTCCTTTCACCTTCGCAGCAGCAGGGCAGGCCACTCCTTCCTTCTGTGTCCCGCCCTCGCCTGACATAACGTCCACGAGGGGAGGGCAGGGCACGGAAGGAAGAAGAGGTCTGCCTTGCTGCTGCTTGCTGCGAAGGTGAAAGGAGGCTTTTAAGGTTAGTTCCGGGAGCGATGGAGGGTGGGTGGAGGGGGAGCCCAGCGACCTCGGGTGGGGGGGGGGGCGGCCTTGTCCGGCTCTCGGCGGCCCTGCTTTCAAACAAAAATTTGCTAGGTCTTACTTTCGGGGGAGGCCTTATATCTACCAATTCAGGAAAACCTCTACTAGGTCTTATTTTGGGGGGAATGTCTTACTTTCGGGGAAACAGGGTATGCTCTATAGTTCCAAAATCACCATGCAACCCACCACATCAGCTGCACGGGAGGCCTGCGAGTTCACCAACAACAGTAGACGTTGTCTGCCCATCCGTCATGTGACAACAGTTGACGGCAGAAATGGAGGCTTGTTAGTCTAGGGACAGGATCCTGACCAGTGTGGGGCCCATGTACGAAAAACACAGGCATTCAGAAGTAGGGCCAGTGCTGGACAGGCCTATGTATTTATTTGTGTTCTGAATGTCTGTCCTGCTGACACAGACTGTACCTTTTCCATTTCCTTCATGATGAATATTGCATCCTCAAGTTTCGGTCTCTGTTTACCTGCCCTGTTGTTTTTGTCAAGGTTGGGCACCGCTTCTGGATGGGACATACAATTAAAGAAATATTTCATTTACATTTTTGTACATTAGTCACTCCTAAAATCTTCACAGCTCATTCAGACACAGCTAGAATTCAGTTTGAAGGTTATCCATATACACCAGTCACTGTTTGATCTGCTAGTGCAATACCCCATTCAGCAAATTCGCTTGTGTCCGAGTCCTTTTCTTAAACGTCTTCCCCACCTTGCATATTTTGTAATCATACCTCTCCTTCTCCCTTCTACCTATATAATATTTAGTGATGTAACCTAGGGGCCAGCTGGGTTTTCAGGATACCTGCAATGAATATGCATGAGAGATATTTGCATGCAATGGAGGAAGTGCATTATAATATATCTCAAGCATATTCGTGGTGGATATCCTGAAAACCCAACTGTCCAGGTGGTCCCTGAGAATTGGGCTCAAAACCACCGATATAAACCCCTTAGGTATCTATCTTTTTTTTTTTTTTTTTTGCGGTATATTAAATAAAGTTGAAATGTGAGAAATGTGTTCAGGTATAGTCTTCTGCATTCAGGGCTAGGCACCAACAGCAGGAGCCCTCAGACATGGTCAGTAACATTTCAGGGAACAGAGAAAAATATAGTGGAATTAGAAAATGTACCAAGGGTGGGGAAGATAGTCTCTATCCAAACAATGGGGGAGACGTATAATTTAATTAAGCAATGATATTTATTGCAAATGGTTGACTCAACACAGCCGTGTTTCAGTGCCGTAGCGCCTTCTTCAGGAGTCTAAAAAAACAAATATAATAACCATTTGTAATAAATATCATTGTTTAATTAAATTATACGTCTCCCCCATTGTTTGGATAGAGACTATCTTCCCACCCTTTCTCTGTTCCCTATTTGTCTCGTGGGGATTAAGTGCACCTCCACACTTTGTGTGGTGTTTCTCTGGCCAGTAACATTTCAGTTCAGACTCGGTCCTTTTCTATTCTGTTCTTAGTGCTCAAAGCAGCTTACAACATCTCCATACAGTATACAATTCCAAAAAATGCAACAATAAGATTTCACAAAGTACAATTATATAAAGTAATTCAAAAGTACCCTCCCCCCCCCCCCCCCGAAAAAAAACAAAAATTAAACAATCAAAATAATCAAAACAGTTTCCAATCCCTCTCTCTCTTGCAGAGGTTAGAAGTCCAGGTTGGAAACAAGGAACAGTGCAGGCAATCCATAAAACAAAAAGTCACCAACTGTACGTTACAGCCCTTAATAAAGCCTGCCTGATGTGAAGCTATCAAGCTACATTAAGTAGAAAAATAGGTCTACAAGAACTAGTTCTTCCCAAGGGCCGTCTTCCGCAACCTGGTACAATCAATGGTACTCAGCCATCTAGATTACTGCAATGCACTTCTACGCTGGCTGAAAAGAGCAAATAATCAAGAAACTTCACAGCTCAGAACACTGCAGCTAGACTCATATTCGGTAAAACAAATTATGAAAGTGCTAAACCCCTGCGAGAAAAGCTACACTGGCTCCCACTCAAAGAACGGATCACGTTCAAAATATGCACCCTAGTTCACAAAATCATCCACGGAGACGCCCCAGCATACATGTCAGACCTGATAGACCTACCACCCAGGAATGCTAAAACGTCATCCCGTACATTCCTGAATCTTCACTTCCCCAACTGTAAAGGTCTAAAATACAAACCAACGCATGCGTCAACCTTCTCCTACCTGAGCACACAATTCTGGAACGCGCTGCCGCGCAACTTAAAAGCAATCTATGAACTAACTAACTTCCGCAAACTACTGAAGACACATCTCTTCAACAAGGCACACCACAAAGAGTAACAAATATGAACTCCTAAACGTACATTGCCTTACACTTGCTTGTTAAACTACCATCATGTTCTTAGCTATTATGTTACTCTAGATCCTTCTGTAATACTAAATGTATATTTTCTTTCATCTTTCCGCTATTCCTGATGTATTGTAAGCCACATTGAGCCTGCAAAGAGGTGGGAAAATGTGGGATACAAATGCATTAAATAATAAATAAATAAATAAATCACGGTCTGGTTTCAAAAGGGGAATAACAGTAGCCCCTCATATAGTTTGTGGAACCCCCCCCCCCCCCCCCATTTGAAGGACCCATTACACACTGGCAATAGTACCAGTGACAATTGCAAATTCAAAATCTTAACAAAATTCTACGGGGAAGCCATCCGGACCTGGAGTTTTTAATGGGGCGGACGTCCTGATGGCAAATTGTACCTCTCCCACGTGTAGTGGTGCATTTAAAACATCTACATCGTGGTCTGATATTTTAATAGAGAATTAATACTGTAGATTAAATGACAGTGCCTGCAAACGTCTCTCTCTATTCTCTGCAGCCCTCTCCATCCCTCCCCCCCCCCAAATTCCTATACAAAATACTCATTTGGTAACTTTTTACCCAAAGGGAGGTCAGGCAGTTCTTCCACAAAGTTGGAGGGAAAAGCTCCAATGTGAACACCCTTCTTGCCCAACCACCAGCCATCTTCAATCTGCAGCAGAACACAAAACAGATCGCGAGATGTTATTTCAATAAAACAAGTTTTCCTTACAGGCTTTTTATTTATTTTATTTTTATTAATATTTATGCATAACAAAGAAAATATTTTGTCCATTAAATCAGATGATACATACGAGAAAAATAAAAAGAAAAGTAAGAAATAACTAAGAATCACCACACAAGCCCCCAATAAAGAAAAGGGAGATCCCAAAAAGGGGGAGCCAAAAAATATTACCATTTATACAAAGTAAAGAAAATAAAATGCAGAACAGAGTATATTACCTTGGTTCTAACCAAAGGTGCTTAAATCAGCCAGTGACTTGAACAAAAATATCATTATTCTTTTTTCAATACACAAATAATCTTTAATCGTTTTAGGTCTCAAAAAAATATAAGTTTGACATTACAAAGCTTATTAAAACTGTGGACTCTCTAACTATGCTCAAATGTCAGGGGCTTTGTTTCTCTAATTTTATAAACCCAGGATTGTTAAAGAACTTCAAAGAGAAGAAAATTATGTGAAATGGAGACCATCCTGCCAAATTGATTTGTTTTATTGATTGCCAAATTGAGTGGAGGAGTGGCCTAGTGGTTAGAGTGGTGGACTTTGGTCCTGGGGAACTGAGTTCAATTCCCACTTCAGGCACAGGCAGCTCCTTGTGACTCTGGGCAAGTCACTTAACCCTACATTGCCCCATGTAAGCTGCATTGAGCCTGCCATGAGTGGGAAAGCGCAGGGGACAAATGTAACAAAAATAAAATAGATACTATTGGAGATTCTACATGGAATGTTGCTACTATTGGAGATTCTACATGGAATGTTGCTATTCCACTAGCAACATTCCATGTAGAAGGCTGCGCAGGCTTCTGTTTCTGTGAGTCTGACGTCCTGCACGTACGTGCAGGACGTCAGACTCACAGAAGCAGAAGCCTGTGTGGCCACATTGGTGATCTGCGGGCAGACTTCTACATGGAATGTTGCTAGTGGAATAGCAAAATTCCATGTAGAATCTCAAATAGTAGCAACAGTGGAGGAGTGGCCTAGTGTTTAGGGTGGTGAACTTCGGTCCTGGGGAACTGAGGAGCTGAGTTCAATTCCCACTTCAGGCACAGGCAGCTCCTTGTCACTCTGGGCAAGTCACTTAACCCTCCATTGCCCCAGGTACAAATAAGGACCTGTATATAATATGTAATCCGCATTGAACCTGCTATGAGTGGGAAAGAGCGGGGTACAAATGTAAGGAAAAAAATAAAATAAATGCTGCCCAATCACAGTTACTGTTTCCAATATGGGCCATCTTTGAACCCAGAGTATGGAAATATTTGCCCTGGTACACTTGTTTTAATTGTCTGGGCCACCATCCTCCCTACCTCCCCTATTTTAAAGCAGGAAAGCTTCATTCTTTTTAATGCATGTACAGATTTCACTGGTTGCTCATGCCTTCCTTACCTCATGAAGCACCTCAACGATATCTCCAGCAGTCAGCTCCAGTTCGTCTGGTTTCCCCGGGCTGTAGGAATAACTTGCCTTACACCATCGCTGCTGTTTTTTCACTTTCTGAACTGAAAATGCAAGGGAAAAATTTCTAATGGAAGGATTTTTTCCAGGAACGTTTTGAAGATTGTCAAGGGCAGAAATTCTGCCTAAATATTTGATTAGCTCCAAAAAGCCAACCCACAGATCTGACTGAACAGCAGCGCTTGAAAGGAACATGGAACCATACAACCAAGGTCAGCTCATGTTCCAGTGTGGTTTGTTGCTGGTATGTCAATTATAAAGCCCAGAATGCAAAGGAATTCAAATTAAAAATCTAACAGACAAACTCCTAGAGACCAGGGCTCGAGTAGAATTGTAAAGAGGTGATCATGGCACGGACATAAGTGGTACATTGCTGTAAACCCGCCCCTGCTTGACACCAGGGTACATGTCCGGGTAAGGCTGAAGATGTTTGCTGGATGGGAAAGTTCAAGTTCAAATGTATTTGATATACCGCCCTTTAGTCGTTCCTTCAGGGTGGTTTGCATAAGAAATGGGAAATGGAATAATCCAGGAAATAGCACAACATAGGTAAGAGGTAGAGACGGGAAGAGAAGGTAAATGTTACAATTCAAGAGAAGAAAGGAGAAAGAGGTTGTGCTCTCCAATCTGAGGCTCCGGGAAGCTGTACTATACTAACATCTAGTTACTGCAGGGAGAGGAAAATAATTAAATTTTAAGGGACTTTTTGAAAACTGGTGGGAGGATAGATATGACGGAAGGGCATTCAAGGTAGGACCAACAACGTTGAACATGGAGTCTCTCTATGTATTATTATTATTATTTGTTACATTTGTATCCCACATTTTCCCACCTATTTGCAGGCTCAATGTGGTTTACATAGTACCGTAAAGGCGACCGCCAGTACCGGTATGAACAAATACAGAGTGATGTTTTAGTAAAGTTCATGTGTGACAGATACATTTGGGAATCGCAAGTTGGAAGAGTTAGGTTATGTCCAGTACGAGCTTTGGTTTCGTTGTGTTGCTGGGTTAAGGCATTTAAGTTGGATCGTTAGGGTATGCCTTTTTGAACAGGTTCGTTTTCAGTAATTTCCGGAAGTTTAGGTGGTCATATGTTGTTTTCACGGCGCTTGGTAATGCGTTCCATAGTTGTGTGCTTATATAGGAGAAGCTGGATGCATAGGTTGATTTGTATTTGAGGCCTTTGCAGCTTGGGTAGTGGAGATTTAGGAATGTTCGTGTTGATCTTGATGTGTTTCTGGTTGGTAGGTCTATGAGGTCTGTCATGTATCCCGGGGCTTCGCCGTAGATGATTTTATGAACCAGGGTGCAGATTTTGACCGCAATACGTTCTTTGATTGGAAGCCAGTGCAGTTTTTCTCATAGGGGTTTGGCGCTTTCAAATCTCGTTTTTCCAAATATGAGCCTTGCTGCTGTGTTTTGAGCAGTTTGGAGTTTCTTTATGATTTGTTCTTTGCATCCCGCATAGATTCCATTGCAGTAGTCTAGACGTCAAAAGAGAATTGTCAAGAGATTCAGTCGTAAGGAATGGAGGATTCAAGTACTCAAATAAGGGATTAAATAATGAGAGAAAAGGAGGTTGTCCAGAACGGTGAATTTTATACACTAATGTTTACAATCTTATACATAATATGGGATTTAACTGGCAACCAGTGCTCTGCTTTCAACAGTGGAGTGACAAGGTCTAATTTCTTTCAGCAAATAATAAGTTTCTTAGCGATGTTTTGTATATATTGCAGACAAGGGATTAGAAAGAAATAGTGTGTGGCTAATAAAGACCCTGAACTTTGAAATTGTAAACAAAGCTTAGAAAGCAAAATCATCAAATTACAGGACAGTTTACAATGATGAATACTGTAAACCATTCTGGAAATACCGTGTTTCCCCGAAAATAAGACATTGTCTTATATTAATTTTTGCCCCCAAAAATGCGCTAGGTCTTATTTTCAGGGGCTGTCTTATTTTTCGGGAAAACATCGGGGTTGGATCGGGGTTGGCCCGCCCGCCCTCCATCGCTCCTGGAACTAACCTTAAACACCTCCTTTCACCTTCGCAGCAAGCAGCAGCAGGGCAGGCCACTCCTTCCTTCCGTGTCCCGCCCTCGCCTGACGTAACGTCCGCGAGGGGAGGGCAGGGCACGGAAGGAAGGAGAGGTCTGCCCTGCTGCTGCTTGCTGCAAAGGTGAAAGGAGGCTTTTAAGGTTAGTTCCGGGAGCGATGGAGGGTGGGTGGAGGGGGGGGGGGGGGCCCGGGGGCGGCCTTGTCCGGCTCTCAGCGGCCCTCCTTTCAAACAAAAATTTGCTAGGTCTTACTTTCGGGGGAGGCCTTATATCTACCAATTCAGGAAAACCTCTACTAGGTCTTATTTTGGGGGGATGTCTTACTTTCAGGGAAACAGGGTATGTCAGCAGGGCCAGCATAAGGGGGGAGGGTGAAAACAGGCTATTTGCCCTGGGGTCCCATGTTAAAGGGGCCCCCAAGTCTGCCCAGAACTGAAGGTAGCACAGCCTGCTGGCAGGATGTGGAGCTACCTTACAATTTTTTGACCCGGGCCCCATCACGTCTAACAATGGGCCCAGGTTTCCGGAGCAAGAACTGGACTCAAAAGATAACTCGCGATCAGTAGGGAAGGGTCCTGATTGGGTTTTTATGACAACCAAATCAGGGCCTTATTTTAAGACTTCAATGGGAACTGTATGTACTGAAACACTTGTGACAAATTTATTAAACGAACTTCATTCAGCACTCAATACCAATTTCATCCTTATTTCTCTTGACTTATCCTTAGCCTTCGATTTGGTAGACAATTCTCTCCTGCTAGATCAGCTCTCTGAGATTGCTCTTGGTTGCACAGTTCTTAAATAGTTTGCGTCTTTTCTGTCTGTCCACTGCTTCTCCCTCCTCCACATCCCTATCATGTCCTATCTCATGAAGCATGCCCCAGTTTTAAATGTTGTCCCCTCTGCTATTTAAGTCCCCTTACCACTGTTATTCAAGACTTACATAGGAACGTAAGTATTGCCATACTGGGACAGACCAAAGGTCCATCAAGCCCAGCATCCTGTTTCCAACAGTGGCCAATCCAAGTTACAAGTACCTGGCAAGATCCCAAAACAGTACAATACATTTTATGCTGCTTATCCTAGAAATAAGCAGTGGACTTTCCCCAAGTCCATCTTAATAATGGCTTATGGACTTTTCTTTTAGAAAGCTATCCGAATCTTTTTTTAAACTCCGCTAAGCTACCTGATTTTACTATACTCTCTGATAACGAATTCCAGAGTTTAATTGCATGTCGAGTGAAGAAATGTTTTCTCTGATTTGTTTTAAATTTACTACTTTGTAGCTTCATTGCATGCACCCTGGTCCTAGTATTTTTGGAAAAGTAAACAAGTGATTCATGTCTACCCGTTCCACTCCACTCATTATTTTATAGACCTCTATCATATCTCCCCTCAGCCGTATTTTGTCCAAGCTGAAGAGCCCCAGCCGCTTTAGCCTTTCTTCATAGGGAAGTCATCCCATCCCCTTTATCATTTTCGTCGCCCTTCTCTGCACCTTTTCTAATTCCACTATATCTTTTTTGAGATACGGCAACCAGAATTGAACACAATAGTCGAAGTGTGGTCGCACCATGGAGCGATACAAAGGCATTATAACATCCTCATTTTTGTTTTCCATTCCTTTCCTAATAATACCTAACATTCTATTTGCTTTCTTAGCTGCCACCGCACACTGATGACAACTAGATCCCTTTCCTGGTCGGTGACTCCTAATGTGGAATCTTCCATTACGTAGCTATAATTCGGGTTCCTCTTTCCCACATGCACCACTTTGCAACTTGCTCACATTAAACGTCATCTGCCATTTAGATGCCCAGTCTCATAAGGTCCTCTCGTAATATTTCACAATCCTCTTGTGATTCCTTCACCTCACTTGGGAATCAAGGTGCTAATTTATGTCAATGACATTCCTCTTTATTACCCAACTTCCACCGTATGCCCAGACATTGCCCCTCTGCAATGGTGTCTCCATTCAGTATCCACCTGGTTTTCTAGACACAAGCTTGTGCTCAGTGCTAACAAAACAATGGCATGCTGGATCTCTGGACATCTTCCTTACCCCAAGGAACCTTTGTGTTTATTGAACACGTCTACTTTGCCCACAGATCATTTTTGTTACCTAAGTATTATCCTTGACTCTGGTCTGACATTCCGTCAACAAATATCCTCTGTTCTACAGATTTTTGCCCTTCATCGAATTCGTTCGCTAAGGAACATACTTGACTTTTCTGCTTTTGTAACGTCCTGCGTTGACCACTGCAACTCAGTATAAGCTGATGTTCCTAAATTCCAACTCAAATGCTTCAGAACACAGCAGCCTGCCTTCTATTTTATTTATTTCTTACGTTTGTATCCCACATTTTCCCACCTATTTGCAGGCTCAATGTGGCTTACATAGTATCGTAAAGGCGTTCGCCAATTCCGGTATGAACAAATACAGTAATGTTCAATCAGAAGGGCCAAATACACCAGGATCCTGTTGCATTTTCTATGTGGTGTCCAACACTTTGAGCACGCATCCTCTCTCCTTTTCCGTCTCCACTGGTTGCCCGTTCACACCAGGGTGCATTTCAAAGTCCTCCGTCTTGCTCACAAAGCCTACTAGCAAGGCACTCCTTCCTACCTGTCCTCACGCACTACACCTTCTATTCCTGCACGCAGGCTGCGCTCTTTCAACTCTCGCTGCCTGGTCCTCCCTTTTCCACATCATGCTCATCTTGAATCCCAGGCAGTCGGCATTCTTTATTCTCATCGCTCAGCTCTGGAATAATCTTCTGCCTTTCTTGCGATCTGAACAATCTTACACTAAGTTTAAAATGTTACCGAAGACTTACTTTTGTGAGGACAATTTTAGACATATGCTCTGAGATCCCAGCGCATGCATGTGGCGCCCTTGCAGTTTTCCTCTGTTACTGTATAACCTCTCCCCCTCTCCAACATATTGTTTGTCTGTTGTGTTCATTTGGTATGATTGTATCTCTTTCTTATATTTTCATGGCGTTCTTTTCTTTTTGTATGTAAACCGCAATGACATACTTGTCAGCCTATGCGGTATTATCAAATACCAATAAAAAAACAAACATACATATGGGGCATAAGTAAGGAAGAGTTTGTGTCTGATCATATACATATACAAGTGGATACTTGGAATGCCCTCCCGCGGGAGGTGGTGGAGATGAAAACGGTAACGGAATTCAAACATGCGTGGGATAAACATAAAGGAATCCTGCTCAGAAGGAAGGGATCCTCAGAAGCTTAGCCGAGATTGGGTGACAGTATAGCGCTGCGTGAGTCTGGTAGCGCTTTGGAAATGTTGAGTAGTAGTAGTAGAGCCTGTGGGGGGAGGCAGGGCTAGTGCTGGGCAGACTTCTACGGTCTGTGCCCTGACAATGGCAGATACAAATCAAGGTCAGGTATACACAAAAAGTAGCACATATGAGTTTATCTTGTTGGGCAGACTGGATGGGCCGTGCAGGTCTTTTTCTGCCATCATCTACTACGTTACTATACTATCACCCTCAGATAGGGGGTCTTTTACTAAAGGTTAGCTCGAGCTATCTGCAGCAGGTCCCATTTTATTCCTAACTCGAGCTAATCTTTAGTAAAAGACCCCCCTCAGTTTTTAAATGATGTCCTCAAGCTTAAGACCATGGTGGTGAATGCTGTAGTTCCAGAGGCACCAGCCAAAGTTCTGGAGTACAGGAACATTGTTGGAATTTAACTTGTGCACTGTGATTAGTGCTGCTACCCTTGTGATCTGACTTTTTAAAATTTGCAAAGTTGCCTGAATTTAGCGCTGATGGTGGCGTCTCCAATAAAGGTGGTTTCCCCAAGACTCGTATTTGCACACTCCCTGGCTCTAAGTTCAGCGAGTTCTCTTCCAGGCCTGCAGTGTTTGTGCGGCAACACCCAGACCACGTTAGACGGTGGCAGAAACTGTGCCATTTCCAAACACTTTAGCCTGGCACTTTGACCAGCCTTGTTTGCTTTTCAGTGCCTGTGTTCCTGCTTCCTGCCTATTAAACGCCTCCTAGCACTCTGCTGTAACTAACAATTCCTGAGCCACATTTCTTCCATTGTACCCAGCGCCTCAGCGTCTCTGCTGGTAACAGCTGCCAGATCCCTCTTGGCACCAGTTCCTACAAAACCCCAGCAAAGGGTCAAAATATCAGAATTAAATGAATGAATCTTTAGATAGCTGTTTGCGTACTGAACTTCATTTTGCTGGCTTTGTAAGTGCTGTGCAGACAAATTAATAGCGCCCACTTCTTTTAGGAAACAAAAGACAGAACTTGCACTAATTTTCTTTTCCCAGAGAACAAGCAAATTTGCAGTCCTTTCAACCAAGCCTGAACCTGACAAGTTACATGTTTCTAGATGCAAGAGAGTCAGGGATGTTACCCCCAGGACAAGGCCATCCCTAAACTATCACTCCTAGAAAACAGGAAGGATAGAACAATGGACCCCTTTACCCATAAGAGAAACCCTTTGGCACATCAAGCAAATAATACAACCAAATTGGTGTTATCATTAGCTGAGCTGATGTTTCCAGCATTTGGAAAAACAAGGTCTTCTGGGGAGAGGATCATGTGTAGTCATGAAAATTGAACTGTATCAGGGGTTGCCAAAAAAAAAAAAAAAAAATTCCCACACAAAACAGCCCAAAAACCGCACACACTCCACCCCGCCGTCATCAACCCCACCCCTTCCGTCATCACCCCCACCCCCGTCGTCATCAACCCCGCCCCTTCCGTCATCACCCCCGCCCCCGCCGTCATCAGCCCCACCCCTTTTGTCATCACCCTCGCCCCGCCCCTGCCGTCATCAGCCCCGCCCCACCATCATCGCCACGCCCAATACGTCACCAAACCCCGCCCAAAACATCACAAACCCCCGCCTCTGTCGCCCTTAGCCCCACCCCCCGCCGGCCGAAAAACCGCCCCAAAATCCGCACAAAAAACACAACGAGCCCAAAAAACCGCAACTCACCGCGGGCAAAAGTTTCCCGCGGCAGGTTGCAGAAAACCGCCCAATTGGCCGGGAAAACCACCCATCTGGCAACCGTGAACTGCATCTTTAAACAGGTTTTTTTTTCTTCTTTTTTTTTTTTTAGCATTTGAAAGGAATTGTCTATGCCTAGATTCTTTGTTGGTTTGTTTGCTTTTCAATGCTCCTAGGTTCTGTTATTGTGTAACGACAGGTTGACATAGGAGTGCTTCTCCTTCCCCCATTTCATCTCTCAGGTTCCTTCAAGAGTAGGGTTACCATATTTTGTCCTCTGAAAAAGAGGACACATGCCCCGCCCCTGCCCCGCCCACACCATGTCCCCTGCCCCGCCCACACCACGTCCCTTTCGGATCCTCGCCCCGCCCTTTCTCGCTCTCACCCCATCCCCTGTCACATATTCCCCTCCCCTCCCCCCCATCACCTCCCCTCCCCCTTCACATATTCCCCTCCCCTCCGCTTACTGTCTACTGCCCTGGTGGTCTAGTGACCTCTTCTGGGCAGGAAAGAGCCCCATTTTTTCTGCCCGGAGCGCTGCCTTGCCCTGCATCCTTCTCGGTCTTGGCTCAGGATTCAAATGGCCGCCGAGAGCTGAAGTCTTGCGAGGCCGCTTCAACCCTCGGCGGCCATTTTGAATCCCGAGCCGAGACTGAGAAGGATGCAGGGCAAGGACAGGCAGCACTCCGGGCAGGAAAGAGGGGGCTCTTTCTTGCCCCAAAGAGGTCAGTAGAACACCAGGGCAGATAGTAAGTAAGGAAAGGGGAGGGGAGGGGAGACTCATAGTGCCACTCGCCTGCCCGCCCGCCCGTTTGTCCAGAAATCCGGACAAACAGGAAGGCGGGCAAAACCCGCCGGATGCCCCGGACATGTCCTCAAAAAGAGGACATGTCCGGGGAAATCCAGACATATGGTAACCCTACTCAAGAGTCCCGAAATCCCAAGTTTCTCAGGAACTCTCTAACACTCAGAGCTGCCATGTTACGCATTTCCAGGAGGGAGATTTTAGGCCAGTCTGTTATTGCCGACAACCCCATCACAGTGCATTAAGGCAGTGTTTCCCAAGTCCGGTCCTGGAGTACCGCTTGCCAGTCAGGTTTTCAGGATAGCCACAATTAATATGCATGAAAAAGATTTGCATACAATGGAGGCAGTGTATGCAAATCAAATTCATGCATATTCATTGTGGATATCCTGAAAGCCTGACTGGCAAGGGGTATTCCAAGACTGGACTCGGGAAACACTGCATTAAGGGACATGCAGCACTGATTTCAATGGTTAAAATCAGGGATTACCAACCAGGACTGGTCGCAAAATCTCCCTGGAACTGGGTAACTTGGTAACTCTGGAATTAAGCATCATTTGGGTAGATCTCATTTTGTCCTTTCCAGTCTCCTCACTGCTGGATCCCTCGGGAACCAATACTTCACTGAATGTCAGTGCGCCCAGTGGCGTTCCTAGCCTGCATGACACCCGGGGCGGATCGCCGATGTGCCCCCCCCCCCAGGTGCAGCGCAGCCCCCCCCCCCCCCGGTGAAATGACCCCCCCCCCCCCGGTGAAATGACCCCCCCCCCCCCGGGTGCACGCCGCTGGAGGGGGGTGCCGCGGCGCGCGCCTGTCGGCTGAGTTCGCTCAGTTTGCTGCAGCTCCCTCTGCCCCGGCCGGAACAGGAAGTAACCTGTTCCGGGGCAGAGGGAGCTGCAGCGACCGAGAGAAGTTAGTGAAGTTAGCAAACTCAGCTGACAGGCGCGTGCCGCGGCACCCCCCCAGCGGCGTGCACCCGGGGCGGACCGCCCCCCCCCCCCTTGGTACACCACTGAGTGCACCAATACAGGAAGTGTCCTGCAAGGTCCTCTGTATCCACCTTAGACACTAGAGACAGCAGGCAAAAAGACACCCCAAAACAGGAGACCATTTGAGGATCTGTATTAGTTCATCTTTAAATACGGTGGCAACCGCTTGGCCATATTAGCATGGAGAGAGCAGTACTGGATATTTGAATGTAGATCCAGCAATCCTTCCAGCTTCAATATGATACTAAGTGGGCCAGCATTACGTGACCTCCTACATTTAAGTTGATTTATTTATTAGGATTTATTTATCGCCTTTTTGAAGGAATTCACTCAAGGCGGTTTACAGTAAGAGCAGATCAAACATGAGCAATAGGCAATTACAGCATTAAAAATATTCAAATAACAATACAAAGTATGGCATGGTATACTACTTACAATGTCAACACAATACGTAATAGGTAATTATACCTTCTCAATAAAGCTATATTCCTCTGTAGCTCCTGCTATCTGAAATTAGCAGACTACAATATTTCAGAGCTGAAATTGGTGTCTTGGTTTGTTCATGATGTCATGAGTGTGGTCTTATTTTGACCACATTTTTCTCTGTATTGACATTTGAAAATATAAATAACTACGTTTAAAAAAACCCTCACTGCCGGGCGGTCATGGAAGTTTGACAGCGCACAAAATCCATTGGGGAGCAAGCGGATGGTATGCAAAAAAAGATTCCATCTTCAATGTAAGCAGAGCAGAGGTGCCTGAGACAGTTCCATAAAACTTGTTATCAAGTCAGACAACATAATGGCAGCTTTGTATTACTGACAAGGGATGCAAAGCTACTCATGGACTGGGAAGTATTCTGTTAGTACATGCTAATGTATTATACAGTGCTTTATAATATTAATGCTTTAGAGTTCAGCCCTAAATACATAGTAACATAGTAGATGAAGGCAGAAAAAGACCTGCACGGTCCATCTAGTCTGCCCACGATAAACTCATATGTGTATACCTTACCTTGATTTGTACCTGTCTTTTCCAGGGCACAGACCGTATAAGTCTGTCCAGCAGTATTTCCCGCCTCCCAACCACCAGTCCCGCCTCCCATCACCGGCTCTGGCACAGACCCCGTATAAGTCTGCCCTCCCCTATCCTAGCCTCTCAACCACCAACCCCTCTTCCCCCCGCCACTCCTATTTAACACCGAACTAATATTCTGTCAAATAGATTTTATTGCATATACAAATACTAAAAAGAAAACCTTTTTCGTGGCAGTGATGATTGAATCGAAGACCTGTTGGTAGTCAGCACATTGTTCATTTGTGAATGAAGCTCTCGTTCTTATGGTCCTGATTTACCATCCATACATTACAGGCATTTAAGTATATGATGGCTTTTCTTTTTGGACATATCACATTGGTGCCTTGTTATGAAATTACCCCCTTTATGTCTGTACCATCCTGCCCTGGGCATTTTGAAAGGTGGTACCTAGATTAGAACACAAGAATCACCTGCTTCCAACAGTGGCCAATCCAGGTACAAGTACTTGGCACGATACCAAAAAATAGCAAGATTCCATACTACTTATCCCAGAGATAAGCAGTGGCCTTCTCTAGGTCTACCTTAACGGTTTGTGGATTTTTCCTCCAGGAATTTATCCAAACCTAATTTTTAAAACTTTTTTATTGGAATAATATTTACAGTATATCATCTCACGACAAGTCGTTTATAGGGCCAATACAAAAATCTACACTGCTTTTAGCAATGAGTTCCAAGCCATCTATGCATTGGGTGAAAAATATTATCTCCTATTTGTTTTAAACATAAATCTGACCACATCCAACGCTGTGGGGAAAAGAGTTGTAGAAAAAGACTCCAAATGAGTCACATTGAGGAACTGAAGATAAACATTATACCAGTCAATGGGAAGGATAACATCCCAGTCCAACTCTATGGTACCGAGAGACAACTGTCAGCTACTCATTGCGGGACTGAATCAACGAATTTCAAGTGCCAGCTCTGACTGAAGCAGCCACCCACTACCAAGGCACAGTTCCAGGTGACGTATGGAAGCAAATGGTCCTTCTCCCTAAAGCAGAACAGTCACATTCCCTCCAAAACAGTGGTTCCTAGCCAAGTGTGGGAGGTATTCCAACAGGTCTACATTTCAGGACATCCCTATGACTAGGCATAAGATAGATACAAATATCTTAGAGAGCTAGTGTAGGCATGTGCATTACATTTTACCAAGCACAACTATCAAGTATTCAAAATCTTTATTACTTACTAGTAAAAAAGGCCCGTTTCTTAATGCAATGAAACGGGTGCTAGCAATGTAATACATCAGCCGCATGGACACCTGAATGTGGAGTTCCACAGGGATCTCCCTTCTCACCGACTATATTCAACCTAACGATGACACCCTTGGCCAAACTATTATCAAACCAAAACCTCAACCCGTACATACATGCAGATGATGTAACGATCTACATCCCATTCAAACAAGACCTAAAAGAAATTTCCAATGAAATCAACCAAAGTCTACATATCATGCACTCCTGGGCAGATGCCTTTCAACTAAAACTCAACGCAGAAAAAACCCAATGCCTAGTACTCACCTCTCAACACAACACGAGCAAATTCACTACCATCAATACACCAAAACTAAATCTACTAATTTCGGACACCCTGAAAATTCTTGGAGTCACCATTGATCGGCACCTAACACTTGAGAATCACGCGAAAAACACAACCAAAAAGATGTTCCATTCAAGGTGGAAATTAAAAAGAATAAGACCATTCTTCCCAAGGACCGTCTTCCGTAATCTGGTACAATCATTAGTACTCAGTCACTTAGACTACTGCAACTCACTTTACGCTGGCTGTAAAGAGCAAATACTCAAAAAACTCCAAACAGCCCAGAACACGGCAGCCAGACTCATATTTGGAAAATCAAAATACGAAAGTGCAAAACCCCTACGAGAGAAACTGCACTGGCTCCCACTCAAAGAACGCATCACGTTTAAAGTATGTACCCTAGTAAATAAAATCATCCATGGTGAGGCCCCAGCCTATATGTCCGACCTGATAGACCTGCCACCCAGAAATGCCAAAAAATCATCTCGTACATTCCTCAATCTTCACTTCCCCAACTGCAAAGGTCTGAAATACAAATTAATGCATGCGTCAACCTTTTCCTATACGAGCACGCAATTCTGGAATGCATTGCCACGTAACCTAAAAGCGACCTATGAACTGACCAGCTTCCGCAAACTACTAAAGACCCATCTCTTCGACAAGACATACCACAAAGATCAAAACATGTGAATACATATATCCAGTAATGTTAATAATGCCTTCTGTTATACTATCATTAAGTATTCCATTACCATGCAACCCAAAATCCTTCTGTAATACCAAATGGTTAATCCCCTCTCATTTCCACTATCCATGATGTATTGTAAGCCACTTTGAGCCTGCAAAAAGGTGGGAAAATGTGGGATACAAATGCAATAAAATAAATAATGAGTTCCTGCCATTAATGTTTCCACGGTTGTATTCTGAATATAATTGTTGTTTACATTTGTAAGATTTCTTTATATACAATATTTTTTGTGTAAAAGTTTTCCTTGTTCAGGCCCTTCAATCAGTTTAACAATCACATCAGAAGAGCTCCTTACTCGTGAGAATGCAACATACAGTTGCCCATGTGAGAGACTGAGAGTGACAGTGTGTTTTACAGACAGTGTAAGAGAGAGATACACAGAGTGAGTGAGAGTGTGTGTGTGTGTGTGTGTGTGTGTGTGTGTGATGTCTGTGTGTGACAAAGTGATTAAATGTTTGTCTTCCCTTCCGTTCCGTGCATTTGCCTCCACTGATGTTCGTACCTCCCTGTATATGATTGTTTGTTAGAGATTCAATCCACTCCACTTCCCTCCTCCAAGTTCCGTTCTGTCTGATTGGTTCTTCGTTGACAGTGAGAGCCAATGAAACGCTGAACTACAGACTTACGAACCCTACACTGCCACAGCTTCAGAATGTTGGAGGTGCTTTTTATTATATAGGATATCAAAATATTCCACAATACATATTACTGTTAAAACCTAAAAACCTTCACACTAACACCATCTCTCCAGTTCAATCACACTACTCACACCACCAGCACACTCCCAATCTCACAATACTTATTGTAATGGCATGTCGTCATTAACGAAACCATACGTCCGATATATTGCATCATGAAGTGTATAAGGCGGCAGGTAACAGGATACATAAGTTATCTAAGACGCATCTCAACAGTCCTTCAGTAATCCTTATGCCTTAAAGGTGATGATCCAATAAAGATCGACCACCAAAAAATGCAGCCTATCAACAGTTGTCAATTCCAAATTCCCAAAGTATACGGAAGTCCACCTCAACGCTGAGGAACCTGTGAAATCCAGAACGTGTAATTTCAAATGCTGTGTACATCAAACACGGACTTTTGCTGACTGGATCTCCACCATATAAACTGTTGCCAACGCCCCCATCCGTCAGAGTGTGACCGTGGCCAGTCACAAAAGTTCTTCAAGATACAAAAGATACTTCTTGTACTTAACTAGACCCTGTTGTCTTATAATTGACCCAACATGGTCTATGTTTCGCTCAACCGAGTATCATCAGGGGTCGATCAAAACAGGTCACAAGGAACTCACTCACGCTCCTATGTTCAAGAATTGGCCAAAAACGGGTCACTGGGAACTCACTAACGCTCCCATGCTGAGCAGTGGGCAAGTCACAAAAAGATGCCCACGCATGCATGTGCATTAGGGATATATTTAAAACATGATTGGTTACATGTGGATGGACAGAAGTGTTGGTCTCAACTACCTCCAATTCTGTTCAGTAGAGTGGTATCCTCAGTGTCATCTGGCCAGCTTTACCAGTGGGTAAGTCACTGGGTCTTGGCACCCAAAGGCCGAACAATCTTTCTTTACAGTGGCTGCACTTAAGTAACCTTTGGTACATTTCTGCTAGTTCCTCTTGTGCATTTTTTGCAAGGTTTTGACATACCACATGCTATGTGAAATATGTTTCTAAGCATCTGCAAACAGTGGATGAATGTTGAATATAAGGTGGTGTTTTCATTAGAAAAAGCAGTGCTGTGAAGTAGTTCCTTGTAACAAAACAGCCGGCCACGGGGTAAAAGGAGACCTTTGGGCTACTTACGGGTGCCTTCTTGCTTGGGAAAGAACTGTTTCTGTATTACTCCGTTTCTGCACAGAGGAAATGGAGCATGAAGCCTGAGTTGTGTTCTTCTGGCAGATAGTATCAGCAAACAGTAAGAGATTCAGTCTTAGTGTTTGTTATTTAACTGTTTCATGTTTAAAGATTTTTATTATTATTATTATTGTAAGCTTTAAATTAACAATTATTGTAACTTTTCTTGACGTTTCTATGGCTTTTGATTGTTTTACATTTGATTTTGCTATCCAGACTTCAAGATTCTGTCATTGATTCTCATGTCCTAAAGTGGCTCTGATCAGGTCCAAATAGGTAATGACACTTTCTGCTGTATGTGTTATCCAAAGGAGTTCCACAGGAGTCCGTCTGTTTCTCATTTGTTTAATCTTTGCCTACACCCTGCATGTGATTGTTTGAGAACACTACTGTAGATGTAATTTTCTTGATTTTTTTGCTTTGACATGATGTCATTTTCTACCAGCTCATGGGGGTTTCAAGTATCGTGAAAACATATGAAAGACTTTACACTTTCTGAGGTCAATGCTCAAAGCCGGGCGCAAAAGCCCATAACACAAAATGGACGCAAAAAAACAAAACAAAAAACAGAGAAGTGATGCTCAAAAGAAATCATATGCAAATGATATGCACAGTTAATTTGCAGTTAATGAACCAGAAGTAAGGTGAGGATCATGTCTGACACATATGCTCAAAGGTTTTGTGGTAAGCGTCACTCTTGTGTGCTTGCCCAGACAAACCCAGAAAAGCAAGCACACATCAGCGCTTCTTTTTCTGTGCTTTTAAATATGAACCTTTCAAAAATTGTTTCCACTTTACATTTTTGAAAGGCTCATATTTAAAGAGCAGAAAAACAGGCGCCGATGTGTGCTTTCACTTTCTCATTATTAGCACTTAAAACCTGCACGGACTTCCTTCTGCTTGTAAGCAGCAGTTCAATGTGAGAAACTGAAAAGAAATCTTCTCCTGAAAGCTTTCTATGCTGCCCCTGGCTTGGTGATCATTTTTCGGCATTATGGACTATCATTTGCTTCTTCTTTAGCATATACATTAACACCCGTGCTCAAAGCCTTTTGAGCATTTGCCGCACAACAACATGTGCGCAAATCCGGCGCTAGTCACTTTTTAACACTGGCATTAGTTTTAAGCATCAGCCCCTCTTTGCATTGGTTTAAGACTAATGGTGTTAGCCTTGATCTAAACACTGAACTGTTAATTATCAGGTAAAGTTCTGATCCTGCAGTTACTGCAGAATTGAAAGTGAAAAACCAGTTTCCACCAATTTGTTCTACTTATTTGGAGGTAGTATTTGATTGAGGCTTAAGTTTTCAGCACTGGTTTCGCAGGTTATAAGAAAATTTTTTTTTTTACACTCAAGACTTCCTTATTTATTTATTTATTACATTTGTATCCCACATTTTCTCACCTATTTGTAGGCTCAATGTGGCTTACATAGTACCGGAGAGGCCTATGCAGGCTCCGGTGTGAACAAATACAGGGTGATGTTGTGGTAAGATCAAGTTCATGTGGCACAGCCACTTTAGGGAATCGGAGAACGGAAGAGTTGTGTTATGTCCATGACGTGCTTTAGTTTGGTTGTGTTGCAGAGATTAGGTCCAAACTCAAAGCCTACCTCTTTACCACTGCTTTTGACTCCTAACTCACTTGCCCTGTCCTTTTATCCTCACCTCTTTATTCCCTTACCCTTAATTGTTCTGTCTGTTTACCTGTCTTATCTAGATTGTAAGCTCTTTGAGCAGGGACTGTCTTTTTGTGTATGGTGTACAGCGCTGCGTATGCCTTGTAGCGCTATAGAAATGATAAGTAGTAGTAGTAGTAGTAGGTATTTAAGTTGGATCGGTAGGGTATGCCTTTTTAAACAGGTTGGTTTTTAGTGATTTCCGGACGTTTAGGTGGTCGTACGTCGTTTTCAAGGCTTTTGGTAATGCGTTCCACAGTTGTGTGCTTATGTAGGAAAAACTAGATGCATAAGTTGTTTTGTATTTAAGTCCTTTGCAGCTTGGGTAGTGCAGATTTACATAAGATCGTGTTGATTCGGATGTATTTCTAATTGGTAAGTCGATTAAGTCTGTCATGTAACTCGGTGCTTCTCCGTAGATGATTTTGTGAACCAGGGTGCAGATTTTGAAGGCGATGCATTCTTTGATTGGGAGCCAGTGTATTTTTTCGCGGAGGGGTTTGCGCTTTCAAATTGCATTTTACCAAATATAAGCCTAGCTGCCGTGTTTTGAGTGGTCTGTAGTTTCTTTAAGGTTTGTTCTTTCTATCCTGCATAAATTCCATTGCAGTAATCTAAGTGGCTTAGTACCATTGATTGTATCAGGTTGCGAAATGTTTCCCTCGGGAAGAATTGATTCACGCACTTGAGTTTCCACATTGAGTGGAACATTTTTTTTGTTGTGGATGCCACTTGGCTCTCTAGTGTTAAGTTATGGTCCATTGTAACGCCGAGGATTTTCAAGCTGTCTGAGATAGGAAGGGTGTGATCTGGGGTGTTGATACTTGTGGGGATGTCCGCGCTGTGTTGGAATGAGAGGATGAGACAATGAGTTTTTTTCTTTATTGAGTTTTAGTTGAAATGCATTTGCCCATGAATCCATGATGTTCAGGCCGAGCTTCATTTCGTTGGTGATTTCAGTCAGTTTGGTTTTGTAAAGAATGTATATTGTGACATCGTCTGCATATATGAAAGGGTTAAGGCCATGGTTGGATAAGGACTTGGCAAGTGGGGTCATCATTAAGTTGAATAGGATCGGTGATAGCGGTGATCCTTGCGGTACTCCACAATCTGCTTTCCACGGTGATGGATAAATGTGACTTCAGAACCACATTACATCACAGTCAGTTTTAGCTCTGATAGATTACTTTAATTCAATTTACTGAGCTCTTCCCAAATCCTCAGTTTAGCTATTGCAAATAATACAGGACCAAGGCCACCAAATTAGTGTCTGGGAAAAGAACCTGTGAGCCTTGTCCTCCTTACATTGGCTATGGCTGGAGTTGTGTATTAGATTTAAGATTGTTATGCTGATATTCCTATGCCCTTTACAACGGCGTTGACATGGCATCATCCAAACTGAGCATTAAGATCTCAGGATTTAAATCATCTGGATGTCTCTTCACTGTGTCATGCGTGTGCTGTAGGAACTCAAAAGGCAGCACTTTCAGTAGTAGGTTCAAGAGTATGATATACTCTTCTGGTTCACATCTGCTTATACACACAAATTTGTTGGACTTCAAGAAAAACAGTCAATAGCTGTTACTTCATTCAGGCACTTGAAGAGAGAGGGTAATTCAGATCAACGTTGAGTAACAAGACTTTAGGGACTTGTAGAAGTCTATAAGATAATGTGCGGAGTAGAGCGGACAGATGTGAAGCGTTTGTTTACACTTTCAAACAATAATAGAACCAGGGGACACAAGATGAAGCTCGAATATGGTAGATTTAAAACAAACAGGAGAAGGTTTTTCTTTACTCAGCGTGTATTTGGACTCTGGAACTCGTTGCTGGAAAATGTAGTGACAGCAGCTGGCCTTACGGAATTTAAAGGGGGTTTGGACAGATTCCTGAGGGAAAAGTCCATTGAATATTATTTTTTTTTTGGGAGGGGGGGCGGGGGGGTTGCCAGGTTCTTGAAGCCTGGATTGGCCGCTGTCGGAGACAGGATACTGGGCTTGATGGACCATTGGTCTTTTCCCAGTATGGCGGTGCTTATGTTCTTAGGGATAACCAGTTTAGGGTTTTGGAAGAGTTACTGTAATGGTTAGAGTAGCAGACCAAGAACTAGGGAATCACAAAAGGAAAAAAAAACAACTAAGTGGAGGGATGAAGGTAATCTTATGAAGTCCGTAGCAACAGGCAAACAGTAAGGTTGATGGACGAGTCTTCCAACACAATCACACTAACACCCATGTTGGGTCTTTTTGTTCATCAATAAAACCACACTATTAAGAATCTTCCTATGTTAGAGTGATTGTGTTGGAAGACTCATCCAAGAAGCATGGAAGCTAACCCTTCTGATCTTGGGCCATGTCACATAATCCTCCATTGCCTCTGGAATAAGTTTACACGGCAAACTCTCAGGGAACAGAAAATATACCTAGTGTACTTGAACGTAATGTGCCATGAGCTACCACTGAAAAAAAGGAGTTAAATCAAAATATATCACGAGTCAGATTTTAATATGTTTTGATCATTTGTCTTTATGTACTGTCTGTACCTTGCAGTAAAGTATGATGTGGCTATATGGTCAGTGTTAATAGTTCTATGTTTTTTTTGTTACTATTCCTTAAGTTTTATTGGAACTACCTAGAACCATTTGTCATTGGCAGTATGCAAATCCTTTTGAAATAAATATCAAGAAAGGAATAAACATACTGCATATTTGGATCATTACATAAACATTCTGTTGGTTTATTTTGACAACAGTGAGATCTTAAATAATGAAAATATTGCATTTATGTCCTCTCAGTGCTGGATAACAGATGCTCATAGGCTCTTCCAGATTACAGTAGAGTACATAAGTACATAAGTATTACCATACCGTGAAAGACCAAAGGTCAATCAAGCCCAGCACCCTGTTTCCAACAGTGGCCAATCCAGGTCACAAATACCTGGCAAGATCCCAAAAATGTACAAAACATTTTATACTGCTTATCCCAGAAATAGTGGATTTCCCCCAAGTTCATTTAATAACGGTCTACATGGACTTTTCCTTTAGGAAGCCGTCCAGATCTTTTTTGGATTCCACTAAGCTAACCGCCTTTACCACATTCTCTGGCAATGAATTCCAGAGTTTAATTACACGAGCATACACCTAAAAGTATAATTCTGACATCTGTAAGAATTTCCCATCCTTGTGCACAAACTGTGCAAAGCAGATCCATTCCTGGCAACCTTGCATGTGGTTACTGAGCAGCAGAACATCACTGGATTATTTCACTTACCCTTTGGTTTTCTGATGGATCGTGGGTATTTCTGACCTTTGTCACCCATTAAAGAAGCAGGGATTTCCTGTACAGAGGACAAGACACAGAGGGGTTTTAGATGTGTGTCAAGAGTTCAGCTAAACAGCACCAAATTACCGTGGAAAGTGGGGGATAAAGAAAAGAGGAAGGATACAGAAAGTCGTCATGGCATTAACACACTTCGGGTATTACTAGGATTTCCCTTTCGGTCTGCAACAAAACCTCAGGAGGTTGGCCTATCCTCCCAGCAAGAAAATCTTAAATGCAGAAAGGCACGAATGATGGAAAATTCAGCTGCACACATATGAAAACTTTCCTCCAGTTAGAAACAACAGTGCAGACTTTCACTGTACCTCTCATATACACAGAAACTTTCGAATGGGGCAAGAGGTGATGTGACCTGCCCATACTTTACTCAGTGAATGGGGATGTGGGGGGGGGGGGGGGATTTCATTGTATTGTGCTGACATTGTGAGTATGATGTCTGTTATATGACTACTACTACTACTACTATTTAGCATTTCTATAGCGCTACAAGGCGTACGCAGCGCTGCACAAACATAGAAGAAAGAAAGTCCCTGCTCAAAGAGCTTACAATCTAATAGACAAAAAAAATAAATAAAGTAAGCAAATCAAATCAATTAATGTGAACTGGAAGGAAGAGAGGAGGGTAGGTGGAGGCGAGTGGTTACAAGTGGTTACGAGTCAAAAGCAATGTTAAAGAGATGGGCTTTCAGTCTAGATTTAAAGGTGGCCAAGGATGGGGCAAGACGTAGGGGCTCAGGAAGTTTATTCCAGGCGTAGGGTGCAGCGAGACAGAAGGCGCGAAGCCCGGAGTTGGCAGTAGTGGAGAAGGGAACAGATAAGAAGGATTTATCCATGGAGCGGAGTGCACGGGAAGGGGTGTACGGAAGGACGAGTGTGGAGAGATACTGGGGAGCAGCAGAGTGAGTACATTTATAGGTTAGTAGAAGAAGTTTGAACAGGATGCGAAAACGGATAGGGAGCCATATGAATGCTCTTTCATGCTGCCTATCATGACACATAGAGTCCACACTCACTGAACATCAATGCTCCATACATCCACTCCTAACCCTCATCCCCCGTAATTCCACATCACTCATACATTTACTCACAGGAATGGGTACACCATATATCTCTGAGTCTTAACATTGCCCTTTAAGCTTCCCATTGTCTCTTTCCAACGTTTCAATGTTGATGTCCCATTGTTATATTCTTAATGATACTTCGATGGTTTCACAAAACTTGTACAATGTAACCTATAACCAAGTTGTAACAAATGTATTTCCATTATTCATATCTTATTGTAAGCCACACTGAGCCCGCAAAGAGGTGGGAAAATGTGGGATACAAATGCAATAAATAAATAAAATAAATAAATAAATATCATTCATATTCAGCTGATATTTGCCATATTTCTGTTATACGATTGTCCTACAGTAGCGTTAAATGTGTTTCCATGTCATATTGTATCGTGTTAATCCTATTACTAGGATTCAATTTGCCACCCCACTTCACTGACTGTATTATACTTCTATTTGGTCATTTTGCTATTGTTATGCTGTTATTTTGAGACTTGCTATACCGCTTTAATGCTACAGTCCATTGACCCCCAAAGCATCATCAGAAGCCACAAGGAGCGGAATATCATGCATGTAACAGTATGCAGGAAATCCCAGTGACACAGATATGTTAAGAAGCAATAATGGAGATCCCCCCCCCCCCCCCCCCCGAAGAACCTGCAATAAAAGAACAGAATCTGAAGCTGGTTCATTTTGAGTTTATGTACTGATGTATTTTATACTGTAATAACTTTGGCGTTTCATTGCAGAAAGCGGGATATCAGGTTTTGGTAATTAAATGGGGGGGGGGGGGTGTCTGTTCCTTTTTTCCTGTTTTTTGAACATGATGAATATTTGTGTCCAATTAGATGATATCTGTAAGAAAATTACCATCACAGTTGTGGAAACATGAGAGTAATATACAGCATTCCCATTGTGTGCTCTCTCCTACATATGTAATTTATTTCTTTACTAGCTATCTGAAAAAATTCACCCAAGATCAAGCTGGACATAGACAATAGACTAGGAGTGGCCTAGTGGTTAGGGTGGTGGACTTTGGTCCTGGGGAACTGAGTTCGATTCCCACTTCAGGCACAGGCAGCTCCTTGTGACTCTGGGCAAGTCACTTAACCCTCCATTGCCCCATGTAAGCCGCATTGAGCCTGCCATGAGTGGGAAAGCACAGGGTACAAATGTAACAAAAATAAAATAGATACTATTGGAGATTCTACATGGAATGTTGCTGCTATTGGAGATTCTACATGGAATGTTGCTATTCCACTAGCAACATTCCATGTAGAAGGCTGCGCAGGCTTCTGTTTCTGTGAGTCTGACGTCCTGCACGTACATGCAGGACGTCAGACTCACAGAAGCAGAAGCCTGCGCGGTCACATTGGTGATCTGCAAGGGCCGACTTCTACATGGAATGTTGCTAGTGGAATAGCAACATTCCATGTAGAATCTCAAATAGTAGCAACAGTGGAGGAGGAGTGGCCTAGTGGTTAGGATGGTGGACTTTGGTTCTGGGGAACTGAGCAACTGAGTTCGATTCCCACTTCAGGCACAGGCAGCTCCTTGTGACTCTGGGCAAGTCTCTTAACCCTCCGTTGCCCCATGAAAGCCGCATTGAGCATGAGTGGGAAAGTGTGGGGTACAAATGTAACAAAAATAAATAAAATACAGCAGTAACAAAATTCAAAAAACAATATACATTATGACATAGCACGATACTCACAGTGTCTATAAGAACATAAGAATAACCATACTGGGTCAGACCAATGGTCCATCCAGCCCAGTATCCTGCTTCCAACAGGGCCAATCCAGAATTCCAAAGAGTAGCAAGATTCAAAACTACAGGTCTTAGGGATAAGCAGTGGCTTCCCTATGTCTGTGTCTGACTCAAATACTTTTCTAAAAAATTAGATTAAATATTACAGTAAGAGCTAATCATACTACAGAAAATGTTGCATGGTACAATAGTGGATGCCAAGTATTTGAATTAAATCAAAATTTACACAGTGCTAATTCCCACACCATGAAAATAACCCCCCCCCCCAGGCTGAACGTAACACAGAAATTCAATGCCGGAGCCATATCCGGGCACTGGAATTGAATATTTGGGTCAGCCGTGACCCAGAAGTTATATTTATGTTTATTTAAGATTTACTATTCCACCTTTGCTGAAATGCAGAACGAAGCAGTGTACAGACCACAGGGAAAAAAGAAAGAGCTACAATTCTTAGGGATAGGAAAGAAAACACACAGAGAAGCAAACAATCTACTACAATATCACTTTGTATTCATTCATACCATGCATTTGTTCAGACTGTAATCGGCTAACGCCGTTAACGGTTATATGTAAGCCACATTGAGCCTGCAAAAGGTGGGAAAATGTGGGATACAAATGTAACAAATAATAATTATGGACAAATCAGAATCTCTTAGGTATCGTGGAGAGGCATAATCGAACGGCGCTGGCCAAATAGATGGCCAGCCATCTATTTGACCAAAACTGTATTATCGAAAAAGATGGCCGGCCATCTTTCGTTTCGATAATACGGTTGGGAACGGCCAAATGTCAGAGACGGCCGGGTTTGAGATGGCCGGCATTGGGTTTTGCCGATAATGGAAACCGAGGCCGGCCATCTCAAACCCGGCCAAATCCAAGGCATTTGGTCATGGGAGGGGCCAGCATTTGTAGTGCACTGGTCCCCCTCACATGCCAGGACACCAACTGGGCACCCTAGGGGGCACTGTATTGGACTTCAAAAATTGCTCCCAGATGCATACCTCCCTTACCTTGGGTGCTGAGTCCCCCAAACCCCACTCCCCACAATTGTACACCATTACCATAGCCCTTAGGGGTGAAGGGGGGCACCTACATGTGGGTATAGTGGGTTTTGGAGGGCTTAACATTTACCACCACAAGTGTAACAAGTGGGGGGGGGGGGGGGGGGAATGGGACTGGGTCCACCTGCCTGAAGTGCACTGCATCTACTAAATACTGCTCCAGGGACCTGCATACTGCTGTCAAGGAGCTGGGTATGACATTTGAGGCTGGCAAAAAAATATTAAAAAAAAATTTTTTTTGGGTGGGAGGGGGTTGGTGACCACTGGGGGATTAAGGGGAGGTCCTCCCCAATTCCCTCCGGTGGTCATTTGGTTAGTTGGGGCACCTTTTTGACGCTTGGTCCTGAAAAAAAAGGGACCAAGTGAAGCCAGCGAAATGCTCGTCAAGGCCGGCTTTCTTTTTTCCATTATCGGGCGAAGCCGGCCATCTCAAATCACACCCCTGTCCCGCCTTCGCTACCCTACCAACATGTACATAAGTACATAAGTAGTGCCATACTGGGAAAGACCAAAGGTCCATCTAGCCCAGCATCCTGTCACCGACAGTGGCCAATCCAGGTCAAGGGCACCTGGCACGCTCCCCAAACGTAAAAACATTCCAGACAAGTTATACCTAAAAATGAGGAATTTTTCCAGTCCATTTAATAGCGGTCTATGGACTTGTCCTTTAGGAATCTATCTAACCCCTTTTTAAACTCCGTCAAGCTAACCGCCCGTACCACGTTCTCCGGCAATGAATTCCAGAGTCTAATTACACGTTGGGTGAAGAAAAATTTTCTCCGATTCGTTTTAAATTTACCACACTGTAGCTTCAACTCATGCCCTCTAGTCCTAGTATTTTTGGATAGCGTGAACAGTCGCTTCACATCCACCCGATCCATTCCACTCATTATTTTATACACTTCTATCATATCTCCCCTCAGCCGTCTCTTCTCCAAGCTGAAAAGCCCTAGCCTTCTCAGCCTCTCTTCATAGGAAAGTCGTCCCATCCCCACTATCATTTTCGTCGCCCTTCGCTGTACCTTTTCCAATTCTACTATATCTTTTTTGAGATACGGAGACCAGTACTGAACACAATACTCCAGGTGCGGTCGCACCATGGAGCGATACAACGGCATTATAACATCCGCACACCTGGACTCCATACCCTTCTTAATAACACCCAACATTCTATTCGCTTTCCTAGCCGCAGCAGCACACTGAGCAGAAGGTTTCAGCGTATCATCGACGACGACACCCAGATCCCTTTCTTGATCCGTAACTCCTAACATGCCCCCTTGGTTTGTCCGACTCCGCAACAGAAAGCAGTTGGCGCCGGCCAAAATCGGCTTTAGATTATACCGATTTGGCCGGTTTCAGGAGATCGCCGGCCATCTCCCAATTTGTGTCGGAAGATGGCTGGCGATCTCCTTCGAAAATAAGCTGGATAGGCCTGCTGTAAAAGCCAAGGGGTTTTGGGGTTTTTTTTTTTTTTCAAATTAACTACAAACTAAGATGGTCTTTTACTAAAGCGCGCTCACTTTTCTGGTGCGGGCTCGCTAAATGTTAGAGATGCCAATGCATTCCTATGGGTGTCTATAATGTTTAACACGCCCACAATTTTAGCGCATGCTAAAAACGTGAGCGCGCCTTGTTCTGTCCTCTGACAGCCTCGCACTAGTTTATAACGTGATCCTAAAATGTATGTAATGCTTTTACTGTTATTCTCATTTCTAAGGACTATCATTGCTGCAAAGATATTTGAGCAAGGCATTGTGTGTAATGTAGTTCACAAGCAATGCAACCACACTTGCTTGGCTGTATGAGAACTGTTACCACTGGTTGTGAGGCTGCCAAGACCTCCTCTCTCTCTCTGCCAAGCTTGGCTCTTTTGTCTTCCTGCTATCATTTCCTGGTCATTCTCACTATCTCTGTCTTGTGAGGTCAGCCAGGCATGACCTTTCCCTCCAATCGAGGGCTGTCCTCTAGCACCTCCCTTGCCACCCGGTGGCAGGCTCTGTCCCCATTGGTCTCTATCTGCTCCTCCCTGAGCCTGTGTGAAGCCTCAACACCCCTTTGTCCCTTCAGCCATGAGGCATTTACCATCTTGACCGAGAAAGCTTTGTCCTGCTGGAACTCCCTGCAACGAACTTGGGTTTTTACCTTGAAAATATCTCCTCCCTGATGAGATATCGCACATTCCAGTCACCCAGCTTTCAACCATTTCTACCTGTTCAACTATCTTTCTCCCCTGCAATAAAGCTACCTCTCCTCAGAACTCCACCTCCAACAGCTCTCAGATTAAGGAGTCTCTGTGCCCTGGAGCAGCATTTCTGAACATCTGTCTGTGAGTAAATTATCTGTGATTTATTCAAATAAAAGAGACTTCATAAAAATAGTACAGACTTCAAGTGATGGGTGTGCCAAGGTTATACGTCAGGATATAAGACTTAGAAGCTACAAGTCTTAGAGGTCTGAATACGCCTTACTAAAAGACACCCTAAGGCACTTAGAAAACAATTAGTCTATATCACGGAAAGGAGAACAGTGCTGATGTCATCGGGAAAAAACATTTAAATCAGCAGAAAAAAATTATACAGACATCATCATTCATCCTGGCTTTACCCTAAGGTGCTCTTTATAAACAAAAATACCGCCCTCAGTTGGCTACTTAACTTCCCTATCTAACGGAAACCTTACCAGCTGATATGGTTCAAAGAAGACATATTGATTATCAGGAAAAGAAATCAAACATTTGGCGGGGAATTCAAGTCAGGTCTTTTAATGGCTGCTTTAAAGGTATGTGCAGGCATCCACAGAGCTAATTACTCCTATCTGCTCGCTTAACTTGACGGCTCCTCCCTGACACTAACTGCACAGTGTTTCTATTTATGTTTATTTAATACTTTATATATTGCCATTACCATAAACAGTTTTTAAGTGGTGTACACTATACTGAAATTTTCATCATGATAAGAACTCCATAAAAAATATAGGAAAGACCTAAAACATACACACAAGAAGGGAAGGAAAAGGGAAAGGGAAATGGAACTTGATGTACCACCTTTCTGAGGTTTTTGCAACTACATTCAAAGTGGTTTACATATATTCAGGTACTTATTTTGTACCAGGGGCAATGGAGGGTTAAGTGACTTGCCCGGAGCTGCAGTGGGAATTGAACCCAGTTCCCCAGAATCAGAGTCCGCTGCACTAACCACGAGGCTACTCCTCCACTAGCAACAGTCCATGTAGAAGCCTGCCCTTGCAGATCAGCAATGTGGCCGCACAGGCTTCTGTTTCTGTGAGTCTGACGTCCTGCACGTACGTGCAGGACGTCAGACTCACAGAAACAGAAGCCTGCGTGGCCACGGTGCTGATCTGCAAGGGCAGGCTTCTACATGGAATGTTGCTAGTGGAATAGCAACATTCCATGGAGAATCTCAAATAATAGCAACAGAATCTCCAATAGTAGCAACATTCCATCTAGAATCTCAAATAGTAGCAACAGAATCTCCTCAGAAGGAAGGGATCCCCAGAAGCTTAGCCAGTGGTGGGAGGCAGGGCTGGTGGTTGGGAGGTGGGAATAGTGCTGGGCAGACTTATACGGTCTATGCCAGAGTCGGTGGTGGGAGGCGGGGATAGTGCTGGGCAGACTTATACAGTCTATGCCAGAGTCGGTGGTGGGAGGCGGGGATAGTGCTGGGAAGACTTATACGGTCTGTGCCCTGAAAAAGACAGGTACAAATTAAGGTAAGGTATACACAAAAAATGGCACATGTGAGTTTATCTTGTTGGGCAGACTGGGTGGACCATGCAGGTCTTTTTCTGCCATCATCTACTATGTTGCTATGTTACTATGTAATAGTAGCAACATTCCATCTAGAATCTCAAATAGGGAAAGGGAAATGGGACTTGATCTACCGCCTTTCTGAGGTTTTTGCAACTACATTCAAAGCGGTTTACATATATTCAGGTACTTATTTTGTACCAGGGGCAATGGAGGGTTAAGTGACTTGCCCAGAGTCACAAGGAGCTACAGTGGGAATCAAACTCAGTTCCGCAGGATCAAAGTCCACTGCACTAACCACTAGGCTACTCCTCCACTCATTCCACCAATAAGAGCCAACCTCATCAGTGATGTCACAATGGCTTAAAGTCCATTGCACTAACCACTAGGCTACTCCTCCACTCATTCCACCAATAAGAGCCAACCTCATCAGTGATGTCACAATGGCTTGATTGCCCGATACTTGGCTCACTTCTGATATTGTGATGTCATAAGGGAAAGGGGGAAAGGGAAATGGAACTTGATATACCGCCTTTCTGAGGTTTTTGCAACTACATTCAAAGCGGTTTACATATATTCAGGTACTTATTTTGTACCAGGGGCAATGGAGGGTTAAGTGACTTGACCAGAGTCGCAAGGAGCTGCAGTGGGAATTGAAGCCAGTTCCCCAGGATCAAAGTCCACTGCACTAACCACTAGTCTACTCCTCCACATACATACCAATAAAAAATAAAGCATTAATATATTACTATTAATATACCTTGCTAGCAACCTCAGACTAATTATCACATGTCATTCCCAATGTGCTTTGATAAAGGAGGAACACCCATTCTATGATCTTGCAGTGATCTCTGAACTCTTCTAGGGGTATAAGGGATTGTGAAAGAAAAAAAAAAAAAGCTCTTTGTGCCATGCTGAAAATCTTAAAACTAAATCCTATACCTTACTGGAAGCCAACGATACTTTAAAAACAGAGGAGTTATATGGTCAAATTTATTTGAATTACCTAAAAGCCTTAAGGCTGAATTCTGCAATGTTTGTAATCTAATTTCAAGTTATAACTTGAAATTCCTGCATAAAGACGATTCCCATAAACCAGCCTTGGAAGAAAAAGTGCATGAGTAACCACAGCGCAGCAGCGATCAGAGGGGGTATTCAGCAGTACTGTGCAGTTACGTGCCATTGAATATAAGAGTATAGCCCACTGAGTGGTGTTTAAACTGAGTCTGCCCTGCCTGTATAAACCCCTTTCAATATCAACCCCACTGAGTTTTAGTGCTCTGAAAGAACTCTTTAATTACCGCAAAAACAAACTCTCAACAGTAATAGTCCTCCATATCTCTCAACAGAGGCTTTAAAAACACTCGTCTGCTAAAACATCATATCTCTGGTGAGAAGTAGCAGTGTGCAGCTATCTGCAAAGTAATATCCAGTCCCTTCACATCTTGCGTTAGGATGTCCATCTAGCTCCATTATTTGAGGACCAATAAATAGAGCACCTGTTATATCTCCTTTCCCTCCTTCCTATATCCCCCCCCCCCCCCCCCCACAAACACACACACATACCAATGTTAAGCAGGTCTATTTTAAACTAGTTTGCCCCACCCCCTTAGGGGGTATTCAGTGGCATTAAAACCACAGCTTTATTAGCCTGATCAATAAAAATGGATCCAGCTGATGACAGATTACACCTTACTAAAGGAATTGGCTCATGCACCCATATCCTCTTCACTACCTGAGTCTTGCTGAAAAACTTCCTAGGCAAAGGAACTGCATTATCTGCCCTTTGAGAGGTGGCCTTTGCACGGCAGAGACAAGGCATGCTGATAGAGTGGCACAGGATGGTGGAAAAGTAAGAGGCAAATCAGAGGGGAAAACAAAATCCACACAAAATGTTAACAAAAGGAAGTGCATCAGGCCACAGATGAAACCGCACGGAGGACTCGGAAGTCGAAAGGAATTATTCAAAACCCGACACAGCCCATGTTTCGGCTTTCACCTGCATCAGAGGTCAGTCAGAGGTAAAACCAGACTTCAATCTGTGGCGTTCTTCTCAATAACGACAATATATAAGAGAACTTGGTTTCATAGGCTGTCTCCAAGACTCCAAACAAGGGTCTTCTGAGTCCGCCCTGTGGTTTCATCTGTGGCCCAATACACAAATGGAGTGGAGGAGTAGCCTAGAGGTTAGTGCGGTGGACTTTGATCCTGGAGAACTGGGCTCAATTCCCACTGCAGCTCCTTGTGACTCTGGTCAAGTCACTTAATCCTCCATTGCCCCAGGTACAAATAAGGACCTGTATATACTATGTAAACCGCTTTGAATGTAGTTGCAAAAAACTCAGAAAGGTGGTATGTCAAGTCCCAGTTCCCCTTTCCCCTCCAACTTTCCCTTATGACATCACAATATCAGAAGTGAGCCAAGTATTGGGCAATCAAGCCATTGTGACATCACTGATGAGGTTGGCTCTTATTGGTGGAATGAGTGGAGGAGTAGCCTAGTGGTTAGTGCAATGGACTTTAAGCCATTGTGACATCACTGATGAGGTTGGCTCTTATTGGTGGAATAAGTGGAGGAGTAGCCTAGTGGTTAGTGCAGTGGACTTTGATCCTGGGGAACTGAGTTCGATTCCCACTGCAGCTCCTTGTGACTCTGGGCAAGTCACTTAACCCTCCATTGCCCCAGGTACAAATAAGGACCTGTATATACTATGTAAACCACTTTGAAGGTAGTTGCAAAAACCTCAGAAAGGCAGTATATCAGGTCCCATTTGGTGGTGGAAGCCATTTCTGCCATTCCTTTGCTATATTTGTTCTATCCATAAAAAAAAAGGGGGGGGGGGGGTACAGGGAGCTTTCATTTCTAGCTAAATTGTCTTTACAATTGTTCTTATTATGCAGGTTTCACTTAAGTTTAAAACTTTCCTCTGTCTTCCAGCCCTCCCTCCTCTCCTAAATTGCACTAACAAACCACAGAGGACAATAATGGGAGGAAGCATCTTATTTACATGGCACAGCCTCCAAGCTTTAGTCATCCAGTAGGATAATTGCTTTATGTCATCCAGAGCACACTAATGACAACACATCAGCTGTAGCTCTACAGGACTTTACACCTGTCTGTCTAATCATGCACTGGATTTAGCTCCTAATGTGTACATGGTTTCTGGCATCAGCATTACCAGTTGAGGTATCCACCCATCTTAAAGCTATTAATTTTATTTTCACGGTATGCAGTGTTCACTTTAACACACTGCTCCATAGCTTCCTTGTAAAAAAAACAAAACAAAACAAACAGACTGCCCAGTGGATCACAAGCAGGACCTGCAGGGCAAGGGGGTGTGCCGCACACCCTGTGCTGCATCCTGTTTCTGACAGTAAAGCACAAACTCTCACTCTTACTGCCAGAAGAGACTTGAAGCTTTATGGGCAGGCATCTCCATTTTTAACATTAAAGATGAATTTGTAGGACAATGGCAACTACTTAAACATGTCATTATCTGCTCATGGTCATTATGAAAAGAAACATTTTATACAGCGTGGCACACTGGGATTATGGGAGTGGCAGGGAAGTTACTATTTATCCCTATATTTGCCCTTGCTCAAATTCTTATAACTCTTAACTCTGACCAAAAGATTTTCACCAACTGAAGCTAGCAATGCCCTCTCTCTGCATGGTACTCACTGGTCCTTTAGAACAGTGGCGTTCCTAGGGTGGCTGACACCCGGGGCGGATCGCCGATGTGCCCCCCCCCCCCCTGGGTGCAGCGCCCCCCACCCTGGCGAAAGGACCCCCCCCCCCCGGGTGCAGCGTGACTCCCCCCAACCCCAGGCGAAAGACCACCTCACCCCCGGCGAAAGGACACCCCCACCCCCGGGTTCATTTTCACCTGCTAGGGGGGGTGCCGCGTGCCTGTCTGCTTTGCTCTATCCATGCTCCCTCTGCCCCGGAACAGGAAGTAACCTGTTCTGGGGCAGAGGGAGCACGGAACGAGCGGAGCAGACAGCCACATGGCACCCCCCCCAGCGGCGTGCACCCGGGGCGGACCGCCCCCACCGCGGTACGCCACTGCTTTAGAACTGGAGGAGCAGCCTAATGGTTATTTATTTATTTGCTACATTTGTACCCCACATTTTCCCACCTATTTGCAGGCTCAATGTGGCTTACATTATATTGCAAAAGATATAGTTATGAACAGAGTAAGAGGTTTGTTCTAAATTAATGCACTGGAGAGAGAACCAGTGGAACTGGGTTCAATTCCCACTGCAGCAACGTTTGACCCTGGATAAGACATTCCTTGCCCCGGGGTTGGTAGCATGGGATGTTGCTACTAATTGGGTTTCTGCCAGATACTTGTGACCTGGATTGGCCACTGTTGAAAGCAGGATACTGGGCTAGATGAACCATTGGGGTCTGACCTAGTATAGCTATACTTATGTTCTGTGACCTGGCGCTTATCTGGTCTCTAAATTAGACAGGAATTTCTGGCAATTCCTACTGTACCCTTCCCCTCTGCAGGGCTGTCCTCATTGTATTGGCCCCAGGAAACACAGCTGTCTCCTGAGTGAGTCGAGTATTCATTTTGGTAGAGCTTACAAGGAGTCTGCTCATGGCTCTTCACTGCTGCACAGATCTAAGCTTTGAAATATTGTCAAAGGCTCTTTGGAGATCATGGAACAGTTCAGTGTACTCCTGGACAGGACTGATATGCAGGGCTGTTGTGGTACTGGTGGTATTCAAGGCAGAACTGAGTAGCAGAGCAATGTGGATGATGCAAACATAGGACCTTTCAGTATTACTGGCTGTGGCCTTTCTTGTTCCTTTCACACATAGCAAAATATATCATCTTTGAAGCTGTAAACTCATGCAGGGCTTAAGATGTGATCTTTGCTTCCACAGAAGAGAATTATGGCGTTTCCTCTCAGGAAATAAGTGGCAGTATCACTTACAGAAACTCATGATTATGGTAACATACCGTGCACACAGATAAGTACCCTTAAACAGAATAACTTGCCTATCCTCTGTCCCCAGTGGGAAAAGCCAATAAGTTCCACACCTCTATGGAACTGTAATACAAATAGCACTGTGTTCGCTACTTTCTAGCCTTTAGGTGTGTGTGTAATAATGTTTCTATTGTTTTGTTACATACATACACAGGGTTACAAAAGAAGTGGAGACTCAACTCAATGACTTCCAAGTAGGCAGTATAAATCAAAACAACCTTTATTGAATCAAGCACCAGAGTAAGGACCCAATAAACACTCTTTTGCTGGAAGTCATTGAGTCGGCCTCCACTTCTTTTGTTCCTCTTGGATTTCCGTGGAGATCTTTTCCTGTCCCTTCTGTGCTATATATGTACATATACAAGGTGACCAAGAATTTAAAAAGGAAAGACAGAAAGAAGGGTACAGACAGAACATCAATGCAAAGAAACACCTCTTGCAATAATATCTAGACTCTTCCTCTTCCCCCCTAAACTCCCCCAAAGTACTCATCATACCTGAACCTTATTCTACCATAACATCACCTTGTGTTTGTTCATACCGGAACTGGCAAACGCCGTTACGGTACTATGCAAGCCACATTGAGCCTGCAAATAAGTGGGAAAATGTGGGATACAAATGTAACAAATAAAAAAAAAAATACTGACACCCAGAAGTTGTCAGCCTTGGAACCAGACAGCCAGATGTTTTACCTTAACAAATTGATTAGGAAAAACTCCTCTCTTCCCATTGAGTTCTCCTTCCAGCCAGCCATCCTCTGCTGATTTCTTGACATTTTTCACAATGTCCCCTGCCTTGATATGCAGCTCATCCTCCAGCTGCCCTTGAAAGTCAGTGAGGACCAGGACCTCGACTGAAAGAGAAACAAGTGAGAACAGGCAGTCTCCCCAGCTATCTAAAAATAATAAAGCCAACTTTTACTACAAAAGGTAAACGGAGAGCACTGGTGGTGGTGGTGGTGGTACTGACAAACTCTGAAGACTGTGCTGTGACGGATAATTCAAGGGATATCCTGATCTCTCCACACTTTGCTTAGACTAGAATATGTCTCCCATCTTTTTGTGATCTTCATCCACCCTTTGATGCTTCCATGAAGATTGGGCAGTGAATAGTTCATATTATTAAATGCTTGTCTGCAGTGCCAGCCTGTAGGCTAGTGCAGGAATTGGTTGCCGGTTCTAATACATCACATCCAAACCATGAAACGTGAGCCATGGCAAATAACCATGTGGTAACTTCATGATATACAAGGGCATGTTCTGCAGAGACAGAGATCATACTCCACATACCCTGGCTTAGGAGTGAGGTTCATTCCTGCCACAGTATGTGCAAAACTAATCCATTTGGAGAAATTGCTCCCCGAGAGAAACCAGTTTATGCTGAGAACACTGAGGCTTTGCACAAAAGCTCATGTTGATTTTTTTCTAAATAGACTCTCAAAGTGATCTGCTTGTAGCCCTCTTCATTCTTATCTCTTGATGACTTGACTGGCACAGGAAATTAGAGACAGTCAAGATTACAGCCTCTGATTCCTCATCTCACACTAACCAGACCTTCCTTTCTTCAAATGGTTTGTCTGTTCTATGACACCAAAAAGACTTGGGGAAAGGGGACAGGTGGTGGGACGAGGCATCACCTCTGGATCCTATGTTTTCTCTTGTGTTTTAAATTGTGGTGCTGGGGTACAGTGCTGTTTTGCAATAAGAAATATTTTTTTTTATGATCTCAGACACAGTTCTCAGGAAGAGGGGATCAGTATGGGAGAAGCATTTGCCTGAGAAACAGCAAGCTGTGCCATCCAGCAAGGAAAAAGTCAGCAGCTGAAGCCACAGCACAGCCAAATACACAGGAAGCAGATGAGGTACAGAGGTGACAGTGGTGAACTATAACCTACGAGATCACTCTGGCACCACCCCCTTACTAGATGTTCTATTTATAAAGACCATTTTAGTGGTTCATTCTGATGCACATTTCTGGCTGATTATATTTGTAACTGTGACAGGAGACTCTGCAAGAAAAGGGCAGGAAGCAGGGACAAAGTTATTTCCTGGGAAGCATTACAAATGGGCACACTGTTAACAAGCACTTAAAAGAGCTGCTGCAGGGCAAAACAGCTGTTACATTACTGTAGACCAGGACAATTTGCTCATGGGACTTCAATATGATATGGCAGGGGTCCCAAAACTTCCTTCTCATGGGCGGCAACCTAGTCAGGTGTTCAGGATTTCCACAATGAATATGCATGAAGACTATTTGCATACAATAGTAGGGGGGGGGGTCGTGATTGGGAACCCCTGCGCTATTCAAATCAATCAGTGCAGTTCAGGAACACACACATGTTTTCTGAGACACATGTAGGTGTTGCTGGTAACAAGGCTGCTGCGCTGCAAGACTCTCTCCAAAGGGAAGGAAGAGAAGTGATTCTAGCTAGTCAGAGAAGGCACTACAAAATAAAAGGTAAAGCCAAGGAGTATCAGGGCCATGACTAGAACCCCCTTTCCCCCTGTTTCAGGGTCTATGCTGCAACCTATATAGACTCTTCTACACAGAAGCCTCTGTCTGGTTAAGTGCTGAAGAACACTCACACAGAGGAAAGGTGTCTAGTCTGTGAATTAAATCCTCTAAAGTGAAGTGTTAAAAAGCAGCAATGGAAAACTAACAAGTCTCTATATCACCAAGCCAAAACACATGTTGTACTCAGGGTCCATTACAAACTAATTGGGTGGCATGTAAAATCCACCAGAAAAGGGGACAAATTGGGAAGTGTAATGGGGAACCCAGTTAAGAACAAAACACACTGCCCAAAATATACACACTTACCCACTATATCAATCCCAGAAAATGCCTGAAGTCTTTAGCAAACCCTTAGTTATACAAAGTGCAAGATTACTTACCCATTATGGGCCCTTCTGCTGTGGAACAGAGACCAAAGATTGCTTTCTATTAGAATTCCACAAGTACAAAGCTGTCCGTGCAAAGAGCACCCAACCGCTTCCTGGTTTAAAAAGCTTCAGCTACAAAGTTTCCTGATGCTGTGGTTTATGAGTGGAGAGGGCTGCTAGTTATGACGAGCCTAAGGGAAGGGCCATAAGAGATAAACAGGTGAGGCAGAAGGGTTTTTTTTTTTTTTGGCTGCTTTGTGTGATTGATACTATAGGTGACTGTGCTCTGGAATGTGCTACTCACCGAGATTAACCTCAAGAAAGGAAGCATAAGCTTGACAACTCAGAGAACAAGTTCTACTGCTGGAACTTGATCTGCGGGCTGTCAATCAGAACTTGTTTTAGCATGACAAAGTCAATCAGCCCAAAACAGGGCTATAAGTAAGCAACCCCTGGACATATATACCTTGCACCCAGGGGTGGAAGCAAAGCCAGACTCTAGAAAACCACTGGTCAGATGTTTCAGGATACCTCATGTGACCGCTGAGCTATGATCACACAGGCTACAACATATCTCATCACCTTACTGTTAGAGTGTCCCATGAAGCACTCAAGTGCCGGCTCATCACAAGCTGGGCCTCAGCTTAGAACAGATGTCAGCATAAAAGGTTTCTTTAGCTACTTATGCCTACCTACTGTGCCATCTCCTATTTTACTTGACCTGTGTTCTTCTCCCTTCCTCTTCTAAGGTCCCTTTGGGTCTATCCTATGCATGCATAAATTTGGCCACCATTTTGGACCCAGGTTTCCCATGAAAAGGATATCAATAGAAATCAAACCAAATAAAATATGGAAAAGAAAATAAGATGATACCTTTTTTATTGGACATAACTTAATACATTTCTTGATTAGCTTTCGAAGGTTGCCCTTCTTCCTCAGATTGGAAATAAGCAAATGTGCTAGCTGACAGTGTGTATCCGATCTGACGAAGAAGGGCAACCTTCGAAAGCTAATCAAGAAATGTATTAAGTTATGTCCAATAAAAAAGGTATCATCTTATTTTCTTTTCCATGTTTTATTTTGTTTGATTTCTATAGATTCTACATGGAATGTTGCTATTCCACTAGCAACATTCCATGTAGAAGTCGGCCCTTGTAGATCACCAATGTGGCCGCGCAGGCTTCTGCTTCTGTGAGTCTGACGTCCTGCACGTACGTGCAGGACGTCAGACTCACAGAAACAGAAGCCTGCGCAGGAATGTTGCTAGTGGAATAGCAACATTCCATGTAGAATGTCCAATAGTAGCAACATTCCATGCAGAATCTCCAATAGTAGCAACATTCCATGTAGAATCTCCAATAGTATCTATTTTACTGTCATAGTAATGCTTGAATGTTTTCACTTATATACACTGTCAGCTAGCACATTTGCTTATTTCCGATCTGAGGAAGAAGGGCAACCTTCGAAAGCTAATCAAGAAATGTATTAAGTTATGTCCAATAAAAAAGGTATCATCTTATTTTCTTTTCCATGTTTTATTTTGTTTGATTTCTATTGATAACCTTAAGAGTGGACTAACACGGCTACCACAATCCTCTACCATGAAAAGGAGTAATCCTGAAGGGATGTTCTTGAAATTCTGATGCAGTTGTGATTCATTTGCATAAATCTGCATAAAAGTTACATTATTTAAGAAATTTAACATTGCAGAAATAAATTTTCTAAATGTTCTGGATATTTTTCATTTTTAAATCATTGTTTTATTCCTTTCATTTTGCTATTTTTTTTTCACTTTACATTCCACTCTCCTCTTTCTTTCTACAGCAGTCTTTTCACTTGACTTCTAGCCCTCTATTGTTTTGTCCTTTTCCTCTCTATCCTGCATTTTTCACCCCTTACCTTTCCTCTCATGTAGTTTCACCGCCCAATCTCTCATCTCTCCCGATGTTACCCAGTTATCCCTTTCCTCATTTCATCTTTTCTGCACCGATCCTGGGACCTCTCTTCTTTGCCTCCCATCCACATATTTATTTTCTTCCACTCTTCCTCCCGTGTCCCAATCCCCCTTCCTCTCACCCAAATCCTTTCCTTCCAGCTGGCTTTACCCTCCTCCCTTCTTACCAGGACAGCCAGGCCATATAAATTGTCTGTCTCTTCCTGCCACCAGATGCAGACAGGGTTTGAGCTCTGTAGGGATAAACATATAGGTATTCTATGGTTCCAAACCCCCAAGTCTGGGCTAAGTAGCAAAAGGACAAGTCATGTAACCCTCGACGGCTTCAGGCACAAGCTTAGATTGTAAGCCCTCCAGGGAGAGGGAAATATCTATTGTACCTGAACCTTAATATAACTTGTGTAGAGCTACAACTGATATAAAAAAGGTGCAAACTAGATCTAAAATAAACAAACAAATAAATGGAGACAGATGTGGCATGGAGATGTTGCCCCTCTTCTCCTCTTCCTGAGATCAAGATATGATCAACAACAGGGCAGCGTGATCCATGTGGATAGGAGAAAATTCACACATGCATATAGGTCTGCCCTAGCCTGGATCCCTTTACCTTCCCACCTGCATTTGATTTCCTAGTTCACCTTAATTCTATAAATATTAAACCCCTGCAGCCCTTGACACATTACAAGAAGTCTGGTCCAGGTGTCCACCACTCTCTCAGTGAAAAAGTATTTCCTCACACCCCTTTTGGGTTTTCCCTCCCTTTATTTGCTGGTCCTCGTGTTATTTATTTGGATTTGCTCACACTTTTTTTTTCCAGTAGTAGCTCAAGGTGTACATTCAGGTAGATGCCTCCATCTCATTAATATCCTTCGATTGATGTAGAAAGTATCCAGAACTGAAAAGTCCTCAATGTGGGACCTTTCTTCATGTACCAAAGTAAATTATTAATTTTCTTAACTCCATCACAATTCTTCAGACATGAGGACCCCCAAAGGTCTTTCCTGTTTGGTGGCTGCTTTTAATTTACCTCAAAAAAAAAAAAAAAAAAAAAAGAATCTGACCTTTGGACTGCTGTATTTTAATCTGTATCCCATGTACATGATTTTACATTTTCATGAATTAAAGTAGTCGCTATGTTTTTGACCTTTTTTCCTATCTTTAAATATCAACTTTCATTTTATTTACTCTTTCTGGGATGTTGCTATGCTGCAAATGTTCATGCCACCTGAAAACAGGTACACTTGATCTTTGAACATGTCCTCAAAATTAAGGGGGCAGTCGATATTAAGGGCCAATTGTTCTGCAGTCATATGCTCAACCATTGACATATAGCTCGACTGTTTGCTTGTTCTGTTATTTCACCATCAGCAGCAGGCCTGAAGATGACATGGTTAGACGCTGGAACTCATTATTACCTCTCGCCTGGACTACGGCAACTTACTCCTCACTGGCCTCCCACTTAGCCATCTATCCCCCCTTCAATCTGTTCAGAACTCTGCTGCACGTCTCATATTCTGCCAGAACCGATATACTCATATCACCCCTCTCCTCAGGTCGCTTCACTGGCTTCCGATCAGATACCGCATTCAATTCAAGCTTCTCCTTCTTACCTACAAATGCACTGTCTGCTGCCCCTCACTATCTTTCTACCCTCATCTCCCCTTATGTTCCCGCCCGTAACCTCCGTTCACAGGATAAATCCCTCCTCTCAGTACCCTTCTCCACCACCGCCAATTCCTGGCTCCGCTCATTCTGCCTCGCCTCACCCTATGCTTGGAACAACCTTCCTGAGCCCTTACGCCAAGCCCCCTCCCTGCCCGTCTTCAAGTCTTTGCTTAAAGCCCACCTCTTCAATGCTGCGTTCGGCACCTAACCCTTACCGTTCAGTGAATCCAGACTGCCCCAATTTCTCTGCCCCTATCGGACCGACCGTTCACTTGTCTATTAGATTGTAAGCTCTTTGAGCAGGGACTGTCTCTCTTTGTTAAATTGTACAGCGCTGTGTAACCCTAGTAGCGCTCTAGAAATGTTAAGTAGTAGTAGAAGGTAGTGACAACAGCTGGCCTTGCTGAGTTTAAAGGGGGTCTGGACAGATTACTTAAGGAAAAGTCCATTGATCGTTATTAAATTTTGGGTTTTTGCCAGGTTCTTGGGGCCTAGATTGGCCGCTGTCGCAGACAGAGTGCTGGGCTTGATGGACCTTTGCTCTTTTCCCAGCGTGGCAGTGCTTATGTACTTATAGGAACCCCTCTACTTGTACAATATGCAGCATTTTTTATTTTTTGCATTACATTTCCACCACCTGTCATTTTTTTAAACTACAATATAACCAACTCTATGACTCATCATAATTGTAACCATATTTATTTTCTATACAATACATGCATATATTTTTGAGTAAAATTAATACTTTCCACTTTGCCGGATGGTATCATAACATACGACCTTCCAGTCATATTTCCTTAATGTTCAAATTGAAGAAACGTTTTCTTTATTTTGTTACAGCACATTGGAAATACTTTGTGAGCTTCACATTGTATTCTCTGTTCATTACCACTCTTCTAATTTCTCTCGCACTTGGTAAGTAGTTTAGCCACCTTCTGTCTTGATCTGAAGAAGTCTAAGTGCTGAAAGTTAATCAAGCAACAGATTTTGTCTAATAAAAAAAAAAAAGTAAGGCAATATCATTTCTTTGTTGAACTTTATTTCCACACATTTAAACAAGAGTATCAACACCAAGTCAGCTTCTAAAGCTATGTAAAGACCTAATGGAGGCTGAATAGATTTAAGATGGGCTGGACTGGAGCTTTTCAGGGGCTTTGACAACTTCAGAAATTTTAGAACAAGGCCAGTGCTGGGTAAACTTCTACAGTCTATGTCCTAAAAATGTCAAGGATAAATCAAGATCAGGTATACACATGATGTATCACATCATACCGAGTTTGTCTTGCTGGTCAGACTGGATGGACCATACAGGTCTTTATCTGCCGTCATCTTCTCTGTTACTTGTCCTTCACAATGAGTTTAGGGTTCACAAGACTGTAGGTCAATTTATTAAACCGGAGCTACTGTACAGTACCTTGGTTGAATCTCATCATAAAGGTGGTTAATAAATCCTAATAAAATTTGTGGCTTACAGCTTACCAGTCCCAAAACCTAAGCCATGGGTTTCAGGCAGCAACTACACTATCTCATGGGAGTAGGTTAATAATAATAAAAAAATGAATATATATTTTATTGAAATAAGAAAAAGAAAGCTAGTCAAAAATGTATTAATCTATTTTCTTCTGATTAATCCTTAAAGCGGACTAACATAGCAACTACACTACTTTACTCATGGGATTAGGGCTGCAGTAATATGATATCCTACCCATTAGGCTGCCCTTGTGTTTACCAAATATTTCCTTTGTTACAGCCCCTTAACAGTTCATCTTTTTTATCCAAGAAACATAACACACCTGGGCTTACAAAGAAAAGAAAAAAAGAGGCTAACGGAACTACTGAACTGTATTTCACAGTTCATTGGTCAGACACTAAATGAAAGCACTCTTACAACAATAAGATTCTTTTAGACCATCACGGACAGTAGAAAATTAAACCTGCGACATCTATTAATAAAAACAAAGATACCCAACAACATCCTTGGTATTTTCAATATCAGTCAACTGGGATGTCGGTTCTTTTCACATCAGGCTCTTGTACTTGATATTCTACCTTATGATAAAATAAACAAATTCAGAAATCATTCTCCATCCTAATAAACGACAAACTCACTGATTCACTACCTTTTTTTTTGTAGTGTGCTTGTTCTGAAGACAGATCTCAAAAAAGTGCTTCAAACATTAAAAAATTAACAAACCTATATATATGGTATTTCTGAACAGGGAAACAGAGGCAAATAATCCCAATTGTGCAGCCCCAAAGAAACAAAGTAGTCTTACAAGTCACTTCCAACCAACCTTGAGAGAAGATGAAACTACCAGAGAAAACTGATCCGACGACCACAAGGATCTCCCTGGTTGACAATTTGGACAGGCACAAAGCCCTTAAAAACTAGGATGTGTGACCACTGGGAGCCAGTGCAATTGATATAGAATGGGTGTGATGGAATCAAACTTCTTTGCTCCCGCAATCAGCCTTGCTGCCCTGTCCTGAACCATTTGAAGATCATGAAGATTAATACCTGACCTCCCTAGTACAATAATTCCCAATTTGGAAATGACCAAGGTCTGAACAACTTTCCCTTAGTTAGCCAGTCAAAAATGGTTGCAATTTGCTGAATCTAAGACGCTTTCAATTGTATTGAATTGTCTAGTATGTATAATCCCACTATTAATAATCATGTTATTGTGTATTTCCCAGTTTTGTTTTTATTATTTTTTGGATCAGTTACTCCACACAGAAATTTAAGACTGATGTTTCATTATGACACCAAATATATTTTACTGTCTTTGCATTATTACTTGGAGTTAGGAACACAGATGTTATTGACATGCTTTTTCTCTTAAACATCATTACAAATGTCATCTCCTGCACAGCACACAGGGTTGACTGGCCAGGCACTACACGTGTTTAGCTCTATGTTGTCATTGTTTACCTAAGCCCAATTAATTAGATGACTTCTAAAACTCATGACACTGGATACTGATGTCATTATCCACCTCAATTATGTCAGGCAGATGATTAGAAATTACCTTTATCTTCCTAGTCATTTTCATCTTTACAATTCTCAGACAGAACTTGAAGTAGATTAGAAAGCTCAGAGCTGCTCAGTAATTCATCAGAAAGCCACCCTATCCTGCCAGTGAAACTCAAGCACCTTCTTCATTCAGGCATGATACTCAATAAGCATGACTAGGTACTTGTCGTCTATCCATCATCTTAACATTTTATGTCGCCTTCTCAATTTGACACTGACATAAACAAGCTATCATTTTTATTCATATATGTGCCAGTTTTGTTTTTTTAAATGGCTGAAGCAGGTGGCACCTATTGTCATTTTTGGTAGCTCAGACTAACAGGCCTACCCCATTGAAACTTTTTTTTTTTTTAAGCAAAAGAACTTGTAGGTACTGCCTAAAGTAAATTTGCAACAAGAGGAATGAAGACAACCCCCTTTTCATTTTTTAAGCAGACCAAGAAAGTGAAAGCTTTAAGTTCTAGGGTTATTTAGCCTCTAAACCAGTGTCAGGCAGTCATATGGTAGCACTGATCAATGGCTGAACACCAAGATGGCAATGTTAGACTTCTCTTAGACAGAAAGGCCCTCTAGAATGCTGACCCAGCACTACTGTTTTATCTCAGACATTGGTGCTCACAGTCAAAATTACAAGTCACCGCAACTTAGCTTTTTGCGAAACATGTGTGGGTAACATCAGTGTCGGGCATCAACTCCAGAATCAACTCTCCGCAATAATGACTGAGTGGTGGTTAAGGTAATCTCATGGATGTTAACAGAGAAGGGTAATGGAGATCCTTTCTTTCTTCCCCCACGCCAAATTTTTGACTAATTGTTCTTTGAAAACTCCTGTTTATTTTGGTTATGCCCTTCTTCCCCCAATTTTCTGCATAATCTCAAAGTGTCTCTCCTGTTGATAGCTCTCTCTACACAAGTAACGCTTTCAAGATTACCTCTTTGGCTGATCAGTGATTTCCAATTCATATCAATTTCAGTTTCTATTAAAATCTGTCTTATTAGTGAACAGAGGAAAGATGCGAAGATCTAGATTTCTATACTTAGGCCAAAAAGCATAGTCAGAACCATGAAGACACTATATTTCATTCGAATTGTGGTGAAATTTCTATGATGAGGCGTTGCTAAGTCCTTGTTGTGTGCCCTGCATAATACTCAAAGTCCTCTCAATTCTTTTCATTGCTATAGTGTTCTTTTCTTTTAATTTAGTGGCATTTTGGATTCCTCACAAGATCTTTAGATTGTAAGCTCCTTTGAGCAGGGACCGTCCTTCTTGGTTTATTTTGTACAGCGCTGCGTAACCCTAGTAGCGCTCTAGAAATGTTAAGTAGTAGTAGTAGTAATATATCTTTCACATAGTGATGGATGTTTCTTTGTACAGGAAGGAATGTTGACACCCATAGTATGCAGAAGTAAGACTTTCTGACTGTAGAAGCCAACAAAATCTACCAGGTTTTTATTCAATGCTAATCACCAAACTATGTGAAAAATTCCCAGCAAACACACTATAACAACTTTTTATAATACAGAATAAAAGTGTAATGAGAACTAAGTTGAAGCAAAAAGCCCCATCTATCCCCGAATTGTAAGCATGTTCAACAGAATTAAAATCAGAGCAAGCTGATCATTCCAGAGTGACATTTAAACATTTATTGGAACGTGCTTTAGGTTATAAAGGATTGAAAATTGTTCTAAAAATTATATCATCTGTGTGGTAAATAGGTGCTAGTATAAATGACAAAGTTTAAAATAAGTATACCGCAGATTTTAAAAATAGAATACATAAACTGGATAGAAGGGGGAAAAATGACTGAAATCAGCAAGTTAATCCTCACTTACAACATCTGAAATTCACAAATAAATCCAAAAGCTGGAATAATCATTTTCCAATAGAACACAAACATAAAGCAATAATTTTTTTTATCCTGTAGCCAAAATTACTACAGTCAGAAATACAATAATTCACCAACGCATGACATTATCCAGTCCCTACATTAGAGATTACTGTTCAGAGACAGGGTTGGTATGAACACAAATGACACTGGTTCAGTCTTTCATCCGAGCTGATTGAGGTGCAACTTAAAAAAAAATAGAAATAAAAGTTGTTTGCTTCACATAATTTTCTGACAAAAAGTCTTTCGTGATGTGTTTTGTTCCTTGGTGACAAAGGACATTTGAGGCTCAGCAGTGTTGTGCTGTGCTGCTGGTCTTCAGAGCAAGGCAGCCTTGGCAGGGTTGGTCCTTATTCTGCTGTGGCCAGTGTGTTCTCTTTCTCTTCCCTGGTTTCTGCGCCACTTTCTTCATCCTCAATTTCACCCTCCTCTCCGCTAAACTTATCATGTGCCCATTTGGGGCTAGTACCAGGTTTTCGGTACAAGAAGCGACCTCGGCCCCGGGGAAAGGCACCACGGCCTCGTCCGCGGTTCACCCACTTCTCCTCATTTTCGCCCTCCCTGTCGTCATGCTATATAAAGAGAAGAATAAGAGGAGGAAAAGCCTGGAGGTGAGATGAAGGGAAACAGATGCTGACAAGTGCCACAAGCCAGACAGCATTTCAGCGTAAAAATCACTGATGACTTCATTAAAATTAATGTATGACTGGAAGCTTACATTCAGTTTAAAGATGGAACTGAAAGAAAAACATTTTTTCATCTTTCATGGGTGGTGTAACCATTTTTTGTTTTACCATTTACTATTTCCTTTCAGAAGCATTGTAAAGTGATGTGGTAGCCATGTTAGTCCACTTTTAAAAGTAATAAATAGAAATAAAATAAAAACAGAACAGAAAATAAGATGATACCTTTTTTATTGGACTAAATACATTTTGTGATTAGCTTTCGAAGGTAACCAGATCAGAAAAACATTGTAAAAATTAGTAGTATTGTTTCACTGGCATTTGCTTTCAATTGTGAATAAGAAACTTTTCTTTGTACACACAGCCTGTGCTCCACACACAGTTAACAAAAGTAAAATTTCCTTCCATTTCCAGAGGATAGAGAGGGTATGTGCAGTGTTGCTGTCTCTCGCCATGCTGCTATTACAGAAGTGTCTGGGGAAAGTTGGGGAGGGGAACCAGGTTCCGCAGTCTACAATCACAAAAGGTGCTGTGGAATATTAAGACTGAAAGCTGACTGCTTTAGACACTGACTCACAGGATAAAGCAGCCTCAAACATCATGCTGGTGCACTACTGCAGTGCAGGTGGCACAGTGATGATGCACCTTGAGCCCTCTGGTAAACTGGTCAATTCTACTTGCAAACATGAATGAGTGAAATTTAGTCTCTGAATCCACCTCTCTTCCAAGAAGTGGTGGTAGTAATGGGGGAGTGAGATGGAAAACAATGAAGCATGTACATAGAAACATTGGAAAACTATGAGGCAGGAATTTATGTACAGATGGGAAACGTCAGATCCACCTAATATACACTACGGATATTACTCAGCAGCACAAAAACCTCTGATGGCTATTAATGAAGAGTGACAAGCCCTAGCTAGCACACTGGAGTTATTTTCCATCTTATCACTGACTCTTGTACAATCAAGTAACTTTGAAGCTGTATAATATCAAAATCACATTATACAATGAAGAGCAAAATGATGCAGAGGAGGGCAATACACAGGATTTCGGCTTTAGGATAAGCATAAGTGATGAAGATAAATTAATTAGGCTTGACATTTTTAGCCAAAGTATGAGGACTTAAACTCAGAAAGGCAAGCAGCAGGATAATGAGACAAAGTTGCTTACCTGAAGTAGGTGTTTGAAGACAGAAGTTTAACATGGATGATATAATTTGAATGTGTCAATATAGAATGCATTTTCAAAGCTTTCCAGTGAAGACCCTCCCTTGGCATAAGCAACATTTCTTGCATTCTGTGGTGCACCTCAGTTTTGTAATGAAGCTAATGATCTGAACTCCTGAAGGGGAAAAAGTAAGGTGTGTGTGACTGGTGAATTGCTGTCTTCAAAGGACACCTTTTACAGGTACCGTGTTTCCCCGAAAATAAGACACATATTAATTTTTGCCCCCCAAAATGCGCTAGGTTTTATTTTCAGGGGCTGTCTTATTTATCAGGGAAACATCGGGGTTGGATCAGGGTTGGTCTGCCCGCCCTCCATCGCTCCCGGAACTAACCTTAAACGCCTCCTTTCACCTTCGCAGCAGCAGGGCAGGCCACTCCTTCCTTCCGTGTCCCGCCCTCGCCTGACGTAACGACCGTGAGGGCGGGGCAAGAAAGGAAGGAGAGGTCTGCCCTGCTGTTGCTTGCTGCGAAGGTGAAAGGAGGCGTTTAAGGTTAGTTCCAGGAGCGACGGAGGGAGGGGGGGCCCGGTGACCTTCGGTGGGGGGGGGGGGGGGGGGGGGGGGCCGCCTTGTCCGGCTCTCGGCGGCCCTGCTTTCAAACAAAAATTTGCTAGGTCTTACTTTCGGGGGAGGCCTTATATCTACCAATTCAGGAAAACCTCTACTAGGTCTTATTTTCGGGGGATGTCTTACTTTCGGGGAAACAGGGTAGGCAACCTTGTTTTCTCCATAGACAAGCAGTTCACTGTAGTCATACACACAGGATACCTTAAGGGTCATCGCTTAACATAAAAGGGGAATAAGAACTTTTAAAAGGACAGAAAAGAACAACTGTTTGTACCCCCCTTGAATAATGGCACAGAATTTGGCAGCTAAGATTTAATGCTATAAAATAAAGGGTCATGCATGTGGGCTGCAAACAGTGGCGTACCAAGGGGGGGGGGGGGGGGGGGCGCGCTGCGCGCCTGCCGGCTCTTCGTTTTCATGCTCCCTCTGCCCCGGAAAAGGAAGTAACCTGTTCCAGAGCAGAGGGAGCATGAAAACGAAGAGCCGGCAGGCGCGCGGCACCCCCCCTTCCCAGCAGCGTGCACCCGGGGGGGGGGGGGGGGGGGGGGGGCGCTGCACCCGGGGGGCGGGGCGAATCGTGTCAGCCCCCCTAGGAACGCCACTGGCTGCAAAAAAACAGAGAGAAGTACAGTACAGGGGATGAAGTACTTCTGTGCATGACAAAACAGCAGGATCTGGAGTGATGGTATCTGAGAATTTTAAGGAGGAAACAGGTAGAAAAAATGATTGCAATAACCAGCAGAATGCTTGGGTACATAGGGAGAGGAATGGCCAACAGGAAAGGTGATAACACCGCCGTGTAAGTCTCTGCTCAGACCTCATTTAGAGTACAATATACAAATTCTGGTGCCCACACCATCAAAAAGGTACAACAGAATGGAGTCAGTCCTGATGTCAGCAATTAAATGATCATGATAAAGCATGTAGAGAGAGACAGACTTAAAGATCTCAATACGTAATTTTGAAAGCGAAGCAGGAGAGGAGGGATATGACAGACATTTGAATTCCTTAAGAAGAGGCCCAGTAGAACAGAGTGCCCAAACATGGTATGTCAGAAGTTTCCATCCAAACAAGCGTAGTATGTAAATGTATGCACGGAAGTCCATGCTGTCACCCTCTTCAAAATAAGCTGACCTCAGATAAACCACCACTCCAGCCAAGGCTTTGACATCTCCTTCTCAGACCAAACCAAACTGGATGTAAGTGAAAAACATGTATTCTGCTATCCAACAGCATAGTCTTCCTGAAAACAGCAATTCCAAGCTTAAGGCACCCCACATTGTCCCTCAACTTGCAAATGAACAGGGATAGGACTTTCCCATAATTTGCACAAAATTAGAAGAACAGGTCCTCAGGTGGAAACATACTCCTAGCTTTTTGGGAGAGGGATACAAGGGGGATTTCAACTAAGTCTATCCTTGCAATAGATCTGGACATTTTCTCAAGTTGTTCACAATAGTAACACAATGGATGAGGTATAAAATACGGATACTTGATGCTGATTTTTCTTTGCCATTTTTGGGCCACAGACAGTTGAAGTCTGCCTGGCATTGCCCTTAAGTTCCAACTACTAGAATTGCTGTCAAAACTCTATCCAGGGTGTCCTGAGACTCTTCGTGCAGATGTGGATACTATTGAGGGACAACACACGACCCTCATCTGGATACTCAAAACATGCCTACCCAGTGGAAGCCAAAGTTATGTTTAAATCCTAACCTAACTCTGGCTTTTAAGATGTTTATTAGTTAATTTATTTGGTATAGGCTGCTAAACACATAAAATATCAAAGCAGTTGAAAAGGAAACCATAATAAAATTGCAAAATATGGATGGGCAGACTTGATGGAATGAGAACGAGTAGGATGAAGATGAAGAGGATATGCTCAGGAGTAATCTAAGAGAATATTTCTTATGGAAAGAGTGGTGGATATGTGGAATGGCCTCCCACTGAGGTCGTAAACATGAGGACTGTATATGAATTCAAGGACAAGAACAGAAGATCTCTAAGGGAGGGGAAAGGATTGTGTAGCTTATTAGTTGATATGGATGAGCAGAAAACAATTACAAAATAATAAAATTACAAATTATCAAAACAATTACAATAATAACAACAAATATCTTTACAAAGATTTCAATACAAAACAAAAAATAGAAATGAGATGAAATTAAACTGAAAATTGCTGTTACTCTAATTCATATCACCCCTCACTGCTAGAGCAAATCCCTATTACTTGCCCAAAGCTCATCTAAAGAGCCAGCATTAAGACTCTCTTAAAATGTGTACAAGTGTTTTCAGGTCTAAGATCTAAAGTGATCAATTTCATAAAGTGGTCACAGCCAAACCTTAATCTACAAGTGCTTGTGTGGGGGTGGGGAGGGCAACACTAAATATGCCCTGCTATCCCCCCCCCGCCTACCAATTCCCCAAAGACAAAAAAGGAGCATGCATGGAAAGGAGTTGGTGTGTTGGCAGCCCATGAAAAGTGCCGCCAACTACTAGGCTGCTGGTGGAGGACCTGGCTCCACTGGTGGGGCTTGGGTATAATAAATCTAAATGAAATGAAATGCCTTGTGACGGTCATCTACTGATCACAGTCTGGGCACTTCTTGAAATTGCTGGCCACCTTTTCTGCCATCATTTAAAAAATTGATGGCATAAATAAAAAGAAGAAATTATGATAGATTGCCCAAAGAGAAAGAGACCCCCCCCCCAACTAGATGCTGCCATAATAGGGGCCTAGTGACAAGCCATCAAAAAATATATTTATTTTTTGAAGATATCAAATCTTAAGTAGGAAGATTAAAGATAAAGAAACATTAAGGCACACTATTGTGAAAAGGCAGCTGCAAAACTGGAGAAAAATGCTAAAAATGATTGCAAACAGTCAAAATAACAGCAGAGCTATAAAATGCAATCATTAGGTCAGGGCTTTCCCAAACCTGTCCTGACTACCCCACTGCCAGCTGGATTTTCAGGAAATCCATAATGAATATGAATGAGATAAATGCATACATTGAAGACTTGATGTATGCAAATATCTCACGCAGAATCACTGTGTAGGTATCCTACAAACCCAACTGGCTATGGGGACCCCACCAGGGCAGGTTTGGGGAGCTCTGTATTAGTTCCAACATGAAAGGTCACAATGAGGCATACTCCTGAACATGCCCAGAAAAGTCTTCGAATATTTGCTGGAAAGCTCTGAAAAATGCATGCCATGTTGGCATTGTTAAACAACTTCAGCCAAGCATGTAACTAAGGTATATTACTAGTCGAGAGAAACTTAATGCATTAAGATGGAGAAAATATGCAGAGTTCATCAACAGAAGGTGAAGAAGACAACAAAGTCTTGATGCAAGATGGTTAAATTAGGTCTTACCTGCTAATTTTCTTTCCTTGAGTTCTCCAGTCCAGTCCAGACTCTTGGGTTTGTGCCATCCTACCAGCAGGTGGCGACTGAGATGCTAACAAATTGTGTATCACAGCTTAAGAACTCTGTGCGGCAGCTTGGCCACCCAGTAGTTGAACTACAAAGCAGTGGACAAGTATATAAAAGAAAGAATTTTTTTTTTTTTACTCCTCCCTCTTATCCCACAAGGAACTTAAACAAAAAAAACCACCTTTCAACAGCCAAGTATGAATCCTGAACCTTATAACCATCAGACAATATGTACAATTATTTTACTAGATGCAACAAACAAATCTTATGGGACCCATAAGAAAAAAAGAAAATACATACGACAACTTCAACTACGACTGGATTCTGGACTGCACACACAAAATTTTCTCTACCCCACCCTAACCTCACCTCAAAATATAAGTATTTTAGCTAATGAGGATCCCAATACTCTGTCAGTTAAAGGACTTTCTCTGAAGGTGGCCAGAACTCTTTTACCAAGCTTGGCAGGCAGCAGCGTTCCTAAGCCACTACTGCTGGCTGGCACCCCATGCATGCTTAGTTGTCGGTGGTCAAGGACTGCAGAGCTTGGTAGATATCCCCAGCTATACAGCAACGATGAAGACTGGTGTTAGACATGTTAGGGCCCAGGTCAGAAAATAAAAAATAAAGCAGGGCTCCCATTTCCAATTCCCCGTCTTCCTTGCCTCCCCTCCAATTTCCCACCTGCCATTACTATCACACCAACAGACCCTCACCAAGGGATCCTTTTACTAAGTGGTGGTAAGCAGCCCGGCGGTACTTCCCACCTCTAGTTTGCTGTCATTTCCAGTGTTACAAAATTTTTTAAATTTTTGTAGCGCTGGACTGTACCCGGTGGTAATCGGTTACCGCCGGGTTAACGCAGGAGCCCTTACCGCCACCTCAGTGGGTGGCAGTAAGGGGCCCCCCCCCCTCGAAATGGCCTCATGGTAAGTGCTTTACTTGCCGCCCAGCCATTTCCTGTCGGAAAGCGAGACTTCCCCCTTTTACCAGCTACAGTAAAAGAGGGCCTCGGCATGCATGTAAAACATGTGCAGACACCAGCGCTGGCCCCCTTTTGCCGCAGCTTGGTAAAAGGGGGCCCACATATAGAGTAAAGGATCATAAATTAGAAATAAAACTATTTAGACAAAAAAAAAATGCATTTCCTTCTCTACAGAACACAATACAAAGACATTTGCTATGCACATTTCCCACAGCTAGCATAGCCTATTTAAAATAAAATGCTTTTTTCTACCTTTTTGTCTGGACATTTTATTTTTCCATCACGTTGGTTCCAGGTTTTCTTTTCTGCTTTCCTGTCTGTCTGCTAATTCTCTTTCAAGCAACTGCTGTCCATTTGTCTTTTCTGCTCTTATCTATTCCCTCACTACACCTGCCTCTGACATATTGATCGCTCCTTTTTTTAGCTCTTTTCTTTTATTTTTTCTGCCTGTCAACTCAAATTTCACCCTCTTTTCAGCTATCAAATCTCCATCTTCTCTCATCCACTAGCTGTCGCATTCCCCATCTCATTCCTTCCTCAGCCCTCCATTCCCATATTTCTACCTTCTGTAAACACTATCCTCTCATTCATTTCCTTACCACCTCCCTTCCTGGCTTCTCCTACATGGTTCCACCATTCCCAGCATCTTCCCCCTCCACCCTTCTGCTCTCTCCCTCATAGTCCAACACTTCTCCTCCCGGATCCACCAGCTCCCTCTTTCTCTCCTCTCCACCTCCTGTGTATCTCTTTCCCTCTCATCCCCCCTTTTACCAACATCTCTCTCTCTCCCTTGTGCCCCAGGTCCAACATCTCTCCCTTGCTCCCCTCCATCATGCCCAATATTTCTCTCTCTCTCCCCCATGCACCATGTCTCCCTCTCTTTCTCACACTTCTCCACCCTTTTGCTGCATCTCTCACTTCTTCCCATCCACCTCATATCTAACAATTCTCCCTCTCTTGTGCCCCAGGTCCAACATCTCTCCCCTTCTTCCCCTACAACATGCCCAATACTTCTCCCTCTTTCGTACCCCCTCAGTGCAGTATCTCTCGCCTCCCATGCAACTCTCCTTCCCTCTCTCGCCTCCCCCAAAGCAACTCCTTCCATCTCTCGCCTTCCCCCTTGCAGCAATTCTCCTTCCATCTTGCCTTCCCCCTTGCAACTCTCCTCCCCTCTCTCACCTGTCCCCCCTGCAGCAACTCTCCTCCCCTCTCTCGCCTCCCCCCCCTGCAGCAACTCTCCTCCCCTCTCTCGCCTTCCCCCCCTGCAACTACTCTCCTCCCCTCTCTAGCCTTCCTCCTGCAACTCTCCTCCCCTCTCTCACCTTCCCCCCCTGCAGCAACTCTCCTTCCCTCTCTCGCCTCCCTCCCTGCAGCAACTCTCCTCCCCTCTCGCCTCCCACCCTGCAGCAACTATCCTTCCCTCTCTCGCCTCCCCCCCCCGCAGCAACTATCCTTCCCTCTCTCGCCTCCCCCCCCCCCCCGCAGCAACTTTCATTCCCTCTCCCCCCCCCCCCCTTTCAGCATCTCTTCTTCATTCCTTCCCTCACCTCACCCACCCCACTAATCTCCTTGCTTCAGCGGGTCCCTGACAGCAGCAGCAATTCCTGTATGCTGCCTGCAAATAACCCAGAAGCCTCCCCTCTGTCGCGTGCTGCCCAGGTAGAGAAACAGGAAGCTGCAGCAGAGGAGAGGCTTCCAGGTTAGCGGCAGGCAGTGTATAGGAATTGCTGCTACTTCTTGGGCCCCACCCAGTCTGTTCCGCCGGTGATGTTAAGATGCACCCGCTGCTGGGTGCAAACTACGTGGGCCCAGGCCCACCCGTGGCTATGCCCCTGGGGTCAGGAGGGACTCAAGGAAAGAAAATTAGCAGCTAAGACCTAATTTAACCTACCTGATTGTCTCACCATACCAGTCTAGATGCAGTGAATTATATAGGGAGGGACCTTACAACCCCCACCTTCAAAACTTTAGCCTCAAGGACTGCATCATCTCGTGTGTAAATCCAATCTGTAATGCGAGACAAAGAAATGCATGGAAGCCATAGTTGCTGATTTACAAATTTCATGAGGTGAAGCCAAGGAGATTCCATGACAGGAGACAGCATGGCATCAAAAAGTTGAAGCCGTCTTCCCCGCGCAACCACCATATTGCGACTTCAAACATTCACAGATGCTACTGAAAATAATAGCAAACTTGTGAGGTTTATGACTGCCATCAGATCTAGGACCAGCAGGCCAGACACCAGTTCCTCCCCTGAAACTGAAGGCACAGCGTCAGCTGCAAGAGCACATTTTCCTGCTGAAAGGATCACCATATGTGTTCCACACATAAAGTGAACCTTCTTCCCTTTTTCACGCAGTGCTGCCATTATGGCTTATGAACAACAAAACTCTGGCAGAACAAAAAATTCACATGCGTCCGTATAACAGTAATTTCAAATAAGGCTCAATTTTTTTTTCCCCTCCTAAAGCCAATGCTCACAAGCACACTGTTTAAGAGAGAGAGAAACAAATTGTCTACTGAACTGTATAAATAGGTTGGGCTCTCAAGGAAACGCTGTACAAGGGAACGTCAATGCACAAAAATTACCTATCCCTCAAAAGAAACAGAAGGTTGAGGAAAAAGTGTGTGTGTGTGGGGGGGGGGGGGGGGGGGGGTGGACCTGGAACCTCCAGGTGTGACATCCCAAACCACAGACACAGTAGGTTTTTTTTTTAATGTCTCTCAGTTTAAGCCCGTGGTTTTTTTTTAAGTCACCAATTGAACCCCAAAAACTTGCTTTCAAGAAAAGATAATATATATTCCTACCAGACCACTGCAGACTGCAAAGGATTCACTGATTTACCACCTGCTGGACACTGAGATATATTGGCTGGCCAAGCAGCTGCACTGGGCTCTTAAGCTATGACATCACAACTTGTTAGCTTCTCAGTATCCACTTGCTGGTAGGATGGCACAAATGGACTGGTCTGGTGGGATAAGGAAATAAATGCTTCAAGTTCCTGAATGCTCATCCCATCATTACCAATTTTCTTGGAGTTGATAAGACTGCTGTGGTAAAGACACAACGCTGACATATGGAAAACACGAACTGAACACAAAACTGAAAAGTGGAATGAACATTTTATAAATTAGAGGGTATGGGAATAATAAAAACTGCATTAGAATGAGAAAGGAAAAAAAACACACCAAAAGGAGAGACTTCAGAATAATCTCAAAAGCAAAAGAAATGAAGTTAAGACAAGATTTGATATCTTTAATAACCAACACAGAACTACTGAATTTGTAAATTATTTATATAAAAATCAATGGCAAATGCAAGATGATTTATCTGCAAAGGTTTCAGCAGGAGAAGGAAATTCTTTTCTTAGCCATTCTCAGGGACATACCAAGTAATATTTTTTGCTTTTGGGGGTGTACTCTGGGTCCCACTCTTCATCTCTGTTTCGCTTTTGGAAATCATTATTATTGTTGTTGTTGTTGCTGCTGGTTACAGGGAAGGTTCCTCTGCCCCATCCTCTCCCTCTCGCCCTGAATTGCTGTGGCAACGAAATTAAAAAAGACATCTTTAGATTCATGTTAAGTGCTCTCTTATTCAGGAACAAAACTTCAGTATTGGTCAGATCACAATCAATGAATGAATCAATTTAAAAAATAAATTCAGATTTAGAAAGGACTGGAAAAATTATAAATTTCCATTGAGCCTATGTAAAGATGGCAGTACTTTGCTCCAAATGGTTATTTTTCCAGAAAGCTCTCCTTACAGTAGGTGCTAAGGTTCAATCCAATTGAAAAGAAATAAAAGTAAGGTCCTCAAGGTTAGTTAGAAATCAAAGCTGTAATATGCTGTTGCTAAGAAAGCAGTACATATACACAATCAGGTTATGCAGAGATGAAAATATGCAAGCCACATGATCAGTATCAAATAAAGGCACAGTGCATTAAATTAAAATAAAAAAACGCAACAACAACTTACAAAGTTTCCTCTGGCTCTTCCTCGCTCATTCGGACCAACAAAGTCTTTGGTACCAAGGCGAGACTTATCGAAGCCTGTGACACCTTCCTCCTTCTCTTCACTTTCTGCAGTGGGGTACTCTTCTCCTCCACCTGCTCCTGCTGCTCCTCCTCCCACTCGACAGGAATGGGAAGACTGAGATGATGTGGAAGAGGATCTGGAACGAGCTCGTAACCTTCTATGCTTCCTATTCCATGGGGTAAAGACAACAAGTTGTATGTAACTGTAGCCTAATTGTGAAAGCAGAGAATGCTGAACCAAGTGCTAATCTTGGCTCTACTATTTCCTACTTCTGTGGTCCTCTACCTTATTTAACGGATCTGGATTTTAGGACATGCACAATGCACGAGATATTTGCATACACTGCAATGGCAGTGTGCCTCCAGGACTATAATAAGAACCATTGCCCTATCTGACTTCAAACAGATAGCTTATGGGGTAATCTATAAAGAGAGCACCAAGATTAAGGCAACAAGAATAAATATAAGTAGCCTGAATACTGGCACATGTCTAAATTCCAAAATTCTGCCCAGACTCCACGGCAGGCCAAGTATTCTTTAACAGGATTGAGGAATCCGTGCTTGCGTGTTGGATGGGAAGGCACCAGCCCATGCATAGTATGGACACTGTCTAGTGAAATGATTGTAAAACTTTCTAGCAGTGTCCCACCATGCATGGGCTGGTGCTTCCCACCCAACACACAACCGCGGGTTCCTCAATCCTGTAAAATAGCTAAAGAATACTTGGCCTGCTGTCCATGCAGAACACCTGGTACAGGTAACTTTGCTTTCTCCAAGGACAAGCAGGCCATCCGTATTCACTCATTTGGGAATCCTTCGCCACCAGTCTCACTGAAAACAACGCTAGAACAAAGAAACATCGGGGCCTCAAAAGTCAATTAACTTGAAACTATTCACATACTAGTTGTGAAGATGCAGCCTGGAAGAAAACTACTACTATTACTTATCATTTCTATAGCACTACTTGACGTACGCAGCGCTGTACACTTGAACATGAAGAGACAGTCCCTGCTCCACAGAGCTTACAATCTAATTAGGACAAACAGGACAAACGAGAGAGAGTTAAAAGCAGCCATCAAAAAGTTGGGCTTTTAGCTTAGATTTGAAGACGGCCAGAGATGGAGCTTGACATACCAGCTCAGGAAGTCTATTCCAGGCATATGGTGCAGCAAGATAAAAGGAATGGAGTCTGGAGTTAGCAGTGGAGGAGAAGGGTGCAGATAAGAGAGATTTACCCAGTGAACAGAGTTCCTGGGGAGGAATGTAGGGAGAGATGAGAGTGGAGAGGTAAAACTGGGCCTAGGGGGGTGGAGTTGGATTCCAGACACCAAATGAATTCTTTAGGACTGTCTGACCAAACTGGTTGTCATGTCGGGTATCTTGCTCAATGCAGTAATGATCTAAGAATATGTCGACAGAAGACCACATCGCTGCATTGCAAATCTCCTCTATGGAGGCTAACTTCATGTGAGCTACTGACGTCACCATGGCTCTGACATTATGAGTCTTGACATGACCCTCTACAGTCAACCCATAAGTGAAGGAAATGCAAACTGCTGGCCAATTAGAAATCGTGCACTTGCCGATGGCTACCCCCATCCAGTTTGGGTCAAAAGAAACAAAAAGCTGGGTGGATTGGCTTTAATTTGCTCCAGATAGAAGGCTAAAGCTTGCTTGCAATCTAAGGTATGCAGTACACTTTTATGAGGATGGGCATTGGTTCTGGGAAAAATGTTGGCAGAATGATTAACTGATTAAGATGGAACACCGACACTACCTTAGGAAGGAACTTAGGGTGCATGCGAAGAACTACTCTATTGTGGTGAAATTTAGTGTAACGTGGATCAGCTACTAGGACCTGAAGCTCACGTGACTGCCACCCAAACCACAACTTACCAGGTCAAATACTTCAGATGACAGGAATCAAATGGCTCAAAAGCTGCTTTCATCAGCTGAGTGATGACAACTTTGAGATCACATGGCACAGTTGGAGGCTTGATGGGGGGCCTTGTCAACATCAAACCTCTCATGAAGCGAACAACTAGAGGCTGTAGAGATGGGCTTACTTCCTATAAGGAGATGACAATGATTAATTGCACTGAGATGAACCCTTACAGAGTTAGCTTAGTGGAGTTTAAAAAAGGTTTGGATAAGCTTTCTAAAAGAGAAGTCCATAAGCCATTATTACGATGGACTTGGGGAAAATCCACTGCTTATTTCTAGGATAAGAAGCATAAAATGTATTATACTCTTCTGCGATCTTGCCAGGTACTTGTAACCTGGATTAGTCACTGCTGGAACAGAATGTTGGGCTTGACAGATCTTCGGTGTGTCTCAGTAAGGTAACACTTATGTACTTAGAGAGGTGCAGGAGGTATTCAAGCAGTTTTTGAGTAGGACAATTGAGGGGATCTAAGGTCTTGCCCTCACACCAGATAGCAAACCTCCTCCACTTAAATGAGTAACACTTCTTACTGGAGTTTTTCCTGCAAGTCAGCAAAATGTGAGACACATCCTTCATGGATCTTTGGAGGACAATTCTAGCAGAAGGCTGATTAGCGGCAATCAGGATCGTAGTTCCCTGGTCTTGCTTGAGGATACACATACAGAAGACTTGTCCCCCAGTGGAGGAGAAAGGCATCCAACAATAGTCTGCTGTGGGATTTGAGATGAGTCTGGAACAAAACTGGGGACCTTGTTGTTGAGATGAGTGGCAAAAAGATCCATCGAGGGGTTGTCCCACTCTCGGAAGATCTTGCGAGCTACGCCCATTTTGAAAGACCACTCGTACTTGCAAAACCCTGCTCAATCTGTCGGCCAGGCAGCTGTCCTTTCCTGCTAGGTACGTGGCTTAGAGGTGCAATTTCATAAAGGAGGGCCCACTACCACATTCTCACTGCCTCCTGACACAAGGGGTAGGATCCCATACCCTCCTGCTTGTTCACACAGAACATCGCGACCTGGTTGCCCGTTTTAATAAGAATAATTTGGTTCTGTAGAGCATTCCAAATGGCCCTGAGCTCGAGGAGGTTGATATGGTAAACTGTTTCATAAGCAGACCAAGTACCTTGGGTGTGAAACCCATCCACATGAACTCCCACCCCAAATTTGATACATCAATTGTTAACACCTTCTGAGGTGGTGGAATTTGGAATGGTAGTACCACAGTCAAATTCAGTTGAATTGTCCAACAGAGAAGGGCATGAGTCAACTATGGAGGCAACTAGATGACATCCACTTTCCAGCCGCCTGAGACCAATGGAAGCTAGGGTCCACTGGGCCTCCCTCAAATGGAGACAAATAGGAGTGACATGTACTGTTGGCCCATTAATTTCAACATTTGCTGAGCTATGACCTGCTTTGGGCCTATGAGATGAAAGTTATCAAAGCCTCTGCTCTCGTTTGGGGAAGGAAAGCCTGAGCCTGCAATGTAGTTTATAAATACTTGCTATACAGCCTAACCTAATTGGCAGACATAAGTGGTTTAACAGACTTTAAAAAATAAAATATAATAAAATATCAAATGTAGGAAAAGGAACTACAATATCGGTTAGGAAAGGGCTCTGCAAGGAACACTCATATCTACCAAGAAAAATAAGAAGGGGAAACAAAGAAGATAGTGGAAAAAGGAGAAAGCAGTGGACACAACCACAATACCTCTGTGAACTACCTAAGAAGAGGCAAATTCCTGCACAAATGTATTGAGCAGGGCTCCTATACACTCCAATCGCTGAACTGAGAGAAGGTGGGATTTGTGGTAGTTGATCACGAACCCTAGTAGCTCCAGCACTCGAACAGTTAGGCAAATTGATTCTGTCATTCCCTCCTGCAATGTCCTCTTGACCAGCCAATCATCCAGATAGGGAAACATACATACCCCCACAGTCTGTGCAAAAATGCTGCCAACTACCGCTAAACGCTTGGTGAATACTTTGGAAGCTCACCCGAGGCCAAACGGCAGAACGTGACACTGGCAGCAATGTTTCCCTATTTGGAATCTGAGATACTTCCTGGGACTGGGACGTATCGAAATGTGGGTATAAGCATCTTTTAGTTCAGACAGCATAGCCAATCTTTTTCCTGAATCATGGGAAGTAGGGTGCCCGGGGAAATCAACCTGAACATTTGAGAAGGAATTTTTTCAAGGCCCTTAGGTCTAGGATGAGACACAATCCCCCAGTCTTTTTGGGCACAAGGAAGCACCTGGAATAGAATCCCTTCCCCTTGTCCCCTAGTGGCATGGGTTCAACCAAATTGACCAGTACAAGGTGTAGATTTCCTCTACAAGAACTGCTTCTGCCGAGAGCTGATGAATGATGCTCCCAGTGAGCAATTTGGTGGTCTTTTACGCCAATGCAAGGCATAACCTAGATGGACAATTTGTAGAACCCACCTGTCAGAGGTTACTCCGCCTCCCTCTTACCGATAAAGTTGTCCAGGATGGTTACTTGGACTATGGCTATGCTCTCTGGGAGCCAGTCAAAAGCTCATCCCTTGCTTTGACTAGGGAGCTGGCTGGGACTCCAAATGAAACTGGAGAGTCATGGGATAGGAGGTAGTGTCCTATTGTGGATTAAAAACTAATTAAAAGATAGAAAACAGAGAGTAGGGTTAAATGGAGAAGGGTAGATAGTGGGGTTCCCCAGGGGTCTGTGCTAGGACCACTGCTTTTTAACATATTTATAAATGATCTAGAGATGGGAGTAACTAGTGAGGTAATTAAATATGCTGATGACACAAAGTTATTCAAAGTTGTTAATTCGCAACAGGATTGTGAAAAATTACAAGAGGACCTTATGAAACTGGGAGACTGGGCATCTAAATGGCAGATAATGATTAATGTGAGCAAATGCAAAGTGATGCATGTGGGAACGAGGAACCCGAATTATAGTATGTAATGCAAGGTTCCATATTAGGAGTCACCGATCAGGAAAGGGATCTAGGCGTCATCGTTGACGATACGTTGAAACCCTCTGCTCAGTGTGTGGCGGCGGCTAAGAAAGCAAATAGAGATACTGTATTATTAGGAAAGAAAATAGAAAACAAAAATGAGGACATTATAATGCCTTTGTATCACTCCATGGTGTGACCGCACCTCAAAGGTAAAATTATGTATCATACCTGATAATTTTCTTTCCATTAATCATAGCTGATCAATCCATAGACTGGTGGGTTGTGTCCATCTACCAGCAGGTGGAGATAGAGAGCAATCCTTTTGCCTCCCTATATGTGGTCATATGCTGCCGGAAACTCCTCAGTATGTCGATATCAAAGCTCCATCCGCAGGACTCAGCACTTAGAGAATTACACCCACAAAGGGACACTCTGCCCAGCTCACCACCGCCGAAACGGGGGAGGGGAATCCGTCCAGCTCATCCCCGCGGAGCGGGGGAGGGACACCACACCCGCCGATGCGGGGGGATCTGGCTTTTCCTGCAACCGCAACCGCGGGAGAAGCTGACTGACCCTAACACCGCCGAAGCCGGAGGGGTACAAAGCTGCCCTACAGCCGCACGAAGCGGGAGGGAGCGCCGGCAGAATTTAGGTCTCAATCCAGCCCCGTAAAACGGAGGGGAGAGGAATGCAGCAGCTCACTGTAACACAAAATCGTCTCAACTCCTGAAGAATCCAATTGAAAAAACTTGAACACGAAGTCCTCCTGAACAGGAACTGAAGACTAAACTTGAACCTGAAATGCAACCAGAATATAAACAGTACAGATATCTGGGAGGGGCTATGGATTGATCAGCTATGATTAACGGAAAGAAAATTATCAGGTATGATACATAATTTTACCTTCCATATCATCATGCTGATCAATCCATAGACTGATGGGATGTACCGAAGCAGTACTCACCCAGGGCGGGACACAGAATTCCCTGACCGCAACACTGAAGCTCCAAACCGGGCCTCCGCCCGAGCAGCCACAGTCAAGCGGTAATGTCTGGAGAAGGTATGAGCCGATGCTCAAGTTGCCGCCCTACAAATCTCTTCCAAGGAAACAGACCCGGCCTCTGCCATCGAGGCCGCCTGTGCTCTAGTGGAGTGAGCCTTCAGCTGGATAGGCGGCACCTTCCCTGCGGCCACATAAGCCGCTGCAATGGGTTCCTTGACCCATCGTGCCTTAGCAGCCTGCAGACCCTTACGAGGACCTGCAAACAGCACAAACAGATGATCCGACTTCCAGAATCATTGGTCACTTCCAAGCCGTGGCATTGTCCGACAGGACCCGTACTGGCTTCAGCGCCAGGCCCGGGAGAAACTCCAAAGGCGCCAACCGAATGGCTCTGAGTTCCGGGAGGTTGATAGACCACTCTGCCTCTGCAGGGGACCAGAGTCCCTGCGCTGTCCTTCCCAAGCAGTGGGCTCCCCAGCCCCACAAAGAGGCGTCCGCCGTGACGAAAACCCACTCCGGGGTCACAAGAGGCATTCCTGTGGACGGCTTGTCTGGCCTCAGCCACCAGCTCAGCGCCTTGCGCACCTCTGGATCCAAGGGAAGGCACACAGCGTAATCCTCCGAAGCTGGAGTCCATCGCTGCTGCAGAGAGAGCTGTATAGGTCTCATATGGGCCCTGACCCAGGGCACTACTTCCATCGTGGCCGCCATAGTGCCCAACAACTGCCCATAGTCCCGAGCCCGAAGAGAAGAGGCTGCTAGGAACTTGTCCACCTGAGCCTGAAGCTTGACAATCCGATTGTCTGGCAGGAACACTCTGCCCACTTGGGGGTCGAATCAAACTCCCAGATACTCCAGGGACTGATTAAGGCGCAGCTGGCTTTTCTCCCAGTTGATGATCCACCTCAGGGAGTTCAAAAGAGCAATCACCCAGTCTGAAGCTCTGCCGCACTCTGCATAAGAGGGGGCTCGGATCAACCAGTTGTCCCGATAAGGATGGACTTGTACTCCTTTCTTGCGTAGGAAGGCCGCGATGACCACCATAACTTGGAGAAGGTCCGCGGAGCAGTAGCCAACCCGAAAGGGAGGGCTCCGAACTGGGAGTGTCCTCAGAACTGCAAAACGCGGAAAGCGTTGAAGAGGAGGCCAGATGGGAATATGCAAGTAAGCTTCCTTGATGTCCAAGGATGCCAGGAACTCCCCTGCCTGCACTGCCGCTATAACAGAGCGGAGAGTCTCCATCCGGAAGTGCCGAACTTCCAAGGCCCGATGGACCCCTTTGAGGTCAAGGATAGGCCAGACAAAACCTCCTTTCTTAGGTACCACAAAGTAAATGGAGTAACGTCCCTTGCCGGGTGATCTTCTGGCACCTGAACGACCGCACCCAGGCGGATCAGATTGTCCAAAGTCTGCTGCACTGCCACAGCTTGACCGGAGACTTGCAGGGAGAGTGCACAAACCCGATTCTTAAGGGTCGGCAGAACTCTAGCTTGTAGCCGTCTCTGATGACTTCCAGCACTCAAGTGTCTGAAGTTACCCTGGTCCACTCGCCCAGTAACGAGGATAGGCGTCCTCCAATCTGCTCTGGGCCATGGACCAGCGACCCGTCATTGGGTACGAGACCCTGGGGGAGGACCGGAGGAGGCACCTCAGGGACGGCGGGCTCTGCGAAAGGAATGCTGCTTGGGGGAGAAATTCCTTTTGATGGAAGAGGGAGCAGAGGAGCTCGACTTGCCCGGGCAATACCGACGGGCTTCCTGAAACCGTCCTTTGGAGGAACCGGGGCGGGCACCAATGGCCCGAGCCCTGACCTCCGGTAACCTCTTGCCCTTAGACGTGCCGAGATCGGTCACAATCTTGTCCAGCTCGACCCCAAAGAGCAGCTTGCCTTTAAAAGGCAACTTAGCCAGGCGAGACTTAGAGGCGTGGTCAGCAGACCAATGCTTCAGCCAAAGCCACCGCCGTGCAGAGACTGTCTGAGCCATACCTTTAGCCGAGGCTCTCAAGACATCATACAGCCAGCCTGCCAAGTAGGCCAAGCCCGATTCCAGGGCTGGCCAATCAGCCCTCAAGGAAGGATCCGAGGGGGAAGCCCGCTGCGCGTCAGGCACGCCCTGGCCACATAGGAGCCACAAATTGAGGCCTGTAAACTTAAAGCAGCCGCCTCGAAGGACGACTTTAAAGCCGCCTCCAAACTCCTGTCTTGGGCGTCCTTTAGGGCCGTGCCACCTTCCACCGGCAACGCCGTTTTCTTAGTCACCGCAGTGATTAAAGAATCCACGGTAGGCCCAAGAAAGGCCTCCCGTTCACCTTCAGGCAGAGGATAGAGGCGGGACATAGCCCTAGCCACTTTAAGGCTCGCTTCTGGGAAATCCCCTTGAACCGAAATCAAGGTGTGCATTCATGCACGTGGAAGGTACTAGGCGGGCGCTTAGTCCCCCGCATAATGGCAGAGCCAACAGAGGCTGAGGGAGAGACGTCCTCCGGAGAGGAACTCTTCAAAGTGCTCATGGCCTGCACTAACAGGTTGGGCAAATCCTCTGAGCGAAAGATCCGTGCTGCAGAGGGGTCATCCGCTCCATCCGAGCGGGAATCCGTCTCTTCCAAGGAAGCCCCAAAGGACCGTTGGGAGAACTCAGATACGCTGCCCTCATCTACATCAGAGGAGACCGAGTCCTCTAGGGCCTGGAAGTCCACCCGAGGGCGATTGCTTCCGGAGGCCTCAGCCCCTTGATCAGAGGGGGGAGCCGGGGCAGCGTTTATCATAAGAAAAGCCTGATGCAGCAGCAAAATGAACTCAGGTGAGAAACCCTCTAGACTGTGCACTTCTGCCGCCTGGGCCACGGCCCTAGACGCACCCTCAACCGGCGCTTGCAAGAGCGGGGGAGAAACATGCTGCACATCCAAAATAGCGTCCGGCGCGAAACTACGAGAAGGAGCCGCGCGAGAAGAACGGCGCTTAACTTTGGTCGCTTTCTTGCCGTTGCCCGAATCAAGGGCGACCATAGCATTAACGTCTCCCAGTTCGAGGGCGGCCCAAGAAGAAGCCGTCCGAGCAGAGTGGCCGGCCAACATGGAGTGGGCGAGCAGCGGGGGATGGGCGCTTATGGCGGGAAAAACCGCCACACTGGAGGAAGAACCGGGACACCGACCGGACTCCAAACTGATGCCCAACAAAGACGATTCAGGCTTTGAAAACCCCCGCATCCCCGCTAGACGCACACACGCGGTCCGGGGAGCGAATCTTCGCACCCTCGCCCTCCGGCGCCATAAGCCACGTGGAGACCGAACGGGGAACCCCTTGCCTGCTATAAAAAGGTAAAATTACCTGCTTCTCGCTCCGAGCTGTAACGAACTGGTGTCCCAGTGAGCAGCTGCAATAAACGCTGATATAAACGTTGAAATAAACATTGAAATAAACGCCCTTAAAGGACGTTCACATTTTTTTTTTTTTTTAACGGAGCCAGCGGGAGGGGGGAGAAAAGGAGGGACCTGGCACCACCAGGTTTGCACTTGCTCAAGAAGAGCCCTCAACCCCAGGTACTCAACAAAACCTAAGAATTAGGCTTGGAGACCTAGCCAGAGCTGCTGTTGTGTGTGACCACCACCTGCTGAGATAGAGAACATACTGACGAGTTTCCGGCAGCACATGACCACATATAGGGAGGCAAAAGGATTGCTCTCTATCTCCACCTGCTGGTAGATGGACACAACCCACCAGTCTATGGATTGATCAGCATGATGATATGGAATACTGTGTTCAATTCTGGTCACTGCATCTCATAAAAGACATAATGGAATAAGAAAAGGTACAGAGAAGGGCAACAAAAATGATAAAGGGGATGAGACAACTTCCCTATGAGGAAAGGCTAAAGTGGCTAGGGCTCTTCAGCTTGGAGAAAAGACGCTCGAGGGGAGATATGATAGAGGTGGAGTGGAATGAGCAGACATGAATTGCTTGCTTACTCTTTCCAAAAATACTAGGACAAGGGGGAATGCAATGAAGCTACAAAGTAGTACATTTAAAATAAATTGAAGAAAATATTTCTTCACTCAACGTGTAATTAAACTCTGAAATTCATTGCCAGATAATGTAGTAAAAGCAGTTAGCTTAGTGGGGTTTAAAAAGGGTTTAGCTGGCTTCCTAAAGGAAAAGTCCATAGATCGTTATTAAAATAGACTTAGAGAAAATCCACTGCTTATTTCTAGAATAAGCTGTGTAAAATGTATTGTACTGTTTTGGGATCTTGCCAGGTATTTGTGACCTGGATTGGCCACTGTTGGAAACAGGATCTGGGCTTGATGAACCTTCAGTCTGTCCCAGTATGGCAATACTTATGAGTAGGTTGCATCTGGAGGTTGCAGAGACTGGGATGGTATTCATACTTTTTTAAAAGGTCAGCGACCTCCTCCACTTTGTCCCCAAAAAGATAGTCTCCTCGGCAAAGGTACATCTGACAAACCTCTCCTGAACCACTGGTTCCAGGTCAGACATGCAGTCATGAGAGTCTGCGCATCCCCACACCCATGGTGGAGAGTCTGGGCGCAATATCAAATGAATCGTACGTGGCCTTAGTAAGATACTTCCTGCACTCCAGCTGCTTACTAGCCAACTAGCAAAGCTCTGCGGCCTGCTCTTGCAGAAGAGAATCCACAAGACTAGGTATTACTGTGTAGCAAAGATTTCAAGTAAATACTCGTGTAGAGCTAGTAGGGCTGGATGCGAGCAGCCTCTCTGAGGAAGCCGAGGAATGAATCTGGAGCTCCTAGCTTGTTTGAGGGTGGATTCAACAACAAGAGATTGGTGAGGAGGTTGTGCCCTCTTGAATCCAGGAGCCTTCCAGTACTGCGTATCCATCTTCTTAGGTATGACACACTGCAGGTATGCACTGAGAGGGGGGATTCCCAGTTCTTCGTCAGTGCATCTTTAAGGATAGGGTGCAATGGTACTATGACCTTTTCCTTAAGAGACGACTCAGTCCAGAACAGGTAACATCTCTGCCCTGGGCTCCTCTTCCATCTCCAGCTTAATTGGGAATAGCCGAAGCCAACTCCTTGAAAAAAACAGCGAGAAACCCTCAGGAGAAGATTTACGTCTCTCTTGAGATGGGGAAGGATTAGAAGGGACTCCCCCCCCCCCCCCCAATAAGGCTCGTCCTCTGAGAAGTAATGAGGTTCTTCTTCCGAGTCCTATGGGCGGTTCCAGTCAGACTCCTCACCGTACTCAGGCTAGACTGAGTGAGTCTGTGCCTGCCTTGGCTCAGTGGAACCACATCCACACCCTGAAGGGTGCAGAGGTACAGTCCTACTTTCAAGACTCTGGGGAACCTTCCTCTCTGATGTTGAGAGCAGTACTGCATGGGTCGATGTGAGACCCTTCGAAATGCTGGCACCGAGGATCTCTCCAAAGGCATAATGTGAGCCTCAGGAAGAATCTGGGGCTGATCTGCAGTTGGCACAAGCGCCTTTGATGCCTGAGCAGAGTGCAACTGCAGTACCTGCGCCAGCGCCTCCCTGAGCGTGGCTAGGTACCGCTCATCGAAGGGAGACATTGGCAAAGGAGGAGGAGCCGGGACAGAGGCAGCCTGAAGAGGGTTCAGGAACCTGGCTGCTCTGAGACTTGCGCACCGGCACCTCTACCAAACAGGGGGAGAACTCCTCCCAGTGCCGGCACTTCTCGGGTACCAGCAAAGCCGATGCCCTAGTGCTCCTGGCATCGTGCATCTAAGAACACTGATGCTTGTGCTTCTCGGGCTTTCCCCAACACTCAGAATTGCAGTCCTTCGGTGCCGAGGACGATGTTGAATCCGTACAGGTCCTCGGTGTGTGGTCTGATGCTGACTACTCCTGGGGCATACTTTCAGCAACCAGCGTCGAGAGAGGTGGAGACATCATCGATTCCAGTGCACTTCCAATGGTAGTCGAAGTCTGAGCAGCCATCAGGTTGATGCTTCCGGTGCCAATGTTGATGGATCAGCCTTCGAGGAGTCAAAAAGTCTCTCTGTGTCCTCAACTGCATTTCCAAAAAAAGAGAACAAGAGCTAAGCCCGTGTCAGGCCCAAGGCACCTGATGCATCAAGAGTGCAGGTCCGACACAGAAATCACCAGATTATATTTGGTGCACCCTTTGAAGCCACTGGGTGTCTTCTTAGACATCGAAAAAAGAATCATGGCCAAATTAAACTTCTCAGTTGTGAACTGTAAAAAGGGGAAAAATAAACTGCAAAAACGTTCAAATTGAGGATGGTGCTCTGGCCTAAGCGGGCCTAGCAACTTGTGAAAAAGAAAGGAAACTTGAAGAGCTGAACATATTAAAAAAACTAAAAGGAAACAAAATAAACATTAAGGATAAAAACTGCAACAGGACAAAAAATACCCACATGGGAAGGCACTGCAATAGCAGAGGAAAAAAAATGCAGTGTGCAGAATACGAAGATGTGTCCTCCCTGCTCCACGGAAAAACGAAGACTGAGGAGCCTGTGCTCGCGCACTGGGCGGGAAGGTACCGGCACATGCATGGTGAGACGCTGCTAGAAATTTCCACAATCATCTCGCTAGTCAGCTTCCGTACCGGGCTAAATCGGATGACATCACTCAGATGTGAGAATACAGATGGCCTGCTTGACCTTGGAGTGACATGTTTATATTGCCCCATGCAGAACATCTTTACTTATTTCTCCTGTTCTACTAATTTTATTGGTGTTTCTTTCTGCCTATGATTTTATATATTTGTAAACTGCTTTGATGTGAACTACATTAATCACGGTATATTAAATCACAATAAACCATATCATCTTCATTAGCAAGTGCTGTTTATCCCAGCAGTGGACTAGTTAATACCTCTTGTAAAGAATAGTGCTCTTGGTTGTGCGCATGTGCAGATGTTAATTGTTAACATGCATGTATTAACTTACAAAGTAATTGTTTAAGGCGATATTCAATTTTTAATACATGGGGCAATTCCCTATAGCCTAAAGTTGGGTAACAGGATGATGCATGTTAAACACGAAATCTGTAACAGCAGCTGTCAGTGCAACTGTTATAGAAAATACTAGCACAACATTCAGCACAAGCACTTAGGCTAGCTCAATGGCTGGTGTACTTGTGCCTAACTGGTCCTCTGACCCACTCATGCCCCTCTCAGATCCACACCCCCACTTGAAGTTGCATGCTCTGGAATTTGAGCATCCAACTTGTAGAATACCTACTAAAGGCAGTTAGGCATGTAACTGCTAACTGGTGCCAATTAGAGTCTATTATTGCTCATTAACACCAACTATCAGCTCATTATTAAACTTTGTACATAACTGCCCTTATTCTATAACCTGCATACGTAAATTTGGGCATGCAACATTCTAGAATAAGGAGCGTTACTCCACAAAATTAAAAACAAAAAATTATTCTTGTGTGTCTTACTTGTGTTTTTTAGACCCTTTTCGGGACTTCTCTGGTTTCTCAGTTGATCTCTCCCGTGAATGACTCGAATCTCTGGAATCCAGAGAGTCTCGGGACCGATCTCGCTTGGAATCGCGGTCCTTATGTTTTTTACGGCGTTCATTATCAAGGCGCAGATCAACTGGGTCATCCTTAAATTTCCCTTCAGCCTAGAAAGGGCAGGGACATATACAAGATATTTTTATATATGTAGATTTAACTTATCTAGAATTTGATAAGTTTGGGTAAATGTAGTTTTGCCTCTTACTTTGTATTTAAAAATGCATATTTATAACCCTAAATAAAATGCAGTCTGATACCACCAACATACAGTATGTTTTTATGTATAAAAATGAAATATGCATATAAATCAGCATGCAACAATATTAATACATACTGTCACTCAACTAATACAGTAGATGTAAGGTGGAACATAACAACAGATTATAAAGGCCCAAGGTATAAAATTATTCTCAAACATGTTATTTTAAATGGAGATAAATATAACATATGTGACCACTTGAGGTCCATCCCCCTTTTCTCTTGTGCCACTAACTACTGTTTTGTACTCTCTCCTAGGACTATCCATACTCCTACCCTCAAGCAATGCAGTTTTCTTTGTAAACCTGCAACTTTTGCAAGCTGACAGATGGTTTGAAATAAGAGCAGAATCATATAATGTTTAAAAAAATTGGTGATTCTGAAAATATGCCCACACAAAAAAGTAATACAACTGATAAGACCATAGCCCCTTGTTAGTTCTCTAGTGTTCATTAAGGTGAAGTCGGTGATTTCAAGGGCATATTAATCTACAATTATGCATAGAAAGGTCACCCAAAGGGAAAAGGCTACAACATGGAAAAGTTAACAGCACCAGGGCCGAATTAAAGCATAAGCAAACTAGGCACATGCCTAGGAACCAAATGTTTAAAGGGACCCTCTCAAATATGCTTAGGACTCAGGAAGACTGTCAACTATCTGGATTTTTTTCAGGATACTACAGATTTACATATTAACTGTCTTGAAGCCAGAAGGATAACTAAGTGTCTGGATATTTTTCAAGTTAGCCCTCTATAGCTCTCCAATCCTTCCTCATTCTTATTATAGTAGGATCTAGCTAATTGGAAGGCTTCTAGTCACAGGAAAGAGAGACAAAGCTACAAGTGGTGGTGGGGAAGGGCGTGAAGGGAAGGGTGACTGAGCTCTGCATGGAATCTTGGAGCCAGCAAGTGAGGTGGGGTGTTGAAAGGGGAAGGAATCTAAGATGCATGGGGATAGCGTAATGGGTTTGCTGTGTGATGAGAAAAATAGGTAGAAAATGCAAGACCTTTATACAATGGTGGGCACAACTGGTTGAGCATATGAGCATAGCAGAGAGAGAGAGAGAGAAAATGCATGTGTTACTGAACAGCAAGACAGAGAATGTGTGCATGAAGGAATGCACACAGGTTTCTGAAGAGCAAGAACATGTGCGTATGTATGTTTGTGTGACTCTGGTGGGAACAGTCTCATAAAAGCTGGGTTGGGGTGGAGATGTCTACTGGTACAAATGTCCCTGTGTACCTATCAGGTGAAGGGAGATTTTCAGCCTGGAGAATTTACCATCAAACTATTAAGTTACCTGGGCAAAATCCTTTCAAAACACCTACCCTATACTGCCTTCATACTGTCTATATCCTTTTATAAGCGCACAGACACACACACAAAAAAGTTAAATATTTTCTTTTGCTTCTTCCATTAATGAAGATTTTTCAAATGTAAAACTTCCACCCTTGGCATCTGTGGTTTCTACTAGAGGCCATGGAGGGTGAAAAAGACTTGTTCAATTTCCCTGATTCTCAGCCCACTGCTCCAAAGCTGCCAAGTTACCCAGGAGGGAGACTTCTCAACCAGTCCTGTTTTTGAGCTAACATCCCAACTGTGTGCTATTTGTAGGCCCTTATTCTACCCACTGAAATTAGAACTATAAATCCCATAATGCTCCAGGATATGGTGGTCAGAAATCCAAAAATGGCTTAATATCTCTCTCCTGTCATTAGGTAACTTAGAAGCTCTCCAGCTCTAACAACTAAGCCTCGCCATTAGAAGTGTGTGCTTACTAAGTCTCCATGTTCACTCATAATTACTGGTGTCACACCAACAGATAGGCTCTGCACTTCTTGATGCTACATTTGGAGAGGTGGAATGTGTGTATGGGGGGAGGACATGAATGAAGAACTGTGAGGGGGTGAGGAAAGAAGAAATAGGGCTTCATGGTGGGGGAGGGACAAATGTATGTTTCCCTAGGGCCCAATACAGTGTTAGTTCAGCCCTGAATAGCAGTGTGTAGGAAGCAACTAGTTAGATTTAAGAAGATATGGGCACCATTTCAGAAGGCATATGCCTCTCCTATAGGGTTTTAGAAGCTTTGGGGTGGGGGGGGGGGGGGGGGGGAAGAATTCTCTATGGATTATACGAGTTCCACTTAATATTTATAAAGTAAAATAAAGTTGAGACTGGTACAATATGAAATCTTTAAGCTTGCAGAGTACTTGGTATATATGTAAAAAAAAAACAACAACACACATTTGACTCAAACGTTTTCATTTTTACAACATTTAAAGCTTAACTTTCCTGCTGGCATAAAGGAGCATTCCCTGTCTCACAGGGGGCACATTGTTTTCTACCACAGCAGTGCAGATAAGTACTTGTGCATTTTAACTGTTCATCAAAGAGCAAAAGATTAAATATCTTGGCATCAACAAATTTTTCAGCATTTTCCTATTTTTGTTGCATGGATTTCTTTTGTCATGTTGACATTTTAATGCTTTTTCTTTTCTCTACTACATCTTTGGTTGTATTTTGTTATATTTAATCAATGCAATTTATTTTCTACTGTGCTAAAGTATTGATTTGTGATATACTTTGTCCTAGGGTAGTTGCCAAAGGAGAAATTTAGTCACACCTGTTAATTTTCTTTCCTTTAGTCTGGCTGCCATATCCAGACTATTGGGTTGTATTCCCTGGATTTGACACTGCCTACTAGCAGACAGTGACCTCACTGGTATAATAGCTAGTGCTCTGTGGAAAACTCCAGTATGCCTCTGCCAAAGCTGCACAAGGTTCCTTAAACCACACCCATGCCCCATCAACTACTGCAGCTATAATTAACAATATAACTAGAAACTTCTGGAAATGTATTTTAAAACACCATTAGGAATTAACTATAAGTATACTGGGGAACTGGTTTCTACCAATCAATCCATATAAATACAGAAACCTAGTTTAACAGTAAGTAGGCATTAAATATTCATTTATAAGGAGGAAAAGCGCCTCAAGAAGCACCTCTGCATTAAAATAAATTAGCCGAGGGCTAGGACTTCATCATAGGCTAAAAAACCTCCTTTTTCAATATTCTCAACTGTTTAGCAAAATACAAAACAAAGCACTGCCTTCTACATTGAAAACTTTTTTTTTACTTAACTTAGGCAGGCTCGCTCTTCAGCTGGGATCGTGGTTAAAACACCATTACAGAGAAAGACACAGATCCGTGTGAGTCCCGTCAACTGAAGTGGGGTCTCAGGATGGTGTAGCCAGGCGAAAGGAAATGAAATTAACAGGTATGACTAAATTTCACCTTCCTTAGAGTTCAGACTGCACCATCCTGACTACTGGGATTTACCCTAGCGGAACTCACTGGGCAGGAGAAGAAAAGGCCCCCTGAACAACAGCTCTGCCAAAGTTCAAATACGGTTAATACTTTATTTTTATATACTGTGAGGCATATTTTCAAAACACTTAGCCTTCCAAAGTTCCATAGAAACCTATGGAACTTTGGAAGGCTAAGTGCTTTGAAAATGAGCCCCTATGCCAGCCATAAGCTCTGAGTGGATTACAGTAAGAAATCAGCAAATATAGCTAGAATAAAAAAATCAAACAACACTATAAAATAGAACCAATATAATATAAAAACAGAGTATCAAAAACAAGTTAGAGGGAATCCAAAGCACAACTGGCCTTCAGAATTGAGTTGGCATCAAAATATGTTTTATTGACAGGCCTGACACAGTCCGTGTTTTGGTGAAATACCTGCATCAGGGGTCTTAATAACTTTACTAAGCTGTCTCACAGAATATAACATGAATACAAAATAGAAAAACACTAATCAACAAATCAAAAACTTATTCGATAGCCACCAACCTATTGATAATTTTCAAATCTGTAGAAATCATTTTCCAAACATATTGAAAGTTCCAAAATCTCAGTGCCTTTTCCAAAAACAATTTCTGCAAAGTTTTCTTCCCAAAATGTCTCATAAATAGAATGAGAATGCTGTCTGCTTTGTAATGTTAAATAAATTGACAAATTTGAAGGAGAAAACCACAGAAACTCAAATGAAAGACAAATAAATTTAAACTCAATACACAAGCTGACTGGCAGCCAGTGTAAACACATAAGTAAGAGTGGCTGTATCATATTTTCCCTTATATAATGTTTCACTGCTCTATTTTGGAGCAATTGAAGCATATCCAGCTCTTTCTCTGGAAGATCCAGATAAAGATTACTACAATAATCCAAAAGAGCAGATATTAAAACTTCCATTACCAACTGTAGATTATCTAAAAAATAAGTGCCTGTATATAATATGTAAACCACTACGCTTGTAACCACAGAAAGTATATCAAGTCTCATCCCCTTATTCCCTAAAGAGAAATACTCACTAATCTGTCAAAGACATTCTAATGTATGTATTTAAAATAAGAGGAAACTGTTCAGTAAGTCTATTAACCATTTCTGTTATTATAGTTTGATGTTTTGCAAAATTTTATTAGAAATTGTATGCTACTTTATGCTATGACTAGATAGTTTTATTCTGTAATTTTATTTATAATTGTATATATGTTGATTTGTGCTCCGCTTAGATATATGTGGTATATAAGTTAATAAACTATAACCATAATTTACAGAAACTACCTTACCAACTGATTCACCTGTTGTTCAAATTCAAGATGTGAATCAATAAGAATTCCAAAACTGTAATGCTTCACAAGGAATGGAGCAATGACTGAGTCACCACCTGAATGATATCCTCTGGGGAAACTGCTCAGGCCTCCACCCAAGAAATCATCTACACCTGTTGAGTGTGCTCACAGTCAGTGAAGTACTTGTTGTTCCTATAAATGTAGGCAGCCTCAATCCAACAAGCAGTTGAGGTCTTGGATGATGCCTGGTCCTTATAGCGGCAATGGAAGAAACAAAACGGCCAGAGAGCCAAAAAGCTTTTGTCTCCTTCAAGTACCAAAGCAGGGTTCTGCGGATGCCCAGTCTGTGGAACTTCCTGGCTCTTGAATCTGAATCCTGGTCCACCAAGGAAAGCAAGCAGAGAACCTGATTTACACGGAACAGAGAGATCACATTAAGGAGAAAGGAAGGGACTATGCGGATACCTGTATACAATATGTAAAACCACTTTGTTGTATCACAGAAAGGCAGTATATCAAGAGATTTTTATGCTCATACACAGCTCTCACTGGAACACAAAAAAGCATACAATTATTAAGACCCCTGACGCAGGAATTTCGCCGAAACATAGACCATGTCAGGTCTGTCAATAAAACATATTTTGATGCCAACTCAATTCTGAAGGCCAACTGTGCTTTGGATTCTCTCTAACTTGTATGCGATACTCTGTTTTTATATTATATTGGTTCTGATTTATAGTATTTTTTTATTTTTTTTTCTAGCTGGGGGAAGAAGACATTTTTAGATATGTAAACGACAGGAGGAAGTGCCATAATAGCATTGTGAGGCTCAAGGCTGAGGTAGAGGAATATGTAGAAGCTGATAAGGGTAACACTGAACTGCTAAACAAAAATTTATATTCAGTGTTCACAGATGAAAGGCTGGGGGTGGGACCACAGAAGACAAATGCTAATGAGGATGGATGTATGGTAGACCTGGACCGATTCTCAGAAGACTGTGCTCATGAGAAGCTGGCTAAACTAAAAGTAGACAAAATGATGGGGCCTGAAGGTACATCTGAGGGTACTCAAGACACTTGGAGAAGTTCTGGTGGCTCCACTGTCTGACCTGTTCAATGCTTCCCTAGAATCTGGAGTGGTCCCAGAGAAATGGAGAAAGGCAGATGTGATCCCTCTGCACAAGAACGGAAGCAAGGAGGAGGTTGCGAATTACAGACCAGTCTGACCTCAATGGTGAGTAAACTAATGGAAACACTTCTAAAGAACAGGATTGTGAGGTTTCTCGAACTGAATGGACTACAGGACCCGAGGCAGCATGGTTTCACTAGAGGCAGATCTTGTCACACAAATCTGATTGACTTCTTTGAGTGGGTGACCAAACAGTTGGATGTGGGAGGGGAGCTAGATGCGGTTTACTTAAATTTTTAGCAAAGCCTTTGACATGGTTCTGCACATAAGAAAATTGAGTACACTCAGTAAAGGACCTAAAGTGACCGACTGGGTTAAAAACTGGTTAAACGGAAGGAAACAGAGGGGAGTTTGCTCTGAGGAAAAGGATGTTACAAGTGGTGTACCGCAGGAGTCGGTCCTTGAGGCGGCTCTTTTTAACATCTTTGTGAGTGATATTACGGAAGAGCTGTCTGGTAAGGTTTGTCTCTTTGTGGATGATACCAAACTCTGTAATAGGGTGGACACCACACAGACAGTGGATAGCATGAGGAAAAATCTGGTGAAGTTTGAAGAATGGTCTGAAAACTGGTAACTAAGATTTAATGCTAAGAAACGCAGGGTCATGCACTTAGGTCACAAACACCCGAGGGAAAGGTACAGTACAGGGAGTGAAGAGCTTCCGTGTAGGAATGAAGAGAGGGACTTGGGGGAGATTGTGTCTGATGACCTTAAGGTGGCCAAATAGGAAGAAAAGGTGATGGTCAAAGCCAGAAGGATGCTCGAGTGTATAAGGAGAGGGATGACCAGCAGGAAAAAAGAGGTGATAGTGCCCTTGCACAACTCTCTGGTGATGCCCAATTTAGAATACTGTGTGCAATTCTGAAGACCACACTGATGGAAAGATATAAACATGATGGAGCTGGTCCAGAGGGCGGCTACAAAATTGGTCAGCAGTCTCGGTCATAAAACATATAGGGACAGGCTCATGAACCTCAACACTAGAAGAGAGGCAGGAGAGAGGGGAAATGAGAGAGACGTTTAAATATCTCAGTGGTGTTAATGTACAGGAGGTGAGCCTTTTTCAAATGAAGGAAACCTCTGGAATGAGAAGGCATAAGATGAAGTTAAGAGGAAACAGACTAAGGACGAATCTCAAGAAATACTCTTTCACGGAAAGGGTGGTGGGACAGTCCCACCAGTCCGGGCTGTCAAGCCTTGAGAGGTAGAGAGCAGTTAAGTCCAGTGAGACTGGTGTCCCCCGAGACAAGAAGGCCACACGGAGAAGACGCATATGGGCCACTTCTAGGACTGCTGCCATAGAGGCCAAAGCTAGCGAGAGTCCCAAACCTGAGAGGCATGCAAACTGTACAAGCTGCAACTTCTGGACCTGCAACTTGCCTGTGCACTCTTCTGCTAGAAAGACTTCTCCCAGAGTTATAAGGAAGTGGACCCCTAGGTACTCCAAGGTCTGAGCAGGTAGATGGGTGACTTACCACCCAGTCCTCTAGGAGCAGGATGACCTGAGAGGAAACTGCTATGGAGTTTTGCAGAGTCAGCCCAGACTAGCCAATCTTCCAGATAGAGATGGAAATGAATGCCTGGCAGTGCAAGTGAGCCGCAACCACCACCATCACCTTGGAGAAGGTGCCAGGACAAACGGATGAACCCAAAACTGAAAATGTCATCCCAAGACACAAAAATTCAAGTAGTGCTTGTTGTCTGCCTTGTTTGGCATAAGGAAAAAGGGGCTCTGAAATATCCAGGGAGGTCAGGAGCTTGCCAGATAGACTGAGGCGATCCTGCTGTATAAAAACTGCATCAGGCTCTAAAATAGCAGATGTTCTCACCAAAGGCATTGAGACTGCTACCCCACTCCCACCTCATTGCCCCCCAGAAGCGTTTGCAAAATCGGAAATGGTCCGATAAGAAGGGCAGAGAGCTGGCAGCTATGTTCAACTGCCGAGTTCCAAAAGTCGTGCAATGCCAGCAGAATCTGCTGACCTGCCTAGGGCCAACCATAGTCCAGGACTCCAGAAATGCAAACCCTTCCTCCCCAGTTCTCTCGGGTGTGAGGGTTTGATATATATCTATATTTTTTACTTAGCTTTATTCCTTTGTACAAGGACAATAAGGATAAACCAGGCAGCCCAGACAATTTTTTTTAAAGGCTGCCTGGAGCTGCAGGAAGCCTGGGGGGGGGCACCCACAAGGAGGGCCAAATAGGGCTGGGCTGCAGAGGATACTCTCGGCCGCTGGGCTCGACCAAGCGTTGCAACCTTAGCCTGCACAGCTGGGAGCTGGTCCAGAGATCAGAAGAACCAGTCTCAACAACCTACCATCTGCTGAAGGTAGAGAAAATTGTAGTTTCCCCAAATATTCCTGCTATTATACCGGTGATGCCACTGGGGAAAGTCAGTTTGTCTATCTCCATCTGCTGGTAGGTGGAGAATACAACCCAAAAGTCAGGATGATGAAGCCTGGATGCTAAGGAATGGAAGAACATAGAGCAGCCTTAAAAAAAAAAAAAAAGTCATCAAGTGTCTTGGATTTTCCTTGAGTCTGAGATTTCCAACTTCTTCAGCACCCCACATATCTGATATATTCCTTCCCCCACTTCTCCCCGGAGCTGCACGTTTCTGAGCAGCAGAGCACTGGGGTTTATTTGTATATCTGACTGGGCATATAGATTAAAGGAGCGCAAGAACAATGTGTTTCAATGAGTATTCTGTGATGCTTTAACATCATCATGCTAAAAGTTTTATTTTTACCTTTACAGTTAATTTGTTCTATGGTCAACATGCTTTGTAACATTGTTATTTTTCTCCCCTAAGGGCCTATTTTCTAAATGTTAAACATCCATAGCTATCCCAGTACATTGATGATACTGTATTGTAATATTGGATTCTTACAACAAATTACTTTTGTATGCATTATCCTTTGTTATGCATCCTGTACTGTTTATTGTAAGCCACACTGAACTCAAACTTGTTTGGGATAATGTGGGATATAAATATCACAAATAAATACATAAATTTTTATTTTCCCTGCTTCATCTCTGTCAAGCACAGCAAGTTATGGAAAATCCTCAACTGGCTGTAAGGGAAGTTTCTTGCAAAGCTGAACCCTTCTGTACACCTCTCAATCCAGGGCCCAAAGCATACTGTATTGCATTCTTCTGGCCTATAGCACAAAGCATCACCATAAACCCATACGATCTGGTAGCTACAGGAAGGATAATTTTATAGTGAATACAACCAGTTCTACAGTATATTTTTAAAGAAAAGCAATTACAAAAGTGTATATAAATGTGCATGAATGTAAGATTTCTAATAACAATTACAAATATACAATTCCATCCCAGAAATTCTGCTTTGTCAAATAGCTATAAACAAATGAAAACTGGAAGAACGATCTATAAGAAGGCTATTTCATTTAGGTAAGCAGTCTGAATGGTTTCATTTTTCTTCCTGTGACATGCAGCTTGGTGATAACATGGCATAGATACAAGTGATGTAATCATACTTACTAGCAGAAACATAAATCACAACACGCTTCTTCTCTCATCAGGGTCACTCGTCATGGAAAATTCCTCTCTTATTTTTTTTCAAGCTCACCTCAATTGACTTTGGTTTTGTTTCTCATTTTTACCATATTTCTAACCACTTCACAAAGGTTGATGATATATTTTATTAAAAATTAACCTTTTGTAGTTCATTTTTAGAATTATGCACATCCTTGAAAGAAAAACACAGACTTAAGTAGAGAGTAACAAAAGCACCACTCAAAGTTTATACCCAATGCACGAATTTCTCCTGCATGTGCTAGTCAAATCAATAGTTCACCTTGTGGCTGGACTCTTTGGCAGGTTTTGTTTCCTCCTGGACAAATCCGTGTTTTCTAAAAGCACTTGGAGAAATATCAATGATCCTGAAATACATAAAAGAAAACAGGACAATTATAACTGTGGCACGACATGCATGTCTCCTTGGCTCCCACATCATTGACAGGAAATTAAATCCACCAGAAATCCACATGAACAGGGTTTATGTTATAAATTCTGAAAAGATGCCTACTGGTGTGAAAGTAGATTCATTATCTATATATGACTTGTCGTCATACTTTCATTCATTTCAGGAATATAATGTCTTACATGCCTATTTTGCTTGCTTTTTATCAGCACTCAGGTTGTCAAGCACTGAAGAAATGAAATTAATCAAGACTATATGGTGTAGAAAGCAGCTGTTTCATGTGGATTATTCCCTTTACCAATTACAAGAATTCTGATTAAATTGTTATATTATTAATAATCTGCATTTGTTAAGACTCTGATTTCAAAGCATTAGTTAAAATGTAAAATAATTCTGGTTTTGTAATGAGACCTTTCTGAGACCCTTGAGGCACCTCTATCTTTTCTTTTTAAAGTAATACAAAGCTCAGTTTAGACAGAGAAACTCTAAAGTCCACTAAGATAAGAGTTAAAACAAAACAACTTACCGATGAATTTCAGGGCTCTTTTTACTTTTAGCAGATTCTTGATCTGTTCCACTTCGCTTCAGGTACTTTGTAAAGCGCTCATTCAGCGTCATCCCTGAAGACCCAAAATGATGTTCTGTTGGAATTTTAAGGGAGAAACATCAACCAATTAGTATCACTCACATTTCACAAGCATACACTCCTTTACTGAAAGGCATTACAAGGTCTATAATGGACTCAAACAAGCCCACGTAAGAAGAACAGAAGAGAAATCTGTACTGTCAGCATCACAAACATTAAATGCTGCAAGATGTTAACAATTACCTTTCACAGCAAGAATCAATATTTGTGGTGGATTTAATTTGCTTTTTATTGAAGTTGCCAAAACATTACCATATAGGAAAAGGAATACAGTATGATTCCAGTCAATGATTTTTCTTCTCTTTTTTTTGTATAGTACTGCACCAAAACTTGAAAGGGGACAGGACATTTAGAAATGTCTAGACCTCAACCCAGTTTTTACACTGGATACAGCCTTAAATCACAAACATTTTTCAATTTTGAAGCAAAGAAGAACTTCATAATTTTCTGGTCTGAGAGAAGTCAGGATAAGTATGAATACCTATTTAACGGATCGGAACTCCATCAGGACAAATTAAGTAGCTGTGCTTTCCACAAGAATATTCTCATCAAGGTTTCTTGTGAAGACATTTGATTATATACAACACTGGGCAACTGAATAAAGTGCACTGAAAAACTGACTCTGACAGTTACCCAAAAAAGTTAAGCTCGGGAACTTATCATACAAAAAGTTAAAGTTCACTTTTGAGAAAAAGCACCCATTGTATGAAGGCGTGCACAACCCCATCAGTCACATTCTGGGCCAGTCCGGACGGACGCTAAGGAAGCACCCATTGTATATGCAGCATTCTCCAAATACATAGCATGTCACTACAGTTCCAAAATTGGGGATGGTTTTAAATATATTTTTTTCAATCAAATCCCTGGGAAAGTTGCTGTTGGTGACTCACGATTTTTTGCTTGTTTGATGAAGATGCACCTCCTTTAAACTCTCACAAACCAAGAGTGGTTGCCCTTAAAATGGTAATCATCTTTTCACAAACTCTGGGACTTCAGCACCTCTTTTACACAATATGCTTGATTGTGCCACCTCTACTGGACAGAACCTTAAATATGGGTATTTCATGTGGTAATGAGCAGCACCACTACTAAGCCAAAAGGAACCAAGAATTGTCACTTTTAAAGCTGAAGTATTTGTACCCTACCCATGACTCACAGGAGTAGACACCAGGGTGGGGGTGGGGACAACGACCAAAAACAGCACAACAAGCCATGCATCTAGATTAATTATTTACAACTACATGAATTTCTCAGCAGTGGTGTGTTTGATGATATAATGATGAAATAATTTAGGAAGTTACTTTTACAGTAAGTATTGTGGAGAACAAATGTTGTTCTTAATATGTAAAATATGCAGTTGCTTCCTCCTAATCACACCATATGATATATTACCGGTAATAAGTACTGATGTTCTGGGGGCACCCTTTGTACAAGAGACTTCAAAAAATCCTTCCCACACTAAGCCAGCACTGAAATCATTATCCATACAAGGAGACACTCTTCTCAAAATAAATTGAAAGCAGAAGCATGAAAAGAGCTAAGAATTCAAGCCTTTCACTCCTCCACCAAAAATCACTGCTTTCCACAATAAGCAACACCACATCTGCTGCTTCTCCTATGAAATCCAAAAGAATGACCAGCTTCTGATTTTTAAAAAAAATGCCGATTCAAATGAAAAATACTAAAATAGCAAAATACTAAAATAGTGAAGTTGTGGGTATCCATCTGCTTAGCTATGAACATGAAATTTGTGCCAGTAGTTTTGTGCTCCTCAGCTTCTGAACCAGTGGAGGTCTCCAAAATTTTTTGTGTTGCACCTCAGTTGTGATGCTTTCTTTGAATGCTCTAGAAAAACATTTGCTGAGTCTTCATAGACAGTTTTAAATACAGACCACAGAAGTCAGAGACTTCTCTTAAAGGTGACCAATACCTGAATTCTCATCTCAGTGCACCTTATAGGTAAGCTATTTATTATGACCATCCACTTTTTAAACATCATCAAAGTTTCAAGATTTTTTTTTTTACTTTGTGTTTGCTGTTTTCTCTTATTTGTCTCTGTTCTGGTTTGTCTACAACACACTGTGTGGTTCAGTATTACAGCAATGAAGTTACATGACAACCAGACTTGCTCTGCAAACAGATTAAAGCAGACAGCATTTACTATTGACATATTAAAAAGAAAAAAATGGTGTTTTGGTGCATTTATAAATATCACTTAATACAATAACTAAAAAAGGCTGAACTTGGCTCAAAACCAGCTGTAAAGCGATGCCTTTATTACTGTTGATATTGTTTTGGAGTACAGATCAGGAGTACTTTCTGCTGTAGTCACTCAATGAAAGGCCAGCCTTGCTGTGGATGGATTGTCAAATTCTGTATGATCATAGTAAATGAACCAGGAGGATTTGTATTCACTTACACATGGTAATCAGAAACAGAGAGTGCAGATCACTTTCTATTTCATTATGCAAAAATGCATAAGTTAAAAAAAACAAGCCAAAAAACACCCAACAAACAAAAAAAACAAAACACAGTTGTACCCAACAATGACATAATCTTCTCTATACTTTGACTAAGCATATAAAAGCTCCCTTACTGTGGATATGGGTGTCCACTAATGATCTGCAAATCTTGGAAATACATTGTTTTCCCTAAAGAATCCCAAGTAAAGCAGGAACTAAAGAAGGTTGGTTAGAATAACGGGACAAATCTATTCTACTTTATCAAACTGTACTCAACCACTCAGAAAAGCCTCTACATTTTTAGTTTTTTCTACATAAATTTGAAGGTGAGAATTCTGTTTTAGGCTTTTCCTGCACAGTGATGTGTTTTCTTTGTAAAATACACTAACAAGATATTAACTACTTCCCTATTCACCTTTGTTACTACTTTTGAAAGGGTCCCAAAGGGAGATGTGGTTGGAAAGAATAGATATTTACCTCTCACATGATGAACTATTGTCACTATGTGCTGGGCAAACAATTCAGAAGGACTGCGTTGAGGCTGAGCAGACTTTATATGCTGAAAAATGGAGCGAAACTCCTGATCCTTTTTGTTACTATGAACAAGATCACGACATAGCTTGCGTTCATGTGCCAATATCCCACTGGGTCTGCAAGACAGAAGAAATAAGAAATATTAAGCAACAACTGGAATGGGCAAGTTCTCTTTACAATCATATTACAATATCTAACTTAAAGGAGGTAGTATAACATTAATACACAATATTCATTTAGGCGTTACGGTAGATCAATCAGAAAGATCCAACACGTCTTTATAACTTTAATATAAGCTTCTACGCCAGTCAATATTGCAATGGTAATATTTATATGGGTATTCATGCATACTGAAGTTATGTTAAGCATTCTTTCTTCAGAAAACGAGCGGGAACTCCATATCTGCTTACCGTGCTAAATCCTCATCAAAAGAGTCTATTCTAAGATTAGCACCCATCTCTCGGTTAACGCAAAATGTTGATTTTCCGAGGGCCGCATCTTCTCGCACAGCCATTTTTTCCCTCTCCCTGCCTTCAGAGGTCTTTCTCTGAGGCGATGAGGAATTCTTTTCTTGGATGGCCTTAAAACTGGTCACTCTGAAATTCTTTTCAGGAAAGAACCCTCTGTGCCCGCCCTCAGCTCTCTTGGACACCATTCTCTCCTCCTTTTTGTACCTCTCCAAGTACATTTCCTCCTCCTCCTCCTCCATCTCATCTGATTTTCTATGCTTCTCCTTGGAGCTAGATATAAACGAGATCTCCTCCCATTTAGCTGGATCATAGGGATCCTGATTTTTGCTGGAAGAAGCCATGGCTTTAGATAAGCCCTTTGGCTCATTATCAAAATCAGAATCTTTCCGACTTCTTATTAAGCCTTTCTTTTCTGGTTCATCATTCTCTTCTTTACTATAGCGGCCTTCCTTGTGGAATTCTGTCATCTTCATCTTCTCAAAGTCCTCCCGAAATTTATACTTTTTGGGTGACTGACTCCTGCGGTAAGCCTTCTCCAGCTCATTCATAGCAAAGTCATTGGGACTAATTCTGTCTCTCATTTTTTCTAGGCTTAACTTTTCTTTTCCATTCTCCTTGTCCTGTTCAGATCCTTTGCTCTTCTCCTCCATGTATCTGTTTATAAAGAAGAGATTTTAGCAGATTCATTAAAATCAATATTTTATCAAGAAAAATAGCTGTCTTGATTACTGTAACAGAAGGCTTTGCTCAGCCTTGATGATTATTTTCTCTCTTAATTATGGAGCATTATTAACGTGATAGCAAGTGTTTGTGGTATATCATGCATTCTGTAATGCTTAACTACTGCAGTGTTAATAGTATATGCAATATTAAGTAAAAATACACCTAGGATTGTAGATACTCACCTGTAGCAGATGTTCTCTAAGGACAGCAGGACACAGTCTCACGTATGGGTGACATCAATGAAGGAGCCTGGCTGGCATGGAGAGACTACCCAGCGTTTTTTTATTTCCAGAAGCTTTTGGCAGTGTCCACAACACGTGTGTGTGTCTCCTGCCCGCTGTTTTTGTGTGGGACCAAGGCAGTCTAAAGAAATAGCTGATAGAAAACAACTCCCAACTAAAATGTGACAGACTGTCTGACTAAACTGGCTGTTGTGTCAAGAATCCTGCTCAACACAGTAATGAGATATGAATATGTGGACAAATGACAAATCTCCTCAATGAAGGCTGAACTCAGATGGGCTGCTGACACGGTCATTGCTCTGACATTGTGAGCTGTGACGTGACCCCCTAGAGTCAGACCACTTTGAACGTAAGTGAAAGAGTAAGACTCAAAAAGGTGTTAAGGGTAATCAAGCAGTTTTTGTGTAGAAGAAAAGATCTAGGGCCTTGCTCTCACACCAGATGGCAAATCACCTTCACTTAAAATTATAGGACCTCTTAATGGAATCTTTTCTGGGGGCAAGCAGAACACAAGAGACACCCTCATCCAGTTGAAGCGAGTCAACTTCTAGCCTCTTAATATCTAAGCTGTGAAAGCTTAGGGACTGAAGGTTGAGATATAGAAGAGACCCCTCATTCTGAGTGATGAGAGTCAGAAAGCACTCGAGTCTCAATGGGTCTCTGAAGGCTAATTCCAGAAGTAGAAGGAACTAGGATCTGTCACAATCAATAAGGGGCAATGAGAATCATGGATCTCTAGTCCTGCTTGAGTTAGAGTTTCAGGAGAAATGAGAGGTACTGGAGGGTATGCATACAGAAGTCCCTTTCCAAACAAGGAGAAAGGTACCCAAAGCTAGTTTGTCATGTGAGCCAAGTTTGTAGCAGTACTGAGGGACCTTATTTTTCAGGTGAGTGACGTAGAGGGGCATTTTCGATATGACGTCTAAGTCCGACTTTGGACGTTTTGCAAAAAAAAAAAAAACGTCCAAAATCTAAATAGGAAAGAAGGTCATTTTCAAAAAAGAAAAATGTTTATCTTTCATTTTCGAAAATACTGATTTGAACAAGGTTTTGTGATTTGGAAGTTTTGTTTTTTGGTCCATTTTCAAACAAAAAAACATCCAAGTGCAAAACGTACAAAACCAAGTCATTGGGATTTAGGAGGAGCCAGCATTATTATTAGACTGGTCCCCCAGACATCCCAGGAAAGCAAAAGGGCACCCAGGTACACATCTCACCATTGCTCCCTTGTCTGCTGAGCTCCCCAAAACCCACTACCCCCAACTGTACACCACTACTATAGCCCTTACGGGTGAAGGGGGCACCTATATGAGGGTACAGTGGGTTTCTGGTGAGTTTTGGATGGTTCAGTTTCCTCCACAAGTGTAACAGGTAGGGAGAGGAATGGGCCTGGGTCCACCTGTCTGTAGTGCACTGCACCCACCACTAGAGTATTCCAGGGGCCTGCATGCTGTTCTAATGGGCCTCAGTATAATATCTGATGTTGGCATAGAGGCTGGCAAGTAATGTTTTTAATCCCATTTTGGGGGGTGGGAGTTAGTGACCACTGGGGAGTAGAGGAAGTCACCCCTGATTCCCTCCAGTGGTCATCTGGTCATTTAGGGCACCTTTTTGTGCCTTATTCGTTATAAAAACAGGTCTTTAGCGCAAAACGTCTCAGTGTTAGTACTGGACGGTTTTGTTCTGTTTCATTATAGCTGAAAAACGTCTAAGTTCTTGGAACGCCCAAATCCCACTCTTAACATGCCCCTGACACGCCCCCTTGTGATCTGAATGCACGTCTGATGGACTTCATAGAAAAACATCTAAAGATTGGTTTTGAAAATACCAATTTGGACGTTTGTGTGAGAAAAATGTCCAAATGCAGATTTATGCCACTTTTTGGACTTTTCTCTTTTGAAAATGAGCCCAAAAGAGATCTATTGAGGAGGCGTCCCACTCTCAAAAGATCTTTCAGGCTACGCCCATGCTGACAGATCACTCATATGGTTTCATTATCCTACTCAGTCTATCAGCCAGACAGCTGTTCTTCCCTGCCAGATATGTGGTCTTGAACACCATGCCATTGCTGGATGCCCAGTGCCACATTCTGACTGCTTCCTGTAACAGAAAGTATGACCCCGTGCCTCGCTGCTTGTTGACATAATGCATTCCAACCTGATTGTCTCTTTGAATGAGGATAATTTGGTACATTAGCCAATCTCTACAAGCCTTTTGAGTGCTCCAAATGGTCCATAGTTCCATGAAGTTGATATGATGTTGAGCCTGCTGGGGTGACCATTGACTCTGGATGTGGAGCCCATTATCATGAGCACCCCAACCCAGGATGGATGCATTTGTCATCAAAGACTTGTGGGGCAGAGGAATCTGGAACGGTAGTTCCATGGTCAAATTGTCCAAGATACTTCTCTAGAAATGGAGTAACAGAGATGGCATCCACTATGTTCCCTGTGGCTTGGGACCACTGAGACGCTAGAGTCCTATGGGTCGGTCTCAAAATCTCAACATCTGCCGAGCTGAAACCTGCTGGCTCTGAAGAACTTGCACTGCTATAGAGACCAAATCTCTGCTCACTGCTCTGGAAGATAAGTTCAGGCCTGAACCATGTCTAGAAGGTGTCCGATGAATTCTAATTGTTGTACAGGAAGGAGATGGGACTTAGGGTGTATATAACTAATCCTAGTAGGTCTAGCAACTGAACAGTTTGTAGCATTCATTCTTGAGTTCCTTCCTTTGATGTGCTCTTTACTAGCCAATTGTCTAGGTAAGGAAACATATGTACTCTCAGTCTATGTAGCGATGCTGTAACTACAGCAAGACATGTTGTGAATACTCTGGGAGCCCATGCAAGGGCAAAATGTGATACTGGTAGTGGTGTTTCCTTTCTCAAAATCTTAGATACTTCCTGTGACTGGGATGCATCTAAATGGGTGTAGGCATTCTTTAAATCCCAAGAGCCTAGCCAACTGTATTTCTAAATCAAGGGAACCAGGGTGCTTAGGGAAACCATCCTGAACTTTTGTTTTGTCAGATATTTGTTCAGGGCCCTTAGGTCAAAGATGGGACAAAACCCCCGTCTCTGGAGGGACCAGGAAGTACTTGGAGTAAAATCCCCTCCTCTTCTGCCCTGACAGTATGGGCTCGACCACATTGGTCTGTAAAAGGAAAGAGGGCTCCCATGTAAGTAATTCCTGATGCTGATAGCTTAACTTTGATGGTCTTGGTAGGCAATCAGGATGCTTTTGAATTGCAAAGTGTAGCCTGTTCTGACTATTTTGAGGACCCACTGGTCTGAGGTTACAAGGGGCCACCTTTATTGGAAAGAATTCAGTCTCTCTCCTACTGATAGTTTGTCTGGAACAGCAACTTTCACTGCGGCTACACTACCGTGGAGCCAATCAAAAAAGCCCATTCCCTGTTTTGATTGGGGAGCTGATTGGGAATTGGGTCTCTGCTGCCACTGGCGGGAGCGAGAACGCTGGGCTGATTTGGATGGATATGAGAGTGGAGGGACTCTACACCTTTGAGAGTAGTAGGCCCTCCAATGACCTCCACCGAAGTACCTCCTAGAAGGCTACACAGAGAGGTTGATCTAGGAGTGGGCTGAGATAGTGACTTGATTGTATCAGTTCTTTCTTGATGAGGTCAGTGACCTCCTTGTCACCAAAAAGAATGTCTTCCCGGCATGGGACATCCACTAGTTCTAGATCCGAGACATGCAGCCAGACAAGTCTGCTCATCCCAGTACCCATAGTGGAGGCCATGGAAGACATCATAGGTTGCCTGAACCATGTGCTTTTGATTCTCCTGCTGCTTGGTTACTAACTGGCAGAATTCTGCAGCCTACTCAGGTGGTAGAATGTCTGCAAATTCTGCCACACTGTGTACTAAGGGGCCAATGCTCAAAGCTGGACACTAAAAGGCACAATACAAAACCCACAATGGAACAACAGTGCAGAAAAATAGCTAAGTGATGACCAAAGGAAATTATATGTAAATATGTGCAGTTAATTTGTGCTAACAAACCGAAAGGAAGGGGAAGAATGTGCGTGGCTCTTGTGCGCTTATCCAGACAAAAACAAAGTGAAAGAACGCATTGGTGCTGTTCTTCTGAACTTTTAAATATGAGCCTTTCAAAAATAGTTTGCACGTACAATTTTTGAAAGGCTCATGTTTAAGCGCAGAAAAACAGGCATCACCAATGTGTGTGTTTTCACTTTTGGTTTTGCTCAGACTCACACACACACTTGTTTCTCACTGTCAGCGCTTAAAGTTGCACAGATTTGTGCTTGAGAAATTCACAAGAAATTTTTTCCTGAAAACCTCTATGCTGCCCCTGATCTGGTGGTAAATTTTCGGCATTATGGGGCAGCATTTCCTTCTGTGAGTTGCAGAGCTTTTGTTTGTTCATTGGAAAGGAATATTTATTGACCTCATTAACAGCCATTAAACACAAATTGCGGCCATCTTTAGCACACGTTAACACCAGCGCTCAAGCCCTTTGAGCGTTCAGTGCTGTATAATGTGCAAGCAAAGCCAGTGTTAACCGCATGTTAACACTGGCAGTAGTTTTTAGCATCGGCCCCTAAGTTCTGCAAGTGCATGCTCATGAAGAGCTGGTAAGAATGTGGGACAGTAGCATAGCATTCTGAAATGTTCCCCCCCCCCCTCCCAAACGACTCCAAGGTCTGAGCCTCTGTCCCCAGTGGCAACGAAGGGTGGGTCTTGGAGCTCTTGGCTCTTTTGAGAGCAGATTCGACAACTATGGATTGTGGAAGCTGGAGCTTCTCGAATCCAGGAGCCTTCTGGCCTCTACACAGAGGTCAACCTTCTTATGAATGGATTGCAGAGAGGGGGGTCTTCCAGTACTTTCTGTACAGCCTGAAGGATTCTGTGCCGCTACATCAATGGCTGGCGGTAAGGTCTCAGACCCGAAATGGACACACGGCAATTTTCATTTTGCCGCAAGTCCATTTTTGGAAATTTTTTTTAAAAAGGCTTTTTTTTTACAGGTGCGCTGAAAAATGATTCTGCACACGCCCAAAACCCACAGGCCATTTTTCAGCGCACCTTAGTAAAATGACCCCTCAAAGAGCTGAAATGATCAAAAAAGGAAGGAAAAGCCTCACAGAGCTCAAACTCAAAAGATTTAGAGAGCTGAAATAATCAAAACAATCTCTCCATCATTGGCAAAAACCTTCCAAAATATTATTGTTTTTTTGTTTCTTTCATCACTTTTTATCATTATAATACAGTCCTTGCTGTCCCTCAGCATTCAATGTCAACATTATTAGTTATTATTACAAATATGGAAAAGCACATCTCTGATAGACTCTTATAATTGTCAAATTCTTCAAACTTTCCACATGCCCCCCCCCCCCCCCCGGTCAACGATGGCCAGCATTTCGCTTAGCTGCTTCAGGGTCTCAGACGGCAGGGCATGTTTCTGTTGACAGCACTCCTAATCCTTCTCAACTGTCATGATCAGGATTAGGAGTGCTGTCAACAGAAAAATGTCCCGCCGTCTGGGACCCTGAAGCAGCTAAGCGAAACGCTGGCCATCGTTGACCCGGGGGGGGGGGGGGGGGGGATGTGGAAAGTTTGAACAATTTGACTTGATTATTAGAGTCTCTCAAAGATAAGTTCTTTTTTATATTGTACAGGGGGAGCAGTGTTCCCTTTACACTGTACTAACTGTCCAGTAACTGAGTAAAATTCAGAGTAGCTATAAACATACAGTTAAACTACAGATGAACAAGTAGGAAATCATGTAAAACATGCCTCATGGAATTCTTTCCAATCTCCCTGTGTTTTTTTTTTTTGTACATGTGCACATGCCTGTGTTTATATCGAAGTGCTCACAGATTAATGAAATGTAATGTAATTAGAGAGAACATTGGATGTCACCCATATATGAGTATGTGCTCTCCTGCATGTCCTTGGAGGAAGCTAGAACCACAGAAGAATGCTTTCAATCTAAGCATAACCCACAAACTCAAAAATATTTAATTAGGAATAAAATCAAAGAAGAAAGAGATACGTACTGTTGGGGGGGGGGGGGGGGGGGGGGGGGGGAGAACCCTGTCTTGTATTGTATTCTAGCAATGGTCCTTTCTTTAGGGTCCCACAATATGAGCTGAAAACTGTTCACATTAGCCAAATGAACCCTCTTCCCCACCACTAATGCCAGGAAGTACCTGTTGGTCAAAACTGTGTAAGTGTTAAAGTATATTATTATTAAATTTACCTAGCCAAGATTTTAACATATCTTCTAACTCAACTTTTATCCTCTCAAAATATACCCATGAAGATAACGCTGGAACTGTATGCATGAAGGTAGTGATGTTTGAAGGAAGGTTCTAGTAATAAAGAACATACAGTTTTGTCTCCCAGCTGAAGAACATGAAACCCTTATATAGTATTAGCCATCTTCAGAGGAAGTAATACTGCCCTCTTCCATAGGCAAGAGTTGATTTTAAATAGTACATGCAACAACAATAAGTTAGAATAACTTTCCCGTTGATGAATGGGTGATGAAATTCTTACAGTGCATATTTAGAGCGGTGCAGTGTGTTTAGTGATGAGATTTTGGGGGTGGGCAGCCAGAGAGGAACTATGATAGCTGTTTTGGTGCAATTAGGAAATGAAGCTACTTACCCGCTGGTTGTCTGTTATAGTTCAGGGGTAAAAATTAAGGTCTTGGCCAAACTGCTCAGCCACTTACAGACCTGCTTTCAGCAGAACATTTTTACAGACCAGAGCTGTCTCCTTGGGAGCAATTAGTTTTAAAACCAATACAAACTGGAAATACAAAGCCTCAAAATCTATTTCAAGTTTTGTTTTTTTAGGTTTTTTTTTTTTTTGAGGCAAATGTCCAAGAAGATCTAAAAACAAATCTCTTTCCACTGTAAACAAACACAAAATAAACATAAAAATAGCAAAACGAACTGTGTTAAGTTTTGAAATGGGTAAAGGACTGCTTATGAAAGAAAAGATAATTACTGGTTATGCCAATTGATTTTTATGAGAATCAAACAGCTTTGTTCAGAATTAGTTGCAGCATTGCTAAAATGAGCAGTGAAAGCATCCCGTACACCATTTGCATTTCAACGTGTCTTCCACATCTGCTATGCAGAGGTTAAGTTGACTGTTCTTTCTGTGATGGTGCAAAGAGACAGAAATGACAGATTCCCAGGGGTGCTCTTCCCTCACCCTGGAATGCAACTGTTATTTCTCATATATGTTTTTAATACTTAAGGGAACAAGTAGAAAAAAAAACATATTACTTTAAAAAGTGCTCTTTAATGTAGCTAGCTCAAAAGCCAGCAAAGCTCAAATAACTCCTGTGGGAGCGTTACGATTAAAAATAATAGTGCTTTACACTCTCAGGACAAATAAAGTTATTCCTTCTCAAGGCAGGGCTTGGTTTGTTTATTCCCACCTTTCTGAGAGATAACGCCAATCTTCTGGTGGGTTAGTATATTTAAACAAGCTCTCAGCTTAAGTAAAAACCATGCACAGGGTCTTAGCCATGAGTTAAGAAGTTCCTTCATGGCCACTTGGCTGAAATTGAGAACCTGCACAATATGGGGGATTAATGTATTTATTGTTACCCAAACCAGTAGGGACACGATAATGTACTATCCATTACCAAATGAAGATTAAATCACCTGATTAGAAAAGAAAGAAAGGAGAAATTAAACAGCTACCTGTTAAATTTTTTCCATTAGTCCTTCCCACTATTTCAGAACCTGGGGGATAGTTGTGTCCATCAACCAGCAGGTGGAGACAGAGAACAGAAAATGAGCTGAGATATCTCTTTCCTGGCATCCAGTTCAGCTCCTCAGTATTTATGTAGACAAGCAGTAAGGATAAACTTGGAATAAACACAATAACCTTAAGCAACTTACTAACCTAACACTAACCAGACGAGCAAACGTGAGAACCTCTCTCATCTCTGGACAACTTGTACAGAACAAGAGCTATGCAGGAAGCACCATGCAAAGTAATAGTCATTATCTAACCCATTACTTTGCACCGACTAAACAACTCAGAAACCTTTGGAGGGCCTCTAGAATACTAGGAAGGGCTAATGGAAAGAAAATTATCAGTTAAGACCTAATATTTCCTTCCACTACGTAGCTTCCCACTATTCCAGAACCTATGGGATGTTCAAAAGCAGCCCTTAGAGTGGGTGGGATCCTGGCGCCACTGCCCTGAGGACTGAAGACCCAAAACTGGCTCCAAAGCACATTGCAATGTTCACTCTGTAGTGCTTGGCAAAGGTATTATTATTATTTATTTAGATTTTGCTCACATCTTTTTCAGTAGTAGCTCAAGGTGAGTTACATTCAGGTACTCTGGATATTTCTCTGTCCCAGAAGGGCTCACAATCTAAGTTTCTACCTGAGGCAATGGAGGGTTAAAGTGACTTGCCCAAGATCACAAGGAGCAGCAGTGGGATTTGAACCAGCCACCTCTGGTTTGCAAGACCGGTGCTCTAACCACTAGGCCACGCCTCCAGCGTCGACCAAACCTCCAACTTGCAAATATCAGCCGGAGACAATAAGGTAGTCTCCACTCAGGATGTCACTGTATGCCTCATAGAATGAGCCCATAAGGCCTGAGGAGCCTGCTTCCCCATAAGCAAATAAGCTGACATGATAGTCTCCTCTAGCCATCTAGCAATCATGGGCTTAGAAGCCATGAGGCCAAGCCTCTGTTTACCAAAAAGCACAGTCTGTCTGATATGCAAAACTCATTTGTGACTTCCAGATATCTAATGAGGACTCTACACACATTGAGAAGCTTCAAGGAAGAATACTGAGCCTCTTTGTCCTCTGCAAAAGGATGGTAACTCCACAGATTGGTTGAGATGAAATGCTGATATCACTTTCGGAAGAAAGGAAGGAACTGTGCACAGGGAGACCCCCCACCTCTGAAAAGTGAAGAAAGGAATCCCGACAAGAGAGAGCCTGAAGCTCTGAAACCCCATGTGCTGACACCACCATCACCAAGAATGCTGTTTTTAGCATAAAATCTTTCAAGGAAGCCTTCTGGAGTAGCTCAAAAGAAGACTTCTGAAGAGCCCGAAGGACTAAATTAAGATTCTCTGGACACAGGGTATGGAAAGGGAGGCTGCATGCGGCCCGCTCCCCATAAGAACTGCACAATATCCAGGTGAGCTGCAAGAGACGTCTTCTGTAGTTGGCCCTGAAGCAGTTGAAACAGGTCCGTTCCAGGGCCAAGCTGGAGCTGGTCAGACCAATGGTCCATCTAGCCCAGTATCCTGCTTCTAACAGTGGCCAATCCATGTCAAAAGTACCTGGCAGAAAACCAAATAGTAGAAATATTCCATGCTACCAATCCCAGGGCAAGCAGTGCCTTCCCCATGTCTATCTCAATAGCAGACAATTGAGGCATATTTTCAAAGCACTTAGCCTTCCAAAGTTCCATAGAAACCTATGGAACTTTGGAAGGGTAAGTGCTTTGAAAATATGCCTCTATGGACCTTTCCTCCAGAAACTCGTTCAAACCTTTTTTTAAAACCCAGATAAGCTAACTGCTGTTACCACATCCTCTGGCATAGAATTTCAGAGATTAACTATTTGTTGAGTGACAAAATATTTCCTCCTATTTGCTTACAAGTATTTCCATGTAACTTGAGTGTCCCCTAGTCTTTGTAGTTTTTGAAACAGTCGATTCACTTCTACTCGTTCTATACCACTCAGGATTTTTAGACCTCAATCATATCTCCCCTCAGCTGTCTCTTTTCCAAGAGCCCTAACCTCTTTAGCCTTTCCACATTTGAGAGGAGTACCATCATCTTTATCATTTGTCGCTCTTCATTGAACCTTTTCTAATTCCAATATATCTTTTCTGAGATACAGCGACCAGAAGTGAATGCAATTCTGAAGGTGAGGTCGCACCATAGAACAATACAGAGGCATTATAATATTCTCGGTCTTATTTACCATCCCATTCCCAATCATCCCTAGCCTGGGGAAATGGAATAATGTCCCAAAGCGCCAGCAAGGAACCTATGGTGACCTGAACCTTGACCACCTTGGCAAGAAGAGAGGAGCAACCAGATGGGAGAACTCCAACTTGTAACCTTCTGTAAGAATATCCAGAACCCACTGGTCTGATGTGATTTTGGCCAACACCTCCCGAAACTCCTAAAGACATCCTCCCACCGGAGGAAGAGAATAATGGACCAGCCTTGTATCAATGCGAAGCTCTGGAGGCATGGGGCACTCTAGCTGACTGAAAAAGGGACTTCATATCTGCAAGAAAGGAAGATTACCATGCCTGAAAGCAGGACTTCTGACGACCAGGCCGGTGCTGTCTGATATCTCCAAATCAAGATCGAGAGTCCCCTGAAGACAGATGACCAGAGGTGTTTGGCTTGTCCACTGGCAACCGCTGTGGCTTTGTTTCCCCCAGTTCTTTCACCAAGTTACTGAGATATTCTCCAAATGGCCACTTTAACTAGACATGACAATGACGCTGCATCCACTGCCCAGTACCACAACCAGAGTTGCCGAAGTGCCATGACCGCCAAAGACACACTGTGGGCCGTAATCCTGTAAGATGTCATACATAGCATCTGCCAAATAGGTCAGCCCCGCTTCCAGCTGGGCCGTTATGGTGCCCGTCTTGTGTTGCCAACTGCAGATGCCACTTCAGGCATGTTCTTGCCATGAACAAGTTGCACACTGTCTCTTGAAGGCCCAAAGAGGCCACTTCAAAGGCTTGTTTCGACGACTCTTCTAGCTTCCTATTCTGTAGGTCTTTTAAGGCAATGCCCCATTCCACCATCAAAGGTGGTCTTCTTAGTCACAGCCATAACCAGGGAGCCCACCCTAGGAACATAAGAATATCCATACTGGGTCAGACCAATTGTCCATCTAGCACAGTACATAAGTACATAAGTAATGCCATACTGGGACAATACCAAGGGTCCATCGAGCCCAGCATCTTGTCCACGACAGCGGCCAATCTAGGCCAAGGGCACCTGGCAAGCTTCCCAAACATACAAACATTCTATACATGTTATTCCTGGGATTTTGGATTTTTCCAAGTCCGTTTAGTAGCGGTTTATGGACTTGTCCTTTAGGAAACCGTCCAACCCCTTTTTAAACTCTGCTAAGCTAACCGCCTTCACCACATTTTCCGGCAATGAATTCCAGAGTTTAATTACACGTTGGGTGAAGAAAAATTTTCTCCGATTTGTTTTAAATTTACTGCACTGTAGTTTAATCGCATGCCCCCTAGTCCTAGTATTTTTGGAAAGCGTGAACAGACGCTTCACATCCACCTGTTCCACTCCACTCATTATTTTATATACCTCTATCATGTCTCCCCTCAGCCGTCTCTTCTCCAAGCTGAATAGCTCTAGCCTCCTTAGTCTTTCTTCATAGGGAAGTCGTCCCATCCCCGGTATTCTTCTACCAGTAGCCAATTCAGGTCACAAGTATCTGACAGAATACCAAATAGTAGAAAGATTCATGCTACTGATCTCAGAGACAGTGACTTTTCCCATGCCTATCTCAATAGCAGAGTATGGACCTTTCCTCCAAGAACTTGTCCAAACCTTTTTTTAAATCCAGATACACTAACTGCTGTTACCACATCTTCTAGCAATGAGCTCTAGAGCTTAACTATTCAATGAATGAAAAAATATTTCCTCCTGCTCGTTTTAACAGTATTTCCATTTAATTTCCTTGAGTGTCCCCTGGTCTTTGTTCTTTTTGAAAGAGTAAAAAAATAGATTTACTTTTACCCGTTCTATACCACTACATATTTTGTAGACCTATGTCACCTAGATCTCTTCCTTGGGTGGTGACTTCTAAGATGGATCTTAGGAGCTCTCCCTCCACTAATGGCTCCTCTGAATAGACCGAGGCCACATCAGATAAGGAGGGAGAAGCAGAGATAACCTCATCTGCCCACTCCTGGAGGTCTAGATGAGATCTCAAGAGCTGGAGGGGTAGCAAGGTAAAAAACTGAAGAATCTTGCAGCAAGTCTGTCCCTGCTTCAGTAAATAGGCCTAGTGTAAGACCAATATAAACTCCCACGAAAAGAAACATCCCAATGCAGCCAAATGCTCTGTTGGGCCCTGAGGCTGTAAAATGGCAGCTATGCTCTACGTGTGATTAGCTAGAGCCTGTTCCTCAATGCCAGTTGGCCACAACAAAATAGCGCCCGTTCCTGTACTCTTCTGCATCAAACTGCACACTGGCCCTGCCAGAGAGCCCAAAGACACCAGCATATTAGGATGCTGAGGTGAATCCGAAGATGTGCTGCCGCAGACCATTTCAGCTGCATCCTGTGGGATTCCCAGCTTGCGTACACTGCAACGTCACAACACCGGCCAGGTCCCACAGCAGGAACACAGCTTAACTGTCTCCACAGGAGTCGCCATTCACCCCGACTGTCACCAGTTCAGCACAATGTGTTCCAAGTGGTGAGTCAAGATTCCTCCCCTTGCAGCCCTCCAAGAGCTTCTGAATCAAACTTTAGTCGGACTTACCACAGACAGGAAAGGCTCAGGACTGACACTTTGTCCCGACACTCTGTCCCATGCTCTCCAGCAAACCTCTTTCCTTCTCCTTTCATTTTTTTTTAAAGTTGTTGTGCTGGAAAAGGAGAGCTCCATAGGAAACGGGGAGAGGTGAAGAGACAGAAGTAAATTTGCAGGGCACCACAGATAGGGATCTGAAGACCTCCAGATATGACTCTGCAGAATCAAGCCACCTCACAAAACTCAACTGGGGACCAGTTGACCAACTGGACCAGAAGCAAGTCACTCAGAACCAGAGGCTGAAAAGTGTATCCATTTAGCAGCTGGAGATGGAAAATACTGGACTGGATGCCAAGAGAGGTATGTCTCAGCTCAGTTTTTAGTTCTCTACCTCCACCTGCTGGTTGATGGACAAAAGTATCCCACAGATTCTGGAACAGTAAGAAGCTACGTAATGGAAAAAAATTTACATAGGCCAACAGGATTACTGGGAGCTCAGAAAGCATGCAAGAACACAGTACTAGGATAAAGTACTTCAGTGAAAATCACTCTTTATTAATTAGGTCTTTTCCAAGGAGTATGTAGTAGCACTATATTTGAGAACCGTGTGTCAATGGAGACCAGTCTAACTTTGGTGTTTCTCTGATTCAAATTTAAAACATTCAAAACTCTGGCTGAAAATTTAGCTTTACTGGAAAACTGTTGGTGTTGAGACATTAGAATATTTAATTTCTAATGTTCCCAGTGGCAGTTTAAGTGTCAAATTTTTTGGAATAAATTATTAAATACACACATTGAACAGAATGCATCTATATTTTCTGGCAAACGACAACAATGTGTTAACATTTTTGTAGCTTTTGTGCTCCTACAAAACACGACAACCCAATAAAGGCTCAATAGTGGCACTTTTTCTCCCCATCTACAGGTTCTAATAGCCCAGGTCTTATTTTTCACAATAGGAATCTGTCATGTAATTTGCCTTTAATGAGGAAAATTTACCATACACATTCATGACACATCTGAAACAGTTAATCTGATTGTTATAAGTAACAGATAAGATAACCAGTAAATTTTAAAGAAGCTAAATACGTCTAATATCTGATTAAATTCTGAAAAGCATATTGCTGACAACATGCAGTGTATTCACCATTTAACTTTCTTAAACAAGGAGCCTAGAAACTGTTTGAAAACTTATCTTTTTAAAGTTCAAAGGTCAAGTAATGCACTAAACAGGACTTGACAAATTCCAGAAGCCAGGTCACTATGAGTGACTACACATTTACTTCTGGCACCTAAGATTTCTATGGCTCGTTTAAAAACAAAAACAAAGGCGTTTTTTTCAGCTGGCTGAGCAGGCACTTCTTCCTCCGTGGGCCATGCAGCTCTGTGCTAAACTCTTGCGCTGCTCACAAGACCAAAATGAGAGTTCCTAGTCATGCAATGCAGGGAAGAAGCTCCTACTGCAGTAGCCAGACAACAGGGTAAGTGCATCTGAGAGCTAGCTGGGGAGGGGTCTTGGATCACTAACAGACTTGCAGGTACAGGCTGAGAGAAGGGAATCACTGTAGCTTGAGGGATGATAAGTGCTGGGAGGGTGGGCTGACTGGCTAACTGGGGTACAAAAGCTCAAGGGGGTCTGATGTTTGCAGAGGTGAGGACAGGGGTTATGGGGTGACTGGCATACTGGGGTAAGATTGACCGCCTTTCTGGGGTAAAAGCTGTATGGGAGTTTGACTGGCTTGTGGGAGTAGAGGCTAGGGAACCACTGGCTAGCTTGCTGGATGGGTAACTGTCTTGTGAGGGGGGGGGGGGGGGAGTGCCTGTCTTGCTGGGTGGTAAAGGCAAGCTTGAGGTGGGGAGGGGGACTGATTTCCTGGGTGCTGAGAGCTGGCTGGGTTGGCAGCCAATTACTGGAAGGAGGGAGATAGTGGGATTAGGGAGAGGGATGGACTAAGAGAGTCTAGGCGATGACGGGGGGGAGGGGGGGGGGCTGCTGGATGTATATCTTTGCAAGTGGCCTGCAAGGGTGCATCAAGGTTCTGCTTTTACTAGGTTTTCATTTATTCCTTGGGGCCTTAGTAAATCAGGAACTAAAGAGGGAAGAGAGAAACAGTGGGAGAGAGGGAGGAGGGCTGAGCCGTTAGCTCACACATTTTTGGGCCGACTCCTAAATCCAAAGAAAATTTTCCAGGCCCTGCACTAAAATCTGTTTTGCAAATAGTTTCAAATTCATTGCAAGAAAGTTCCATGAGGCCGAAATGTTTGAATCACTCTAGTAATATCACTAAGAGGAGTAGTTTGCCTCAATCACGCATGTATAAACTACCTATGCAGCCCTAAGAAACTAGATATATGAAGAGATTTCTCTCAGTTTAGTAGTGTGGTAATTTGAATCCAATGTCAGAGCATCACATAATTGGCACAGCACACATCATGAAGTGAGCGGGACACAGAGCTTATTTGTACTGGTGTGATATTCGGCAAAGAAAACATAACATACCTTTTAGAATAAGTGATCCCTCCTAGCCCAGATGATTCACCAGATCTCCCTTCCTCTTTCTGATTACCACCATAGATTGAACTTAGTATTGGTGGACTTTTAGTTAAGGGGCTCTTCTTTGGAGGACTTAGGCTATGCTCAAAGGGACTCTGCCGAGACATCACCCGAAATGATGTGCCACTCTGCAAGGCTGAACCTTGAGGTGAAGGGCTGGAGCGGGGAGAGCAGCGCCTCACCACCACAGACTGGACAGAACTTTTTAGTGTGGGTCCACGCTCCGTCGAGCTGTGCTGTGCTGTGGGGCTAGTGTCATAGGTCATGTCCTCCCAAGCCTTAGATCCCTCTGCTGCTTTAGTGTTACCATCTGCACTAGATGGATCCTTGGAATCATCTTCCATAGAAGTCTGGAGAGACCCTCGCTTGTCTTTGGACTGTGTCTTTTTTTCCTTTCTAGACTTGCGCTTGGAAATCTCCACACTGGAGGAAGACCTGGAAGATGATGACCTTGTTCTGTCTGATGAAGACTTATCAGAGTTTCTTGAACGACTTCTAGATCGAGAAGGGGACCTCCTCTTTGGGGTTCTGGAGCGTGATCGAGCCCTCCGAGGGCTGTAGGGCTGACGGTTATAGTTTTGCCAGTTAGGCCGGTAGTTCCCATAACCTCCTCGGTTATGTTGGCCCCGTGGGTAAAATCCTCTTCCCCAACCACGGAAATTATAATAAGGTCTCCGGTATCCTCGATTATGCCCACGAAAATCTCGGTTCTGGTACACTCTAGGGAGATTCCTTTCCCTGTTGTGAGCTGGAGAGTAGGACCTTGAACGAGATCTAGAACTGAAAAGAACAAAGAAAAGCCAATTCAGTTAGGCGGAAATGAGATTACACATCCAAAGTCCTCTAACCAACTGCCTAGTAAGATTAGTTTTAAAATTCTTAAGAAGCAATATTTATGACAGTAAGGGAAGTACCTTCAACTGATCAAAGAAACTAGCAAGAAATTACAAACAAAGAATAATGATAAAGCAGCACTGATCAGAGTGCATAATTTTCCAAATGCGGAGTAAATATCACAATAGTTAAGGATCTTTAGATGTATTACAGTAAGAAAATTCCAAGAAGTACAGAAACAAGCAGCATATTGGTCAGAGAATGTATGGATAAGGGGATAATTTTAAAGCGGAACACCTAAGTAAAAGTTTCAAAAAGATATCCGTTGCATAAAGGCAACAGAGGCACCTATGTGTCTTTATAAAATAAGCACTGCAAACTATCCCTGGTAACAAGTTTACATCTGCTTTGAAGGTGTACATGTGCACCACGTTCCCTTTGCATGTACTTACGTATTGCACAAAAAATGCACGTATGCTGCAGCTCCACCCCAGGAACATCTAAACATCATGCACATTTAAGAACATGCAGTTTTGATCACTGTGATTGTTCGGGCTGTGCCACATCCAGTAAGTGAAACCTACATTTCAGGCATCATGCTGTGGCTCTCTTCACTTACCTGGACACAGCACAACCCAGCCAGCTACAAAGATCTTGACACCAGCCGTGGAAGCCTAAGAAAACATGCCAATTTGTTGGTATGCATGATTGTACCTTGGTATTTGGCTCCACAATTTTATAAAAGCCTCTTTCCGCACATAAAGCAGAAAATGCTTTATAAGATTACTCTCTCAGTGTTCAAAAGGTGAATTTATTTTGTTCTATAGAAATATTTTTGTGGTTGGGGGAATAGTGTGGGAAGGAGTATACTTGGGCAACACTTTATTATTATCCAGATGGTCAAAGAGCGTCACATTCCCAATTTTCAACAACTTCACATTCTTTTGATTCCTGGAATCATGGTAACAGTTAAACTTGATAACCAATGCAGCAGTAAATTCAAGATTTCAACCTAGCTATCCATATAAACCAGTTAAGTGTGCCTTAAAACCATTTTGTGAAAAACTAAAGAATTTGCATATTCAATCTTCTCACACAAGAGGGCGCCATTAAATAAATTATACTAAACAAACATGGGAGATGACGGCAGAGAATTGATTGGTCTCTTTTACGGTACCCAGTTCTCATCTTCTCTGGCTCTCAATTACTTTGGATGGGTGAGCAAATAAATTCCCAATATTACTACTACTTATTTCTAAAGCACTACTAGACGTACGCAGCGCTGTACACTTGAACAATATTAAACCAATACCATCTTTCCCCTTTATATCTTGTACTGAGCCTCTCAAACCTCGTTCCAATCACTGCCCTCTCTCTATATCTGTCTTGAGCATATTTAAAACGTTACTGGTGTAGCTTCCTCTAGTTCTGCTGGTAGGCTACTACAGAAGCCTCGCTAGCCTCTTATTTGATTCTTACAAGACTGACCCATGTTTCCTCTTATTTCTTCCCACCAAGACTCGCAACACCAAACATGACCACCAAAAAAAAAGAAAATATGAAGCATCTGAAGAAAAAATCCTTTAGAAAATCAGGGCCAGCACACAACAGAATTCCTGTTCTGTTACTGTGGCTTTTCATTTTAACCCCACCGTTAACCATTTGTTTTAGCACTGCTAAATTACAGCGCTGCGTATGCCTTGTAGCGCTATAGAAATGCTAAATAGTAGTAGTAGTAGTAAATGTATCATTTCAAAATCATTCAAAAATCCCTCAAAAAGGGTCTTCCAGTCAACTGCTTTTTAGCTGAAATTCTCATAAGTTTCTGAGATAAAACACGAACAGTACAAAAACAAAGTGAAAGATACAAGAAAAGCCAGACAAGGGGTGAAAAAGTGCTATTTTTCCACTGCATATCTAATAAACATCTATTTTAATTTTTGTTGCATCAGGGGTGTTTTATCTATGTTTATCAATTAAAACCTAAAATAGACACCCTGAATATACTACTCTTGAGCATTAGCGTCAGTGTAATTTGGAACAGATCTAAACTTTTCCAATATACATCGCTTACCTTCTTAAAGAGAGATTTCAGTTACTTTAAAAATAATACAGAAACATAAGCTCAGACTTACCTTATATATGTTTTCATTCGAAAATAATACTGAGAATATCAGAGAGAAGTAGTAGCGCTGAGATCAGCCACAAAGCTAAATCTGAGCAGACTACAATCGGTGATCCAAGCTGCACTATAATTCTTTCAGGTGTCCCCAGGAGATTATTGAATTTCTGTTACCACTTACTAGATAGGGACCTACTGCCTCCAAATGGCTTTAATTCTCCCCTCTCTCTCATAGCACATTTAAACAACTGATGAGTTTTAAGTAATTCCAAAAGGTTCTTTAGATACAGGGCTGGATCATTCACTTTTAATCTGTCCCATGTAGGCTGCTAAGCTACTCCACCACAAGATTTGGCTTCCAAATTTTTAACATTCCAAGCGCCTCAGAGGGAAATATCAGGCAACAGATAAAGGGAAAAATATACAGATGACACCAGAATAAGGTGGTAGTGGCTCCCGAAAACAAAACTGAAGTAAACAAGATTAAAAACAATGGCAACCTGTGTCTATCCCAGTGGGAATCACAATGACTAGTTGCAGCAAACACAGTATACTGTTCAAAAACAAGATGTGCAATGAACAAAGACAAAACCAGCTCTCAAATCAGTCTCTCATTAGCTCATGGGGCGATTTCTGCACTTCTTTTCCAGATGTGTTTCAGATCTAAAATCCTACAGGGAAACAAGCTCCCACCTTACCATGACTGCGAAAACCCCACTTGCCAGCACAGTCCTTTGAATCTGACCTATACTTTGTGCCGTCTGGCCGCCAAAGTAATGAACACCAATAATATTTAAGCAGAGAGCTATTATGAGATCAAGGCAGGGTTAGCTACTGCCCCGTCACAAGAAGATCAAATCTCACTGAAATTCTCAATCTCCAGGGTACAGCTACTGATTATTATGCCATCACCTCTATTTTTCCAGCGTGAGCTTCTATCATTTCCCTTTTTATACCCCATCCTCAAATCCCTATGTCCCACTTTCCACTTCACAGATTCCCTTAACAGCCCTACTTTACAAGAAAAGATCCGATGGGCCCTCGTTTGATCACAGTATTTCCAAAACATTTGGACTCTTTGCTAAAATAGCACAGGAGCACACCGCCATATCAATGGGTGGTGGTAAGGGCTCCCCACTGAAATGGCCATGCGGTTAAGTGGTTCACTTACCGCACAGCCATTTCTTTTTCCCAAAAATGGGCAGCCTTTTACCCGATACAGTAAAAGGGGGCCTCAGTGTGAGTCAAAAACACACATTGACACAAGCGCAGGCCTCCTTTCACCACAGCTTAGAAAGAGGACCCCTATGTTAAAATGTGACATTTTCACACATTACATGGACCAATGTATTTTCTGTTTCTATTGCTATTATGAATTACCAACAAGCTCTGTTATGGAAATCACCAATGACAGTGGCTAAGACTGGTAATGAAAACAAGACTGATGATTCAGAGCAGGTAATCAAGGATGACATAACATATAAGCATAGCCATACTGTTCAGATCAGAAAGATGGGGGCCAGAACATTAGGCTACAGGAGAATGGATTGCATAGAACAAAACTAAACACACTCTTCATCAACCAAATGTTCAATCATGAAAATCTTCACTTTTTGGATTCAAGTTTCAAAAGTAGTTTATCTTTCTATGCCTACAAGAAAAGCGAAGATACTTACCTGTAGCAGGTATGCTTCGAGGACAGCAGGCTTCATATTCTCACAAGTGGGGTGACACTGATACACAAAGCCTGGCATTTTGCCAAAGTAAAAAGCAGAGCTTTGCTCAACCGCTCATGCGCAAGTGCCTTCCCGCCTGTTGCACAAATGTGCTCTCCTAAGTTCAATACAAAAGCAAAAATAAAACAAGAATAACCAAAGAGACAACTCCAAGAGGGGTGGGCAGGATTGTAAGAGAATGTGAAGCCTGCTGTCCTCAGAGAATACCTGCTACAGGTAAGTATCTTCGCTTTCTCCGAGGACAAGCAGTCTCCAATATTCTCACAAGTGGGGAATCTCTAGCATCCAGGCTCACTCAAAACAATAAAAATGGCAAGGACGTAAAGCATATTAACCTGTAACTATATACAGTCTGTATGAATGGAATAAAACGGGCCTGGAAGGGTGGAGTTGGATTCTAGACCCCAAACAGATTCTGCAACACTGACTGCCCGACCCGACTGTCACCACGGGTATCCTGGTTCAAGGCAGGACTGAAGACCACATCGCAGCCTTGCAAATGACTTCAGTGAAGGCTGCCTTCAAGTGTGCTACCGACGCAGCCATGGCTCTGAAATTATGAGCTGTGACATGACATTCCAAGGCCAGCCCAGCCTTTGCATAAGTGAAGGAAATGCAATCTGCCAGCCAAACTGAAATGGTGCATTTGCCGATGGCGACCCCCATCCTATTGGGATCAAAAGAAACAAAAAGCTGGGTGGACTGTCTGTGGGGCCTTGTCTGCTCCATATAATAGGCCAGTGCTCTCTTGCAATCCAAATTGTGCAAGTTGCTTTCGCCAGGACGGCGTGAAGTCGTGGAAAGAATGTTGGCAAGACAACTGACTGATTCAGATGGAACTCCAACACCATCTTTGGCAGGAACTTAGGGTGTGTGCAGAGGAATACTGCATTGTGATGGAACTTAATGTAAGGTGCATCCACCACTAAGACTTGAAGCTCACTGACCCTATGAGCTGAAGTAACAACCACCAAGAAAATGACCTTCCAGGTCAAGTATTTAAGATAGCAGGAATTCAGTTGCTCAAAAGGAGCTTTCATCAGCTAGGTGCGATTGACACTGAGATTCCATGACACCGGTGGAAGTTTGACAGGGGACTTTGACAAAAGCAAACCTCTCATGAAAAGAATAACTAAAGGCTGTCCAGAGATGGGCTTACCTTCTACAAGTTGATAAGCACTACTTGCACTAAGGCGAACCCTTACAGAGTTGGTCTTGAGACCAGACTCTAATAAGTGTAGAAGGATATTCAAGCAGGATCTGTGTAGGGCAAGTAACGGGATCTAAGGCCTTGCTCTCACACCAGACAGCAAACTTTCTCAATTTAAAAGAGTAACACCTCTTAGAGGAATCTTTCCTGGAAGCCAGCAAGACTCGGGAGACACCCTTCAAAAGACCCAAGGAAGCAAATTCTAGGCTCTCAACATCCAAGCTGCAAGAGCCAGAGACTGGAGGTTGGGATGTAGAAGAGACCTCTCAATTCTGTGTGATGAGGGTCGGAAAACACTCCACGGTTCTTCAGAGGATAATTCCAGAAGAAGAGGAAACCATATCTGTCACGGCCAGGACGGCACAATCAGAATCGTGATTCAATGGTCTTGCCTGAGTTTCAACAAAGTCTTTCCCACTAGAAGTTTGGGGCCTTAGGCGAACGCTGTTGACAGGAATGAGCGTGCTGGGGTTAAGTAGGTTGACGAGCCAAAGGAGTGTACCTACGCCTAGAATAGCAGTAGGGACCGCTCCGTGGATTGCCAAAAACCCTCCTAGATGAGGAGGTGACGCAGAAGGCACCCGGCGGGAGAGAGAAGAGATGGTATTCAGTGTGTTTCTTGATTTGATCAGTGACCTCTTCAACTTTCTCTCTAAAAAGGTTATCCCCTCGGCAAGGGACATCCGCCAACCTCTGCTGAATAGAATGTTCCAAGTCAGAAACACGTAGCCATGAGAGTCTGTGCATTGCTATACTTTGAGCAGAGATCCTGGATGCCACATCAAAAGTGTTGTAAGTTCCCCTGGCCAAGAACTTTCGAAACGCCTTCTGCAGCTTGACCAACTGGTGAAAAGGGTCAGCCTGCTCCGGAGGGAGCGTATCCGCCAAGTCTGACAGCTGTCTCATTGAGATTTGCAAGTAAATTCTAGTGAAGAGCTGATAAGACTGTATATGGCAGATATGCATTGAAGCCTGGTACATCTTCCTCCCAAAAGAATCCAGGGTTCTAGATTCTCTGCCTAGGGGTGCCGCAGAATAGTCCCTAGTACTCCTGACTCTTGAGAGCTGACTCCACCACCAAGGAATCATGAGGCAACTGAGGCCTTACAAAACCAGGTTCAATGTGGATCCGATACTGGGTGTCTATCTTCTTGGGCACGACAGGGACCGACAGAGGGACGCCTAGTTCCTGGTGAGGACTTCCTTCAGTACCTTGTGGAGGGGTGCAGTCACAGCCTCCTTAGACAAGATGCATCTTGGCCCTGGACTCATCCTCCACCTGTAAAGGAAATGGAATGGCATCAGCCATTTCCTTGACAAAAGATGGGAATGAAAGGATCTCTGGCGGAGACTGTCTCCTTTCAGATGGTGGAGAGGTTCAGAGGGGATCCCATAAGACTCATCTGAAGCCACTGGGAATCTTTGTGGACATGGATGGGAAAACCTCGTCGGCCAAAATAAACGACTTAATGGTGCCTAAAAAGGGGCAAGGCACAGAAAAAAAGAAAGGAAGGCGATGGGATGACTTCCCTATGAGGAAAGGCTAAAGCGATTAGGGCTCTTCAGCTTGGAGAAAAGACAGCTGAGGGGAGATATGATAGAGGTCTATAAAATAATGGGTGAAGTGGAATGGGTAGACGTGAATCGCTAGTTTACTCTTTCAAAAAATACTAGGACTATGGGGTACATAATGAAGCTACAAAGCAGCAAATTTAAAACGAATCGGAGAAAATATTTCTTCAATGTGTAATTAAACTTTGGAATTCGTTGCCAGAGAATGTAGTAAAAGTGGTTAGTTTAGCAGGGTTTAAAAAAAGTTTGGATGGCTTCCTAAAGGAAAAGTCTATAGACCATTATTAAAATGGACGGGGAAAATCCACTGCTTATTTCTAGAATAAGCAGAATAAAATATATTGTACTGTTTTGGGATCTTGCCAGGTAATTGTGACCTGAATTGGCCACTATTGGAAACAGGATAGTGGGCTTGATGGACCTTCGGTCTGTCTCAGTATGGCAATACTTATGTACGGCAGTCAAGGCCTAAAAAAATAGGCCCTATGATATCAAAAATAAGGAAACTTAAACCTGGGCAAAATACAACTAAGAAAACAAAGAACGGGTTTAAAGGAAGAAAACAAGAAAACCACAACGGAAAATTAGGAAAAAATAGCCGAAAGGCACCAAAAGCTCTTTTTGAACTGGGCGATTGATGAGAGACTGAAAACGCTCACCTTCTCTTCACACAGAAAAAAGAGGAGACCGCGTTCGCGCGATAGCTCGCACGCAGAATAAATGATTTTTTATTTTAGGAGCATACTTCTCAAATGCAGCCATGAAAGATTTTCTCTACAACCGGCAGAGATGAAGAAGTCAACAACTGATCATTTTAGAAAAAAATGATCAATGTGGCCACTAGCAAAAGTCATCAGCCATGCTTCAAGTACATCAAAAATTTTATAAGAAGCCATGCTCTGGGAATTCAGCCTAGTCTAAGCACAGAAACTTGTTATCACTTAATTTCTAGGAGAGACGCTGCTGAGAGATAGTTAAGAGGAACTTCTAGAGGCAAAGAGAAAATGCAGGTGACAAGAAAGAATCTGGGCCATGTCTAGAAACGAGTAAAATTAGTCCTCCTGGAGAAAACTATGTAAGGAATACAAGGTTTGCAATTAAAGCTAAAACTTACTAAGTGAAGCATATTGGTGGTTCCAAAATTAGCATTAGAAAGCTCTACTCCTTAGTTAATTCCATGCTAAATACTCATTCAGGAGCCAAAATCAATGTACTTATCCTATCTACAGACCAACTTGCAAGTTATTTTGAGCAGAAAATTATTAAAATTAGAAACAAGCTAGATGGTACTAATATTACCTTAGCCGACCAACTTAGTTCTTCAAATATTTCTTCCCTAGGTTCACCTGCAGATGGTCTTCCTTTCTCCACCAACTCTTAATTCAGTTAAATTCTATCACTCCAAACATTCATCTTTGCATTGCTTGTTCAATGCGTGCCCTACCTATTTACTGAAGTCGGCACCTGACCTGTTCATTAGCTGTCTTATTTTATGTTGTCTCAAAGCTTATTCCCTAAAGACAAAGGCAAACTAATTCTCAACCCCATTCCTAAGAACCCCAAGTCTAGCATGAATGAAGTATCCAATTACAGACTGGTGGCCTCCATACCACTGTTAGTAAAAAATCTATTTTTCTGTACAGTTCACATAAAAATATATAACAGTTATGTAAGCCATTTTGGGTCACACTGACCTAGCATCATTTTTTCAGGGAGGATAGGATCATTTAAATTAAGGGTAGATTCATTCCTAGAGGTTAATGGCATTAATAGGTGTTCAGATTTAGTGTAATTCTAACTAAGAGCAGCATACTAAAGAATCTGCATTAATTTAATTTTTGGATGTCCTAGAGGAATTAATGTATTACTTGTGAAATATAAATGGTGGAAGTTCTATAAACAATTGTCTGGAGGTAGATGATTGAAGAGGGCTAAGCTCAATGAGCTGATACATTTGTAGAACCAAATTAAGTTGAGTATATTGATCTCAAAACTTTTTTATATTTTAATTTAGGTCTAATTTATTTTTCTACACTTGACCTACACAGACCACTTGGTTTTGTTTTATTTTTTCTCTTCACCTAATCAGGATTACATGAGCAAACATAATATTTTCTTAAAGACATTATGGCTGTGCTAAGACTTGCGTCAAAACAGTAAATTCAGAAAGCAAATGATCATATGCTCCTAATTAGAAGTGGACAAACTTCAATTACTAAAGACATCCACCTAAGCAAAAACTGAATGCTGGGACACAAACTGACAACAAGGCAAATATAGCCATGTGCTTCAAAATTACAGAAAGAAGCCCTTATTAAAGTGTATGCAGGAGGAGGGCTTTAGTCAGAGATGTTGGTAGAACACAAATTACTATTCTGACACAATCCATTAGCAACATAGCAAACGTATAAACACCTCAGACATGACAAATTATGTGATTTTCAATTCAGAAAACGAAAGTAAACCAAACCCCTGCCTGATTAATATTTGGATGAAGAACTAATATTAAATTTATCTCTACAGTTTTTAAGTGCTGACATACACCTGGCCATTGAAATGACCATATGTGATTCTTATGCTGATACCAAAGAAATCAGTGAATGCAGGGATAGTCTCCATCTGAAGCAGTTCTGAACTACTAGAAATAAACCTTGCAGAATACCAGGCACATTAAGTGAAATCTTTATGCCCTGAAGCGTGTCTATTTTTATTCATGAGAATTCTTATAGGTCCTGTCACTAGAAGATTAATGCAATCCATAAGTGAACAATAATTCCTTATTCTACAGCTACAACATGTACAATTTTATACTTTAAAAAACTGTTTCTGTGGGGAGAACAAATTAATAAATTAAATAAACACAGAAGACTGACCGTGCAGAAGAGTACTTACCTGTGCTTGCGTTTCTTTGGGTGTGAAATAGACCTGGAGCGTGATCGTGACTTGGAAAATGAACGAGAACGAGATCTGGATACCGATCTGGATCGGGATGAGCGGGACCCCGACTTCGATTTGTTTGTTTTTGACATTTTGAAGGAAGCCGATTTCTTGTTCAACCAGAGAACCTGCTGGAGGACAGGAGAACATCACCTTTCCACTTCACAGTACATGGAAATTTCAGCACACTTCGAGATATTTTAGAAGTACTGATGTCTTTCTTTTCCTAAAGTAGTATAAAAAATAGAAATCCCAATATTAAACAAAGAGAAATCTATGCTATTAAATGAAACTGTGCGCCTCTTTGATTTTCATCCCTAGTCTTAAGATATGCTGAAGAAAGCAAACAAGCAGCAGAGTGGAAGCAATGAAAGTTATCCCAAAAGCTTAGTCCTTTAAACATACGGATCACGTCCTGCCAGCCATATGTGCTGCTGGCCTCTGAAATGGCTGCAGACAACATACAAGCTATGCCATTGCCGAAAGTAACCCGTGCAGCTGCTATAATCAGATTTAAATGGCACATTAGTCATTTGGACAGTCCAGCTGCTGCCAAAATAATTTAGAAGTCCTTTTAAGTAACTGTACAAGTGATTCAAAAATTGATGAGGGACAGCATATTGTGTCGCTGTTGAATGAATTAAGTGGACTACTACCCTGCTTTTTTATCTGTTGTATGCCAGTGACATGTACAGAGAGAGGTAACCACTAACTAAATTTCTACAAGTAAAACAAAGGGCCTGTTTATTAAAGCGAGTTAAGTGGTTAGTGCATGAATTAGCACACACTGTTAATACACGAGTGTGCTAACAATTACCACACTGATGTAACAGTGTGCATTAATTCACAAGCTAACTGCATAGTCTGTTATAGGGTGATGGGTGGGTTTATGGGCGTAGACTGTGCATTCCACTTAGCACACCGTACTCTGTCATGCCCTGCTGCTGTTGCAGTTCGCGTGGATACACTTACCATCTCCTAAAATAGAGGCAATAAGTGCATTACATCAACTGTGAATAAAATTAATTTTTAATTTATTTATTGCATTTGTATCCCACATTTTCCCACCTTTTTGCAGGCTCAACGTGGCTTACAATACATCATGAGTAGTGGAAATATATTAAAAAGACATTTATTTTTATTTTTTGTTACATTTGTACCCCGCGCTTTCCCACTCATGGCAGGCTCAATGCGGCTTACATGGGGCAATGGAGGGTTAAGTGACTTGCCCAGAGTCACAAGGAGCTGCCGGGAATCGAACTCAGTTCCTCAGTTCCCCAGGACCAAAGTCCACCACCCTAACCACTAGGCCAGTACAGAAGGATCTTGTACAACATGATAATGATAAAACATAATAATAGGATAACAAGCAGATATTAAAATACATTTCTAGATATATGTGGGGGAGTTATGTATATTCATATTGGTTGATCTTTGTGGCATGCTTTGTTAAAGAGATGGGTCTTCAGTAGTTTGCGGAAGTTCGTTATTTCGTAGATCGTTTTTAAGTTGCACAGTAGTGCGTTCCATAACTGTGTGCTCAGGTAGGTAAAGTTTGTCGCGTGCATTAGTTTGTATTTTAGACCTTTACAGTTCGGGAAATGCAAATCAAGGAATGTTCGGGATGATCTTTTGGCAGTAAAGAACTTTTCTATATGGTAACTGTATGGGAACATGCTGACAACACCTCCAACAGTCAGTGCACAGGCTCTGCACCTACCACACATTCATTTTTGCCTTTAACATGCAGTAAGTGCAAAACTTTACCTCACTTTAGTAAACACGACCCAAAGCTGGTAATCAATAAATCTGATGTGTCCAAAACATATTAATTTAAAAATCTTACATACCAATCACAAGCCTCATAGCAGTCACTTGTAGCAGTTAACAATTAGCATCAACACCAAAATAGAACCCATCTCCCTCCCAAACCCCCCAATCAACAATATTTATACACAAAACTATAAATAGAAACCCCTCTCATAAATAACCACCACCCTCTTTCTTGTCCCATAGAAGTATAGAAGGAGCAGACCCCTCTCCTGCACAGCCACCTCCCCATTTAGGAAAGAGACAATTTCTTCCAGAATACCCCATAATTCCTCTCCAATCAGAACTCCATGGTAAGGTGTCCTGTATAATGGGAACCACCCTAGAGAAAACTTCCTCTAGCCCCTTGACTAGATCTTAACTGCCTAACTTGAACACATCAGCTCAAGATTCTATGCTAAACACTTGGATCCCTCATCCCCCAAAGCCCTGCAATGCAATGCAAATACAGAGCAAGTTAAAATATATTCTCACACCAGTAACCAGTGCAACTCTCTTAATAACAAGGTCACCACAACCCATCTCGATTTCTGTAAAATGAGTCCTGTCATTGCATTCTGGTCCACCTATATGCATGTAACAAATGTCCCATGAGACCCGTATATATCCCAATGGGGGCCTGTACCACTACCCAAACAGTTCCAACTCCAAAGTACAACTTCCACATAATCCTTAGCTTTCCATACACAGACCATATTGATCATGACCTACCTCTCTCCTGACCACCTTAAAAAAAAAAACAAAAAAAACCCCAGGTCTCTCACTTCTTCTTCCCTTGTATCACCACCTGAATCCCTACCTCCTCCTCCTCCTTTCCTATAAAAAAGTATCTCAGTTTTTTTGAGCATTCAATACTAACAACTGTGTGACAGTCACCAGACCCTCATCCAACTTCTCTAGGGTCTGTACCCAATCTCTTTACAATGGGGAAACCAACTGTACATTATCTGCATACAAAAATCATTTAAAAACCAACTGCTATTATCAACTCCTCCAGTTGATTGTAAAAAGATGTTAAAAAGCAGGTGTGACAAACGCAATCCCTGTGAAACACTACAAGAAAACCTGATGGGAGCCAACAACTTATTATTCATAGCTACCCATGCAGTCCTATCTGAAGAAAGGACTTAAACTACTCCATGGTTTACCCTACTGTTCCCATAACGACCACTTTCTCACCCCTATCCATATACTGTAAAACATCATCATAAACAGCCTACAGTACTATGTCAGTGTTGTGACTGTATCAGAACCCTGCTAGAATTTCTGCTAGACCATCAGATTCCTCCAAAAAAGTATTTGGTTGGTACAATATAGTGTTTTCCAAAATCTTGGTCCAAACTGACCTATAACTCTCATGCAGTCCTGTGGGTCCAACTCTGATTTCTTCAAAACGAGTTAGATGATTGACTGTCACAATTTATTGGGAACTATCTCCTCCTGTAAAGGCCACCTAACCAAATCCACTGCAAGTGCCAATGCTTCCCCAGGGAGAGCCTTCACTAGCATTATACAACACAGATGTAGTCAACAAAATGTGGGCCTTAATCCCCTCAGGATCTTAAGAAGACCCTCAACCAATGAACATACAAGCTGTTCCAATACATCTCCTTTATTACTTTCCCCTTCACCCACCTCGACTCCTGATTTTGTTTCCAGAACCCACAACCCTCCACTTTATGTACAAAAAATTGTGAGTGATGTCCCCATTGGGGAAGTTTCGACATTGTAAACGTACTTTTTCTTATCAACCAATCCAGTGTAGAGAACAACTCTTTTCACTTTCAGAACCTTTAATAAGAGTAGAAAAATATCCCCTTACCTAGCTAATATCTCTACTACAACCAACTACCTTTCTTCCTCCACTCTCTCCTATTAGTCAGGGAGAGATCCTTCCTCCACTTCCATTCTAATCTTTGCACCTCCAACATTCACATCTTCTCTGTAAACCAAGGTGGTCTCACTTTCTTTCTCACCTATACCTCCCTTCATGGGAACCAACATATACAATACCTATATAACTCTCTCATACCATTCATCCACAACCACATCCATAGAATACCTCACCTTCTCCCATTCTAACACACTCACCGTTCACTTTCCCACATCTCTTCATCTGCTTCCCCATCTAAACACCCTCCTCTCCACTACCCATCTGAATGGAAAACTAAATGGAAAATAATTGACCAGGATATATCGCTGTTTTTTGGTCTGTTAATAAATACTACTTTAGGTATATTTATTCACTTCTGTAGTTTGTTGGATTGGTCTTCCCTACTCCCTTTCCCTGAGACTTGCATACATTCATAGGGGTTTTTCTCCTTTTGCTTTTTCCCTGTCTTCCTATTGACACACACATTACTGCTTTCCTCTCCCTTCACAATAGCATACACAATCTGTAGTCAGAAATTTCAGAGTTACAGAAAAAGCCAACACAGAATATGAAAATATTCTATTAAGTGGACGGTAGGAGGGATGTATTGACCTAATGTAATTTATTACCATTGATAATTTATATTAAACTGGAGGGAGTAGAAACCATGAGAAGGAATCTTCAAATGTTAGAAGAATGGTCAAGGGTCTGGCAGTTAACATGAAGTGCAGAGTGATGCACTTGGGGTTCAGAAACCCAAAAGAGATATACCGGATAGGAGGGGAGAGATTGGTAAGCTCAACTCAGGAGAGAGACCCTAGGGTGATGGTAATCAAGGATCTGAAGGTGATGAAACTTTTAGTTTTAACCCACCTCTTTAACGCTGCTTTTGACTCCTAACCACTACTCACTTGCCCTGTACCCTTTTATCTCCACCTCTTTAATTCCCTTACCTCTTAGTTGTTCCGTCTGTCTGTCCTATTTAGATTGTGAGCTCTTTGAGCAGGGACTGTCTTTTTTTTTTTTGTTACATTTGTACCCCGCGCTTTCTCACTCATGGCAGGCTCAATGCGGCTTACATATACAGGTACTTATTTGTATGGTGTACAGCGCTGCGTATGCCTTGTAGTGCTATAGAAGTAATAAGTAGTAGTAGTTTGTTACTATACTATAGGTGTTATGTAATTTATTACTGTTGGTAGAGCTGGATGATGTTGTAAACCACTTTGATTTGATTACCCAAGATACTATATCAAATCTTTTTTTAAACAATTAACCTAAGCCAACAAGCTTTGCTATAACATATTATGCTAATTGATTTATTGACAGTTGCTGCAATATGCTTTTTATCAATGGCTTCTTTGTTCTTTACATAGATTTTCCAGTTTTATATAACTCTATACTTCTCTAAGTTGCCTACTTTGTAATTTTACTTAACTTTCTGTAAGCCACATTGTGCCTGCATGAGTGGGAAAATGTGGGATATAAGCGTACAATAAATAAATAAATAAAACCTCAACAAAATATTTATAAGCCCTACTGATTAAAAAAAAAAAGAGGGGGGAGTGGTGGTCTTCTGTCCCAGTTCCCCATCAGTAATTGTGACAAGCTGATAATCGAGGAAAAGGCTGTTTCAGTCTTTTGCTGTTAGCCTAATTTATCATTTTTTAAATGTTTGATTTAGTGATCAAACCCTCACAACCCCAGAATTCTTCAAATGTGTGCAGAACCCCTTAAATGCAATGCCAGGTAGCTCAATGGTTCTTCTCTCTCTATTTATTAACAAAGTTCCCGTCAAGAAAAGATTTGCAGTTACCTAGCTCAACAAAGCTGAGAACTTTCATTATTCTTTCCAATCCATACAAAATGTTTCCTTGGGTCTTCTCTTTTCAAGTGATATTTAACTGATGATGAATTATGAGGACACTCTGCAGCAAAGGTTTAATTTCTGAATTATTACTGCTAATGCTGTTACGCATGAAGCAATAAATACACAACATTGCCTGAGAGTTCACTGCCTTACGAGGCTACTACTGATAAGTCCTCATTTTAAACTGGACTTTGCTCTTTTGCTAAATGTTAAAAATGGCCAGTAAACTTAAATAAACTGCTATGGAACAAAAACAAAACCACAATAACTGTCAGGTATTAAGTTGTATGTGTTGTGCACGACAATGCAAATTCAAGTTCACCAATAATAATTTCATCTTGCACAGTACAATAAACCACAAAATGGAGTTCAGACAGCTGCACTTCATGACCTGTCAGTGTGAGCTGAGCTGCAGTTAATATAGAATGTCTTCTTAATAGCTAATCCTTGCATGAAACCTTAGAATGTGAAGATCATACAGCAAGAGGTAGGCCTGGCAGTTGCCAAAGACATTCTGTAAGGAAACAAGACCTTAATTTAAATCACGGATGGTCTGCTTCCATCGTATTATAGGCTGACCTAACCTAACTCTTTTTTTAACCAAGATCAGATTAGCTTGACAACCTCCCAGACTCCCCACATGGTGGATGAAATGACAAGTCCTCAGCTTTGTTACAAGTTAGTTAAAGAGGGTGCCTCAATTAATCCATAAACATAAGATTTTAATTCTCATCTTAATGCGTTTTGTAATTTGCTGTTCAATTTTTTTCAGTTTGGTTAAAAGCATTACAAAAATACAGAGTGCTAAAATTAAGAACCAAATGAAAACATGACAGGGATGACAGAATCAGTGGCCCATCCCAAGCTAAACTGTTCAGAGATCACATCCGGGTTGAGGCCTTCTGGTTAGGTATGGAAACCAAGTTCAATCTCTCGTCTTTTAGTCCTGGCACCACCTTCGGCAGGAACTTGATGAAACTTGATATAAGGTGCATGCACTACCAAGGCCTGAAGCTCACTAACCCTACGAGCTGAAGTAACAGCCACCAAGAAAACGACCTTCCAGGTCAAGTACTTCAGATGGCAGGAATTCAGTGGCTCAAAAGGAGCTTTCATCAGCTGGGTGAGAACGATGTTGAGATCCCATGACACTGGTGGAGACTTGACTGGGGGCTTTGACAAAAGAAAACCTCTCACGAAGCAAACTAAAGGCTGTCCAGAGATAGGCTTACCTTCTACACGGCGATGCTAAGCACTAATCGCACTAAGGTGAACTCTTACGGAGTTGGTCTTGAGACCAGACTCTGATAAGTGCAGAAGGTATTCAAGCAGGGTCTGTGTAGGACAAGAAAGAGGATCTAGGGCCTTGCTGTCACACCAGACAGCAAACCTCCTCAGAGTAAGACCTCTTCGTGGAATCTTTCCTAGAAGCAAGCAAAACTCGGGAGACACTCTCTGAAAGACCCAAGGAGGCGAATTCTAAGCTCTCAACATCCAGGCCGTGAGAGTCAGAGACTGGAGGTTGGGATGCAGAAGCGACCCCTCATTCTGGGTGATAAGGGTTGGAAAACACTCCAATCTCCATGGTTCTTCAGAGGACAACTCCAGATGAAGAGGGAACCAAATCTGATGGGGCCAGAAGGGTGCAATCAGGATCATGGTTCCGTAGTCTTGCTTGAGTTTCAGCAAAGTCCTCCCCACCAGAGGTATGGGAGGATATGCATACAGAAAGCTTGTCCCCCAATGCAGGAGAAAAGCATCTGACGCTAGTCTGTCATGCGCCTGAAGCCTGGAACAGAACTGAGGGACCTTGTGACTGATCTGAGTGGCAAAAAGATCCACTGAGGGGGTGCCCCACACTCGGAAGATCTTGCGGACTACGCCCATGTTCAGTGATCACTCGTGAGGTTGCATTATCCTGCTCAACCTGTCGGCCAGACTATTGTTTACGACTGCCAGATAAGTGGCTTGGAGAAACATGCCATGACGGCGAGCCCAAAGCCACATCTGGACGGCTTCCTGACACAGAGGGCGAGATCTGGTGCCCCCCCCCCCCTGCTTGTTGGTGCAGTACATGGCAACCTGATTGTCTGTCTGAATTAATATAATTTGGTTGGACAGCTGATCTCTGAAAGCCTTTAGAGCGCTCCAGATTGCCCGCAATTCCAGGAGATTGATCCGAAGACCTTTTTCCCGAAAGGACCAGGCTCCTTGAGTGTGAAGTCCATCTACATGGGCTCCCCACCCCAAGAGGGATGCATCCGTTGTCAGCACTTTTTGTGACTGAGGAATTTGGAATGGACATCCCAAGGTCAAATTGGATCGAATCATCCACCAATGAAGAGAAATGCAAAAGTCGGTGGACAGTTGGATTACATCCTCTAGACTCCCCGCAGCTTGGTACCACTGGGAAGCTAGGGTCCATTGAGCCGATCTCATGTGTAGGCGTGCCATGGGAGTCACATGAACTGTGGAGGCCATGTGGCCCAGAAGCCTCAACATCTGCCGAGCCGTGAACTGTTGAGACGCTCAAGCTATGGACACCAGGGGCAGGAGGTTGTCTGCCCTTGCCTTGGGAAGATAAGCTCGAACTGTCTGTGTGTTCAACAGGGCTCCAATGAATTCCAACTTTTGGCCTGGAGTGAGATGGGACTTGGGGTAATTGATTACGAACCGCAGTAGTTCTAGCACCTGAATAGTCATTCGCATGGACTGCTGAGCGCCTGCCTTCGAGGTGCTCTTCACCAGCCAATCGTCGAGATAAGGGAACATATGTACTCCCAGTCTGCGTAGTGACGCTGCAACTACCGCTAGACACTGTGAATACTCTGGGTGCAGACGCCAGACCAAAAGGCAGCACACAGCACTGAAAGTGCTGAGTTCCCAACCGAAATCGAAGATACTTCCTGTGAGCTGGAAGTATTGAGATGTGCAAGCATCCTTTAAGTCCAGAGAGCATAGCCAATCTTTCTCTTGAATCATGGGAAGAAGTGTGCCCAGGGAAATCATCCTGAACTTTTCTCGAACTAAAAATTTGTTCAGGCCTCTTAGGTCTAGGATGGGACACATCCCCCCATGTTTTCTTTTGCACAAGGATGTACCTGGAATAGAATCCCAGCCCTTCTTCCCCTGGTGGAACAGGTTCAACCACTTGGGCCTGTAGAACGGCGGAGAGTTCCTCTGCAACTACCTGCTTGTGCTGGGAACTGTAAGACTGAGCTCCCGGTGGGCAATTTGGAGGTTCGGATTCCAGATTGAGAGTGTATCCTAACTGGACTATTTAAAAAACCCACCGGTCGGTTATGAGAGGCCACCTTCAGTGAAAAAAACATCAACCTCCGCCCTACTGGTGAGTCGTCCGGAATGTACACTTTTACTGAGGCTATGCTGAACTGGAGCCAGTCAAAAGCCTGTCCCTTGCTTTTGCTGGTGAGCAGAATGGCCCTTAGTCGCACGCTGTTGACGAGAACGAGCACGCTGGGGTTGAGCCTAGGCAGGCTGCCGAGAAGCAGGAGTGTACCTACGTCTAGAGTAGGTATAGGGGGCACTCCTCCTTCTTCCAAAAAACCTCCTAGATGAAGAGGCAGTAGCAGAAGGCGCCCAGTGAGAGAGAGAATCCATAGCATCATTATGCTTCTTGATTTGATCAACTAGATCCTCTACTTTTTCTCCAAAAAGATTGTACCCCCGGCAAGGAACATCCGCCATCCGCTGCTGGACAGAATGATCCAGGTCAGAGCCATGAGAGTCTGCGCATCACTATACCTTGAGCAGTGATTCTGGATGTCACATCAAAAGTACCCCTGGCCAGGAACTTGAGACACACCTTCTGCTGCCTGACCACCTGGTGGAAAAGGCTCAGCCACCTCCGTAGGGAGTGTCTCAACCAAGCTGGACAGTTGACGTATCGAGTCCCGCAAGTGTACGCTCTTGAAGAGCTGGTATGACTGGATCTTGGCAGCGAGCATAGCAGCCTGATACGTCTTCCTCCCAAAAGAATCAAGAGTTCTAGCTTCTCTGCCTGGGGGCGCCGAAGCATAGCCTCTAGTACTCCTGGCACTCTTGAGGACGGAGTCCACCACCATGGAATTGTGGGGTAACTGAGACCTCATCAACTCAAGTTCACCGTGGATCCGATACTGGGATTCAGCTTTTTTCAGGACCACGGGGCCAGAGGGGCTGACCAGTTTCGCATAAGGACTTCCTTCAGTACCTTATGCAGAGGAACTGTCACAGCCTCTTTAGGTGGAGAAGAATAATCCAAGACTTCGAGCATCTCAGTCCTGGGCTCATCCTCAACCTCCACAGGGAAGGGAATAGCTGTAGCCATTTCCAGGACAAAAGAGGAAAAGGACAGACTCTCGGGTGGAGACAGTCTCCTTTCTAGTGGTGGGGAAGGATCAGAGGGAATCCCAAAAGGACTCATCAGAAGAGAAGTACCTGGGATCCTCATCTGACTCCCACGAACGCTCCTGCTCAGTGTCGGATAAAACCTGAGTTAAGGTGCTTCGACACTGGGCCTGCCTCGACGCCGAGGAACAATGTTCTCTCTGGCGATGTTGAGGTCGATGCCCTGTCCAACTACGGTGAAGCTCCCTCCACCGATGTCGAAGGGGAGTCGACCTGGGTGGCAGGCGGCATCGTGGTCGGGGACCTCACCACAGGTAAAGGGCCAGACACCGCTGCAGCAGATGGTAGAGAAGGCGCAAGCACCCCTGACACCAAAGCTGACTGACGCAGCAGTCCCTCCAGAAGTTCTGGAAACAAGGCCAGGATGCGCTCGTCGAGAGCCGCCATCGGAGAAGGCTGCGGGGTTGGTGGGACAGGCGGTGTCAGAATCCGTGGAGGTTCGGGAGCAGGCATTGGGCTGCTAGGAGACCAATGTATCAGCACCTCCTGTATCGAGGGTGAGCGATCCTCTCAGCGCCGACATTCTCGGGTGCAGACTCTCTCGACGTCCCGGAGCTCCTGGTACCGTGCGTCGAAGGAGAACAATGACTGTGCTTCTTAGCCTTCGCTCAACGCCCGTCATCGAGACTCCTCGGTACTGATGATGAGGATGTGGAATCCTCACAGCTCCTCGGGGCCGGGTCCGACAAAGGCTGGTCCCGGGGGGCCTGCATAACAGGAGGCCTCGAAGCAGGTGGAGACCCACTTGACGCCTCACTGCTCCCAGCACAAGTTGGTCTCATAGCAGCCATTACCTCTCTCCCCGACGTCGATGCTCCCTTCAATGTCGACGCCCTCAGTACCAATGTCGATGTCGAAGGACCAGACTGAGCCCCAAAAAGTTTTTCACGTTGGGCCTCTCGAGATGCTTGGGTCCGTTTCTTTACACGAAGACAAAGTCTACAGGCGGCTGGGCTATGGTCGGGCCCAGGCGTGGGTATCGGTACCCAAGATAGTCCAGTTGCACCACGTACAACGCTTGAAGCCACTGGGAGTCTTCGATGACATGGAAGGAAAAACAGTTTTGGAAAAATCAAAAGACGCAATTGTGCCTAAAAATCAGAAAAAGGCACAAAAGAGAAAAGGGGAGAACCCGGCCGCGACGAAAAAGAAAGAAACTTGAAATAGGGAAAAAAAACTAAAGGGAAACTACAGGAACCTTATTTTATTTTTTTTATCTTGTGAGAAAAAGCAGAAAAAACAGAAGTGAACAAAGTGCAAATGAAGAAGACTCTTCCTGGGCCTAAGAGGAGCAGAAAACGAATGCTGCCGCACCTCAACGTGGAGAAAGAAAAACTGAGAAGTGCTCACGCGATGGGCGGGAAATCAGTCCACGCATGCGCTGTGCACCAGAAGACTCTGGCAAAACTTTTTTAAATATTTTGCTTGCAAAATGCTGATTCCTGGGCCGACGTGGACATCGACTAACATGTGAGAACAAGCAGCCTGCTTGTCCTCGGAGAAATAGACGTTACCTAAGAAAGTGAAAGCACTACTGTGTAATGGCACACTTATCTTACATAGCATGCAGATGTAAGGGAGGTACACCTGAGCCGGTCTCCCCAGCTCTATGGATGGTGTGTAAAAGTTAGGTTAGGTGTGCCTATAGAGGGTTATGCTAGTATTCTAGAACAGAACCTGAGCGCTAAAGTGTTGTTGTAGAACAGACTCCTACCGAACAGTCTTAGAGTATCTAAACTACTACTACTACTTGACATTTCTAACAGAGGCACCTAGTTGTACAACTGCCCCCATGATTTTTATCTGCCATTTCCTCATTTTACATACATAGGAAGATCCTTATTCTATAGCGTCTCGAGTGGCAGAGAAATTCAAGAGCTGTTAAAAGCTGGGAAATTTTAACTTTGGTCTAGGCATTTTCTAAGAACTCTTCACATTGAACAAAGTCACAGGTGATACACAAAGCTATGCCTCATCTTGAGCCACAAGAGGTTTCATCTCTAATCCCAATCCACTGAAGACAGGATCAGAATTAACAGCTTGGAGACATCCTCAGATGCTATTAGTTCTATCTTGGGACTGGAAAAGATACAAAACTACACATTAAAAAGAAAATCTCAGATTACAACATCTAGGATTGCTCAGCTTGCATCAGCTCAAATAAATCATTAAAAGCATGTCTTAACAATATTGAACACTAAGAACTTACAAAATATTTATATAAAAGTTTCAGATGAGAACCGTTAAAGAATATTTTGTCAGTTTGTACCAATGAACAAATCTCATCATAAAATAAACCCTCATCTTACAGACATTAATATAGTGAGTTTTGCAAAACTAAAACAAGTGAGAAAATCAAACATACTATTCTTTCTAAGCCCTGTGTATGTAAATCATGTGTGTGTGTGAACATGAGGGGTACATATTTATGTGTGTCTGTGAGATCAGAAGAGATAAGAGGGGAAGGCAATTTAAAAGGGAGGAGGTGTGTCAGGGGCAGAGAATGGGTGTGGAAGTGCTATTTAGCTAGCGTTCTAATTGGTTAATGCATCCATTAAGTGCCCTTAGCACTTCCCTTGTTAAGTTTTTTTTTTAAATAGATATGTTCTAATGTTAACATAAGTGTGTGGCCAAATATCCAACAAATGGAAAAACTCCTCCTTTACGGCTGCACTGGAAACATGCTTAGTGCACGGTAAACTCCCACATTAGGTCGCACTAAGCCCATTTACTAGCACAACTTAGTAAAAGGGCCTCAAAATGTTGATAGCAGCATTTTTGGATAGTTGGTTTAATCATGAATTGACAATGGATGTGACTATGCTGCAGACAAAATACAAATCCATTCTTCCTGTGGCTGGTATTGGAGCAAATTGCCAAATGTTCTGTCTGTGATATCAGTATTTAATCATGAAAGAATGTAACCTGAACACAGTGGCAGTTATGGCTCTGGCCAACTTGATAGGTAGACTGGATGGACCATGCAAGTCTTAATCTATGACATTTATAATGTTTCTATGTATGTTACTATGTTAGATGCTCTCCCATAACTCAGGGAAACCATCAGACCCCCCCCCCCCCCCACTCCGAGCATATGCAGGTGTTCCCATACTGGTAGACACTATCCCCGCTCCTATGTCTGTAATATAGCTATTGAGTTCAGGAAAGAGGAAAAGTGTGGCTGCATTGCCCGGCTGTCTACAGAGAACCACCTTCACAGGGGTGTCTGATGACAAACAAGGGGAATGCAAGCAGACTATACGGTGAATGCATAGCTGAGGGTTGCCATGTAGTTTATTCAGTGGGCAAGTTTGACAGAGTGACTCCATTACTAATTAAAGCACATTGGTTGCCGGTTTTAAAATATTGCAAGGCATAGCACCATAATATATGGTATCTTTGATAGCTTTTCCCAATCCTAATAATGTCAGGCAGCTAAGAGATACTTCGTTGTTATATCTACTCTCCTCTCAGTCTATTAGATATAAGAAAGTTCTTCAGTCATCTTTTCTTTTTGAGGTACTAAATTAACGAACAAGCTTCCTTCCAAGATTAGGTATTCTAATAGCCTTATTTTATTTTGGAAATTATTGAAAACAGCTATTTGAGAAGTAAGAATTATGATGAATTTGTTTTTTTCCATTTGTTTTTAATTGTATTTTCCACGTATGCCTGGTCTCTTTTCTATGTAAACTGCATAGAACTTTACAATATTAATGTTAATATCAATGTTAAACTCCCCTCAACACCTAAAAATATGTTCGGAGTGGATTCAAAATAAACCAGTCTACAAAACTGGGAGATCACAATATAATAATCAAGTTGACGTAAAGAAGAAACATAGCATTGACTAATTGGAAGGCACATATTTTTTAAACAGATCCATCTTTAAAAGCTTGCGAAAAGGTAGATGTGATTGAGATTTCACCAAGATTGGCTAAGAATTCCAAGTTTGACAAGCTTGATAAGAAAATAAAGCCATAAAATAGGTGCATTTATACCCCGCATTATCCCACAAGAGCGGGCTCATGTGGCTTACAATGTTTCAAAAAGGTTACAATTCAGGGAGGATACAGAGTCAAGCGAACAACGGGTGAGATAAGAACATGAGGATAGGACAGGGGTGATGTAGACAGTGTTTAGGCGGGTACAGACGATTTGAGGAAAGTTAGGGCTTAGTGTTGTTAGAACATAAACCTCTGTAAGAGGGGAATGATAAATTTAAATTATTATTACAAGTATCATACTTGGAAATCAATACATTCAACATGTAAATATAACAAGTGGCCACTCTCTATAATATCTTATAGGCAAACCAGCAAAGCTTAAAAATAACCCTAGCCTCAACTGGCAATCAGTGAAGCTTTTTAACATGGAGAAAATCAAATCTATCTATCTAAACCACAAATAAGACGGTTCCCAGTATTTTGGATGGTTCTAAGTTTTCTCAATAAATATTTGGAACAACACAAATATATAATGCTACAATAATCAAGCTTCGAAAGAATCGGGGCTTGTACTAACAATTGAAAAGATTCCAGAGAAAAATATTTCCAAATATGTCTTAAATTACTCACCATCCAGAAACATTTTTTTACAACACAGTTAATCTGAGAATCCAAGGACATATTATGTTCTAACAGTACTCCAAACATTTGCAAAGATTTATCCAATTTATAATTTAAACCATTCAAACATAAGAAGGCTTTAATGAAACATCTCAATTATCAATCAAAATAAACTTAGTTTTTCAACTGTTAACTTTGAGATGATAGTTGGAAATCCATGTTATTATCATTGCCATACAATTCTCTATTTGCGGAACTCTTTCACCATATCTGTATCTATAGGAAACTTCTAATTTATTAGCCAATGATACCATAAGGACATTAAACAGAATTGGAGACAAAAGGGAACCCTGAGGGAACCCCACAGACCACATTCCAGCTCTGTGAATATTTTCCTTCCAATTTCACAGAATAAGATCTTCCAGACAAAAACCCTTGAAACCAATTTAAGACATTCCCTGTTAAACCAATATTACTCAAGATGATTAATAGCAGAGTGTGATCTACAAGGTCAAATGCGCTTGACAAATGAAGCTGTATTATAAGAGCTTTTTTCCCTTACTCAACAAAGTGCATATATATATTGAATATTAGGGTACATAATAAGTCTCCATGCTAAAGTCAGATCGAAAACCTGATTGTGAGGAATGTAGAATATTTATCCAGGTATGTTGTCAATTGTAAAGTGACAATGACATCCATAAGTTTGACAAAAAAAGGAATTGAAGCAACTGGTCTATAGTTACTAATTGGTGCTCAACATTTTGATTTATTTTTAGGTATTTGCAGTATAGAACTATTTTTTTTACATTAGATTAGCTTAGATGTCTGGAGTGTGCAACACAGGAGGATAAAAATGGGAGATCAGATATAAAGTTGACAAGAAAATTAAAGAGATTCTGGAAAACAGCTTGTCTAAAAGATACTGTCCTTTAGGAAGGCTGACTCTAGGCAGTAGTGTTTAGCGAAGGTGTTACGAGGACCACACTGCAGCTCTACAGATGTCCATGAGTAGTCAAGCAAGGACTGGCTACTCATGGTTGCCTGTACCAGCAAACGGAGACACCAACTCTCCCAGGTGGTATGTTCGTTTTATGGCATCAAAATTCAATGCAGTCCACTACCAAATTTTAAAAAAACAACAACTTAATTTGGCAACCCATGTGACTAAGATGTTTGGTTTAAAAGTCATGAATAACTGTCAGTATCTGTGAATATCCTACAGCAGTGAAGCTAGTAGAAAAGAGAACATCTGCAGTCTAGTGTATGTGTAGAGTTTCCTCTGCTTAACTGGAGTTAGGCTTGAGGAAGAAGGCTGGAAGGATGCTGGACTGGCTGAGGGGGAATTCTGGGATCCTTTTGGACAGGAACTTAGGGTGAGTGTGGAAGACTACATGGTTGAGGTAGAAGTGCGTATATGGAGGATAATGCTTGTAGCTGACTGACCCTGCGTGCCAACTTTATAACAGCAAGGAATATCTTCCCAGTAAGATACTTAAGCAGTAAGCCTCAAGAAACTGGCTAAGGATGATGTTTGAGGCCCCGTGCTGGAGGTGGTGCCGACAAAAGCAGCTGTGTTCATGATGCTTCTCATAAAACAAGTGGATGAAAAAAAATACAGACTTGCCGTCAACCTGGTGGAGGTATGCATTAATGACCAAGAGATGGAGACTCACCGAGGAGGTTCTGAGGCCCAATTCTGAGCAGGATAAAAAGCACGACAAAATGGCAAGGACCAAGAAATAATGCTAGGCTGACCCTTAGCCTGGCACCAGTGGGAGAAGCACAACCATTTTATTTTTGTAGGATTTCTTGGCTGAAAACTTTCTAGAGCCTAGCAGTGTTGCTCATGAAGTTGGTTTGATTATTTGGTGCTCAATATCCAAGAAGAAATCCGCCAGAAGACGGAGAACTCAAAACGCCCCACAGTAGATACAACAAAAAACGTTGGAGAGCGACCAAGGAAGCCAGACAGGAAGACGTGCTCAGTATCCATGCAGTTAGGGATAGGGATAGAGATGAGACTGGGATGCAGGAGGAGGCCTTCCTGTTTGGAAAGAAAGGATAGCCCAGATTCCCAGGAGACTGGCTGATCCCTTGACTAGTGAGAGAATCTAAGCGAACTAGATTTGTCTTGAGGCCACAATAATTCTGGTGGTATCCCTTCTTGACAGCAAAACCTCCACCTTCTCGACTTTTAAAGGACATTGCAGAAGGAACTGTACAAACTGAAAAATTCTTAAGTGGCAGCTGTTTTCACAGATCAGCTTTCACAGCTCAGTTTATATGATCTTCTACATCTGATCCTTTTCCTCAGATGGCACAGAGGGTCAATTAGCAATATAATCAAACAAAGTTTGGGAACGAATAGTTATAGATTTTAAGTTACTATAAAATATTAACGAAGGGTGATTATGTTTACCTCAAACAATATCTAAATATAGATAACCAAATATGAACTTAGTACTATATATTTGTGAATACCAAGATAACATGAGCATGAATTTCAGAAAAGTGTATTTTGGGATTCAAATACTTTTACCCTCATCTGCATATCATTTTATACTTTCTTAAGAAAAACATTCAAAATCAAGCTATATGAAGTCAGTGTACAGTTCAGTTATTGCTTGCAATACTCTGAAATTTTTAATATATCATCCCACAGTCTAGAAAGGTGCTTCTGGGAAAAATAATTCTTCCCAAACCCTTAGCCCCAAGTACATAAGCACTGGTGAAAAGCAGTCTCAAAGTCATATTAAAAAAAAAAAGGATCATCATTACAGAGCTACTGTAATAACTTGAAAACACCAGCTGCTTTCATTTCATGATATCAGGTTACAGAATTGAATACTCACCCAATGTTAATCCACTGGTTAATAATAGACAAGTACAAAAAATCCTCTCAGATAAGCTAATGTTTTTGCATAGTTTTAAACCTAGCGAGAGGCTTTAACAGTGAAGAAAACTTTTGAATATAGTTAAACACAGTATCTTTAATAAGGTGGACCAAAATGGCCAGTGAACAACAAGCACCAGAGAGGCAATTTTGCTCTGCACCAAGACGATGCGAAAGAAATCAGTTTCCAAATAAAGTCCTCCAAAGATATTTTAATAGTCTTTGGAGGACTTTGTTTGGTTGGGATCTGCTTTCTTTCGTGCCAACATGGCCAGTGGCTGCACTAACACCATCAGGCCAGGCTGTTTTCTACTGGGAAGGTCCAAACAGATGGATCCAAACAGCTGAGAAAAGAGCAGAAGCGGAATCCAATCTATGGAAGCACATTCCAACTAGAGACTATAGTGTCCAGCACTTGAAGCTACTCCCAAGGCTCCAGGACATGGAAAAGAAAGTAGATCCGTACTTGGGTTTAAAAAAAAACAACCCTGTGCCGATGAGCAACAGGAAGAAGGTCCGAACGCAGCCAAAGCAGAATAGTTGAGATTTGTGTTGAAAACCATGGACACTTGGTGAAATTGTATACGCCTCCAAAAGACTAAAGAAGCATAGCTCCCTCAGAGGAAACTTACAGCCTCTCTTGATAGGATGAGTCGCAAAGCAGCCAATTGGCGGGGAATGGATGCACCTGCAACAAAGACCTTTGAAGGAAGACTGCCACTACTACCATGCCATTGAGATAAATAGCCTTGAAGATGGGGACAGGGTGAAAGACATATCCATAAAAAAATAATGAGCTCTAAAGACTGAAAATCCCAGAAAATATCTGTGGAGAGGTCAAACGAGAACATCAATGAATGCTGTCCGAAGATTCAGGGACGTTAGAAACTCTGTCTGCAGAACCAACTAGGACAGACTGCAATGTTCCCATTGCAATCTGTTGCACCTTTAACACTCTGTTAACATTGTGACATCCAAACCTAGGGGAAGGAAACTCCTGTCTTGGGAACTACAATGGAAATGGAAGAACTTCCCGTTCTCCAAGCACAAAAGGAGTGTCTCCATTGTGTCTAAAGAAGAAGCATTTGCAAGGCAGTGAACCGTTAGATAAGTGGACTGAAGCTTGCATAGAGATACCAAATAAATCTACAATGGAAAGGGAGGTCCAGTTCACAATCCTGCTCTAGCATGTCTTGGGATGAATACAGAGTAATTTGAAAACCATCTAGCAGTGAAGACGGAGGACACCTCTCTTGGTTCCAGGAGAAGTGGGTCATTTCCATCTGTTTTTAAGCTCAGGATTCCAATATGGTTAACATACAGCACAATGGCTAAAATATGAGACCAATCAAGAAGTCTGGCAAAAAAATAAACAAATAAATATACACACAAACATGTATGTATATATATCAGTGGATGCATGCAACTTCCAGATGACAGTTTCAAAAACCTCACCTATTATAGAAGCCAAAGCACATGACAAACTGCAGTTTCTTGTCCTTGATTTACTAATTTTTAAAAATATTTATTTTTTTTATCATTATTGCATTTCAAGCCAGACTTTCAAATACAAAGTTAAAAAAAAAAAACTGTGAAAGCAAGACAAATAGTTTCAAAATTTTGCAAGTAAAATAAAACGGAGTCGGGATAGGTGTCCTGCTTGTCTGGGCAGCAGTTCTAATCTGAGTTATGCTCACAAATACTATATGGAAGTGTAAGGTGCTCAAGAAGCATTCCTGACGTAATAATCAGATGAACAGTAAGTATTCTGCAACGAGTTTGCTTTGTGAGGGCATCTGAAGGTTTGCACAATACAATAATGTAAATGGCTTCATTATAAGGAAATTGAGTTTCTTCAGAGAATATGACACGGTATACAGCAAAAAACGAAGTACTATGAGATCATAAAATTGTTGGATTTAATTAATTTATGCATTCTTAGATCCCACTGTTATTCAAAAACAGGTTTTGGTTTCAAATTGGCTTACAATTTACATTCTGGCTGAGAATTATGATGGTTTGCAGTTTACATTTTGGTTGAAAATTACATGATAGTTTTCAATTGTGAAGCGGAAAGGACAACGATAACCTTTTTAGTTAATTGTAGAATTTTTTTGAAAAGGTATGTTTTAATTTTTTTTATTAACTTTATACACCATGTTTCTTAGCAAAGGTGCCTGGCTGAGAAGTAGTTCAGCATGGTATGTAATGTTTTATTGTTTATTACGCTGATACTCAAATGCTTCTGGAGCACCTTATACTTTATGCCTTTTTTTTAAAATTTTGGGAAGAGTAGACTTCACCCTCTTTGGCAGCACATTAGCTTGCTGCTGGGCTAGGCTTGCCTATCCACTGACAGACCTGGCACTGGGTTCAAATAGAGGCAGCCTTTAGATTTTCGCATGCTAGTCCCAATAATACAGATGTAAGTAATTGTTCTACTATATATAAGATAAGTAGGTCTAGGTTTCTCAGTCATATTCAAAGAAAAATTCTTTGTATTTCACTTACCCTTATATGAATGTCAAGTCACAGCTTACTACAGATAATCCAAATTTGAGTAGTCAACTGACACAGCCTGAACTGTCTTCAATGCAAGTCAGAAAACAATGCTAAAAAACACAAAAGACAATATTGGAGTTTTCAATAGCTTCCTCTTTGACAGAAACATACTGCCCTGTTTACTAAGCCCCGCTACCAACTGCTGTGCACTAATGCCAACCCAGCCATTCATTATGGGCTATGTCGGAATTGCCATGCTGCTTAGTAAACAGGGGGGGGGGGGGGGATAATGAGACAGGATTTAGATTAACTAGAGAAGTCTTGCACATTTTTCAGATTTAAAAAAAAATACTTTCAGTCCATCAGGTGTTATTTATAAACATGGCAAAGAAAACGTGCAACATTTACAAATGAAATAATTAAAGCATCAAAACTGATAACTAAATTTCCATGCTTTTTGGTACAGAAGAGATACAGCTATTAATAAAAGAAAAATGTCCACCACATGTTCAGCAATCCTGGCCTTAAATTAAGAAGAAGAAACCCTCTAGCAGATGCAGCAGAGTGAATATGAAACCTCGTTTCTTAATAAAGTGTCAGGATCACATCACAAGTCAAGTATGTGAAAAGCTAGAGAATTTACTGTCCCAAGCTATTTAACTAAACACTCCTCCAGGAGTATAGGAAACATGTCATAAAGCAAGTGCTTCTGTCCTTGTATCCATTATTAGGACATGATTCCTTTGTTTTCTTCAATTTTGACTGGGTCACTAACCTGAGAAAATATGCTTTTTAAGTGTACATTATGTGTTTGTATTTGCTGTACCTCACCTGGAGCTCCTGTAGGAAAGGAGACATAAATGGTGCCCACAATTTTTAGTCAAAAAATTTAAGAGACATATGTGTTAGATTTACAAAAGTGTGTTACCGTGTGCTAACTCAACATGTGTTAATATATTGGTGAGGAATACCGCACATTAGTGCATGTTGGCACTTTCGGTGCCTTTTAATAGATCTGGTCCTAAGACTGTAAGCCTTCTGGGGATAGGGAAATGCTTTATACCTGAATATAACTCACTTTGAGCCACTAATGAAAAGGTGTGAACTAAATTTAAATAAGTAAAATAAATAAGAAATACAGATTAGAAAAGTGATCTTTAAAGAAAAGAAATATGTAGGTTTGCTTTAAAGCTAATTTAATGAAACCAGAATACCATAACAAACTTACAGACATGTACCATAAAACACAAAGTATCATAGCAGGGACTCTCACACAGAATCAAAGTGTTGTAAAATGGCTAGCCAAGAACCACATATATAAAAGCTTAAACCAGTGGTTCCCAAACCTGGTCCTGGAGGCACCCCAGCCAGTCAGGTTTTCAGGATACCCACAGTGAATATTTATGAGAGATTTGTATGCTGTCTCCAGTGCATGCAAATCTATCTTATAAATAGTCACTGTGGGTATCCCGAAAATCTGACTAGCTGGGGTGCCTCCAGGACCAGGTTTAAACCATTAAACTACTCAGCAGAGTGCTTTTTCACAAAACCACACATTCTCTCTGTAACATGCTTTTTTTTTTAGTGCTGTGCTCTGAACAATCTTGGTCAAAGTTCAAGACGGCATTAAAAACACTGCTTTTTACCCAGACTTTTGGAGGCCAGGATTAGTGTGAATGATGTGTGACCTATCACTCACTGTTCTACTCATTCCTTCCCTCTTCTATACATATCCTGTCAATTCTATGGAGTTCCTTTTTATTTCTGATTTTATTACTGTAAACTGCCTTGGTGGCTCGTCTGGAAAGGTGGTATATCAAGGTAACAAACAAACTGGGAATCATAACACATCTTATGGGTATCTTTTTACTAAGATGCATTAGTTTTCTATTTCTGTTGATGGCTCTCTCATTCTCCCTGTCTCCTCAGCTCGAAACCTTGGGGTCATCTTTGACTCTTCTCTCTCCTTCTCTGCTCATATCCAGCAGATTGCCAAGACCTGTCGTTTCTTTCTTTACAACATCCGTAAAATCCGCCCCTTTCTTTCCGAGCACTCTACCAAAACCCTCATCCACACCCTTGTCACCTCTCGTTTAGACTACTGCAATCTGCTTCTTGCTGGCCTCCCACTTAGTCACCTCTCCCCTCTCCAGTTGGTTCAAAACTCTGCTGCCCGTCTCATCTTCCGCCAGGGTCGCTTTACTCATACTACCCCTCTCCTCAAGACCCTTCACTGGCTCCCTATCCGTTTTCGCATCCTGTTCAAACTTCTTCTACTAACCTAAAAAATGTACTCACTCTGCTGCTCCCCAGTATCTCTCCACACTCGTCCTTCCCTACACCCCTTCCCTTGCACTCCGCTCCATGGATAAATCCTTCTGGTCTGTTCCCTTCTCCACTACTGCCAACTCCAGACTTCGCGCCTTCTGTCTCACTGCACCCTACGCCTGGAATAAACTTCCTGAGCCCCTATGTCTTGCCCCATCCTTGGCCACCTTTAAATCTAGACTGAAAGCCCACCTCTTTAACATTGCTTTTGACTCGTAACCACTTGTAACCACTCGCCTCCACCTACCCTCCTCTCTTCCTTCCCGCTCACATTAATTGATTTGATTACTTTATTTATTTTTTGTCTATTAGATTGTAAGCTCTTTGAGCAGGGACTGTCTTTCTTCTATGTTTGTGCAGCGCTGCGTATGCCTTGTAGCGCTATAGAAATGCTAAATAGTAGTAGTAGTAGGTGTTAACATGCGCCTAACACAGCAAAAATGGCCTAAAGCAGGACACGCTAAAGCACCCTGTATTAATTTTAATGCCTGCACACACTAAGCACACAGTATTTTGGGGGGCGGGGGAGGAAAGGGAATGGGTGGAAAGTGGGCATGAAAACAGTAACGAACGGTGATTACGTATTATTTTTTTAATGGCTGCATACTAATGGTAACATTAACAAATGGACAGAAATGAAACAAACAGAAAAGAGGCTAAGCTTATTTCTTAGCACAGCTTAGTAAAAGAGCCCCATTATTAGGTAATACAAACAAAAGTTACAGAAAATAAGAATAGGAAAATGAAAGCATTTCTAAACAGCCATGTGCAAATTATTTTGTAAAGGTTAAGTAACTGGCAGATGGACTTCTTTCTGTAACTGAATCCATCATGACTAAGAAGGCATCTTCTGAAACAGCAGAGATTTGTGAATTCATTGATGAAAACAATCTACAATTCCAGGCTGCTGAAAGAGTAGGGACTACTGCCACCAGTTATATTCCAAACTTAGAAGTATCAGGGTCGTGCCAGCAAATTATTTAAGAACATTTCTTAATTTATTTAGGCTCATATTATGAGAAGCATCCAACATATTGATATTTTGTGTATTTTTACAACAGATACATATTTAAAAATATAAAACCCATTTACAAAGCACAATGAATAATTTTATGAAACTGGAAACATATTTCAAATGATCTATTTAAGAAATGATGGGGTCTTCTACACAGCTACATACAAATAAAACTATATTCAAAATTAGTGTCAAATCATTCAACTACAATCATCTTAACATATATGTTTTACACTGTACGGTTTAATATGGATTTAATACCAGGTAGAACTTTTTGTTTACTGTCAAAGAAATATGGAATTATGGGTAGGTTTTCCGTTAAGTTAGCTCATAGTGTGGTTGTTAGTGATTATCAGTATAAAGTGATTCATAGAGCATATTTTCCTCAATCTCAGTTATTTCAGGCAGGGGTTTTAGAGTGTTCAAGGGTTTCTAGAAATTGTGCTTCACCAGAGTATTCCTTTGGACCCCAGGATTTGTTAGATGATTTGGTTATCAATAGGAGTTAAAATGTTTGTACAGAAGGCATATCTTACAGGGGAAAAATGCATCCTTTCCTCTTGGATATTGTCAATTCCTCCATCCTATGGAGGAATCAATTACATCAGTTGGTCTGGGAGTCTAGTGGGGTTTCCTTTACTGTTCGACACAAAAAATACTTTTTGCTTATTCATTTGCAATCACTGTTCCCACGGGCTTGAAGCTTTGTCCTTAATTCCCTAAAATAGTTGCTTTATTTAATACTTAGGTGTTTTGTTCCCTATGCTTCAGTATTTTTGAGATTAAAGGGAGAAGGTTTTTTCTTAATGGGATAGGGAGGGGGAGTTATGGGGGTGGGGCTGTACTGAATAGAAGAGGGATTTTTGAAATGGGTTTCATAGGAAGGTGAAAGGTTATAAGAAAACAGACTTCTCGTTCTTGAAGTGTGGGGGGGGGGGGAATACCTATGGAGTTGGGAAGGGAATGGGTTGGTATATTTTTGTAAAACTACAGAAGATTCTGTTGCACTGCTTGTTTCTTTATATTCTATTCTATTCTCAATAAAAAAAAGCAAGACTGAAAAATACAAATACTGAAATAAATTTCTCTAACAGATCAGTACCTCAAACAGCAGAGCTGGACCAGTTCAATAGTACTATTGCTTAAAAGCTGGTTTTCCTAAAAAACAAAAAAAATACAATATTGCAATAATCTTTCATGTGTTTGTAATGCAACAACATACAAAAACGGATTACATATACACCTCAGTAATTAGTATAAAACATGGTTACAGTAAAAACCTGGTCAACTACTTATATAGGGTTCAGATGTACTAAAAAGGTGCTTCCCCCCCCCCCCCCCCTTATTTTGGGACTATGCAAAAATGTTTATGCCTAGCTATAAGCCAGTTATGGCTCTCAATTATGACTTTAGAAGTTTTTGAAGCCATAAGGTACACTTGTTTGGTATAGATTGCACATCCTCACTGGGAGAGCAGAGAAACTGCTCTGGATAACTAGGAGTATTTTAATTTAAGCAAGTGTCAGTAAAACAAATCCGTGTTAAACATGATAAGAGTGGAGTGGAGGAGTGGCCTAGTGGTTAGGGTGGTGGACTTTGGTCCTGGGGAACTGAGGAACTGAGTTTGATTCCCGGCACAGGCAGCTCCTTGTGACTCTGGGCAAGTCACTTAACCCTCCATTGCCCCATGTAAGCCGCATTGAGCCTGCCATGAGTGGGAAAGCGCGGGATACAAAATGTAACAAAAATAATAAATCTCAGGAAAGGTAGGTACAGTACAGAGAACAAAAATTAGTAAAGAACGTGCTTCAGAGATCAGGGCTTTCTGGCTTGAAGACAACTTGAGAAATGTGATATAGTACAAGTAAACAGAAAATGGCCAATATTAGGCCACATTAAAATCAGATTCTATGCAAAATATATTTTTCAGCCAGTGGGCAGTTAAGATACAGACCCTCCTATTTACAAAGCCACATGGCAATGCCGACACAGCCCATTCAAAGTGAATGGGCGTCGGCATTAGAGCATGGCTTTGTAAACAAGGGGGAGAATTTGTTGCCAAGACGTCTAGCAGGAACTGAGTAAAAAACCTGATTTTCTGGTCAATTGTACCTTAAAATGGCCTGTGGCCTGCCAGATCTGAAAATCTGGTTTTCCCTTTTCCAGCAGCATGCATGGGTTGGGTTGGGGTGGGGGAGGGAGAAAATAAGAATTGCACTAATATGAAACCACCATGTCAGAGTCAACAGATCTCAGGGAAATGTCTGAATCCCCAGATCTGGAAGTGAAAAAATGAACCATGCAGAGATAATGAACCTTTCTACAGGAAAAAAAAAAAAAAAAGCTTCTTATAGAGCTAATGTACAGTTTCAGAAGATCTGGAGAACGTTGTATACTATCTATGTGATGTGGCCATCATAGGTGTAGCCACAAGTGGGCATGGGGCAGGATCCCTCCACATTTACTCTCCCTCCCTCCAATACACCACTGCAATAGCCGTCAGAGATCCCCAAGCCCCAACTAAAGAAATCAAGAGGCAAATTACATGAGCAGCAATGAAGCATGGAAGTCAGTGGCAGCACTTTGTGGTTCTGATGCCAGCCTCAGAATTGGGCAGTGTTAGCCTGCCAGGTATTCAATATGTCTGCATGGGTTGAAACGCTACCAGACTGAAGTACTTCTTCAGTGGTCTGCTAATTTGTCTCCAGAGTTCTTCAGCTGATGGAACTTGGGAAACCCCCCACCAGCTCAGATATTTTTAATTTCAATTTTGGAGGGTAATTGGGGGGGGGGGGGGAAGAGAGACAGGGAAAAGGAAATACAAGGGAAGCTGAGGAAATGGGGTGCTCAATGCCTAGTGCCCCCCTCCCCTTCAAATTCAAGTCTGATACTATTAGCATCAGCATTATCTACTCCACTCTGTTTTCCAAACTATTATCAGTCCGTGTGTGTGTGTGTGTTTTTCTCCTTAAATAAAATCTGCTCGATTGGTTGGCTGGCTTTTCCTTGCACAGACCACTTGTTTGAACTGATTGCTTACACAGCCCCCAATCAGTAGTTCAAAAAACATGAGAGATCCAGCGAACCCACTTGATACGTTATTTACCATCTACCATGGCTGGCTATTTTAATACATTTCCACTACTATCCATGATGTATTGTAAGCCACATTGAGCCTGCAAAGAGATGGGAAAATGTGGGATACAAATGCAATAAATAAAATAAATAAAACAATTCTGTGCAATGATTCTGGAAGCCTGATCCATAAATAACCATTAGCCAGGGTAGCCTTGGGTGTTTCATTACATGATACAGCTGGCATTAAGCAATTGTGAAGTAGAGAGGAGTGTGGTAGCCGTGTCAGTCCACTCTTAAAGGTTATCAATAGAAATCAAACAAAAGAAAACATGGAAAAGAAAATAAGATGATACCTTTTTTATTGGACATAACTTAATACGTTTCTTGATTAGATTTTTTTTTATGTCCAATAAAAAAAGGTCTCATCTCATTTTCTTTTCCATGTTTTATTTTGCCTGATTTCTATTGATAACCTTTAAGAGTGGACTAACACGGCTAACACACCTCTCTACTTAAGATGGAAGGTTATCAATAGAAATCAAAGAAAATAAAACATGGAAAAGAAAATAAGATGATACCTTTTTTATTGGACATAACTTAATACATTTCTTGATTAGCTTTCGAAGGTTGCCCTTCTTCCTCAGATCGGAAATAAGCAAATGTGCTAGCTGACAGTGTATATAAGTGAAAACATTCAAGCATTACTATGACAGTAAAATAGATACTATTGGAGATTCTACATGGAATGTTGCTACTATTGGAGATTCTACGTGGAATGTTGCTACTATTGAGATTCTGTTGCTACTATTGGAGGTTCTACATGGAATGTTGCTACTATTTGAGATTCTACATGGAATGTTGCTATTCCACTAGCAACATTCCATGTAGAAGGCTGCGCAGGCTTCTGTTTCTGTGAGTCTGACGTCCTGCACGTACGTGCAGGACGTCAGACTCACAGAAGCAGAAGCCTGCGCGGCCACATTGGTGATCTACAAGGGCCGACTTCTACATGGAATGTTGCTAGTGGAATAGCAACATTCCATGTAGAATCTATAGAAATCAAACAAAATAAAACATGGAAAAGAAAATAAGACGATACCTTTTTTATTGGACATAACTTAATACATTTCTTGATTAGCTTTCGAAGGTTGCCCTTCTTCCTCAGATCGGAAATAAGCAAATGTGCTAGCTGACAGTGTATATAAGTGAAACATCCGACCATTACTTTGACTGTCTGACAGAGTGGGAGGGTGGGGGTACGCATGGGGACATCTTATTTTCTTTTCCATGTTTTATTTTGTTTGATTTTTATTGATAACCTTTAAGAGTGGACTAACATGGCTACCACACCTCTCTACTTAAGATGGAAGGTTATCAATAGAAATCAAACCAAATAAAACATGGAAACGAAAATGAGATGAGACCTTTTTTTATTGGACATAATACGTTTCTTGATTAGATTTTTTTTTATGTCCAATAAAAAAAGGTCTCATCTCATTTTCGTTTCCATGTTTTATTTGGTTTGATTTCTATTGATGGCGATTGCGAATAAACCTCCCTCTGCCGAGTACTTCACGTAATGCCGGGCCCGACAGACCCCCCCCCCCCCCCCGGTCTAAGCCAGCTCAGCATATATTTTCCCGGCTCCTCCGCACACCACGGCACAGGAGCGGTGTCTGTGGTTCTAGAGGTGGGGGGGAAACAAATGAAGCCCGTACGCAGACGTGGCGGATGTTGTGCGTCTTCCTGCTTCTAGTGGTAGCAGCAGGGCCTAACCGCAAACGAGTCTTAACGAGCGGCCGGAGGAGGACGAGGTACAGCTCACTCTGCCCTGCCTATATCAAGGTGACGGGAGGGCCCGGCTCCCTTCACCACAGACACACCGAGAGCACAAGGGGAGGCCGCGGCCTTGCGGGATGATGAAACCCTGCGGCTGAGGAGAAGCTTTGGCGCTCGGCCCGACGAGTTTCTTTTTTTTTTTTTTTCATTTTAATCCCCCTCCATCTGTTGTTGTTTTTATTAATATTATTTTCCCATTTTCGCGTTTGTTTTTTTTGGTTTTCTGTCACGGAAGCAAAGCGCGAGCTTACCTGCTGCCTGCCAGGGCGGGAGAACTCGCCATTTACCAACGGCAGCATCTGAGTAGTCGCCAGGCGCCGAGTGCAACCGCCGCGCGCCAGGCATGCTGGAAGTCGTGGTCCCGCCGCAGCCTGGCGCCTTGCCGCTAGAGTGGGACGCAGACTACATTTCCCAGAGAGCGTTGCGGTGGCGTGGCTCGCTGCGTCGCTGACGGGCCACAACCACCACCACGCGACGCCTTTCTTCTTAGTTACTACTTTACTTCTCCTCCTGCTGCAAAAGTGCAAAATTATCCCCCCTCGGTGCCACGAAAATCTTCTTTGGATTCACTCTGACGCAGAAGGCCTCTGCGCCCCCCAGTTGTTTGGTTTATGCATTCCTAAAAATAAGTGGTATCCTTGAAGAGTAGACGTGTAATAATACCTAGGCCATTTTTGGGGGGGAATCTGTAAATAGTTTAGGTCACCTTTAGCCAGGTGAGTGGTTGATGCGTTTGATAAGGGGCTCATTTTTTTTTTTATTATTCCTTGTCTCACTTGTACTGTATGTGAGCAGCCAGGCTCCAGAGCACTGGTGGGTCCCTTTCCAATTAGTAGCTGAACACCTGCTGTGCCTGGGAGGTGACTTAATAGCCCTCACTACCTTGGGAGGATATGATTACCTGCAGGCTGGGGAGGGGCGTGCTTTCTCCAAACAATGGTGGTACAAAGCAATAGATGGGTTAAAATATTGTTTATTGCAAGGCACAGCTACTCATGGCAACCTTGTAATAACTGTCAGGTATTAACACAGCAAAACTTGTGTAGAAAGGGGACCTCTGAGGCTAAAACACTTATACCGAGGCACCCTCTGGACAAATGCCACAGCCAAGTTTATACTTTAAAAGCTGAAATTTGAGGGATTTAATTCTTACCTTAAACCCTGCACAATAGAAAACATTACTATCTGAGTATTGCTTTACGATTCATAAAGCTTATGCTTTTTTTTTGGTGCTATCTTAGGCCAGCTTATGAAAATGTGAGGCAATACATTTGACTCTTCACGTTTGCTACTGACCTGTGTACTAGGCAACAGGTAGGGACCATCTTAACATACTTATTTTATGGCTAATTACTGGAAACATTGCAAGTTTCTCAGAAGGTGGTGCTTCCATGCAGGCAGCTGTACTCTACTCTGCACTGTGTGCTATATAGAAACCAGAAATAAAATAACGGACTGACATTTGAGCCATACAGCAAGATGGTATACAGTAAACAAGTACAATAAACGAAATGACCCATGCCAGGCACATGTCACCTTCAACAGACATATAGAATTACAAGATTTGCAGCAACACAGAATATAGATAGGATGGCTAATGTCAAACACAAGAGAAAACAGAACAAGTTGCAAACAACACAAGTGAAAACATCATCTTATAGAACAAGACATACAACAGACCAGGGAAGAGGTGCAAAGAAAAGCTACGGGAATGGTATGGGATTTGCGTAACAAGACGTATGAGAGACTTGCTGACCTGAACATGTATACCCTGGAGGAAAGGAGAAACAGGGGTGATGTGATACAGACGTTCAAATATTTGAAAGGTATTAATCCACAAACAAACCTTTTCCGGAGATACGAAGGCGGTAGAACGAGAAGACATGAAATGAGATTGAAGGAGGGCAGACTCAAGAAAAATGTCAGGACGTATTTCTTCACGAAGAGAGTGGTGGATGCTTGGAATGCCCTCCCGCGGGAGGTGGTGGAGAGGAAAACGGTAACGGAATTCAAACATGCATGGGATAAACATAAAGGAATCCTGTTCAGAAGGAAAGGATCCTCAGGAGCTTAACCGAGATTGGATAGCAGAGCCGGTAGTGGGAGGCGGGGCTGGTGGTTGGGAGGCGGGGATAGTGCTGGGCAGACTTATACGGTCTGTGCCGGGGCTGGTGGTTGGGAGGCGGGGATAGTGCTGGGCAGACTTATACGGTCTGTGCCAGAGCCAGTGGTGGGAGGCGGGGATATTGCTGGGCAGACTTATACGGTCTGTGCCCTGAAGAGCACAGGTACAAATCAAAGTAGGGTATACACAAAAGTAGCACACATGAGTTGTCTTGTTGGGCAGACTGGATGGACCGTGCAGGTCTTTTTCTGCCATCATCTACTTTGTTACTATGTATCTACTCAATGTACCAGAGTTGCTAGGTAATGTACAATAAGAGTAGAGAAAGTTAATATAAATGTCAAGATAGCTAAGTACCAAGTTTGCAATCTTGCCATGAACTTGGAGGAAAACAATTGAAGCCAAAGTTGCTCTGGGAGTTTCAAAGAGAAGGATCTAAATCAGTGTTTCCTAAGTTAGTCCTGGAGTACCCCCCTTTGCCAGGCAGGTGTTCAGGATATCCACAATGAATGGGCGTGAAATAGATTTACATATAATTGAGGCAGTGTATGCAAATCTAGTTCATGAATAATCATGGATATCCCAAAAACCTAATGGTTAATATCAGTTTTTACCATTGCCCTTCACTTGACTAAACTTCAGTGTTGCTTATTTTATGATGTACAACTTGTATTCATATTCCATTGTATAAATTTAACAGTCTTTCACTATGGTAAGCCACATTGAACCAAATAATTTTTTTTTTTTTTTTTTTTTTGGGGGGGGGGGGGGCGCTAATGTAGGATATAAGCTTCAAATAAATAAATACTGTAGACCAACTTAGGAAACACTGAGCTAAATAAATGTTGTCTTGCATGTAACTTCTAAAGTAGTGTTTCCCTAGTCTGGTCCTAGAGTACCCCTTGCCGGTCAGGTTTTCAGGATATCCACAATGAATATGCATGAAAGATTTGCATATAGTAGAAGCAGTGTCTGCAAATCTTTCATGCTTATTGTGGATATCCTGAAAACCCGACTGGCAAGGGGTGGGGGATTCCAGGACAGACTTGGGAAGCACTATTTTAGAACAGGGGTGGTAACCACAGTTATCCAGTGCCAGTCAGGTTTTCACAAGGAATATGCATAAGATCATTTGTATACAATAGAAGCAGTACATGCAAATGAATTTCATGCATAGTCATTGTGGAAACCTTGAAAACCCGATCAGGTTGTGTCGGTCAAGGACCACAGTTGCCTACCCCCGTTCTGATCTGAGCAGGGGTTCTCAACCCAGTCTTTAGGGCACACCATGCCAGTCTGGTTTTTATAATTTCCACAATGAATATGCATGAGAGCTGCATGCAAATTTCTCATGCATATTCATTGTGGAAATTATAAAAACCAGACTGGCATGGTGTGTGTTGAGAACTGCTGATCTAGAGAAATACAAATCTTGAGAGGGAACTGGCGGATCCCTGTGAGTCACGAGTAGAACTGATTGTCTTCTTGCCTACAGCTTTGACAGCTGTTCTTTCCCTGCCCAAATGGAGGGAGAAGTAAAATCACAGAGGGGCGGATGCAGCAAGGCTCACAGGACAGTCAAGGGCATATGTCTGAGCACCCGGATTCTATTTCAAGCATAATACCGTGACATACAGAAAGTTAAATATCTTCCAATATGTACAGAAAACTTGTGGCTAGGGGAGGGGGAGGGGGGAAGCATGCTGGACATGTGTGCTTGCTGTAAAACCTCTTTAAAAGTTCTTGAGAAAATGAAAATGCCACCAGCACACATCAGCACCTTTTCTTCTGCACCAAAATTTGAGCCTTGCACCAGTCTACATGCAAGCAATTTTTGCAAGTCTCATATTTAGGGCTTAAAACTTACTTTTTTAAAATTTGGCATTTGAAGGTTTTCCAAAGAACAGATCCTAGATTTTATGAATGTTCGGACGGGGTTGTGTGTGTTAGGGATGTTCTTGCACAGTTGTTGCAGAATATATTTGCTAGTGTGATTTGATATTTCATTTTTAACTGTCCTATTTGAGTAGTTTTATCGTATCCCACCTTGATTTACTTTTGTGACGGGTGTTTTTAACAAATGATGATGATGTGTGATTTCACTTTGTTTTGTTCAGACACCCACATATGTTTGTTAGGGAAAGGGACTTGATAAACCACTTTGTAACCACAGAAAGGCAGTATATGTATTTATTTATATATATTATATATAAAATTAGAGGATATGAAATTAAGCTACAAGGAGGTAAACTTAAAAGCAACATTAGGAGAGGTTTGTTTTTTTTAAACAGCAGGGGTGGTGGATGTCTGAAATGTCCTTGCAGTGGAAGTGGTAGGGACAAAATCAGTGGAAGAATGCCTCAAAATAACATATATAAGTACATAAGTATTGCCATACTGGGACAGACCAAAGGTCCATCAAAGCCCAGCATCCTGTTTCCAACAGTGGCCAATCCAGGACATAAAGACCTGGCAAATTCCCAAAAAAGTACAAAACATTTTATGCTGCTTATCCCAGAAATAAGCGGTGGAGTTTCCCCAAGTACATTTTAATAATGGTCTATGGACTTCTCCTTTAGGAAGCCTTACAAATCTTTTTAAAAACCCCGCTAAGCTAACCGCCTTTACCACATTCTCTGGCAACGCATTCCAGAGTTTAATTACACATTGAGTGAAGAAACATTTTCTCCGATTCACTTTAAATTTACTACATTGTAGCTTCATCGCAGGCCCCCTAGTCCTAGTATTTTTGGAAAGCGTGAACAGATGCTTCACATCTACCTGTTCAACTCCACTCATTATTTTATAGACCTATATCATATCTCCCCTCAGCCGTCTTCTTTCCAAGCGGAAGAGCCCTAGCCACTTTAGCCTTTCCTCATAGGGAAGTTGTCCCATCCCCTTTATCATTTTTATCACCCTTCTATGCACCTTTTTTTAATTCCACTATATCTTTTTTGAGATGCGGTGACCAGAATTGAACACAATATTCGAGGTGCGGTTACACCTTACGGCGATAGAAAGGCATTATAACATTCATTTTTGTTTTCCATTCCTTTCCTAATACCACCTAACATTCTATTTGCTTTCCTAGCCGCTGCAGCACACTGAACAGAAGGTTTCAATGTATCATCAACGACGACACCTAGATATAGCTATTCTACAAAAGACGCTTAAAGTTAGGCATAGGTTGTAGACTAGCATTTATGCCCAGGAATCAACCATTTTCACTAAGTAAAACGTGTTGCAAATACTTGTGTGTAAATTTAAGCTCGCCTAACTGAAACCAACAGCTGGAGCAACTAGTCCTAAGTTTCAAACTCCTACAGTTCAACCCATATGTGTATTATTTATTTATTTATTGCATTTGTATCCCACATTTTCCCACCTCTTTGCAGGCTCAATGTGGCTTACAATACATCATGGATAGTGGAAATGAGAAGAGAATAGACATTTGGTGTTACAGAAGGATTTTGGGTTGCATAGTAATGGAATACAGGATAGTGATATAACATGTCAATATCAAAAAAAAAAAAAATCCAGCAATTTTACAATATTCTAAAGACCTAGAAGTGTCTGAATTACACTCTAAGCCTGTAGAAAGAACCACTTTTTTACATTTCAGTAGTCATCATCCATATCGGCTTAAGTACAATCTCCCTCCGAGTCAATATTTGTGGCTCTGGTGAATATACTTGGGATTGGCCAGTTTCAAATATCGAGCTTAACTACTCAACTTAGCGTTTTTTTAGTTAGGGGATATCCTAAGAGAGCTCTGTGACAAGCCTATTTGCAAGCTAGCTTTGCCCAGCGAGAACATTTATTGCAGGATGAACAATTGGTGACTGACATCTTAAACTCGTCTATTGCCGTATTTTCAAAATTCAGCTAAATTTGTGATGATCATGAAGACTCGCTGGCCTTTGCTACAGCCGATTTTTGATACTTTTCCAGTTGTCGCCTCTACTTGGGGTTGGACAATTGTTAACTAAGCAAAGCTATGGGGAGACTACTATTCATCAAGGTACTCGTGATGGTTGTGGAAAATGAAAACGCCAGTGGTGTTCATCTTCTATAGTGGGCCCCACTTGGTTAGAGGGCCAAACTCTCAACGTTTTATAAGAGTGAAATGTACTGTGCATTATTGAATGTCCCTGTAAACTTATTGATGTATGACAAAGTGGTAGAGCAGTAAAGCTAAGGCTTACAGAGCATAAATCCAGGATTGTTACTAAAAATGAGCAAGCCCCTTTGATGCATCACTAGTTGGAGAAGGCTCACAGAATTAAAGACATTTGATGGAGTTATAGATCAGGTCTTGGTGGGAAGGAGGAGATTATGAAAGGCTTTTGAACTTTAAGGAACAGGAGTGGATTTAGTCTTGAAATACACTAGCCCCTAGGGGGCTCAACACCGAGGTTGAATGGATGACCTTAATTTAACAGGCTCCTGTAAGTGGTGAGGGCATATCAACAGTGTAGTGTAAATCTGAATGTTTAAGATGGGGCCGCTCTCTTGGCTACCATCTGCACAGTGGTTCACAAAATTATCTACGGTGAAGCACCGGGATACATGACAGACTTGATCGACCTACCAACCAGAAACACATCCAAATCAACACGAACGTACCTAAAACTGCACTACCCAAGCTGCAAAGGACTCAAATACAAATCAACTTACGCACCCAGCTTTTCTTACATCAGCACACAACTATGGAACGCATTACCAAAAGCCTTAATCTACGTACGACCACTTGGCATACCCTACCGATCCAACATAAATGCCTGAGCTCTGCTACACAACAATACTAAAGTTCATAATGGATATTACACAACTCTTCCGTTGTACGATTCCTTTATGTGGTCCTACCACATCACTTTGTATTTGTTTATGCCGGAGTCTGCAAACGCCTCTCCGGTACTATGTAAGCCACGTTGAGCCTACAAATAGGTAGGAAAATGTGGGATACAAATGTTAAATAAATAAATAAATTGCATTTAGTCGTCAGGATAAGCGAGAGATAATATAAGGTATTTGTCTTATTTTTAGAGTGCATCTGTAGTACTGATTTTTTTTTTTGTAGGGGATATCCTCGAGGAAGTGATCAGTGAAACGTGCCATATCAAATGTTAAGTTCCCCTAAGCCATCACTGTAGAAAATGCCAATGTTAGATGAGAGGTTTTTCATGTTTTAAATAAGCTAAAGTAAGATAAAGTAGAGATTGATTAAAGGGGTAAGGAGGTGGTGCACACCAGTTACGATCTTAGTGTGTAATTTGTTGTAGGACAAGTGTAATACCATGGCGTGACACTTCTGAGGTCTTCACACCACATTCCTTGAACACTGTAGATCGCTGGATTTTTTTTTGATATTGTGTCACTAGAGAATCCAGAATACAATAAAAAAACTAAGTGAACAGTACTACTACTACTATTTAGCATTTCTATAGCGCTACAAGGCGTACGCAGCGCTGCACAAACATAGAAGAAAGACAGTCCCTGCTCAAAGAGCTATGTAATAAAAGTGAGCCAAGTATAGGACAATCAAGCCATTGTGACATCACTGATGAGGTTGGCTCTTATTGGTGGCCTGAGGCATTATGACATCACAATATTAGCTCTGGTTACAAGAGACTACTACTATTTAGCATTTCTATAGCGCTACAAGGCATACGCAGCGCTGCACAAACATAGAAGAAAGACAGTCCCTGCTCAAAGAGCTTACAATCTAATAGACAAAAAATAAATAAAGTAAGCAAATCAAATCAATTAATGTGAACGGGAAGGAAGAGAGGAGGGTAGGTGGAGGCGAGTGGTTACGAGTCAAAAGCAATGTTAAAGAGGTGGGCTTTCAGTCTATATTTAAAGGTGGCCAAGGATGGGGCAAGACGTAGGGGCTCAGGAAGTTTATTCCAGGCGTAGGGTGCATGCAGCGAGACAGAAGGCGCGAAGTCTGGAGTTGGCAGTAGCGGAGAAAGGAACAGATAAGAAGGATTTATCCATGGAGAACAGCCATTGATCAGCAGTATAACATGTGCACACGTGTTTTTCAGCACAAGAATAGTAAACGAGACAGCAGTAGGATGCCTGCAGTGCTCCAATTCTCTCTAAGGTTGCATCCAAGCCCTGAGAAAGGCTTGTCCATGTCCCTATTAATGGAGTTTTATTTCTGCTAGTCCATTATTAAAATTTCACATTTCCTTTAAGAGCTCAAGGTACAGCACATTCAGCTACAGGAATTATTTCCCTACCTCTGGAGGACGTACAATCTAAGTTTGCCCTCACTTGCCTCAAGTACAAAGTGACTGACCTAAGGTCACGGGGAGAGGAAGCATATTTGAACCATGGCCTCAAGCCTGCTGCCATTGTTGGATTAGAACCAGAGAAGCCAAGTTCAAATGTCGCTGATGCTATTTGACTGGGGGCAATTCCCTTCACCCTCCGACCAGGAAATTACCTGACTTAGTAAAAACTCATCTTGAAATCAGATTTTGGAAAAAAAGGTTAAGTCCCACTTTCCTAGCTCTACACAAGTTTAACTATACCAACACACCAGAGCATACCCTTACCATCTTCACCCCTTTTACCCAACACATAGAAAGGCAAGACTGCAGGATGTGGTAGGGTATCATTTTATTTCAGTATCGTATCATTGTGAGACATCTCAGGGGCATCTCAACGTATTACACTCACATCATAGGTACTGTGATGAGAGGGATACATGGCCTTCACACAATGCCTGAGAAAACAGACACCATAGAGTACAGCGTAGCCACAGACAAGGAATCACATATGTGCAGAAGACAAGGTGAGTGAGGTGCGTTTGTTTGCTTTTTTAATACAGATAAAATACAGTTGAAATAGTGGCATTTATTAAGATCAATCTTGGCCCATAAAAAACTCATCTGCTCCAAGTTTGACCCATTGTGATAAAAGGCAGCCTCACTTCTCCGTAGACCAGTGATTCATCACCCTCGAGCACCTCCGTAAACCCCACAAAAAGTACAAAAAAGCAAAATACAAACCAACAAAAAAACAAAACCTGCAACTTTTGACTTTAGGTCATAGGCTGCAGTAGAGGTCAAGTATCTAAATTCAAAGGTCATGCCCTACTATCAACAGATAACCAGAGTCCAGCCTGATGCTAGTCTCTGCTGTAATACTGAAGCTTTATTTACATCATACATATACATTGTACCCAGCAAACTGCTTTGAAGCTCAAAGTTAAATAACTACTATATTATAACACCACATGTCTGCTGGCCTGTCCTTGTGGCTTTCACTTAATCTCTACATTGAATGAAACAGTCAGTCTTATAAGGTGCATATTAAAAACAGAATAGCATTAAAGCACAGTTCATGGGGACTGCAACATGGGACATTGCATCGCTGCACCCTTCCTGCAATGCCCACACTTCTGCATCCCTCTTGGTTAATTCATGATGGGGGTTTCATTGTTTTTGGAAGTATTTTATTGGAAACATCTACAGTCATTTAAAAACCGAGCGCGGGTTCAGACTTGGCACTTGTAACCTCAGCTTTGCTTTGAAGATGCAGCACCTCCTCCAGATGGAGACAAAGGCTTTGCACGCAGATGCCAGTAGGTCACTCAAAGGACTTCTGTGGAGGCAGAAGAGAATAGGTAAGTGAAAAGAAAAGGTAGTGCTGCTAACGATGGTTCTCCAGGAGATCTGTTAGTTCTGTGGAACATCACTCCCGTTTTCTGTAGGGTTCTAGTAGATAAGAATCTACAGAACTGTGGTACTCACCACCAGTCCTCATAGCTCATGTGTTTTTTTTTAACATATCCCTAATGAATATAAAGGGCAGAGTTGCATAGATTGAAGTGGCATGCATGCATGCAAAATCTCTTGCATATCTGCTGACCCATTTTTAGCCTTCAAGGACTGGGAGTGAATCCCACTTCTGTAACAGTTCATTCTAAGAAGCTCCTCTCCAGCAAATGTATGTTATAGCGTTGCCACTACACTGTCCAAGTGCTTGTAACTTCCAGACTGTGCTCGTGGCTCAGGAGCTGAAAACATTAAGCAGAGACTGTAGAACAGCCAAATAATTATATTACCCAAAGCCTTATGAGCCATTAATCTAAGGATATTCTAGAGAAAGTTATCTACAACTAATCAGAATATATTTGCTGATCTAGAAGCACCTGATCTAGAACAGAGGTTGGCAAACTACACTCCATAAACCCCATCTGCCTTCCCCACCCCCCCCCCCCCCCCCCATCGAGGGTTGCCAGCTGGATCTAGGTTCACCCGATAAGGTTGATCCAGTCCTTGATTTATCCCATTGCATGCAAGCTCTTGCTTTTCTTAAGGAATGCAATTGGGGGGGGGGGGGGGATCAGGAACTACAAGTCCTGCTTGCAATGGGGTAAACCCAGGACTGATCAATCCTGTCAGGTGAATCAAGTTTACGTTACATAAGCTTCATTTATTCCGCAGCTACCCAAAGTAGGTTCAGTGTGGCTCAAAGGAAAAACAAAACAAAACAGGTAGACAAATAATATTCCTCGCAACCATTTTTAAGTTGGCAAGTCTTGAGATAATCCCCATAACAGTATAGTTGTGAATTCTCCTTAAATAAAGTAGAAGTAGGATTCAGTTGGCAATTCTACTTCCACCATCTCCTGGTGGCCTCATGCTCCTGTCCATGGCAGCACCATCATCTCTTTGGCAAGCTGGTGCCAAATGAGCTATTGCCAGGAAAGCTTGTGGTGTAAAGGAAGGAGGAAAGCTTAAAAAAAAAAAAAAACAGCCACATCAGTACAAAGCCCAAGCCATTAGGAAAACCAGAAGAGAGTTATAGCAGTCTAAGCCTGGATCATGAACTGCAATACAGCAGCAGCGAGCAAAATGGGAGTTGCCAGGAGTGAAGCCACACTCCATACATGGCAGCAAGGACAACAGTAGCATTAAGTCACAAGAGTAAGTCTTACTCAGATCAAGTCATAAGCAGGGGCTGAGAGCACTGGGTCCGAAAGCCAGCATTAAAACAGCAGTAGTTGCAAGTTCCTTCACCCTTGAGACTAGGAATGGATGCGACAGCAGCAGTGTGGTAACCGGGACCAGCAATGACAGGAACACCAGTTAGAGCTATGGGTGATAGAGAAGAGGCCAGCAGCTGGAAACGGGGGTTACTGGGCTGTATAAAGGATGAATGAATGACCATGCAGTGGCAGAAAAAATAGGCACCAAAAGTAAAAATGGTTGCGGGGATTGGAAATCAGACATGCTGTGATCTCATATTGCCAGCACCGCAGCCTCGAGTATGAGCTGATGGCTCTCCTGCTCTGCAACGCTGTCTAATGGTGAGAAGTAAAAAAAAAAAAAAAAAAAAAGGTTGGAGCCAAAACTGTGACCCTACTCTCGTCTCCCAGTCAGACAGACCTCAGAGAATGGGTATCCTCCTTCCTCAAACCCCCTGCTCCAAAATACATCATCACCTAGAAGTCCTGCTGCTTTTCTGTTCTAGCTCTGAGGAGAGACTTTGTCTTCTCATACCTGTTACTTGCTGCGTCTGCACCACTGCCTTCTTCAGGAAGGGCTCTTTGTCTCCGAACGCAATGATGGGGTCACTAGGGATCCCCAACCCTTTCTCGCCACTGCCGTTGGTGCTCATGTGATTGGAGAGGTGGATGACCTCTTCAAAGTCCTGCACAGATTGGTTGGAAGTGAAACCATTCTCATGCTTTACAGGCTGTACGCCATTCACCAGAGCCACTGGATCTTTCAGCTGGAGGCTGGGAGGGGCAGAGAATTAAACCAATTAAAGGACCAACCCATCCCCTCCACAAAAACATACCCTATCAGGCACTAGTTTCACTTTTCTTTAATTGCTCACAATCTTGAGAACCAATTAATGTTCATTTAGTTTAAAAAAAAATGTACATGTCATCTTGAAATTTTTAGCAGCTTCCATTTGAAGCCATATACGACATGATTTTTGTAAAAAACCTTCCTGGTAAATTCTGGATCTTAACCGAGCAAAGGTCCAGTTGCAGTCTCCAAACTATCAAGATTTATTTATTTATATTCCATCTAATTTCCAAAGCAGATTAGAATTCTACATGTATAATCATTAAAGCAAATCAAATCAGAACAATACAAGAAAGATAGATTTAAAAACAAACAGCCAACAAAGTCAGACATTAAAGCTAAGCTTGCTGAATACCGACAAGGTTGAAAAAAATGCAGAGAACACGCCTCTGGCTAGACGCATGCTACTTTTTCATGGATTTTTCTTGCCAACAGCTTCGGTCACCAATTCCCTCAAAGGGAACTAACTGCCTGTCTGCACAATGTTCCTCCATCTTTATATCAAACCATTCTTATGAGCAGTGCCAGAACTTTTTGTGCACTCTGGGTTCTTCTCCTAGCTTCTTGCTTTGTACCCAAGATTAATCCACAAAAAAAAGGTTGATATTCTTGATTCGTTACTATTCATGAACAAAATAACTGTTGATAAAGCTATTTAAAACCAATATATGCAAAAGACTGATATTGCTGACAATTTTTTTTTCTTTTTTTTCATTTAGAGAAGTTCAAGCAGCATTAAAGGATCCTTTTACTAAAGCTTAGCACACACTAAATGCTATGCGTCTTATTTTATACTTATGGGCCACATGGCACTTGACATTACTATGCGCTATGTTTTAGTGTAAGGGCTCCTAAGTTGGAAATATCAAGTCATTTGCATTTATAGGTACAGAAGATTATACAAGGTGAGAACTTCTCATTTCAGAAAAAAAAGTGACAAGTAGGCTATATTTTAGTACTCTGTTGGAAGCTGGCACTTTGTACCTCTCACCGTACCTTTGCTGGGGAGTTTCTGTTGTACACTCCTTTTGAGTGTCAGGTGCCACCTTCCCTGGCATTGTCACTCTTGCTAGGAGATCTGTTGACTCTGAGTGAGGAAAAAAAAAAAAAAGCAGAGGCGATGTGAGGCTGTTCTCTCACTGTCCCATCACCAGCAAGAGCCGCAAGACCCCTTTGGGCACATCACCACTTTTCTACCCGTCTCCCCTGAGGTAAACTTCAGGCATTAACAGCTTCCTGGGGTTTGATTGGCAAATCTGTGGAAAAACCCAGGCAGGTCCTCGGACAGCAGACCTTAGTGGGCAATTCACAGACCCAGATGAGTGCGCGCTTCTTAGAACTGCCCAGAAGTGCTCCTCTCCCCCGCCACCTTTTTTCTTTACCTGTGATGGGGTCTGCCTCTTGTTTATATTCTTTGCTGTTCAGGTCTTTCTCCTCCTTCTGCAATGAAAAATCCCAGTGTCTTATTACAAGCAGCAGCACTTGCTTCCCAGGACACATACTGATCTGTAGTTTTATGTGTGTGTTCAGTGCTGCATATGTCTGGTAGCTCTCTAGATGTGAGTAGTAGTAGCAGCAGCAGTAGATGTATCTGTCCACAAAATCTCTGGGCAGGTATTGTTTCCTTCCGAGTTAACTGGGGGCCCCCACTAAGTGTAAGGAACATTCTATAACAGCTTCCAACTTACTTTGTCAGTGGCGTCGGATTTCCGCGTCCTTTTCATAATCTCTTCCAGGCGCTGGAACACAGATACAAAGAGAAGGTGAACGTTCAGCATCTGATCTCACAGAGGAATTACATAAAGACATAACAAATTGGGTCAGACCAAAAGATCCATCAAGCCCATCATTCAATCTCTGACGGAGGCCAGTTAAGCAGCCGGCTGATCCTGGAGAAGGGATACATTCCTTGTTGCTCACTCCATAGCTGACTGGTGACTTTCTCAAGTCTACTTGTCCAAACCCCTTTTAAAAAAACTCAGCTATATCCAGAAGATCACCACCAGAATACACATTCAGCATATATGGAATTTGTCCATTTGGTACGTTATTAAATGGCTTCTTCGATCAGGTCAGATTCACCCACCCCTTCGCCACGGTACCTTTTTTCTCTCCAGACGCTCCTGCTCTTCCCTCTGGAAATGCTTCTCACGTTCCAGTCGCTGCTTTTCAGCTTCTTCTCGAGCGCGAGCCTCCACTTCCTCCTTCTGCAAGAACAACTCCCAGCATTAAATTTCCATTGACAGAGGAAAGTGTAAAAACAGCCTTCTACCTGTCGGTGGCAGCAAAGCATTATATAGCAAGCTACCTGCACACATCAGTGGTTCAACCACGTTTCTCTGCATATTCGGGATATACCAGTCATAGAAGAAATGACCCATATACAGCTACCCCTCATCTTCTACAGCGTGTGTCAAGGCACATGATCTAGAAGTCATACATCACAGCCTAGCATGCCCCGGTTTCAACTGCGAGGCTGTGCAGATCAAATGAACAGATGGGCCCAGTAAAATAATGAGTGGAGTGGAAAGGGTAGACGTGAATCGTTTACTCTTTCCAAAAATACTAGGACTAGGGGGCATGCGATGAAGCTACAAAGTAGTAAATTTAATACGAGTCAGAGAAAATTTCTCTTCACTCAACGTGTAATTAAACTCTGGAATTCATTGCCAGAGAATGTGGTAAAGGCGGTTAGTTTAGCGGGGTTTAAAAAAGGTCTGGACGGCTTCCTGAAGGAAAAGTCCATAGACCCATTATTAAAGTGACTTGGGGAAAATCCACTGCTTATTTCTGGGATAAGCAGCATAAAATGTATTGAACTTTTTGGGGATCTTGCCAGTTATTTGTGATCTGGATTGGCCACTGTTGGAAACAGGATGCTGGGCTTGATGGACCTTTGGTCTGTTCCAGTGTGGCAATACTTATGCAGGAGAGAGATGGGGCCTGATGCGCAGCTGCTTACAACCTCCTCTTGCATTGCAATTGGGGCTGGGAGGAAAACCCAGCAGACTGATGTAGAGTTGTGGGGGAGGGGAGGAGAAGCAGCTGGAACAAGCTGAGTGATTTATGCCATGGGGGACAGGGTTCAGTGTAGAAGGAAGTATAGGTATTGGTAGAAGTAACTGGGGGAGGAGTTGCTTGAGCAAGGGGGCAAAGGATTGTCACTGGAAACAGGTGGGTGGGAGAAGAAGGGTGCTGAAGCAAACCAAGAATCAAAGAAATCAAGCTAAATGTGTTGTGGGGGGGGGGGGGGGGGGGGGGGGGAGAGAAGAAGAACAGAAGCGTATGTACTATGGTGGTAGGGCGAAAGGAGAGGTTGGAGTATGTACATGAGAGAAGGCAAGATACGAGTATGTGCCAAGGGGGGAGAGATGGGGTATATGCAGGGGGACTAACAAGACGTGGGGGGCATGTACTATGGTGGTGGGGAGAAAGGAGAGGTTGGGGTATGTACATGAGAGAAGGCAAGATACGAGTATGTGCCGAGGGGGGAGAGATGGGGTATATGCAGGGGGACTAACAAGACATGGGGGGCATGCGTACCAAGGTCTTTTTGGGAGTTGGAGAGGGAAAGAACTGCAGTTGGTGCAAAAAAAGGGTTCAGGGGGAAAGCAGGACTGATGGAAGAATTCTGCACTAAAAGTTTACAAAAATTGTGCAGAATTTTGCAGACTTAAAAATATTGTGCATAAAAGATTTTCAGAATTTTTTTTTAATATAATGTTCCCTGGAGTACAAATTCAAAGAACTCGTCTGTGCATCTCCCAGGTTCTCTAGTTTCAAAGAACTGAGAGGGAGGCTAGAGATCAGAGTATGACATTGGAGCAGGAATTGGGCAAACTGAGAGCTTTAAAATCCCTCAGCTGCCATCATGTTCTCTGCTTCTATGAACTTTCCAAAATCAACCTTGTAAGGGCTCTCAGCTGACAAGAGTCTGGATATTATTTTTCATCTTTTATCAGTCTCCCTTCTCCACTAATCACTTTTCCTCCAGGCAGGTCAGAGAACCAGTAGAGCACATTACAAGACCATCGTTCTGGTTTTCTGTCAGCAACAAATGTCCCCAAAGTCAAGAGAGCCTGTCCTATGACCTAACATGCCTCCTCTTATTGCTCACCTGTCTCTGGACACGCTCCATTTCTTCCTGTTCTACTCTTGCCCTCTCCTCAGCCTCTTTCTTCTGCTGGGCCTCTTCCTGAAGGCGCTTCTCCTCCTCCTGTTTTCTCCTCTCTTCCTCCCGCCTCTGGTTCTCAGCCTCCCGCTGGATTCTCTCTTCAGCTTCCCGCTGAGCCTTCTCCTCCTTCAGGCGCCTGGTGACAAAATAGAGAATTCAGTCCTGATGAGACAAGTAAATGTCCCTCCATATAGGCAGACAACAACCATGTTGGAGGATGAGAAGTAAATGGACTACTATATGACAAAGGGGTAAAAGGGGGCACGGGGGGGAAGACAAGACCATAGTGGAGAGATTAAATGAATTCTTTGCTTCGGTCTTCACTGAGGAAGATATAGGACAGATACCAGTGCCAGAAATGGTATTCAATACTGATGAGTCAGGGGGGAAAAAAACCCCCCAAAAACAAATCTCTGTAAACCTGGAGAATGTAATGGGGCAATTTGACAAACTGAAGAGTAGCAAACTGCCTGGACCGGATGGTATACATCCCAGAGTACTGACAGAATTGAAAAATAAACTTCCAGAGCTACTGTTAGTAATATATAATTTATCTTTAACATCAATGCCAGTTTTTTTTTTTGTTTTTGGTTTGTTTGTTTTTTAAGGGTTCCAGAGGTGATCCGGGAAATTATAGACTGGTGAGCCTGATGATGTTGCCAGGCAAAATGGTAGAGACAATAAACAACAAAATTACAGAGCATATATATAAGAATGGATTAAAGAGACAAAGCCAACATGGATAACGTCAAGGGAAATCTTGCCTCACCAATCTACTACATTTATTTATTAGAATTTATCGCCTTTTTGAAGGAATTCATTCAAGGCGGTGTACAGTAAGAACAGATCAAACATGAGCAATAGGCAATTACAGCAGTAAAATTATTCAAATAACAACTATACAAAGTATTCTTTGCAGGGCTGAACAAACACGTGGAGGTCACTATTTTATGTCTGGATTTTCAAAAGGCATTTTGGTGCCATAGAATGTGGTAAAAGCAGTTAGATTAGCAGGGTTTTAAAAAGGTTTGGATAATTTCCCAAAAGAAAAATCCATATGCCATAAAAGTCCACTGTTTATTTTAGGATAAGCAGCATAAAATCTGTTTTACTGTTTTGGGATCTTGCCAGGTACTTGTGACCTGGATTGGCCACTGTTGGAAACAGGATACTGGGCTTGATGGACCTTCGGTCTGTCCCAGCATGGCAACACTTATATTCTAGCCAATGCATCATTAACACCTTCATTGGCCATACAGAAGCTAGTGTGGAAATAGCTTTTACAGACATTACCTACCTACAAATTAGGCAAAAAAGTTTCTTGTCTATGGATGTCTTCAATATACTAGTTGTCTTTAGAACCTTCACTTCCACTTTTATCATAACCATTGACAAGCAGCTGCAAGTTTCTACACTCCTGCCTTCACAAAACTAGCTGGCGGGGGGGGTGGGGGGGAGAGGATAGGGACAAGTACAAAAACTTAGGCTGACTCTCAAAAACAAACCTCTTGTGATTTAGTACCCAAGAGTATAATAGGAATAGAGTAAAACCACAGATGTTGGCTTAGAGCAGGGATCCTCAAATGCAGTCCTCGAGGTTCACAACCCAGCCTGGTTTTCAGGATTTCCACAATGACTATGTATGAGATCTATTTGCATTCACTGCATGCAAACAGATCTCATATATGTTTATTGTGGACCCCTGGCATAGAGCAAGTGGAGTGGAGGAGTAGCCTACTGGTTAGTGCAGCAGACTTTGATCCTGGAGAACTGGGTTCAATTTCCACTGCAGCTCCTTATGAATCTGGGCAAGTCACTTAACCCTCCATTGCCCCAGGTACAAATAAGGACCTGTATATACTATGTAAACCGCTGACTGTAGTTGCAAAAACCACAGAAAGGCAGTATATCAAGTCCCATTTCCCTTTCCCTTATGACATCACAATATCAGAAGTGAGCCAAGTGTTGGGCAGTCAAGCCATTGTGACATCACTGATGAGGTTGGCTCTTATTGGTGGACTGAGTGGAGGAGTAGCCTAGTGGTTAGTGCAGTGGACTTTGATCCTGGGGAACTGTATAGGGCAATCAAGCCATTGTGACATCACTGATGAGGTTGGCTCTTATTGGTGGAATGAGTGGAGGAGTAGCCTAGTGGTTAGTGCAATGGACTTTAAGCCATTGTGACATCACTGATGAGGTTGGCTCTTATTGGTGGAATGAGTGTAGGAGTAGCCTAATGGTTAGTGCAGTTGACTTTGATCCTGGGGAACTGGGTTCAATTCCCACCGCAGCTCCTTGTGACTCTGGTCAAGTCACTTAACCCTCCATTGCCCCGGGTACAAATAAGGACCTGTATATACTATGTAAACCGCTGACTGTAGTTGCAAAAACCACAGAAAGGCAGTATATCAAGTCCCATTTCCCTTTCCCTTATGACATCACAATATCAGAAGTGAGCCAAGTGTTGGGCAGTCAAGCCATTGTGACATCACTGATGAGGTTGGCTCTTATTGGTGGACTGAGTGGAGGAGTAGCCTAGTGGTTAGTGCAGTGGACTTTGATCCTGGGGAACTGTATAGGGCAATCAAGCCATTGTGACATCACTGATGAGGTTGGCTCTTATTGGTGGAATGAGTGGAGGAGTAGCCTAGTGGTTAGTGCAATGGACTTTAAGCCATTGTGACATCACTGATGAGGTTGGCTCTTATTGGTGGAATGAGTGTAGGAGTAGCCTAATGGTTAGTGCAGTTGACTTTGATCCTGGGGAACTGGGTTCAATTCCCACCGCAGCTCCTTGTGACTCTGGTCAAGTCACTTAACCCTCCATTGCCCCGGGTACAAATAAGGACCTGTATATACTATGTAAACCGCTGACTGTAGTTGCAAAAACCACAGAAAGGCAGTATATCAAGTCCCATTTCCCTTTCCCTTATGACATCACAATATCAGAAGTGAGCCAAGTGTTGGGCAGTCAAGCCATTGTGACATCACTGATGAGGTTGGCTCTTATTGGTGGACTGAGTGGAGGAGTAGCCTAGTGGTTAGTGCAGTGGACTTTGATCCTGGGGAACTGTATAGGGCAATCAAGCCATTGTGACATCACTGATGAGGTTGGCTCTTATTGGTGGAATGAGTGGAGGAGTAGCCTAGTGGTTAGTGCAATGGACTTTAAGCCATTGTGACATCACTGATGAGGTTGGCTCTTATTGGTGGAATGAGTGTAGGAGTAGCCTAATGGTTAGTGCAGTTGACTTTGATCCTGGAGAAGTGGGTTCGATTCCCACTGCAGCTCCTTGTGACTCTGGGCAAGTCACTTAACCCTCCATTGCCCCAGGTACAAATAAGGACCTGTATATACTATGTAAACCGCTGACTGTAGTTGCAAAATCCACAGAAAGGCAGTATATCAAGTCCCATTCCCTTTCCCCCTTTATCTACAGAGACCAACCCCCCCCCCCCCCCCCCCACCTTGGACTTGGTTACCTCCTGCAGTTTTCAAGAAGAGAGGAGATATGGATTATTTATTTATTATTAGATTCTTGATGTACCATCTATCTGTGGTACAAAGCAGTTTTAACATATTGCATTCAGGCACTTTATCTGTCCCTGGTGAGCTCAAATCTAAACTTGTGTGTACCTGGGGCACTGCCCATGATCACAAGGAGCTGCGGTGGGAATCAAACCCAGTTCCCCAGGTTCTCAGCCCACTGCACTAACATTAGGCTACTCTTCCATTCCACTGTCTGGGCAACTGTAGAATCTAGAGTCTGAAGTCAGCGACCTCCTCCCCTTACCCTAGGTGCAGAGAAATGAAGAGACATCTCTCACCCAGCAGTACAGAGCATCAACCCCTAGTCTGACCCAGGCCCACTGGAAAGGAGAGCAGAGCTGCACAGAATGAGGACAGGCATTGTGCCCAGAGCGTGCCTGCTTGGCCGATTTCACAGACTCCGCTAACTGTACTTTCCTCCGAGCTTCTGCCCTTATCTGAAGGTCAGCAGGTTTGCTTTAAGAACTTACTTCTCCCGCTCCTCCTGCTCCCTCTTCTCCTGCTCCTCACGTTCCCTCTGCTCACGGGCCTGACGTCGCTTCTCGGTGAGAAGTCTGACAGCCTCCTCTGGGTCTGTGGTACCTGCCAAGGGTTTGCTGGGGGAGGAAGCAGAGATGGGCGCAGGGACAGGCAAAGGAGCTGGGAGGGGGGTCACAGCTGGAGCAGGGATGGCAGGGACGGTGGCGACAACAGCAGTAGCACCTGGGAAGCAGCAAAAAGAAAAAAAAAAAAAAAAAGATATTTTGTTTTCTTGGTTACGTGCTTATTTCACAAATCACATTTAAAGTGATGAATGAGTTAAAACAAGAATTTCACTACAGTTGCAACTTATCCCTCTTAGTGCTACAGTGAAGGATATTTTAGCTCAGGTGAATTTTGACTTCGCTCCATTCTAATGTTTTTGAGCCCCCCACTTTATTATGGAAGGCTTCCCAGAATTTTTTTTTTTAAAGATGTTTGTTTATTCTTAGAGGTATGAAATGAAGATGCACCAGATTTTATTAGTCTTAACTGGGAGCTCCCACAATTCCTGCACTCACCATCCTTCCTCCAGCCACTACAAATCACAAAATTAATAATTCTACAAAAGGAGATCAAAGAGCTGCCAACTCCAGAGACCGTGGCTTACTCCTACTCCTCTGCACAACATCCCAAGAATGTAATCTCCAGTAAAGCAGAAATCTCCTGGCACCTGCCCTTGGGAGCCTCATGGCTTGTGCACTTCATGTATCCTCCCAACAACGCCCAGCACTCTACATCCTCGAGTCCTGACCCTCCAGCTTCTCAACCTAGAATTCCAACCTATTTGCACAAGTTGAGCCCCTTGGAGCCAAACTGCAGCTGTTTCAGGTCCAGGATGTCAGAAAAATCTAGAAGACCGAAACAGAATCTATATTTCTTGCCAATATGATCTACTCTAAAACACCCAAAGTTATGTTAATCAAAGCCCAGGCAAACTCCCACTGTCTCACCAACTCCAGCAACAGCTGAGCTTGGACCAGGTCACACCAGAGTTGCTGCCCTTGCTGTAAACCCAGAGATGCTATGAATTAGGAGCAAGCCACAGACCTGGGTGTTGCTCTGCTGTGTCTGGGACAGAGGCCGGCTCCTCATCTGCAGCAGAAACGAATGGGGAATGTGCTCGTTCGTCTCTCTGGTCCTTTGATCTCTCCGGGCTCTCTACCTCTTTCTGTTCATCCTTTGCTGACTCCCGCTTTGCCTTTGCTTTGGGTGTGACCTGAATATGCTTTGGGGAGAGGGCCTTGCGAGTCCCAGAGAGTGAAGCAAGGCTAGGGGTCACGGGTCGTGGTCTGGGACTGGAGGGCAAGGATGGACGATTTCTGGACCGAGGACTGCTTGGAAAAAAAAAAAAAAAGAGAAGCATTTATATACAAAACATGTTTTACCTTTAGACTGCTTTCAAACAAACATTTTGCAATTTCTGGTCTTAGTAAATCTGGATTATTATAATTCTGTTTACATAGGAGCTCCTGAATAGAAACATGACAACAGATAAGGGCCAAAGGGCCCATCCAGTCTGCCTATCCTCAGTAACCATTAACTCTTTGTTTTCCTAAGAGATCCCACATGTCTGTCCCATGCCTTCTTAAACTCTGACACAGTCTTCGTCTCCACGACCTCCACCGGGAGGCCATTCCACGCATCCGCCACCCTTTCCGTGAAAGAGTATTTCCTCAGATTCGTCCTAAGCCCATTTCCTCTTAGCTTCATCTTATGCCCTCTCATTCCAGAGGTTTCCTTAATTTGCTTCATGTCCTACAATCAATACAAAATAAATACTTATCTATTTATGCGATCACATGACTCCTTAAAGAGCTACACTGGCTGCCAGTTATCTGGCGCATTCACTGGAACACTTTGATGTTTAAAATCCCGCAGATGAGGTCCTTGATTACTCATGATTATGCAGTGAAATCTGAAAACTCCAGATGTTAGAGGCACCTGTCATAAGCTGCAGCATCTACCCAACACCTTGGACCGATCCTCAATGGTAACTAATTTCTCATCACAAACACCCAGACTGAAGCCGGACTTTTGGAAAGAAGCTAGACTCCTCTTTTTTTTAAAATATTAACAATCAACTCCAAAATTTTACATTTCTGTATATTTAAAAATTTTTAGTGTAATCCTCTCTGATCTTTGTGATGGGAGGAACAGAATATAAATCATGATAAATAAATGTACATTAGATTCTCTGTCTAGCCTCTGGAATACGTTGTCTGAGAGCATGGTAAAAGCAGCAGGGTTTAAAAAAAAAAAAAAAAAAGGTTTGGATAGTTTCCTAAAAGAAAAGTCCATAAGCCATTAAGATGGACTTGGGAAAATCCACTGCTTATTTCTAGGATAAGCAGTATAAAATCTGTTTTACTCTTCTGGGATCTTGCAAGGTACCTGTGACCTGGATGGGCCACTGTTGGAAATAGGATAATGGGCTTGATGGACCTTTGGTCTGTCCCAGTATGGCAATGCTCATGTTAATGTGTATCTTGGAATGCTCTGCTCCCTCACTGAGAGATTAGTCCATTTTTGGTTTTGCAGCTGTACTCTCAGTGCAGTCAGGCCCCATCATCTGTCAACCTAATTCCTGGTTACCATGAGAACTCCATTCCTGCATACTCTGGCATGGAGAGGCGATACAGAACAGACTTCTGTGGATGAGAAGAGACTTCCACGCATGTTGTTATCACTAAAAGTACACATCTTTCCCTGAACCTTGAAGGAACTAACACCTAAAAGGGGGTCTGGAGTCTACATCTGAAGCATCTTGGCTTCACTTGGTGGCTGGATGTCTTAACCCCTTGATTTTTCAGAATTCAGTCTAACCTCATGTCAACTGTTGCAGAGATCAAGGTTCGGCTAATGGGAGCAGAGTGACGCTTCTTCAGGGCTCTCTCTCGTGCAAGGACGCTCTTCTCCTTCTCATTCTCCCGCTCTTTGTCCCGTTTCTCCTTTTTCTTTTTCAAGCGCAAATAGAAAAAAATTCAAAGAGGAAGAGAGAAAAAGAGAGAACACATTAAAATAGTATTTTTTTGTGCGTGAATACTCCAGTTCATTTGTCTAAAGAATGTAAACAAAGTCACTAAACGTGTCTCAGAATGCAAACACACCTCCTGCACTGAGACCAGCTCTGCTGCCACCCACTCTGCACACAGGGCACATGACACTACATGGATTCACCTATGGCAGGAAGAAACCCACACCATTTACCAGCAAGATAGATGTAGCAGACAGGCGCAACTCACCGGTGACAGATCCTGCCTTTTCCGAGGAGTGACACTGGGGCTGCCAGCAGCAGTTCTCTGTCGCTCCGAACACCAGTGGTGAGGTCTGTGGTTGTTGCAGGGGGTGAGTGGATTGGCAGAGGCAGAACGCGGGCACACAGGGATGGCTGAGAAGAAAAAGATGGTGATGAGCATCCTCAGCTATCTTCATGTGCTAGAGTGCAGGGCATACAAACCTGAAATTTCTGTCCCATCACAAAAACAGAGCAGCATCACCACCAGAGACTTCTGCAGGAAACAGCAAGCACCCCAGGCAGAGGAAGGTAGGAAATGAGTTACAAAGACAGCAATCTGGCATTCACTGTTCAATTAAACTCTCCCTGCCTTTATGGGGGCAGCTGTCCCCTAGTCTCTGGGTACTTTTTCCCCTGTAGATTTTGCACCAAATTTAATGTGCCTGCTTTGACTTTGAAATCTGCCCTGGATTCAAAAGTACCTATGCAGTTTTGCAGAGGCAGATTTGAAAATAAATTTCTGCATGTTATTTTCTGATCCCACCCAGGAATACCCTGCAAATGAGACTGCAAGCACATGCTTGCAAGAGTACCACAAACTGAGGAGAGTGCTTTCAGACGGCTAATTTACGCATAACAAGAGTTGCTAATAGTCCACATCACCAGAGGCGCTTTAGATATAGGGTAAAAATGAACGCACATCTTCAAAACAAGATCAATTTAGAAAACTCAAATCTTTTGGAAATACAAATGGGATTTTTATTAATTTTCCAAATTGTATTTCTGTTTTGACACTTTTGAAAAGTCATATCTGCAAAGAGCAGAGTGTTCCTTGCTTCATTTTAAACATTCAGAAATCAATGTTGAGCAACGTAAGCTGTCAATAATCGCTCTTTACGGCTGAAATTGGCTTTAGCGCAGGCATAAAAGCAGGCCTGGTTTGCCTTCCATATCTCGGGTTAATTGGACTTTAACTTTTATTGGGTTTTGCAGCCTTATGAAACTTGGAAAGCCATATTTCGTCCAGCATGTTCATAAGGAGATTTATTAATAGTAGTAATCTTTTTATACAGGTTTATCTTTCCGATACCACTGCTGTCCTGGGGTGGAGGGTTGGGAGTTATGGGATTGTTCTGATTTGTAGAGTGTAACTTTTTTTTCTTGCATTTCAATAAAAAATATTTTGGGTAAAAAAAAAAAATCCAAATTGCCTTTGATTTTTTAAATTTTTAGTTTGGAGATTACCCCAGTGAACCGATAAAATTTTAATTCAAAACCAGACTGGAATTCAGCTGTTTGAGTTATTTTCATAAACGCCCACACATCACAGTAAAATACAAAATAACCTTTTCCAATACTGCAGATTTGGGTGAAGACTAATTTAATGATGAAGGAGGCAGAGAAAATATATTGATCAAACTGCAGAGAGTATGCTTTTGGGCAGTGACTTTTTTTTAATTGGGGTGGAGAATGGGGTATGGTGTCTCCTCACTTCATTGCAAACCTAGTAGCCTCCAAGGGACTCCCTGCAGCCCTTTAGGCCCACAGTCCTGTCCTCTTCCAGCCAAAACAGCTTCTGGAGAACAGAAAACCAGCAGCAATGGGAAACTACTGGACTAAAAGAAGTGCTCCAAGTTATTTTCACTGCAGGGAACTGTACTCTCTGAAATAAAGCTGCTCTATTTTTAAGAGCACTGTACAAGGATCAGTTTTCAGGTACAAGTTTCTTTGCCAGAAGTTACTCCTGGAAGAATTCTGTGCAAAATATTTTTAAAAATTCTTCAAATTCTGCTCACTAATTGTAACTAACCCCCCCCCCCCCCCCCCCCCCCCCGTTTACAAAGCTGCATGGCAACACCGACACAGCCCATTCAAAGTGAGTGGGCTGTGTCGGCATTAGCGTACCGGCAGCTGCTAGCGTGACTTTGTAAACGGGGGGGGGGGGGTAAAGTTATTTATTAGTGTTGTAGCAGGAGTTCATTTCTATAGTTACAGAATAGGGTTTAAACAAGTTAAAGCTAAAAGTAAAGCTATAGTCAAGCTTACAGTAATGTATGTTTTATTATGAAAAGGGGGATAGTGCTGAGAAGACTTATACAGTCTGTGCCAGAGCCGGTGGTGGGAAGCGGGACTGGTGGTTGGGAGGCGGGGATAGTGCTGGGCAGACTTGTATGGTCTGTGCCAGAGCCGGTGGTGGGAAGCGGGACTGGTGGTTGGGAGGCGGGGATAGTGCTGGGCAGACTTGTACGGTCTGTGCCAGAGCCAGTGGTTGGGAGGCGGGGCTGGTGGTTGGGAGGCGGGGATAGTGCTGGGCAGACTTATACGGTCTGTGCCCTGAAGAGCACAGGTACAAATCAAAGTAGGGTATACACAAAATTAGCACATATGAGTTATCTTGTTGGGCAGACTGGATGGACCATGCAGGTCTTTTTCTGCCGTCATCTACTATGTTACTATGTAATTTATTTTTTTGTGCAGAACTCCATCATAAGACCCAATATCGCCCTCCCCCCTCAACTTTCTCTTTGTTCAACTGCAGTTCTTTGCCTACCCCTCAGCCTTCCCTATAAGTCATTCAATCCTAGTCCCCAATGTTTCCCCCAATGCACATACCCCCCCCCCCCCCCACCTTTTCTTCTCCTCAACCCTGCTCCAGGCATATACCAACCTCTCCATCTTTCCCCTTTCCGAATATACTCCTTTCTTGCCTTTTTTTCCCCTCTAACCCCTCACACACATACCATAACCTCTCCTTCCCCCCCCCCCCCCCAATATCCATATCTCTGGTCTGCCTCCAACATTATCTAACTTGCTCCAGCAATTCCTCAACCCCTGTGGTACACTTCCCTCAGCAACTCCCTCACCCTACCTTGTTCATGTGACCCTCTACTCCCAAGGCACATGCCCCCAGATTGCTTCTACAGCACCCCCCCCCCCCCCCCCCCCGGGACCCAGCTCTCTCTTTCAACACCTATACCCCCTTCCCCCATGGCACACCTCATCCAGCTTGCTCCAACTGCTTCTCCCTCCCCTCCTCCTTCTCTGCCATCTTAGGCCCAACTGTTCATTTGAATCATGAGGCTGTATGGAGGCCTGCGTGCTTCAAATGAACAATCGGGCTTAGGATGGTAGAGGAGGACACAGCTCGATGTACAGTTGCTTACCTCCTCCTCGTCATCACTGCGATCTCTGCACGGGAGGAAGGAAGGATAGACAGCTGCCAACACTAGTGCATGAGCAGATTTTTACATTACACAGATGCACAGAATTCCCCCAGGAGTACAAAAGTGCTTACAATCCAAGTGGGTACCTGAGGCACTGGGAAGAGTGCAACTTGCCCCAGTTTGAGAACACATGATAGGCACTCCTAAGATGAAGTGAACCAGGGAACCCAGAACAGGAGCCACAGAAGCAGGAGAAACCAGGAGCTTGTGAGACCATCCACCACCTGCTGTAGATAGAGAATACTGACTGACCAAGGAGCATATCGTCCTATGTGGCAGAGTTCAGTTTGGTACTCTATCTCCACCTGCTGGTAGATGGTCATAAACACAAGTCTCTGGATTCGTCTGCTACTGATAAGGAAGCTGGATTTGGATGCTGACTTCCCTGGATCCCAGCCCAATGCCCTTACCTCTAGCCTTGAAAGTTAGGAACCCGTACGTTTAATCACCCACACTTAATGTGAGTTTATCTAATGGATGAAAAGATTTGTCAGACATCATAACGGAATCATCTACCTTTACAAGATAAGCTGAGGCTTGACCTCTGTCAGGATCTGACCTGCTGATATCTACATCTCAATGACTGGTCCATGTGTGCAGCAATTCTGACCTGGGGTTCCCTCAGACCCCAACCTCCCACCCCAGGAGGCCTGGGGTTTCATTCTTCATGCATTAAGCGATTCTGACCTGGACACCTTGCTGGATGCCGCTTACCCAGCTCCTTTCCACTGCCTGAAAGTGTGGCTGCACTCCTGCTCCGTGCCAGGAATGAGAGGGTGGGGGTCATCAGCCTGTCCACAATGCTGCTCTCCCAGGGACTCAGCTGCAAGCTTCGGGCTAGGATAGAAACAAAAAACCTATGACGTGCTTGCCCTTTTTCTACAATTTTTCTTTTTGATAGTGTCTGGTCATTAATGAACCTTAAAATCAAGAGAGGCAGGTTAACATGAAGCAGTTCCTCAGGCAGGTCAGGCTTCTGTTTTGTACTTTCTGGGTACTGTTCAGTCATGCATGCCCCACACTTTATAAATAAAAAGCTTCTGTTAAAGGAATCCTATTCAGAACATCCATTGTATACAGCCATCTTCAGCACTAACCCAGAGGAAGCCAAAACCGTCCCCCCCCCCCCCCCCCCCAGCTTTGTTTTCCAGTGAAAGAACTATTTGTGAGGCCTAAAGCTTGCAGCCTCCTGCATCAGCTGCTCTCGATACCCATTGAAATTTTCCCTCCCATTACACATGGGAGGATGGAATATTAAGTTTCATTATTTGATATACTGCCCATAAGAGACACTTTCAGAGTGGTTTACAATGCACTTTCATAATCCCTATTTTATCATTCCCCCACTGCCTTCCCTCCATGGTCACATCATGACTTACACTGACAACATCGAGTTTTAGAAGTCACTTGACTCCATGCTCACATTCAAACACCACATTAATAAAATTATTCACTCATTCTTTTTTGCCCTATAACGAATTCTCTCAGTTAAGCCTCATCTCCCAACCTCATGTATCCAGACTTTTCTTGTCTCTGTTATTACCCATCTGGATTAATGTAATGCACTCCTTTCTGGTTTACCTCTCGAATCATTAAAGCACCTCCAGCTTGTACAATCTATTGCTGTCAAACCTTTACACCATGCCCACAGATTCGATCATGTCATGCCTTTCCTCAAACGAACACTGGCTATCCTACCGCATTACCTATGAAGTACTTCTCCTGGTTTATAAAGGTTTACTTCCATCTACTCCAGAATCTCTCTCCAATCTTCTCATTCCAAACTCCTCTACTCTCCTCTCAGCGGTCCCTTCATCTTCCTTCTCCCCCAGTCTAGGAGACTGGACAATATTCAGGCCCAAACTCTGGAGCACTCTGCCATTTCATATTAAATCTGAACAGTCATATCCTTCCTTTAAAAGCAGCAGCAGCAACAAGAAAAAAAACCAAAACCTTAAAATGTTTGTGTGACGAAATGTCTAGCCACCCGCCTGGGGTTAACCCTGTGGCCACTTAGACGGTCTATCCCCAGCACAGCTCAGGTTCGCCTACACCTGGGCATGTGCTCTACACTAGCATCCTCCTCCTACCAACTGGGTCCCAACCGCCTCTGGGTGAGTTTCCCACTCTCCAGGTATTAACCTAGAAATCACAGGGGATTTGGGCCACACTCACAGTGGTCCCACAGTTCCTACAAAGCACTCACAGACCCCAACACACAAACCACCAGGATTCTTAGTCAGTCCAGACAAGCAGAGGCAATAAACTAAAGAAGTTATTGTCATGAAAATTTAGAACAGGGAAACAGGAAAGGTGCAATCGGCAAACAACAACAGATAACTGAATATGGATCAATTATAAAACTATCTAAATATTTGTTCACTACCTGAATAGTGCCTGGAGAGTATAGGAAATATAGCTGCTCACAGAATATAACTACTCACAGGGTCTCAATGAAGAGATCTTTCTCTCTTCCCTCCCAATCTGAGGCCGGAGAAAAATCCAGCATTTCAAGACTGAATTTGAGCTCCTGGGCTAATCAGAGCCCAGAACCACATTTATTTTTTAATTAGCAGGCCACATCACTGCAAGTTACTTCTTCTGTGTGTGCTAACTAAGGGGCCTATTTACAAAGGTGCATAGGCGCCTATGGGCGTCCAGTGCACTTCAAAATTGGCATTACTGCCTGGCTACCGCATGCATCGGGCGGTAATTCCATTTTTATTGCATGCCGAGCACACGAGGTAGAAAATGTTTTCTGTTTTCTACCACAGGGCCGTTACCCAGTGGTAATCGGCAGTTGGCGTGCACTGCACACTTACCACCTAGTTAGCGTAAGTCAATGGGTGGCGTTAAGGTCTCAGGCTGAAAGTGGACACGTGCTGGTTTTCGTTTTGCCGCACATCCATTTTCCGGCACATTTAAAAACCCCTTTCTTCTGGAGCGCTCAGGAAACAGACCAGCGCACATCCAAAACACGTACCTAAACCAGTGCAGGCCGCTTTTGGGCGCACCTTAGTAACAGGGCCCCTAAAGAAGGAACAGTCTTTTGTCTGTAACAGCTTTAAACAAACATGCACCACCTGCTGGCCAAACTAGAAAAATACACTTCAAGAAGTAATTACTACTACTACTACTATTTAGCATTTCTATAGCGTTACAAGGCATACGCAGCGCTGCACAAACATAGAAGAAAGACAGTCCCTGCTCAAAGAGCTATGTAATAAAAGTGAGCCAAGTATAGGACAATCAAGCCATTGTGACATCACTGATGAGGTTGGCTCTTATTGGTGGACTGAGGCATTATGACATCACAATATTAGCTCTGGTTACAAGAGACTACTACTACTACTATTTAGCATTTCTATAGCGCTACAAGGCATACGCAGCGCTGCACAAACATAGAAGAAAGACAGTCCCTGCTCAAAGAGCTATGTAATAAAAGTGAGCCAAGTATAGGACAATCAAGCCATTGTGACATCACTGATGAGGTTGGCTCTTATTGGTGGACTGAGGCATTATGACATCACAATATTAGCTCTGGTTACAAGAGACTACTACTACTACTATTTAGCATTTCTATAGCGCTACAAGGCATACGCAGCGCTGCACAAACATAGAAGAAAGACAGTCCCTGCTCAAAGAGCTATGTAATAAAAGTGAGCCAAGTATAGGACAATCAAGCCATTGTGACATCACTGATGAGGTTGGCTCTTATTGGTGGACTGAGGCATTATGACATCACAATATTAGCTCTGGTTACAAGAGACTACTACTACTACTATTTAGCATTTCTAAAGCGCTACAAGGCATATGCAGCGCTGCACAAACATAGAAGAAAGACAGTCCCTGCTCAAAGAGCTATGTAATAAAAGTGAGCCAAGTATAGGACAATCAAGCCATTGTGACATCACTGATGAGGTTGGCTCTTATTGGTGGACTGAGGCATTATGACATCACAATATTAGCTCTGGTTACAAGAGACTACTACTACTACTATTTAGCATTTCTAAAGCGCTACAAGGCGTACGCAGCGCTGCACAAACATAGAAGAAAGACAGTCCCTGCTCAAAGAGCTATGTAATAAAAGTGAGCCAAGTATAGGACAATCAAGCCATTGTGACATCACTGATGAGGTTGGCTCTTATTGGTGGACTGAGGCATTATGACATCACAATATTAGCTCTGGTTACAAGAGACTACTACTACTACTATTTAGCATTTCTAAAGCGCTACAAGGCGTACGCAGCGCTGCACAAACATAGAAGAAAGACAGTCCCTGCTCAAAGAGCTTACAATCTAATAAGTAATACAGCCAAGTAATACAGTTTACAGGCTTAAAACCCATTGTTTTGTGACACTTGGCTTTGTACTCAAGCTTTTCCTTCCTAATTCAGCCTATTTCCCATCCCTTCTCCTTTGTTTGTGCTCCTCTTTAGCTTTTATTATTAACTGCTTAGCTGCCATGTGGCAATCAGCAATATATCAAACGAAATAAATGAAACAGTAAAAAAATAAATAAAATAAAAGGGAAAGAAAGAAGACATGAAGAAGCAGAATCAGTAAGATAGGGAGGAAAAGTAAGACACTGTAACCACACGAAGGAAGTATATCAGACGTGTGACTTTGCTGCCTGCTCTACAATCAAAGCAGTTGACATAGTATGTGCAGGTTCTTATTTTGTACCTGGGGCAGTGGAGGGTTAAGTGACTTGCCCAAGGTCATAAGGAGCTGCATTTGGGAGAAAAATGGGTTCCCCTGGGTCTTAGGCCATTCCAGAAGGCAAAAGTAGAGACTAAAAGACGATTCACCACTGGAGACGCGAGTCCAACAGTCTTTATTATATCAATGATAACGACCCGACACAGGCTGTGTTTCGACGCTAAAAAAGCGTCTGCATCAGGGGTCAATAAATACACCAAGTAGTAAATGCAAAACGAGGAGTCCTACTTGTATGTGTGTTGTCAACTCACTGATCACGTAGCACTAATCAGAAAATGCTGGACACAAACTATCAGAGCAAGAATCATATTTTGGTCTTAGGCCATTCCTTCACATCCAGCAAATTCACTGTTGCACCTCAGATGCAATTCTCCAACACCATGTTCCACAGCTCTACCCATACAGGGGAATAAACTCCTTCTCCCAAGATGAAACCTGCAGCTCACATTCCAAACCAGTGCCCTTATTCTGTTGAGAAAAGGGATCTCTTCCGGGTAGGCATATTTTTGACCTACAGTTAGAGCTATTAATGAATCCTCTGCTCAGCCGACACATTCTCCATTTCTTTAATTGCATCCTCACCATTCAGAGGTCATGGAAGGCAGGTGGTTTTATTTCAGTACAGCACAGCTGATCTTGTACACGGTAAACATTTGACAGGTCACTGCATTGCACAGGCCCCCAGGACGATCCCAGGTGTGTGGCGTTTCCCTTGTGACTCCGTACAGAGAAAATGTATTCACAGTGCTCACCTGGCACAACGTGGGACAACACACAATGGAAAGATTCTTTGTTCAACCCTAACTTCAATTTATTGCTCATTTGACATCCCTTCAATCAACCTAAAATCAGCCAATACTATACACAGAGCCCAATATTTTTGCTGACCACCACAAGCACTTCCCCTGGAAATTCAATGCCAGGCAACGTCCAGGCTCTGGCACGGAATTTCCAGGTATATGAGGGCAGCAAAAACACAGCCAATTAAGTGCGATATTCAGCATTTGACCCGCTATGGGCTACCACACAAAAGTCCAATTTACATCATTATCTTGTTCAGCCAAATACTGAACATCGGCACTTGACCGGCCACGTTCTGATTCCATCCCTAGAACGCCCTCAAAATAGCTAGTTTTGGCGTTTACCGGACATTTTCAGCGGCACTATTTAAGTGCCAATGAATATACGTTCCAAGACGTATGAAGAGAGACTTGCTGACCTGAACATGTATACCCTGGAGGAAAGAAGAAACAGGGGTGATATGATACAGACGTTTAAATATTTAAAAGGTATTAATCCACAAACGAATCTTTTCCGGAGATGGGAAGGCGGTAGAACGAGAGGACATGAAATGAGATTGAAGGGGGGCAGACTCAGGAAAGATGTCAGGAAGTATTTTTTCACGGAGAGGGTGGTGGATGCTTGGAATGCCCTCCCACGGGAGGTGGTGGAGATGAAAACGGTAACGCAATTCAAACATGCGTGGGATATGCATAAAGGAATCCTGTGCAGAAGGAATGGATCCTCAGAAGCTTAGCTGAAATTGGGTGGCGGAGCAGGTGGGGGGAAGAGGGGTTGGTGGTTGGGAGGCTAGGATAGGGGAGGGCAGACTTATACGGTCTGTACCAGAGCCGGTGATGGGAGGCGGGACAGATGGTTGGGAGGCGGGAAAAACTGCTGGGCAGACTTATACGGTCTGTGCCCTGAGAAAGACCGGTACAAATCAAGGTAAGGTATATACATAAGTTTATCTTGGGCAGACTGGATGGACCATGCAGGTCTTTTTCTGCCGTCATCTACTATGTTACTACGTTATACTTGGTTTGCCCTGGACAAGCGATTTAAATGTCTAGGAGCCTCTCCTAGCTGTTTAAATCGCTTTGTATATCAACCTCATAATATACTCTGTTCAAGCTTTTACATTGTGTTCAATGGTATTCTCATAAATGCTTCATTTTAGACGGGACCGCTGACATCAACCACATTTTGAGAACTCTTGTGCGGATTGGGCTTTATGGAAGTACCATAATCTCATTGCCATTCAGGTTTTTGCATGCAAGGTCCATGGACAGACGTACATGACTTGGTCAAAGTGGTGCAGCTATTTAACCTGCTAGTGAATATCCAGTAAGCCAAGTCATTGGTTCACAGCTCCTGTCATCAGTCCAAATCTTAAAGCTCCTCTTGGGGGGGGGGGTGGAGGAGGAGGGTTTCCATTTTCATGATGCTCATTCAAGGCTTCTAACCAACAGCCATTGGTCAGAAAGCCCAACAAGTCACTGCAGCGGTAATTTTAAAGGTTGTGGATTCGCCTTCAGAGCTCCTTCCACAACTCTCACCACCTACACACCCTGTCCCCTCTTCCTTGTTCGATAAACAGGCCCAGGGTCTCGCCCATTAAAAATACAGTGCGAGCAGTTTATTCTATGCAAACAGGGAGCATGCAGATATCATACATAATACCAGCTGCTGTGAAGGGCATTGCCCACAAAGTACTAACTCCAGTGTATTACCTCCTTCCTGATAGGACAATGCACAGCTCAATTAGCAGTTCCACGTTCCCCAGGGAGCAGGGCTCAGTAGGCCCACTGGTGGTATATTTGCATTTTCAATGGTTGTTCTGCAGCTAATCAAACCTTTCCATCCACCCCTTCCAACACGTTTGATTTACATCACAGCACATATTCGTCAAATAGACTTCATTTCTCCTACATTAGGAAGGCTGATCTTACTATAAAAATTCTCCTGTTGGGGGAAGGGGCAGCTCCTTATCACTAATACACACACAAGGGAATTTAAGTCATTTCTCAATGGACAGTAACCAAGAGACCCATGGGAGGAAGTCGGCACCTGTGATTCTAGAAGTTAGTTGGACACAGTGAATCTGCACATGGACGATGCCTGGCGAGGTTTAACCTATCCAATGCCTGCGCAGGCTGAACACAGGGATTCCAGACCACATCAGCAAGTCAAAGAAAACTTAATACCCATCAATGGCAGATGGGTTTTCAGTGTTCAAAAACAGCAGCAAACAGAAATAATTACAAATTGTTCAATAACTCAGAGCAATTAACACAAGCTCATTATAGCCTCCCATTTTTGTATGGCTTTTACTGACCACCACAAGGAATGAAATGTTTCAAACATCTGAAGATCCTTCCTTCTAGGACTCATTTCAATCCTGAATAAGTTTTGAAAGACTCTGAATATTCTCTTAACATCCACCCACCCAATATGAATCTAAGCAAATGGTGCCCCCACACAGAGGTCATGAAGTAAAGTACTACTACTACTACTATTTAGCATTTCTATAGCGCTACAAGGCGTACGCAGCGCTGCACAAACATAGAAAGTAGCATATATCCTTTTCTTTTCGGCTTTAGAGAAGCCAATTAAGGCAAGCATCTTCTTTCTAAGTCCTGGTAGTGCAAGGAGAGAAAGGAGGCAGTAGCAAAGGGATGGCTCTGATTCTCAGGCCAGTTAGCCTTCCTCCTCCAGGAACAAAACAAACAAAAAAAAGATAACTAAAAAGGCATGCACTTGTGAAAAAAAACAAAATAAATATACGCCTTTTATTTGAGGCATCACACAGAATTAAAGAAACTTTAGTTCCGATATGTGCAAACATGCCTTCTGAGATCTGGGGGGGGGGGGGGGGGGGGAAGAAGATACCCATATGTTCTGCTGAGCCCTCCCTACACCTGATATTTACCACCACATTTTTTTTTTTTAAGAATTCAGTCAAGGCGGTGTACAGTAAGATACCGCCTGAAAATTCAGGATGCATTGGGTGCAAAAGGTTTAAGTGGTATAAGCAGGCATAACTGCACATACATATTCGTGAAATATTCAGTTCCCCCCCCCAAAAAACTGCTGTTTGTGGTCCTTGTACATTCTCTAATCTTGACAGGGTTAACCCTTTGGTAGGCACTTCAAACATGTTGGCTAAAACACAGGACATGAAACACTGAGCCATTAAAAGGAAGACTTATTATGATCCTCCAAAATTAACATGGAAAAGAAAGCCATTATGCCTTGGTCACCTGTATGCTTACCTTGGTGGGGAAGACTTGACTCATTCAAAATGACGATTGTCCCAAATATTACATATATTCTTCTAAGGCGGTTAGCTTGGCAGAGTTTAAAAAGGGGTTAGACGGTTTCCTAAACCACTACTAAATGGACTTGGGAAAAATCCACAATTCCAGGAACAACATGTATAGAACGTTTGTACGTTTGGGAAGCTCACCAGATGCCCTGGGCCTGGATTGGCCGCAGTCGTGGACAGGATGCTGGGCTCGATGGACCCTTGGTCTTTTCCCAGCGTGGCATTACTTATGTAAGTATGTTCCCCTATCATTCTATAAATCCATTGAAAAAATATTAACCATTTTTCTCTGGCAGAACAAACCTCCTAGAATCTCTAAGTTAAAAGCCCCCCCAACACCTTGAATTTGGGGGGCTTTTAACTCAGAGATTCTAGGAGGCTTGTTCTGCCAGAGAAAAATGGGTAATTTTTTTTCAATGGATTTACACCTTGGGAGTAAATGTTCCAGAATTGTTGCTTTATTGCAAAGCCTTTATTTTATGCCAGTGATCTAATTGAATTTTTTTTTTTAGATCACATTCATTACTCACTCCATATTGGATGCTGTCTGAGACATCCACGCTCTCACCTCTCACCCTTATCCAGGCTGATTGGAATTTCCTTACCCAGTAAAGGACAGCACATTCCTATTATTCGAACTATCTGTAATATCTTTAAAATGATAGATCATAAGTTAAAACCACCATGGATACACACACTTTTTCTATCTGGAATAATCCCTATGTATTTATCGATAGAAAACAAGTGTCCTTGATTACTTGGCAAAAACAAGGTACTTGGGACATTAATCCTTCTTCCAATACATGGTATACTTTTGCAGAGATGCAATCTCCTCATCATTTACATTAATCTCAGTTTTTCAGGTGTCTTCAACTACTAACTGCTATACGTAAATGTAACCTTCCCTCTAGTGATCTAAAGTACCTGACCTCGTCTCTTATTTGTAGAAAATTTCATAAATTGTGTCATACTGCATCCCAATTTTATAAACTTCACAGTCTGACTCCCTTCAGAAGCACTGGACTGCGAAAGAGCTGGAAAGAAACAAGAGTATGTTTTATTGGGGAAACATTTTGGAAGCTTGTGTTTCGCTCATCTAGATCTTCTGTAGTCCAATCAATGCGTTTCCCAGCTCACAGATCCTTATGAACTCCTAGAATGTTTCACTACATTGACCTTTCTATGTCTAGGGATTGTTGGTCTTGTAAGGCTCAATTAGGTACATTTAAACATTTAGGGCCCTGTTTCCTAAGGTGCGCTAGGGTTTTTAGCACGTGCTAATAGTAAACAGGGCCCTTAATCTCCGACTCGTGTACACAAGTTCTGGACTTCAGTTTGGTCTACTGTATGTAATAGTTTTGGTATTTAGGATCCTCTGCTATAGACATCTCATTTTAAGTCTACACTTAAAGTGTCTCTTTTCATTGCTCTCGAAATTGTTGTAGCCTCCTGGAAAGATTTGACTCTAGTAAACTATACTAAATTGTGGAATTTAGTATGCTAACTTATAGATTTGAAATATATCCTTTTCTTCAAGAATGTATGCATTATAGAACCCATGCTCTGTTAGTTTGATCTTGTTATGTTTTGATATAGTTGCTTTTTCTGTATTGTATTCTTAAAATATCCTACAATAAAAATACCAAGAGGAAAAAAAAAAGTCTGTCCATTATGCCTTGATGAACTCTAAGGAGCACAAAATTTCCTGTATTTCTTTCCTACGCCTCTTTACTTTCAAGTGACCTACAGCACGGCCACTCTCTTGTTCAGTCGGAAGGTCACTGGCAATATCTCAAACCCTTGGCCAGCTCTTCCACAACCACTTCTGGGGTTAATTTTCCAGCAGGAGCGTCTGGACAGCTTGAACAGGCTGTCAACTACATCACCAAGCAACCGAGCAACAAAATAAAGGCAGGGTCATCAAAACATGGCATCAATTTATTTGGCTGCCCCTGGTGGCTTCACAACAGTCTTTGCAGGATGGACACACAGATAGGCGAGGACAGCATCTGGGGTGGGGGAGGCAAAATACTTGGGGGTTGGCAGAAATAAAATCAGGCATGCCAATATTATAAGCTTTAACTCTCACTGTTTTTCAGTCCCATCTTAGGTTTATAAAATGCGCAATGAAAAGTGCCACCGAGCATGGATGTCGTGTGGTTTCTCAGAGATACTGACGCCAAGAGCCTAGTGGTTAAATGAGAGCATTTTTTGCATTCATCTGATGAAGGGAACAGAGCTTTCAAAATCTAGCCTAGTAATAAGATGTTTGTAATTACATACCAGCTTGCTTTCAAGTGGAACAATGACCAAGGTCTGAAGTTCCATGCTCCCCCGTTTTTGACAAGCCAGGGAACCTCCGTATGAAGGCAAGCAGGGGCAGAGCAGGTGTGATGGCTCAACAGGACCACCTTCCCTTCAAGGGTTGCTCATGTAGGGCTATGGCCCGAATTTTTACACCAGACTACAAAAGTAACATGCAGCCAGTAATAGGAGGCAAAAGGTCCGTTCAGCTCAGGTCTATAAATACAAAATGCATATCATCCATCTAACTGTTTCAGGCTCTCATAGATCTACTAAGGAAGAAAGTTCAAATGAATGCGAAAAATTCAAAGCTTTGAGGCCACACTTCCACAGCTGTCAGGCACTGATGCTTCCAAGAAGCTCTGACCATAACGCTCAAGATGACACAAAGCCAACAACAGCATGACTACTCTTCACCAAGAGTCTAAACACAGCATTCAGTAAATGAGCTTGAAGTTGCCCTTGGAACATGACTGTCCTGCAGAAGCCCAAGTAAAAAAAGAACCTTAGACCATCTCCAGAACAATCCTCCTTTTCCTGTTACTGTGAGGGGAATGAAACCAACTCAGGTGCTAGATCTACAGCAGGTTTTGAGGCTTAACATGGCACAAGGATCGAACTTTGCGCTGCATTAGGGAAGAGTCATGCAGAAGCCCAGATGATTCAAGGAAGCAAAAAGTAACCTGCCACATAGCACACTTGTACATTTGGAATTAAACAGGTGAAAAAAAAAAGGTTTTATCAAATTAAAGTAGAACTGAATAGAATCAAAGAAAGGAATGGGATCTGCCATGCAGAACAGAGGATGAATCAATAGGGGACTGTGAAGAAAACATTCATGCTTGATTTATAAAAAAAGATCTTGCAAGGGAATCCTACAGAACCAATCTCAAGAGATCATAACACCTACGCAAGATTTAGAGACCTCCGATCAGGGAGAAATCCCCCACAGAAGGCTGTGATTCACAGCTAACGCACGCCATGTTCCCCTGCAGACTTTGCATGGAGCTCCTGTGTCCATTATCACGACACCAGCTGACTCCCCTGCCCTCCCCATCCCATGGCTACAGGTAGTAAGAATTCTTACTTCTATTAGGAGAGTTCCAGAGAGTAGCAGAGGATTTAGACAGTCTCTTGTTGATTATAGAGTCCACATGTTTGGGAAGGTTTACGGCTGATATAGAACACCTGTTTGTACCTAAAAAGGGAGAAAATATGGTTATTATTAGATGACTTGTCTTTCATGCAGCAAGGTTGATTGTACCTCTTTAGCATTCAGACACTTGTACACCAGAGAGCAGAAATGCCAAAAATCAAATGCCATGGGCCTTCAGAACATATCTGAAGCAGGAGAACACAAAAGCTTGTTATGTCCTGTGAGAATGATGGGGCTTCTATGTATGGAAAGCCATGCTCCTTGTGGGGCTGGCAAAAAAAAAAAAAAAAAAGATTCAGTGCCAAATAATCCCCAAAAGTCTTCTTGCTTGTTTGAACTGTAAATCTGATGGTCCTCCTCTCACTAGTGGTGTTTTATATACCTCCGTTGATCCAATTTAAAGCTGATCCAAATTGAGCGGATACATTTAATCACAGAGTGCCTAGAAATGTGAACACACATGATTACCATGTACTGTAGGGTACATCATCCCAGAGGCTCCTCTCTCTCTCTCTCTCTATATATATATATATATATATTAGCCCAGGTTTCTATAGTGTCAGATCTTGTAAGATGGGCATTACAGAAAAACACCCATTGGGAATTTCATTCTCTACATATATGCATGCATTGGGTCGAGCAATTGATCACAGCGTGCTCTCTCTTCCGAGGAGATTTCCTAAAGCAGCTGCACAGTTGCATAGAAAATGTTCAGACGTGTAGAGAAGCCGCCCAGCCCTGAAAGCCTGGCATGCATTCCTCTACAGGACGAGCCACAGCAGCTGCAGGATCTAAAAACAGCAGAATTCACTGGACTATGGTATAAAGCCCGGGAAGGAGCACCAGCATGGTTTCCCTTCCAGCTCCTTCTGCAGAAAGGGGACCCGGGTTAAAAACCTTAGAGCAGCTCCAGAAGAAATAGGCATCAGATGATCTACACAGTTAGACCACACTAAAAAAGAAGCCTGCTGAGTTTAAGATACTTTTCTAGTATCGTCAAAATAGTGCTGGCCAATTTTAAGAAACTTCTAGGGAAGGAAATTTCTCTGGAAGAGCATGAGCATGGAAAACAGAATGGGAAGTCTATACTTATGTGGAAAAAAAAATCCACTAAACCAACTCATGCAGATCAGACCCACAAGCTCGAGGGGATAAATGGAAAAGGGAAACCAGGCACAAAAGGAAGGTATAGAACACTTGCCCAAAAGGAGGCCAGGTGAATAATTTCTGAGCAAAAAACCAAACCAAATGGGCTGAGAGGAGGAAATTCCATTTAGAAATGTTAGTAGAATTTATATTAATTATTCTAAACCTTTATTTGGCGAGAGGGCATATGCAAGAAGGGGAAGGTTTCAGAATATATCCAGACTAGCATGGGTTTTGTTTTTCTGGGTTTAACTAATCGAGTCAGCAACAGAAAGTCACTGGTCAAAGGGCAGCTAGAAGTCTGGCTCTGATTTCTGAAAATAGTGCAGTGGTTGTCACAATGATCCATACACATATAGTCAACTCTCTTTATTCCTGCTGGTTATGCCACTTTATACATTCCCTGTCTGCTTCACCTCACACAGCTTTGCAACTTTGAGGTGCTCATACCTCCCTGACCCTACCCACGATGCCACTTTTCAAAGATTGTCAATCTTACCCACCATCATGTGCTCTTCTCCTGGGATTTCTACAGCCCTAATGCAGAACTTGGCAGAAACCGGAGCTCAACTGCAGACCAGATTCAGAGGTACCAGCACTGTCTGACACAGCTATTAACCTGAATCACCGAGTGTTCACAAGGAGCCTGGACTGACCCTTTCAGTAAACTCAGTACCAGCAATGACGTCAACACACTGAAGTGCTTCCAGTACGAGATCTGCACCCAGGGCCAGAATATGAGACGACCTAGACAAACCTTCAACCCCCCCCCCCCCCCCCCCCCCCATCTCTCCTGAGGTTTTGATAATGAAACATGATCATCACCCAGTGGTTAAGCCAGCTCTGTCTGATTCCACCCTCCTCCCAAAAGACTGAGCTAACCAAAGCCATCAGGTATGTACTAGAACAATTAGCAAAACCGAAAGGAAACTGCTTGGGTTAGCTACAGATGCACACCCAGAGCAAAAGAAAAAGTCATCAACCTTTTACCTACCTGAGAGGAAAATCACCTTATTTAGAAGAATTTGAAATTCTACTGCACCTTTCACAATCTGAGAACTTGAGTGCTCCTCTCCTCCCTCCCAATGACTAAGTCTGCACTCAGCAAATCTCAGAGTCAGGTATTAATTTAATTATAAGGGGGATAATGGAACCAGGGCACTGGAATCAGCATGTCTTAGTGCTCCATGACTCCTCCAGTCTCTAGCGAGGCTCTCCAGCCTTGCAGAAAGCATTAGGATGACCTGACACTGGGCTGCATTTGCAGGAATGGCTGACTCACCATCTTTTGGCACTGCCGAATTCTGGTTGAACGCTCCAGCCCAGGACCACCTCTGTTGCCGGATTTCTGCCCAGGTCTTCTTAGTCGATCTCTGGATTGCCGACTCATAGCGTTCCTGCAGAACCAGAGGGAAACAGGGGTCTGAGCTAAGGCTGGTCGAGTGTGTCCACAAACCCAAAGCCAACTCTGCACACCAGAGGCTGATGTCAATCGACATTCTTAAATATAACTATCCTGTAATCCTACAGAGGGAAGGAGTTCAATCACTTCCTACAGTGAACATTACCAGCACAGGGATATCCAAAATTCAGTTGGACTCATGCTATGGAGACAAGTCTTTCTGAGCAAATAGCCAAAGCTTCTGGATAGCCCCGAAACATACCTAATCAATTCACTTCTACTTGTTCTACACCACTCAGGATTTTGTGGACCTCAAACATATCCCCACCTCAAGACATCCCTTTTCCAAGCTGAAAAGCTCTAACCTCTTTAACCTTTCCTCATATGAGAAGAGTTCCATCCATCCCTGTTATCATTTTGGTCACTCTTCTTTGAACCTTGTCTAATTCTGCAATATCTTTTTTGAGATATGGTGACCAGAACTGAACGCAATACTCAAGGTGAGGTTGCACCACAGAGTGATACAGAGGCATCCCACATCATGACCTAAAAAAAGGATGTCTCAAATCTGCAAATCCATTCTCAACAGCTGGGCATTCGTAAAAAGAACTCTTTCCCTTCATTTTGAAGTTCCGTTCAAAGCAGGTGGAAAGACCACCCCGTGCGCTTTCTACATACCTTGTTCTTCTCTAGTTTCTGCCTCTGCCTCTCTTCTAGAGCCGCTCGCCTTTTCTCAGCCTTCAGCCTCTGCTCCTCCAGCCGCTTCCTTCTCTCCTCTATCTGCTTCTCCCGCAGAACTTTTGCCCGCTCTTCTTTTTCCAACCAGACAGCTTTTTTGGCAGCTTTAAAAACAAAAACGCAACAGATGTCAGTCAGACCTAGCAATTGTGCAAGGTAACGCGCTCAAGGAGGACTGGAATCTCAGTCCACAGCTTACGCACTTCACCATGAACACCGGATGCAGTGACTGGTTTCCAAAGCTGTAATTAAGCATCTGAATGGCCACAGCAGCCAAGTGTAGTACACCTCCTAAGTCCCCTCCCTATTCCTCGTTCCCCTTCCCTCTCTACCACATCTATTTTGATCCCCCGTTTCTTTTTCTCCCATTTCCTCCACCTCTGGCTGTTCCATCTGCCAGACCACACTTGCGGTGATTTTTTTCTGCTCCAGAGGGCTTTGTGCCACAAGCAGCAAGCAAATCTTGCCCTTCTTTACAGTGGGGTCCAATGTATTTCACCAGCAGAACACAACAGCCTGTGAGACAGATCCTGCCTCCTGGAATGATCACAGTCTGCCCACCAGCCCTGGGCTCAGCACCAGAGCCCTGAATTTAATAAGCTAGAGAAGGTTATATACAGAAGACTGTCCCCTTTAAGGCTCTACAGGGATGGCAAAGCAGGGGAAATTTCAAGGTTGACTCAAATTTGGTTCATGTGGAATCAACATATTAACCCCCCTGTTTACAAAGCCACGATAGCAGCTTGCGGTGCGGTACTGAATGGGTTGTGTCGGCAATGCCGAGCAGCTTTGTTAATTGGGGGGGGGGGGGGGGTGGGGGGAAGCTTTGCTGCAGTTTGTCTTAACCACTGAATTTTTTCATAGGGCTGAAAAAGATGCAGCATGCACAGCTCTGTTCACCAACAGCAACTATACAGTCTCTGCAAAGCCTGAATGGGTTTAAACCAAGGGCAATTTCTCATTCACAAGGCAGATGAGCCCAAAAAGGTGCTAAACTGGATTCCCGGGACAATTAAGCAGGTCAGAGAAGAGGACATTAACAAAAGATATCAGGCATCAGCATTAACATGCAGCATGAAAAGCAAGATTTCCAGAAACAAAAACAATGGCCACAGGTGATTGCATTAAAGTTAAAGCGGTTCCCTAGAGTGTCCTTCTCATAAAATATAAAAGACTGAGTGCATCTGGATGTATTCTTAGGCTCCAGTTAGGGGCCTGCTCATGTTACTAGAATTCAGAAACCAGCAGACAGGGCAGGGGTCAGCAGGGACTGTGGATTCCTCCTAAATCAGAGCCGGGGTATTAAAGGCGTGTTAGTCTCGGGAGGAGAATCTGTATGAAATGTGGGGCAGCTTATGAGGGTCTCCACCATCTCACTTGCTTAAGCAGGGATCATGGTTTGGTGAGGCAGTTTTTTTGTGGTTTTTTTCTATCGGTATATTGTGAAGAACATAGTAATCCCTCTTTATAGCACATTGGGGATCAAACTTGTTACAACAGAACAGTGTAATTGAACTTTAGTCTGCAGTGACAAGGGTCTATTATAAAGTGGGGAGCCTATGATGCTTCTCTCGAGACCCTCCACCAGTAATCATGGGGTAAACTTTGCTGCTTTCTGGAATGCACCTAATTGGCCTAAGGGATCAGAAGAAGGAACAGTGCCCCTCTGAAGAGTACAAACCTCTGGTAGATCATATATGAGAGGAAGAAAGCAGCTCTAATTATTGCTTAATACCTCAGCAAGGCTAATTTTTAATAAGGGTAAATTCCACGAAGCCACACCTCTGTTAAATGAGTTACACTGGCTTTTACTGATTGTAGGATTCATTTTAAAATTGTTTGCCTAGTGTTCAAATGCTTTCATGGCCAGAATTCAGAATCGGTGGGAGGGATTCTTCCGTTTTAAGAAGACAAATCTGTCACTTGATACTCCCTTCAGTAAAAGGAATGGTTTCTAAAGTTTGTTAGAAGCGGTCATTTGGTTTCCAAGCAAGCAGAATCTGGACTAGTATTCCAACTGATAAATGAACTACACCTTCTTATATTCTTTTTCGTAAAAACTAAAAACACATATCTTTTTACTAGACAAGTGCTTCGATCCGATTCAATGATGTAATTTCTATTTGAAGTGTTATAGGTTTATAGTGACAATTATGTAAATTCCTTCCTCTTGGGAAGTATCTTGATTTGTTCTCCACTTTGCACCTTAAGGTTTAAAGGTGGATTAAAAATCCCCATGTAGAACAGAATTTAAGTCAGAAGGTACTGGTTAAGAAATGAAGGGGACTCATGTCTCCAAAGATTCCCCAAGCCCCACTGATTTCATCACTGGCCCCTGTGACCAGAACCTACAGTGTCCTTAGGATGAGTGACCCCTCTAGCTTCCTCAGGCCCTCCCCACCATTCTGTTAGTCCTATAATACCAGTCATCCTTCTCTCTGAATTTAAAAACAATAAAAAAGCAGGTGAAATATTTATGAAGTGTGGGCTCTCTGGCTTCCAGAAACAAATTAAATATTCTTGGAGCTCATCCATGCAGGAGATGCCAATCCCGGTAACATGGCTCCAAGTCCTGTCAGAAATGAGCTATATCCAATCCATAAGTAGCCCAGACAACCTCCCCTCCCCCCTAAAAACTCAGTGTGTTTAAAAACAAACTGTCCAGGCATTGTCTGGCTAGAAAAGGAAAATGTCTAGAGTTCCCAATAGGGTATCGGATCCAAAGCCTCATTAAATCAGGTCTATGACAAGAGGAGCATTCGGAGAACAATTATAGGAGCTGCTTGAACACCACGAGCAATTGAGTACTATATCTTTTCCACTTACTGGCAGACACTGCCTTTAGACCATGGGCTCACTGGCTAATGGTTAGCAGCGGTCAACTCCGACATCGAGTTATACCATCTGTATAGAAGACCATCCCGAGTCACGCAGGACTACGAGATGATTGAATAGCAGAGCTCCATGCTGTATGAGAACCTCACTGTGACACACACCAGTCGCTTCTCTCCCCACCAGAAATAATTAGAGAGACCCTCCACTCACCTAAATATTTTGCTCTCTCTTCTCTTCGCTCTTTTGCTTGCTTGTGTCTCTCTTCCGCTGCTTTTTGGGTATCTGTGTACAAAACAGTTTTTATTAGATATTACCCCACAATAAGCAAAAATGAAAAAAAAAAAAAAAAAAAATCAAGCCTAAGGGCCCTGTTTACTAAAGGTGCGCTAGTGTTTTTAGCGCGTGCTAAAAATTGGCCTGCGCTAACCGTGTAGACGCCCATAGGATTATTATGGGCATCTTCATGGTTAGCGCAAGCTAAAAACGCTAACGCACCTCTAGCACAGGTTAGTGAAACAGGGCCCTAAGAGTACTGCTTGGTAATGGAGAACTGGCAAATGAGTGCGTCTGCTTAACACCACCAGGCCTGCCAATGCAGTAAATCAAACCGCTGAGCGCTGCAGTTCATGTGCCTGCACAAATACAGCTGACCACTGATCTGCACCAAATAAATCAATCATGTTTTGATGGTAACATCCATAGTCGCAACTCCCGGATTCAAAAATACCTCCCGGATTATGGTACTTTTCTTCTGCTCCCTTTACAATCTACAATATTTAATGTTATATTTATTCTTTATATACTGACTTTAACATGATACCAAGGTGGTTTACAATTCCAAAATGAGAATTAAGAAAGGAACTACATCTACCAAATTAAAGATAAAATGCTTGCCAATTTCAGAAAATTTAAAAATCCTTGGAGTAACAATCGACCGCTACCTTACACTTGAGACTCACGCGAACAACACAACCAAAAAAAGATGCTCTTCGCCATGTGGAAGCTGAAAAGAATAAAACCATTCTTTCCAAGATCTGTCTTCCGCAACCTGGTACAATCACTCGTATTAAGCCATCTAGACTACTGCAACTCATTATACGCAGGCTGCAAAGAACAAATAATGAGAAAACTTCAGACAGCCCAGAATACAGCAGCCAGACTCATCTTCGGAAAACCAAAATACGAAAGCGCAGCACCATTACGCGAGAAACTACACTGGCTCCCACTCAGGGAACGTGTCACCTTTAAAATATGCACGTTAGTGCACAAAATCATTCACGGTGAAGCCCCTGCATACATGTCTGACTTGGTAGACCTGCCACCTAGAAACGCCAAAAAATCATCCAGAACTTTCCTCAACCTCCACTTCCCTAAGTGCAAAGGCATAAAGTATAAAGTACTACATGCATCAACCTTCTCCTACAAGAGCACGCAACTCTGGAACGCACTGCCACGCGGCCTGAGAGCGGTCTATGAGTTGACAGACTTCCGCAAACGACTGAAGACCCATCTCTTTGACAAAACATACCGCAAGGATCAAAACATATAAATCCCATATACACCATAACAACGCCTCAAGATATTACCCATGTACTCCACTTCCCCATACTCTCTCCCATTCAATAATCTACCCACAGATAAAAAATGTTTACCCCATCGCTCTCTTGCTATTATTAGATCAGCGTAGTAATTCCCCAACGTCATATCCTTTAGTTTCTACGCCCCAAAGGTGATTGATATGACTCTGTCTTCCTTAACTATTCACAATGTAACCCATATTCGTAATGTAACAAACTGTATTTCCATCATTAACAATGTATTGTAAGCCACACTGAGCCCGCAAATAGGTGGGAAAATGTGGGATACAAATGCAATTAAATAAAATAAAAATAAATAAAATTATCCTATCGTATGCACGTCAAATTTCTGCGCAAGAGTGCAAGGAGGAAGCATTTCCCTGTGTTCTAACAGTAAACTAGATCGTGTGTCAAAAATAGTAACGTGGAGAGTAAAAGAATACAAGCATATATAGATCAAATTCCTCTCTCCCGCACTTTCAATTACACCTGTATCTTCTCAATGCAAAGGAACACACTCTGAGGGGCTGCATGAATCCAGTGTAACAGACCATCAGGCTTATTTTCGAAAGAGAAGGACGCCCATCTTTCAACACAAATCGGGAGATGGGCTTCCTTCTCCCAGGGTTGCCCAAATTGGCATAATCAAAAGCCGATTTTGGGCGTCCCCAACTGCTTTCCGTCGCGGGGACAACCAAAGTTCCCGGGGGCGTGTCGGAAGCATAGTGAAGGCGGGTCTTGGGCATGCCTAACACATGGGTGTCCTCGACCCATAATGGAAAAAAAAAAGGGCGTCCCTGACGAACACTTGGACGACTTTACTTGGTCCTTTTTTTCTTACGACCAAGCCACGAAAATGTGCCAGAACTGACCAGATGACCACCGGAGGGAATCGGGGATGACCTCCCCTTACTCCTCCAGTGGTCACTAACCCCCTCCCACCCTCAAAATAATAGTTTAAAAATATTTTGTGCCAGCCTCTATGCCAGCCTCAAATATATCATACCCAGCTCCATGACAGCAGTATGCAGGTCCCTGGAGCAGTTTTAGTGGGTGCAGTGCACTTCAGGCAGACGGACCCAGGCACCCCCCCCCCCCCCACCTGTTACACTTGTGGTGGTAAATGTGAGCCCTCCAAAACCCACCACAAACCCACTGTACCCACATCTAGGTGCCCCCATTCACCCGTAAGGGATATGGTAGTGGTGTACAGTGGTGGGTAGTGGGTTTTGGGGGGCTCAGCACACAAGGTAAGGGAGTTATGTACCTGGAAGCAATTTATGAAATCCACTGCTGTGTCCCCTAGGGTACCTGGTTGGTGTCCTGGCATGTCAGGGGGACCAGTGCACTATGAATGCTGGCTCCCCCCACGACCAAAGGGTTTGCATTTGGTCGTTTCTGAGATGGGCATCCTTAGTTTTCGTTATCGCCGAAAATCAGAAACGACCAAGTCTAAGGCCGGCCATCTCTAGGGACGACCTAAATGTCAAGATTTGGGCGTCCCCGACCGTATTATCAAAACGAAAGATGGACACCCATCTTTTTTCGATAATACAGGTTTCCCCGCCCCTTTGCTGGGACGTCCTGCAAGGACATCCTCAGGAAAACTTGGGCGCCCCTTTCGATTATGCCCCTCCATATTATCCAACTTTTTGACAGAGGTGTCGCACAGGAGCCTGGAACTGAACCTCCGAGTCCAGCTTTGTTCTTTGGGACAGCCAAGGCTGGAGGTGCTTCAGAGACATGAGTGGGGAGGTCAGCCATGATACAATGGCAGCACTTAGTAGCCAGACTTCAGGTGTATTTGGAAGTTGCTCTTTATAGGGTCATGGTTCATGGTCCCTTGCCTAGAACTATTGCTGGGGCAGTTAAGCTAGATGTTAGAGGTTGAAAGATAGGGTGATGGGAGATAGAGAAGAGGAAGGTGCCAAGAGAATTATGGAATCAAATCAAAATTGGTGGTGCTTAGATGGCAGCTCCACTAATTGGGGAATAAGGCCAGTGCTGGGCAGACTACTATGATCTGTGCCCTGATCACGGCTGAACAGACCTGAATGGACTACAGTAGGGCTAAGGCCAGTGATAGGCAGATTCTACAGTTTGTACCCTGAAAACGGCAAAGACAGATCAAGATTAATTATGCATATTTAGTATCACATCATACCTTATGCTACAAGTTTATCTTGTTGAGCAGACTGAATGGACCCTGCAGGTCTTTATTTGGATCAAGGGTTTCTTAACCACCAGAACATACCAAGTTAAATCAAAAACATTTCATCACCATGGAATGCATATTGTGGAGTACCTCAAGGTTCCCCATTATCACCAATACTCTTCAATATAATGATGTCCCCTTTGGCCAACTTCATATCCAGTCAAAGACTTCACTCATTGCAGACGATGTCACAATTTATATCCCCTTCAGACATGACCTTTCTGCAATCTCCAATGAAATCACGCGCTGTCTGAACATCATGGATTCATGGGCTAACTCATCAAAACTTCAGGCGATCATTAAAGACCTATCTGTTTTGCAAGGCCTACCCTACTGGCCCTACTTAAATGCCTCAACTCTGCAATACATCAATACCTTACATCGCATTGGATATTATATATTCCTTTATTTCCTTGTCCCTTTTTGTACCTGTTTACTCTAACTTTACCTAACCCTTATTTTAAATTGTATTTAACATCTACCGGACTTGGCGATTGCCTTTACGGTATTATGTAAGCCACATTGAGCCTGCTAATGGGTGGGAAAATGTGGGATACAAATGTTACAAATAAATAAATTTACTGTCATCTACTCTATTGCTATGTAAGTCAGAGGAACTTTGTGATGCAGTGTCCCCAGTGGCACTTTGTGTCCCTCAGTCAGGTCTGGGAAGGGGAAAGAGTCCCTCACTCTGTTGAGGAGGGAAAGGCAAACTGCTGTACCCCAGAAGAAAAAGACCACATAAACCAAGCCTACACACTTTGTGACAGGCTAAGAGACTGATGGAGGAAGAAGGGGGTAGGAATGACCCACAATGCTATGAGGAGAAAGATTTTCATCACATATGAAACCCACCTTGCTTCTGTTTACAACTGGTGGCTGAGGTCACAGGAGAAGCAGAGGGGATCGGCAACGCTTCAGTACTCTGTGGAACTTTGTCTTTTAGGACGTTCCTCTCCCCCTCCTCTTTCAGGGTCTCTTCTGAAGCTGGAAGGCAGAAAAACAAAGCAAACCAAATCTATGGTCTGACTACTTAATGCATAAATCATCCTGGAGCACAAACACCACAATCCCTGGGGAGAATGAGGTAATTGCAGGCAAAGTAAAGGGTTTTAAAAGTGCAAAAATCCATTATTAACAAGGTGCAGAATCAATGCCTCACATGAAGGGGGTGGTGGCAACTTTCAATACAGTCAGACAAGAACACTTCCTCTTTAGAACTGTACTGAGCAGAAAGATCCTGCTGTGTATACACACGACCCCCCCGGGAGGAATTAATCTTCCCATCACAGAACACAGTCTGCACCATGAAAAACACGTAGAACTGTTCCTAATTCTGCTAAAGAACCTATTTTTAGTGGCAATGAAGCAGGAACATGTCTGTATAAATAAAACAATTTTGACAGCTACAATACACCCTGCCATGGGAGGCAAACAGGAGAGAATGCATCTTTCTTCCAACAGTTTTAAGGAGGGCAGAAGGTAACAAGTGGGGAAGGCATGTGGTTTCTGACAGAAAGGAGAGGGAAGGGGGGTTGTTCTGAATGCGGCAGCTCCCAAACAATTCCACTAGTTTGTAAAGAATAGAATGAAATCTAGTGTGATTAATATATCTAACCATTAGATGTCACTCTCTGATTTCAAAGGATGGATTTTACTGTTTTAACCACAGGCTGCCACTGTACAAGGCAACAGGAATTTCCATATGACACCTCTAGTTGGCAGTAGACATCAACTAGTGGCAAACTACACAGTTCAGCCACTATGGGAACCATTAAGAAAGGTACAGATTTCAGTCAGTAGAATTTGCAACAGAGAAAATGCACACATCTGAATCACCTAGGACCAAGATGGTTTGATGACCTGGAGATGGCATGACATCACAGAGCTGAAGCTGGTCCATCCAAAGAGATTTTCATTCTCCCCAATGCAGCTGCTGCCACCATCTTGGTACACCCAAAATAATGCAATTAATAGGGCAACAAGCTCCGCCTACTGGCTTCAGTCCAGATAATAGGCCAAGCATACTCCTGCTGTCTCCTGTTCACCAAATCTCCTTGCCTAGGACTAACCCAACAGGGAAAAAAAAGATATGGCGGCTGGGGAGGAGAGGCTTTGTTGTGGGGAAAAGCATGCACAGCATGCTTCATGGAATACTTTCAAAACACCTCTGCACGTGGGTGTGTGTGCATGCACACGTATGCATCTGTATATTTCTGACTGCATCAGTGTCTGCCTGACTTGGAGAGGATAGGAGGGGAGGGGCAGTTTCAAACGAGCAATTCCTTAACAACTATTTTCCAACACATTCATGTTTCTGTGCTGCAGGTGCTGGACTTTCTCTTCCACAGAAATGCATTGGAACATTTTTAGGGGACTTTCTCTGGGACATTTCTGATCTGACCCTCCCATGCCAAATTTGGTTCCATTTCAATCAGTCATTGGAGAGTTACTGCCTCTAGACATTCCTGTGGGATGAGAATAAAAAATGGAAATGATTTTTTTAGCAATGTCTGACAACAACTGTGCACTGGCAAGCTACGCCTCCTTTGTTTTCATCATTAGGTCTCACAACATTTGGTAGAAAATGTTGTCTGGGATCCTACTGCTATTTTCACAGCACAGTATCTCATGTTATTTCAGACACACTGGATGGAACCATTTATCCAGCTCTTACAAATCCTAATGAAGAATACATTAATGAAATCATTTTTGGTACAAAACCATAAAACACTTTGTGTTGGAGAAACCCCCACCTGGACCAAAAGGTTTCCGTTTTGATTCCCAAATCAGTTCTGCTTTCTGGATCAGCTGGGGATGCTGTAGAGTCAGTGTTCGGAGCCTGGGGGGGGGGGGGGATCTCATGATAAGCAAAGACCACCATCATCTACTGGCCAGATTCAGGACTATAACTACATAGCTCCAGAAGCAGAATTTGGGACCCTACTTTCTAAGATATTGGCTGACTTTGCACCTATGTTTAATAATAGAAGGAAATCACAAGCAGATTTTAAACGATGTTTTCATAAAAGATGGGGGAATGAAATCCTCCAGGTACTTTCCCCTCTCTTTTGTAAAAAGATTTATGGCACTTGGAAGGGGGGGGGGGGGGAAGTGTAAATTGGGTAATCTAGTTATGCTATTGACATGATCAATGCCTTTGAAAATGGTCCTCCCCACATATTCAGGGGTTCTTTTACTAAAGGTTAGCTTGAGTTATCTGCAGCAGGTCTCATTTTATTCATATGGGACCTGCTGCAGATAACTCAAGCTAACCTTTAGTAAAAAGACTCTCTCAGTGTCAAGTCGCCAGCTGCTGGCACAGGGCTTTCAGTGTGCACACCCTGTCTCCCCCCCCCCCCAAAAAAAAAAAAACTGCACTGGGTAAGGTAACAGATTTTTTTTAAAGGGTAAAATTTATTTCCTCCTCCACCCCCCTCCATGCAAACACGTAAAACTTGCATATAATATAGAATTCCAGAAACTTCAAGTAGAATCAAGTGATGACCATCCATAAAATGAAACACCCACCCCCTTTCATTATTTCACTGTTTACACTGTATATACCAGCCTACATCAAGGAGGGAAAAGGAACAAACCCAAAGGAAAAGCAGAAGCCCAGAACCTGTCCATTAATACCTCAGGCCTACCCATGATTGACCCCAGGCTACCTCCAAAGTAGTAAAATCAACTGCATTTTAATCCTTAAGGAAATCTGTTAAATGAGAGGGAAATCACTCAGTCTCTAACAGGACACCAGGCATTTACAAAGAAACCCTAAAAGAAAGTTGCACCTGATGTTTTAATTGAAGCAAATCTCTTACATGCCCGAGTTACCCTACACACAACAGCAGGCAGACATTTTCAGATCACAGAAGGAATCATCTCCTCAAAAAATAAAATGTCAAAACGTGTCTTTTCCAGTTCAGTATGAAGCGTGACAGATGGGAAATCTCATGAAATGAAGATTCTAAAAAAAAAAAAATGAGATAGCTCAAGACTATCAGGAGCCTGCCACTGCATCCCAGCCCTCTTCCCTCGGCATGAAAGTATAGGTATATTCGAGTTGTAATAACATCAGGAAAATTTAGCAATTCATACACATTTCTTAACTCCCAAATTCAAAAACCTGCAGTTTCCTAGGAATTCAAATTCTCCATTGACTCAGCCTGACATTGGACTGCAAAGCTCTTAAGACATTGGCCATTCCCATAGCCTCAAGAATCAGCATGTGGAGTCCCGATATGGAGACTTGAGCTTACACCAGGCTGAGTCTCCCTCTGCGCTTAGCAAGAGCATCTTGCAAAAGTACATCCTTTCAGCAAAACTGTGCAGGTCCCTTCATTCTGTCAAATTCGACAGGCCAGCACTCCTAACACTATTTTCTCAGTAATTGGCCTCACTTTACGGAAGACCTTCATCTTCTTTTCTACACCAACCCACTGTTTACATTCCCTCAGTGACCATCGACTTGTCCTACCAAATCCCAGGCAAGCCTATTACGAAGTACCAAGAAAGTACTTTTTACTTTGTGGCCCCTTTTATCTGGGCTGGTCTGTCCTTGAATATTAGATCAGAACCTCTTAAAAACATTTAGGGCTAGCATTCTTGGAGATGAAAAAACTAGTTGATAAACCTGTAGAGTAATCGATATCATTTAACTATTAAAGTAATGGGGGTAGAAGGCCAGGCCATATATGCATTTTCTTTTTCTTTTTGTTTAAGATCTCCTATTGTCTAAATCACTTCCCCCTTAAGGTAGAATTGTGGTCTAATTAATTGTATAGCTTGCTCTTTTTTCTTATTGAAAGTATTGTAAGTTCAACGTTATGTTTACCTTTGTTTTTTTGAACAGGCTGTACAGTGTATTACATATTGCATGTTCCGCATGTAAAAACTTTAAATGATAAATAAATAAAATAAAAAAAAATAAAATAAAAAAAAACATTTAGGGCTGCTTTGAAAACTTTTTTTTTTTTTAAATAGATTTCTTTCATAATGTGTCTCTGTGGTACGGAGCAGTTGCACCAGACGGGTACACAGCAGTAGAAGTTGTTTATTTTTGGTTGTCTCTGGATTCTTTCCTTTTTATTATTAGCATTCTTTTTACCATTTTTAGCTTTTATAATTTATGTCGTTTTTATTTATATGTTTAAAAAAAAGCAATTCATCACATAAAAAAAACATCCTATCAAAGATTTGAGGCCACATTTAAAAAAATAAGTTATTTACCGCTGCTTTGACTTAAGATGGCATTATGGGCACTGGAATGAATGCAAACTGACTGGAGCACACTCTCCTTTATCTTCTTTTCTAAGAACTGATGTAGTTTCTGTCTTTTTTTGTATAATTTGAGACATGATTTTTTTATTCATTGGACATGTTGTTCAGCCTGTATAAGCGGCTTTTAACCCTCTCACAGCCATAGGCTGAAACAACCCTGGATATTCAATTCTGGGCCAAGGCCAATATTCAGGCTGGTGCCCGGTTTATGCAGCTGATAAAGTTAGGCCAACCTTTTCCCCGGCCTAACTTTATCCGCTTACGTAGCTAGTTAGCAGAATGAATATCACCACTAATCAGCGGCTCCATCCCTGGATTGCACCTAACCTACCCAATTATAGCCAGTGTTTGGCAGAACTACCTGCTTAAGTGACACTGAATACAGGCGGCCAGCCTGCTCAGTGGGGTTTAAGTAAGCAGAAGTCTCTCCTGCCCCATTAGAGCCCTTTCAATATTGACCCCCATTGTAAACCACCTAGATGTTAATGCAATACGTAATATCCCAAGAAATAAAAAGTCTTGAGACTTGAAGCTCTGAATCTGGACCTCTATAGACAGTCGTATATGTACAATAAGGACACATTGCCTCCAGATGTTCTGCCTCCTTGGAACGGCACCAAAACAGACAATATAATCACTTTAGAGCAGGGGTTCTCAACCCAGTCCTCAGGACATACCAGCCAGTCAGGTTTTTAGGATCCTTACAATGAATATGCATGAGATAAATTTCCATTCACTGTCTCCATTGTATGTAAATCTCTCATATGCATATTTATTGTGGATATCTTGAAAACCCAAGGACTGGGTTGAGAACCCCCTGCTTTAGAGAGACAGGGCTCTCTTTCTTAAAGCTTCAAGAATCAGAATCCGACACAAGAACCAAAAGGAACCACTTGGAACAGAGAAAACTTCCTGACCTACAGCAGTCCCTGGGAGCCAAGTAGGTGGAGATGGAGTAGTTCTCTCAAGGAGGCTCAAAGAAGCAATGGATAGAGGGAGGAGTTCACATCACATACTTGGACAACATATCTACTGAGCCACTCATATCAGCTTAGAACCAAAAGATGCTGGCTTGGCTTTGGGCTTCTTTCCCCCCCACCCCCATCTCCAACAGGTCTTTTTAAAAATGACCAAGAACCACCAAAGGGTCACTCTACTTTGGTCATGCCTGTTACTCGGACACCCATAGCTACACACCATGTAGGACATAAATAAGGAGAATGCTGATGTGCACAAACGACATAACTAGGGAGCAGTAAGTCTTGGGAAATCTGGTCCACCCTACAGCTCCTCCTCCAGTCTTTGGAGCTGCCTGACGGATCCCTGATCACAGCACAGCATCTCCAGGCTCTCTCAAATTAGCATGTACCCCTTAATACATTCTACTGTATTTTTACTTGCCTTTTCCAAATCTGAGCTCAAGGTGAGTTAACTATTTGGAGTACTGTTCATAAATCCCCTAAGAGGATGAAGTGACTTGCCCGAAGTCACAAGGCGTGTCGGAAGTGTGATTTCAACACCAGGCCTTCCTGGCTTTAAGACCACTGCTGTAACTACTTTGCTACTCCTCCATTCCACTGAGAAACTTGCACTAACACATGCTATGAATAATTAGTAGCACTAGTAAAGTCCTGTATCTCTTAATATCTTCCTTCAAGCGGCACCAGTTATAAATCAGACCAGCCATTAAACTACTGCAAGGCATTGACCCTTCTTAACACTTTCAAAGTAAGGAAGCAAATCTTGTAGGGCCAGACATTAACACCGAAGTTTAGAGCATGGCATCTTCAGCTGGGAAAGCATCTCTCTCTCTCAAGCATGCTATGGGGAAACAGTGACCCATGACCCTTGCTTCTTAAAATTGGATCTGCTCAACTAGAATAAACCACATGTCATTGGGCTTCACAAATGCTGTGTGACACCAGCAGCTGACCTAACCCTTTCAGAGCACCAGCATAAAGATTAACTGCAGTGGCACGGGGGCATCTCTACAGACATGTCTCAGGCTTGGAGCAGGATTCCTGCTTTAATCCTTCATGGCAACTGTTAATGACACGGCCACCAACTGGTGGCACATATGGAGAAAACCTCAGACTACGGAAAGAGAGACATCTCTCACAGCTGCAGATAAATCTGCATGTGAAGGTCAAGTAGAAACATGAAAGGGTACCAAGTGGCTCAAGTCAGAAAAGCCAATCAAAATGCTGCCTCCATGCATTGCAATGTGTGGACTCTGGCACCTCCTAGAGGACAGCAGACTGACAAGTATAAATTCAGGATAACGCAACAGATCAGTGGGAATCATCACCCCGTTTCACATAGCCTCTTCCTACACGGCTTTGGGTTATCAGACAACAGGGAGTGTGTGTGTGTGAATGTGTGTATATTTACAAAGTGCTTCCCTAAATAATCATGGGCCAAAAGTGGGTGCATATAAAAATTAACAGAACAGAAAGCAGTCTGCATGAGCCACATTACCAGATGACAATTACATTTCATCAGAATAAACCAACCAAGCTGCACCCGACAACTCTACATTCATTAAGCACCATTAACATCAGATAAAAAGCTCCACCATACTTTCTATGGAGCCAAGTCCTTCAGGGGGTGGGGGAAGGGGGATATGACAGACATCCACTTTAATTATATGGAAGGAGATGCAGGGGGTCCAAAGTTAGCATTTTTTTTCCATTGGGGGGTGTCAACCAAGGTCTGTTACACTTTATACTCATGTAACAGAAGGTGATTAAGTAGTCTGGGTGAGCTGATCAACTTGGGAACATGGCTTCCTAAAGGAAAAGTCCATAGACCATTATTAAAATGGACGGGGAAAAATCCAGTGGCGTGGAGGAGTAGCCTAGTGGTTAGTGCAGCGGACTTTGATCCTGGGAAACTGGGTGGGCAAGTCACTTAACCCTCCATTGCCCCAGGTGCAAAATTAGTAACTGTATATATGTAAACCGCTTTGAATATAGTTGCAAAATACCACAGAAAGGCGGTATATCAAGTCCCATTTCTAGGATAAGCAGCATAAAATGTATTGTACTTTTTTTAGGATCTTGCCAGGTACTTATGACCTGGATTGTCCACTGTTGGAAACAGGATACTGGGCTTGAAGGATCTTCAGTCTGTCTCAGTATGGCAGTACTTATGTACATATGACTAGGAATCCCAGCACCAACGATTCACACACACGTGCAAACTTGTTCATCTTTACTATGCTTAGTATAGAAGCTCTTGGAGGCAGGGACTTCTCACACTCTGCACTTTGTGGGCTTTGAATCTTTTGTTTGCCTTATTTCTTTTCTCATAGTTGGCCTTCTGCACAGAATCATTTTCAGAGAGGAGAAGTATTGTATTCTCAGGGCTCTGGAGATCTACTGTGACTCAAAAATACATTAATAGCACATACCCTCAGGAATTCACGAGCATGCTAAGCAGCTGATGAATGCCAGCACTTGCCCCTTGCTGCCCCTCTCAGCAATGTGTTTATATTCGTATGGTGGAGGGCATAAAGACACCCAGAAGCATCACGTGGTTTGTGAAGAGGTAAAGGAGGGCGACAGAGGAAGCCGATGCCAGTGACTAAGCCGGACTGTAAAATGGCATGGTTTTTCAGGCCTTTCGCTTCTTATTTGAGGCCAGAGCACCTGCCCACCTATGCAGATGTTGCGAGCCATGAAAACTGCTAGAAATCAGCTGTGGAATGCAGCAACATCTGTCCTAAATGTAGCAGAGAATCCTCCTCCCACCTTATCCAAAGGCATCTCTTCCCCACTGCTGCTAGAAGAACTTCAGAAGTTGGTTCCAAAATCCACACAGGACCTACTTCAGCCCAGATCTGGAACCCTCCACCCCAGTTTCACTCCCTGTCTCTGGCTGGTCTGTGACCTTTACTTGCTCACTTCCGAGGCCCGGCACTTCTTCTACACTAGTCAGCACCAGTTCTAGAGTCCCTTACACGGAGGGGAAACGGTGGCACAGGCATCCAGGCCCTGTCTGCCTGTTCTCTCTTCCCTATTGCAAAACCATAGGCCCGATTTGTTTTTATGCCTCCAATATTTCTTTGCGTCCAGCTGTCAAGTCCTTGGAATGTGCTGTATCAGCCATATCACGTACATCATTGCGCTGTGCTGCCTGCACCAAGCTGCTGTGTTGACCAGGTTGATAGATCACATGACGTCCTGCAGCTGGGCATTACGTAATATGGCCTTAGTCTAGCCTGCCTCACTTCAGTTATCACCACAGGCAACTGAAAATCACAAAACCAGGAGGACAAATGCAGTGCAGGCGGTGCTGAGTGAACACCACAGGAATGTAGTCAAGGCTGAAGAATCCCAAGCTAAGCTTTGTCCAGGCTCCGAGCTGCCTTAGGGTGGGAGCTAAAAAAATTTTTTAATTTTATTTATTAACTAGTAAAAAAGGCCAGTTTCTGGAACGAATGAAACGGGCGCTAGCAAGGTTTTCCTGGGAGTGTGCATGTTTGAGAGAGACAGCCAGAGTGAATGTGCGGGTGTGTGTGTGAGAATGAGAGTGTGTGACAGGGCCCCCTCCCCTGTTCCTAATGCCCCTCACCCTATTTCCTCCCCTCCTTTTCCTCCTCCTTCCTACACTTTGGGTTCCTTAAGGCTTTCAAAGGTCTATGTACCCCCGTGGCCCTAACACCCAGTATCCAGATACCCCACCGCTTTCCTCCTCACCCCTCCCCCAAGATGTAATACTTTCACGTCCTTCTTTTTTTTTTTTTTAAATGTCCTATCTACCCTGTGTACAAATGCCCGGCATTCAGATTGTGTTCCTCTCGTAAATTTTCATTCATTCAGAACTTGCCCCCCCCCCCCCCCCCCCCCCAACACTTTCGGTTCCTTCAGTCTTTTAAAATTCTCCTATCAACCCTGTGTACTAATGGCCAGCACTCAGATAGTTTTGCTTTGCCAAATTGTCTGTCACTGAGGTCACTGCGTGCCTGCCTAGCAGACCACTTCCGGCAGGCACATCCTGTTGGAGGTGAGAATTATTATATAGTATTTTTAAAATATATTACAAGTTAACCACTTGCTAAAGAAAATCAGAAATGAAACATATTTAGGAAAAATAGCAAAGAAAAAAAAAAACTTTCTTCCTTAGACCACTAAAGATGGGAGAAAAGCTAGTAAGATAAGGAGATCATAAAAGAAAAGTAAACAATCACAAGGCCATTAATGCAAATTAATTCCCCATCAAAAGATAATATTGTCAATCAAATTAAACTGGAACAACTGTTGCAGTTGAGACCTTCTTAGTTAGTTCTGGTTGAAAAATAATGCATACTTATTTTTATTACATTTGTACCCCGCGCTTTCCCACTCATGGCAGGCTCATTGCGGCTTACATGGGGCAATGGAGGGTTAAGTGACTTGCCCAGAGTCACAAGGAGCTGCCTGTGCCTGAAGTGGGAATCGAACTCAGTTCCCCAGGACCAAAGTCCACCACCCTAACCACTAGGCCACTCCTCCACTGTTGCTACTATTTGAGATTCTACATGGAATGTTGCTATTCCACTAGCAACATTCCATGTAGAAGTCGGCCCTTGCAGATCACCAATGTGGCCGCGCAGACTTCTACATGGAATGTTGCTAGTGGAATAGCAACATTCCATGTAGAATCTCCAATAGTAGCAACATTCCATGTAGAATCTCCAATAGTATCTATTTTCTTTTTGTTACATTTGTACCCTGCGCTTTCCAACTCATGGCAGGCTCAATGCGGCTTACATGGGGCAATGGAGGGTTAAGTGACTTGCCCAGAGTCACAAGGAGCTGCCTGTGCCGGGAATCGAACTCAGTTCCTCAGTTCCCAGGACCAAAGTCCACCACCCTAACCACTGGGCCACTCCTCCACTTTACTTCCAAATGCTTTTATCAAACATTTACATGGATAGGCTAACAGGAAAGCTGCTTCCAAAGAGAGCGCCTCCTGCCTTAAAACCAAAAAGGCCTTCCTGCGATCTTGTGTCTGCTTAGTCACATCAGGATATAAAACAAAAAAGTCTAAGAAATCCAAAACTACAACTGCAAAACCGCATTGTTCAAAAACAAAAAGACACAACCAAAGTCGCTCTTTCTGAATCCTCAGATGACTCAAGTACAGCAGATTAATTGAAGAGGAGAAGAGAAATAGGAAGATTTGAACGTCAGTCTCCCCCCCCCCCCCCATCACCGTTCACTAATCAGGGGGGGTCTTGAGGCCACCAGTTTTTGTTGAAAGAATACAATTTATTCAAAGGAGGAATGTTTCCTGGGGAACATTTTAGAACTTCAATTAAATATTTTCTATAAAGAAACATCAACAGGTGAAATGAGGATGACCAAGGCAGTATTTCTGTGATGTGCTATCAAAATGTGCTTATCTTTTCTATCCAAATGGAATTCTTTTCAATGTTCTACTATACTAAATTATATTTGTATATGTAAACAGCTCAGACATTTTTTATTTGCTATACCGTCCATCAAAAAGAAACTTGAAAACCCCGGAGCCATAGGAAAGTTCAACAGTCTCAAATTTAATCTTGTTATTTTCTATCTGTTCAATTTTCCTATGGAGTATCAATTTATCTTTAATTATGGTCACAGACATCTCTTGTAAAGATTAAACTTCATCCTTGACACTAACTGTACAAAAAAACACTCTTGTTTTTGTCCCTTCCAAAGTTCTAAGATAGATCATCAAATTTACTCACAAGCACAGATATTTCCGTCATGGATTTTTTGAGTGTAACCAGCAGCTTATGAACACCACCATGGAAGCCTCAGCTGGAGGTACTTTTCAGCGAATCACTACCACAAGTTTCCCTCTTACTGATATATGCAGTGGAATCACCTCCAACTGGGGCATGCAGTAGAGTTAGAAGGGCATGGCGGTGGTTTGAGCACTGAAGGGACGAGTGACACATCCAACCTAAGGGCTACAAGATCTTCACACAAAGCCACTGCCAGGTATTCACCTCCAGGTCACTGAGTGGGGGTCCTGGCTACATGTCGTGCAATTGACTGCTGTACCAGAGAGGAGGATATGGTGGTTGGGGGGAATAGTTTTCACCACTCTTTCCTTTTAGTATGAGACATAGCAATACAAAGAAGCAAATGCTAGTGCAAGTAAGATGCACTGTAAACATGGACAGGCTTACACCGCCATCTTGGCCACTCCCCCACCTCACCAACACTTTCTTAGGAAACATACAGAGCCAAGAATCAAGCCATGCTAAAAATGTATCTAGAGGGCTACAAAAATCTAATATGCAAAACCTCAGCCCCTGAAGATGTGTGCACGTCAGGAGTGAAAGACAGCAGTCTGTTTTCCCCTACTGCACCTGGGCTAGTTGATCTAGAAATTAGCTACATACCTGGCATTAACACCCGCACTCAAAAAAAAAGGATTAGAGCACTGGAATGCCGCCATCAGAGATAGGAGGCAGTGAAGGGGAAGGGGAGGGACCTGGCACCACCAGGAGTACCCCTCACTGGCCAAGTACAGTCACAATCCCCACGCTTGGGGGTCCAGCAACCAAGAAAAAGATCTAGGTGTCACTGTAGATAATACACTGAAATCTTATGCTTAATGTGCAGTGGCAGCCAAAAAAAGCAAAACAGGATGCTAGGAATTATTAGGAAAGGGATGGTGACTAAGACCGAAAATACTATAATGCCTCTGTATCACTCCATGGTGTGACCTCACCTTGAGTACTGCGTTCAGTTCTGGTTACTGTATCTCAAAACAGATATAGCGGAATTAGAAAAGGAGTGGCCTAGTGGTTAGGGTGGTGGACTTTGGTCCTGGGGAACTGAGGAACTGAGTTCGATTCCCACTTCAAGCACAGGCAGCTCCTTGTGACTCTGGGCAAGTCACTTAACCCTCCATTGCCCCATGTAAGCCGCATTGAGCCTGCCATGAGTGGGAAAGCGCAGGGTACAAATGTAACAAAAAATAAAAAATAAATAAAAAACGACCAAAATGATACATGGGAAGAAACTGATATGACCGAGGTCTACAAAATGCTGAGTGGTATAGAACAAGTAGAAGTAAATTGATTTTTTGCTCGTTCCAAAGGTACAAAGACTAAGGGATACTCAATGAAGTTACATGGAAATACTTGAAATATTTTTTCACTCAACGAATAGTTAAGCTCTGGATCTCTTTGCCGGAGGATGTAGTATCAGCGGTTAGCGTATCTGGGTTTAAAAAAAGGGTTTGGATAAGTTCCTGGAAGAAAAAAGTCTACAGTCTGCTACTGAGACAGATGTGGGGAAGCAACTGCTTGCCCTGGGATTGATTGAATGGAGTGCAGCCACAATTTGGGTTCTGCCAGGTATTTGTGACATGGTTTGGACACTGCTGGAAACAGGACACTGGGCTAGATGGACCATTGGTCTGACCCAGTATAGCTGCTGCTCCCCAGTATCTCTCCACACTCGTCCTTCCCTACACCCCTTCCCGTGCACTCCGCTCCATGGATAAATCCTTCTTATCTGTTCCCTTCTCCACTACTGCCAACTCCAGACTTCGCGCCTTCTGTCTCGCTGCACCCTACGCCTGGAATAAACTTCCTGAGCCCCTACGTCTTGCCCCATCCTTGGCCACCTTTAAATCTAGACTGAAAGCCCACCTCTTTAACATTGCTTTTGACTCGTAACCACTTGTAACCACTCGCCTCCACCTACCCTCCTCTCTTCCTTCCCGTTCACATTAATTGATTTGATTTGCTTACTTTATTTATTTTTTTGTCTATTAGATTGTAAGCTCTTTGAGCAGGGACTGTCTTTCTTCTATGTTTGTGCAGCGCTGCGTATGCCTTGTAGCGCTATAGAAATGCTAAATAGTAGTAGTAGTAGTAGTATATTCTAAGCTCAAATACACCCAAGGGAACGGGCAAGGAGCAAATCTCAATTCATACAGCTGCATAGGATATGTCCATCCACCTGCTGAGATAGAATGAAAGAGAGGATGTTGCACAGTACCCTTTATGGCAGAGCTCTGGCGTTCACCTGCTGCTAGAGGGACATAACCCACTCCGTCTCTGGATTGATCTGTGGGATGCTATGGAAATCCCTGGTATCTAATGCCCCCCCCCCCCCCCCACCTGCGACTCCTCTCTCTCTCTCCCCCTGGGAAGTAAGCACCCCTCCCCCACCACATACCATGAAGAGGAGGCAGGAGCAATACCCACTCACTCCTGCTTCCAACACTGCCATCTTCCGAAATAGCAGCGTTTGAGCACCACAGTGCATGCTGGGACGCACTACACAGTGTCGTCTCCTTCACTTGAATGTGCACCAGTTCAATAGCTTTCAGGCAGTATATAAGAAATTAAAAGACCATAAGAAGCATTACCAAATACCTTCATTTCAGGAAAGGTCTAAAAACCTCTCTTCAAGAAATTTGATGGGTTAAACCACATACGATACAAATGTTCGACACAGATTGTAATGTAATGGTAAATATAAAAAGAATGTAGCATCTCCTAACTGACAATTGTAAGCCACACTGAAGCGAAACTTGTTTTTGGATAATTGTGGGATATAAGAACGAATGAATAAATAAAGGGAATTTTTGCTTTAATAATGTGGAAGATCTCTCTTCGAGGTACATAAAGGGGGTTCAATAGACTACCAAGGATAATTTTTTTGGTGCATTGGAGAGCATGGAGATGACCCTTCATGCAGCAGTGAGGTTTTTTTACGTCTCCCTTCCTGTCAGTATGTGATCCAATCACCGCGACAGGAAGATACTTTTTTTAATGCTTCTCAACAACAAATGGCTGCCAGTGTGTGTGCTGTTTTTTTTCTGACAGCGCACATTTTTTTTAACACAGCAGTAATCTGCATAAATCAGAGCGCAAATAAATAAACTTTTGCATTACATCTGCATTAAAAACGTGCATTCTGCCACATCATCCTGGCTCTTAACACCTGCCTTTCTGTGCTAGCCTTTCATAAAGCAGCACCTCCTGCACTGCTGTGTCTCCGCAAGCAACGTACCACCACCTCATGTTTTAATAGGCCTTTACAGTAGGACTTCCTTTCCTAGTGACCCATCACGGCTATGCATGAAATAAGTTTGCATACACTGATTTCCAAGGCACATACAGCGAGTAGACGAAAAGGAAGCGGAATAGTAGAGAAGAAACAGGAAATGAAGCGCAGGATTAGGGAGTAGGGCGATTGTTCTCTACTACTACTACTATTTAGCATTTCTATAGCGCTACAAGGCATACGCAGCGCTGCACAAACATAGAAGAAAGACAGTCCCTGCTCAAAGAGCTATGTAATAAAAGTGAGCCAAGTATAGGACAATCAAGCCATTGTGACATCACTGATGAGGTTGGCTCTTATTGGTGGCCTGAGGCATTATGACATCACAATATCACCTCTGATTACAAGAGACTACTACTACTACTATTTAGCATTTCTATAGCGCTACAAGGCGTACGCAGCGCTGCAGAAACATAGAAGAAAGACAGTCCCTGCTCAAAGAGCTATGTAATAAAAGTGAACCAAGTTTAGGACAATCAAGCCATTGTGACATCACTGATGAGGTTGGCTCTTATTGGTGGCCTGAGGCATTATGACATCACAATATTAGCTCTGGTTACAAGAGACTACTACTACTACTATTTAGCATTTCTATAGCGCTACAAGGCATACGCAGCGCTGCAGAAACATAGAAGAAAGACAGTCCCTGCTCAAAGAGCTTACAATCTAATAGACAAAAAATAAATAAAGTAAGCAAATCAAATCAATTAATGTGAACGGGAAGGAAGAGAGGAGGGTAGGTGGAGGCGAGTGGTTACAAGTGGTTACAAGTCAAAAGCAATGTTAAAGAGGTGGGCTTTCAGTCTAGATTTAAAGGTGGCCAAGGATGGGGCAAGACGTAGGGGCTCAGGAAGTTTATTCCAGGCGTAGGGTGCAGCGAGACAGAAGGTGCGAAGTCTGGAGCTGGCACTAGTGGAGAAGGGCCATTTACTACTACTACTATTTAGCATTTCTATAGCGCTACAAGGCGTACGCAGCGCTGCACAAACATAGAAGAAAGACAGTCCCTGCTCAAAGAGCTTACAATCTAATAGACAAAAAATAAATAAAGTAAGCAAATCAAATCAATTAATGTGAACGGGAAGGAAGAGAGGAGGGTAGGTGGAGGCGAGTGGTTACAAGTGGTTACGAGTCAAAAGCAATGTTAAAGAGGTGGGCTTTCAGTCTAGATTTAAAGGTGGCCAAGGATGGGGAAAGACGTAGGGGCTCAGGAAGTTTATTCCAGGCGTAGGGTGCAGCGAGACAGAAGGCGCGAAGTCTGGAGTTGGCAGTAGTGGGCTCACCCCCTCCCCTTCCCTGCAGGCTTCCTGGAACGGAGGGGCTAGATCACAACACCTGCTATTACTCAGGTGTCTGAAAAGTGGCAGAACCGTGTTCCAGGCTGTTGTCCCCAGAAAGTAAGCCCTGCATATAATCATTGTGGCTATCCTGAAAACCTGACTAGCTATAGTGTCACAGTACATGTTTAGTAGGCCCAGCCTTTCACTGTAGAACCACCATAGCTATACATCAAGTCATGCCACTAAACCCTCACCTTCTTTCTGAAGTTACTACTGCACTACTTTCCCAAATTCATACAGTTTCCTGGGATTAATCTGCCAGACAAAGATGCCGTCAGAACATAATAGCTGCATTACTCGTTTACCCTTTAATTAAAGAAGATTTGGCAGCAGCAAGTGCGAGTAAAATCGCTTCTGTCCCGCCTCGGCTGTCTAGCACAGGCTTGTCCAGGAGCGTAGCAAAACATTTCATCACTGAAGCCAATTACACCTCGCACGTGTGTGGATGCTGAGCAAGGCTCTCAGACCTGCTGCAGGGATCCCATGGCACACATGGAGGCATTTGCTTACCTGCCACTGGCTTGAAGACGTGGCCTACATAGATGCTTTTCTTCTTGCTGTCCCAGGATGGGGCAAAAGGTACATTTCCTTTAGTCTACTAAATCAGTGACGACCTCGTGGAATCCTGGCAGAAGCACTGTCAAGTGCTTAACTCCTTAAGCACTAGATATCTTTTGGAGTCTGAATGGAACTATTCTGAACCACCTGGGCTGCCTAATATTTCACCTGTACACAAATAATCAAGTTGAACTGGATTAATTCTGGTCAGAGTTCTGTGCATCGCTGAATAATCAGGGTATGAATATCTCAAGTCTTTTCTCCAAAACTGAAAACTACAAAGCAAACTCTCCAGTGCAATGACAGTTACGAAGATTCACCTACAGATCATATGGAATGCACTTCAGTCCACGCTTTGCCGTGTCTGAACTCATCAATTGCTTCTGAACAGAATGTCCTAAAGTGAGGACAACCAAAAGGTAAAGAGGCAGTGGCTCAGGGCCGCACAGTAGCCAGAGCAGAGCTGGGATCAGAACTGAAGTCAGACAGAACCGGACGGGCCCAGGGTCACAGAGTATCCATGGCAGAGCTGGGATTAGAGTGCCTGCCAAAGAGTTCCCCAACCTGTTTATTTTGCTGGGAACCACAACACAAGTCATCTCCTGCTTAGGGCCTACATTAACCCTTTCCCAGCCACACTGATGCCTGTTCCCACACAACCTCAGTAATGAGCAATCCCCCAATTCAAGACCATACAGCTCCCTTCAGCTCTGGATCCCACCAGAAGTCTTCAAGTCACTTTTGGTGTTTTGGGAGGAAAACACATGCAAAAAGCTAACCCACTGCCAGAAGAGAAAAGGGAAGGCAGCCCGGGAGAACACAGTGCTCAGCACAAACGCACTCCTTCAGTGCCCAAAGGCACACTTTTGAATAAAAAGACGTCTCAGCTTGCAACATGCAACTCTTACAAAACAAATCCTGAAAGTAACACTCTCACTTTCACCACCAGTGCATTTTAGGCCTACTTAGCAGAAATTAAATGCATCTTAACAAATTATCTTCCCAGTCACTTAGTCTGCTTCTCACACCATTAATCTTATTTTTGTTACATTTGTACCCCGCGCTTTCCCACTCATGGCAGGCTCAATGCGGCTTACATATACAGGTACTTATTTGTACCTGGGGCAATGGAGGGTTAAGTGACTTACCCAGAGTCACAAGGAGCTGCCTGTGCCTGAAGTGGGAATCGAACTCAGTTCCCCAGGACCAGAGTCCACCACCCTAACCACTAGGCCACTCCTCCTCCTAACTCTCCTTCAATTTTTGTTTCATATCTGTAATACAGTAAGAATCTGCTCCTCTCAGGTCACATCACATGCTCAGAAGGCCCATTGTCAATTCTACCCAGGTAAAACACTCAGATGAAAACTACTCTTTCCTTTGTAAGGTACCTGTGCTCTCTCTTTACTTCCACCCTTGAAGAAAGAGGAGCCAGCGGACAATGCTCAAGTATTTTGATTTTGAAATTCTCCCATGTAGTTTATGGCGCTGCTGACTTTGTGCTTTCCAGCCCCACATTTTCAAAGGGAAATTTTGCAAGTATGCAAATTAGATGCAGGGTTCTTATAGTGACCCTACCAATACTGTGGCTATAGCAAGACTGCTCCCTGCTCTAGAGCTTTGCCATACCAAGTGTAAAAGCCTAGAGACATTTATAAAGGCTTCAAATGAGAATGCCAACTCTGAAAAGGACAAGGCTGTCAGAAGTTCAAATGGAAAAGGGCACATATATATCACCATATATCCCTTGTACTGCCTAGCGTCACTAGAATATACTAGAAAATACTGCACAAGGTCATTCACACAGTTATGAGGCTCCTGCCTCTCACAGCGGTGATTGAGCTTTGCACATGTGGAAGGTTAAGTGGCTTTTTCAAGGTCACAGAAAATAAAGTGAATAAAGGCAGGGCTAGAGAACCAGATACCAGGTTCCCTGGGCACTCAGTCCCTAAAATATGGAATTGCAAATAATTAAGAGGCAAACAGCTAAAGTTTTAGAAAAATATAAATAAGATAGCAAAACGAAAAAGAATAGCAAAAAGTAAAGAGAAAAAAAAAAAAGTAGAAAGTTTCCAAGGCTCCTAAAAATTTGTGTACATCACCTACGTTTGCTAACTATATTTCCAACCCTGGATAAAGAAAACAAAAAAACAAACAAACCATCCAGGCTGGCTTTGAGCACCATGCATTGACCATTCCTCTTAATCAGGGGGAAAAAAAAACAAAAAAAAAAAAAAACTTGCACCTCTTAGAATAAACTTTAAAAAAAAAAAAGGGGGGGGGGAGGAACCTTTTACATGAAATTCCTCTTAAAATCCCACAATGCTACACCTGAACTACTTTGTTCAGCATTTTATTGCATGAAACAATAAAAAACCTCTTCTGGTTGCCCAGCACATCTCAAACATGTGTTGCAAGGTCTGTGCACTCCCAGGACCTTGTGCTTTTGCCTTTCCAAGGCCCAGACAGCACTTGTTTGCCAATGTCTGCTGTGACAGGACAGAGACCCAATATTCTCTCAGCTTATTCATGTTTGCCAGAGGAACCAGTAACCTAGGAGAGGAAGTTTTTCCTTTGTTTCATGGCCGACTGGGAAAGAACCACCTCAGATAAATGTCAAGGTTGGGTTTCACCTGTTAAAAAATGCCTTTATAATTAACAATTTGCAACTCCCTCTGACCTAGAACCAGACTGGACATCACAAGCCCAATAGTCACCAACCAGGAGGAGGAAAGGAAAATCCCATTTAATGGCGTTACATGAGGGAACCTTTTCACAGAAGACAGGATAACCTCTCTTCCAGGTCATTGGTCCCCTCTGTAGAAGTCAACTTCCAATACCCTCTCCTCCAAGACTGTTTAATAGAATGAAATATTAAGACTGCGGGGGGGGGGGGGTAAAGGGGGGGAATAAAATACCCAGGGCTGCTGTTATCACCCAAGCCACCTATGGGCAGACTTATACGGTCTGTGCCCTGAAGAACACAGGTACAAATCAAAGTAGGGTATACACAAAAAGTAGCACATATGAGTTATCTTGTTGGGCAGACTGGATGGACCGTGCAGGTCTTTTTCTGCCGTCATCTACTATGTTACTATGACAGAACAGTGTGTTTTAAGCCTGTAAACTGCCTAAATTAATGTATTTTTCTAGTTTGGCCAGCAGGTGGTGCATGTTTATGCTTAAATCTGTTAAAGAAAAGTGAATGCCCTCAGTTTCACTCAGTGAAGAAGTGAATCTACAGTACTGTGAGCAGTATAGTTTAAAAACTTGTTGACTAGGCTCTGATTGGCCTGGAGTTTGAAATTACCCAGTAGTTGCTGGCTGTTGCTTCAGTCTTAGCCAGGGAGAAAAGAGAGACAGATCTCTTTGCTGAGGCTCTGTGAACAGTTATATATCCTGATCTTCCCAGGTACTGATCCATATAATTGATCCATATTTCAGTTACCTGTTTGCTGATTGCACATTTTGTTTTTTCATTGTTTTTTAAGGCAATAAATAATTGTTTACAGTCTCTGCCTGTCCTGGTGGTTTGTGTGTTGGATCTGTGAGTGTTTGCTGGGAACTGTGGGACCACTGGGAGTGTGGCCCCAGTAACCTAGGTATCACTGGGGATAATTTGAGAGTGGGAGACTCAAGAGGCGGTTGTGACCCAATCGGTGGGAGGAGGGTGCTAGAGTAGAGCACAAGCGGCAGGTACAGGCAGACCTGAGCTGTGCTGGGGATAGACCCTCTAAGTGGCTGTGGGGTAACCCCAGGCGGCTGGCACCACCTTACTGGGCAGACTGGATAGACCATCTGCAGCCATTTACTATCTTTGAGTCAAAATTGCAGAGGGAGAGATGCAAGTCTTAGAAGACAGACAACCATTATAGAAGCATGACAGCAGATAAAGGCCATATGACCCATCCAGCCTGCCCATCCTCTGTAATCCCTAATTCTTCCTGTTCCTAAGTGATCCCACATGTTTATCCCATGCCTTTTTAAATTCTGGAACAGTCCTCGACTCCACCACCTCCACCGGGAGGCCATTCCACGCCTCCACCACTCTTTCTGTGAAAAAATACTTCCTTAGGTTACTCCTAAGCCTATTCCCTCTTATCTTTGTCATATGGCCCCTCATTCCAGAGCTCTCCTTCCTTTGAAAAAGTCTCTTCCTGAACATAAATGCCCTTCAGATATTTAAACGTTTCTATCATGTCTCCTCTCTCCCAGCGTATACATGTTAAGGTTCATAAGCCTGTCCCTATAATTTTTGCATTCAAGACCGCTTACTAATTTCGTGGCCGCCCTCTGGACCGACTCCATCCTGTTTATATCTTTCCTTAGGTGCGGTCTCCAGAACTGCACGCAGTACTCCAAATGGGGCCTCACCAGAGACTTATACAACGGCACTATCACCTCCTTTTTCCTGCTGGTCATGCCTCTCTTTATGCACCCAAGCATCCTTCTGGCTTTGGCCGTCGCTTTTTCTACCTGTTTGAAAGCTTTAAGGTCGTCCGACACAATCACCCACAAGTCCTGCTCTTCCTTTGCACACTGAAGCGCTACACCCCCTATACTGTACCGTTCCCTCAGATTTTTGTGACCCAAGTGCATGACCCTGCCTCTAGGTCCTTCCTCATGTCATTCACACCCTCCATGGTGTCCACCCTGTTGCAGAGTTTAGTATCATCCGTATGACAGAAAGGCAAGGGAATGGGACTTATATACCGCCTTTCTGTGGTTTTTCCAACTACATTCAAAGCGGTTTACATATTATGCACAGGTACTTATTTGTACCTGGGACAATGGAGGGTTAAGTGACTTGCCCAGAGTCTCAAGGATCTGCAGTGGGAATCGAACCCAGTTCCAGTTCCCCAGGATCAGAGTCCGCTGCAGAAAAAGAAAAAAAAAAAAAACACAGACACTTTTTTTTTTTTGGGGGGGGGGGGGGGGGGGAGGGGGGTCTTTCACTAAGCTGTGATAGCTTTTTTTGCTCTCAGTAAACACAGAGATGCCCTTAGTAATATAATGGATGTCTTGGCATTTATCACCAGCTGATTTCTACCCTGGCTTAGTAAAAGACCCACTTGGTCACTCACTGCCAAGGTGTCAACCCAAGCACTAGGGCTAATGATGTTGACAGCCATAATATAGAGACTTCCGCCACTGATAACCCTCCTAGTGCATTCCAGCTGGAAGTGGCGGAAGTCTCTATATGGTGGACCTGTACACAGAGCCACTGCAGCAGGAGAAAAAAAATGGAAAAAAAAGACTAAGCCCAGTTACAGAGATCACTGAAGATTAGGAGATAAATAGATGGTTTGTAGCACACACGGCTTAATATGAGAGAATTTACCAAAAGAGCTCATCAGAAACTGGAAAAAAAATGGAGGTCTAGTTACAAGGACTAAGATATGAGGAAGTGAGCAGAAAAAGACAGAAGGGGGAAAAAAAAATCTCCAGCTATTTGGAAAGGAAGGCTCAGAGCTGAAGTCCTGACTACAAGGAAACTGCCAGGTCAGAAAAGTTAAAGATGTTGAATGTGGCCACCACAATTGAAATCCATCAAGTACTTGATCACGCTACCATTACCGGAGATAAAAATCAAGAAAAAGTCCCTTAAGGTGTTGACCCTGCAGATGAACGAGATGCGTCTCTGTGGTGTAACATGTGGAGTACAGGACCACATGATGCAATTCAACAGAACAGATATCCTGAGCTTTCGGTGCCCTGCCATCTTGAGGTGTGATCAGAGACCTCAAAAAGCAGGAGTGGAAAGATTTAGAAAACTTAGGAGCTAGGGAAAAAAGCTTTAGGAGAAAGGTACTCTCAATTTTTCACTATGAGTCCCGTTTACTAAACCGCGCTGTAGGCGCACTAGTGTTTTTAGTACATAAGTACAGTGGTGGAAATAAGTATTTGATCCCTTGCTGATTTTGTAAGTTTGCCCACTGACAAAGACATGAGCAGCCCATAATTGAAGGGTAGGTTATTGGTAACAGTGAGAGATAGCACATCACAAATTAAATCTGGAAAATCACATTGTGGAAAGTATATGAATTTATTTGCATTCTGCAGAGGGAAATAAGTATTTAATCCCTCTGGCAAACAAGACCTAATACTTGGTGGCAAAACCCTTGTTGGCAAGCACAGCGGTCAGACGTCTTCTGTAGTTGATGATGAGGTTTGCACACATGTCAGGAGGAATTTTGGTCCACTCCTCTTTGCAGATCATCTCTAAATCATTAAGAGTTCTGGGCTGTCGCTTGGCAACTCGCAGCTTCAGCTCCCTCCATAAGTTTTCAATGGGATTAAGGTCTGGTGACTGGCTAGGCCACTCCATGACCCTAATGTGCTTCTTCCTGAGCCACTCCTTTGTTGCCTTGGCTGTATGTTTTGGGTCATTGTCGTGCTGGAAGACCCAGCCACGACCCATTTTTAAGGCCCTGGCGGAGGGAAGGAGGTTGTCACTCAGAATTGTACGGTACATGGCCCCATCCATTCTCCCATTGATGCGGTGAAGTAGTCCTGTGCCCTTAGCAGAGAAACACCCCCAAAACATAACATTTCCACCTCCATGCTTGACAGTGGGGACGGTGTTCTTTGGGTCATAGGCAGCATTTCTCTTCCTCCAAACACGGCGAGTTGAGTTCATGCCAAAGAGCTCAATTTTTGTCTCATCTGACCACAGCACCTTCTCCCAATCACTCTCGGCATCATCCAGGTGTTCACTGGCAAACTTCAGACGGGCCGTCACATGTGCCTTCCGGAGCAGGGGGATCTTGCGGGCACTGCAGGATTGCAATCCGTTATGTCGTAATGTGTTACCAATGGTTTTCGTGGTGACAGTGGTCCCAGCTGCCTTGAGATCATTGACAAGTTCCCCCCTTGTAGTTGTAGGCTGATTTCTAACCTTCCTCATGATCAAGGATACCCCACGAGGTGAGATTTTGCGTGCAGCCCCAGATCTTTGTCGATTGACAGTCATTTTGTACTTCTTCCATTTTCTTACTATGGCACCAACAGTTGTCTCCTTCTCGCCCAGCGTCTTACTGATGGTTTTGTAGCCCATTCCAGCCTTGTGCAGGTGTATGATCTTGTCCCTGACATCCTTAGACAGCTCCTTGCTCTTGGCCATTTTGTAGAGGTTAGAGTCTGACTGATTCACTGAGTCTGTGGACAGGTGTCTTTCATACAGGTGACCATTGCCGACAGCTGTCTGTCATGCAGGTAACGAGTTGATTTGGAGCATCTACCTGGTCTGTAGGGGCCAGATCTCTTACTGGTTGGTGGGGGATCAAATACTTATTTCCCTCTGCAGAATGCAAATAAATTCATATACTTTCCACAATGTGATTTTCCGGATTTAATTTGTGATGTGCTATCTCTCACTAGTCCTAGTATTTTTGGAACGCGTGAACAGACGCTTCACATCCACCTGTTCCACTCCACTCATTATTTTATATACCTCTATCATGTCTCCCCTCAGCCGTCTCTTCTCCAAGCTGTATAGCCCTAGCAGTCTTTCTTCATAGGGAAGTCGTCCCATCCCCGCTATCATTTTCGTCGCCCTTCGCTGCACCTTTTCCAATTCTACTATATATCTTTCTTCAGATGCAGCGACCAGAAATGAACACAATAATCAAGGTGCGGTTGCACCATCAAGTGATACAACGGCATTATAACATCCTCACACCCATAGACACCCATCGATTGCTGTGGGTGTCTAGCATTAGCGCACGCTGAAAACGCTAGTGCACCTTAATAAACAGGGCCCTTTGTTATTAATTTTGCTTGGATTTTTTGTACCTGTTTTTTCGGGGGGGGGGGGGGGGGGGGTCCGTCCCACTTCTTTGATTTTATTTTGTTTGCTTTACTGAATTTTAGTCACCAGGTGACAAATGCCCAGATTACCCTGCACCCAAGCCTTCTAACCCAGCTTAGAAGAGAGCGTCCCTGGTTTTTTAAATTCAAAAGGAAATAGTATGAAAAACAGAACTGCTCAACTCTACTCCTCTACTCTCCAAAAGGAGATAACTGAGCAGCTTAGGACAAATAGTTAACAAGGCCACCTCACCCAGCACAGAGCAACACCGTTAACACTACCATCCAAAGGGCTGGAAAATACAGGACAAGACACTACACACAGCCACACACGCTGGTGGTGGCTGCACACAAGGTTCTGAACGGAAGCCAATTGGTACGAGAGAAGCTATACCGCCACAGATCCTGGTGGTTTATTCTGAAGAGCACTAGACTCACTTGCACTGGCTGGGAGAAACTCACTCGAGGGGATCCATGGCTATTTAACACCCAGACCAGCACAGAAAACAGCTCACGTCATGGAGTACATGAAAAGCAAGGACCATGGGATATTTAGGGTACAAATGGAAAATATTTCTAGTTGAAAGAAGTACCCAATGGTGAATGGGACCAGTGCTTCCCGACGAGCTCTTCTCTGAATAACTGGACTCCCAGTAAGTGCCATTAGAGCAGGCAGCGTTCCCATACTGTGCCAGCCCCTGTTCTTTTCATCACCCAGGCGACCAAACCACAGCGGACACTGCCACAGCAGCAAATGCTTTCACTCTGCAGAACAAAATGTTCCTGCCTTCCAACCCAACCAATACTGTAACGATCTAAAGAGCTCAAGGGTGAGCAGACAGCTGCTGTCAGAGCAAACTCCTTCTCCTACCAGGGGAACATATTTTTATTTTATTTATATACTGGGATTTATTAACTGCCTTTATGAAGAGATTCACCCAAGGCAGTGTACAGCAGATACAGTTTAACATCAAAAACTTACAATTTTGTTAACAGCATAACAATAGTAAAATGTACAAGTATAAACAAATAACAATACATACAGCAATTTGAAACCTAATAATGAGACTACCATGGAACAGGATCAAACATATACCGTATTTTTCGGACTATAAGACGCACCGGACCATAAGACGCACCTAGGTTTTAGAGGAGGGAAATAGGAAAAAAAAAATTTTCCTTTTTCCTTCCTCTAAAACCTAGGTGCTCCGGTGCGTCTTGTCCGAGTTCGGGATCGCCCTCCCCACGGCCCTGTCACCACTTCTCCCTACTCACGTCACGCGATCTTCCCTGGTGGTCTAGTGACGTCGGGGCAGGAAAGAGCCCCCTCTTTCCTGCCAAGCGCGCTGCTCTCCGTCTTCCTGTATGCTGCCTGACGGTCTCGGCGAGATTCAAAATGGCCGCCGAGACTTCAATTCTCGGCGGCCATTTTGAATCTCGCCGAGACCGTCAGGCAGCATACAGGAGGACGGAGAGCAGCGCGCTGGGCATGAAAGAGGGGGCTCTTTCCTGCCCCGACGTCACTAGACCACCAGGGAAGATCGCGTGACATGAGTAGGGAGAAGTGGTGACAGGGCCGGGGGGAGGGCGATCCCGAACTCGGGGGGAGGGCGGGAGGGAGGGAAATCGCTACCTTCGGACTATAAGACGCACCCCCCATTTTCCTCCCAAATTTGGGGGGGAAAAAGTGCGACTTATAGTCCGAAAAATACGGTACACATTTACCAGCACTGAAATTCAAATAACAGAGATATAATACGATGTAAGCAAAAGTTAAACTGTACAGCGCTGCGTAACCCTAGTAGCGCTCTAGAAATGTTAAGTAGTAGTAGTAGAATATCTAATAAGCACACAATTAGAACATTCAAATAACATTGCTATGATACTAATGCTTTTCTACAATACAGCTTACCATATAGCTGAGGGGCCAAAGGCTGACATATAGATGGGGACAAGAGGCGTGGTACAGAGTCAGTTGGGATAAGTAAATGGGTGGCTAAACTAAAGGCAATTTCGTTGTATAGTTAAATCAAATTATAAGGAACTGGTCTAAGTTGCAATGTGTGTAGTAAGCTACTCCAGGTGAAGAATGGGTGTATAGTAACCCTATGTATTAAAGGCTTGGGAGAACAGCCAGGCTTTCAACCTGCTTCCTGAAGTAGAGATAGTCTTGAGTTATACGCAGCCCCTCTAGGATTGCATTCCAGAGCATGGGGGCTACTTCTGAGAAAAGCAAGGCGCAGTGCCCCCCGGGTGCACGGAGCCGCCACTAACATGGCGCCGTGCCCCGACGGGCCTGCGTGCCAAAGACAGCGGGAGGAGCGAGCGAGGCGCAGTGGGCTAGTTCCCGCCTCGCGAGACGCTCCCCGCTGAGAAGGGCTGGAAGAAAAGGGGGTTTAAAAACCCCTGGGCGGAGCCCGGACGCCCTCTTCCAGCGTCCGGGCAGCAGCCTGCACCCAGCCCCCCCCCCCCCCCGAGTTAACGTGGATATGTACCTGTTTATATTTCTCGCAGCTTTGGCGGGGTACCCAAGCCTGATGGTGTAAGCTAGGCAGCTGGGATAGCTGGGCTTACGGTTGAGCTCCCTTGCTGTACGGCGGGGAGCTCTGTTTACGATTGGTCAGTCTTGCTATGACGACGGACTGGGTTGGCTACTAAGCCGGAAGGTGATTGGCTTGGGTATACCCAGGGTTATGATGTTGTTTGTATTTAAAATAAAGCTGCGGCCAAGTTGTGCCATGTTAAGAAAATACCATGTGTCTCGTTTGTTGTTATGCAATATCACGAATACCCTTAGGCCCGAGGGGTCTCCGTTGCCTATGTTAAGCTCGCTGGCAGATTTCACATCCTACAATTTGCTTTGATGAGGGGACGGATAGTGATAATCCTTGAGAGGATCTTAGAGGTCTCAAAGGTGTGAAAAGAGCTAACTTATTCTTTAAGTACTCTGGCCCATTTTGTCTGAGGGCCTTGAAAATCAAACAGTTTAAATTTAGCTCTGTAAGGTACTGGTAGCCAGTGCAGATTTTGCAGGAAGGGTGTGATGTGGTCACGCCACTTGCAGCCTTTTATCAGTCGTGCTGCAGCATTCTGAATTATCTGGAGTTGGTACAAGCTCTTTTTGGTTTGACCAGTGTACAGGGCATTTCAATAGTCTAGTCATGATGTTTATCAGACTCGTCTTTCCAATATATGGAGAGAGATTGCGTCGCTGCCATAGGTGAGGGAGACAATTTTTAAAGGTTGTTTGAATTTGCGCCATCAGAGTGAGTCATGAGTCTAGCAGTATCCCAAGATTCCAGACCTGTGATTTTAGAGGGAGTTCATACTTCTCACAAGGTATTTTGAAGTTTCACTCCCTTTCCTCGAGGGCTTGATGGTCAAAAAAAGTACAGCTCCTAAAATGGTCGGAAGTGCCTTGAACCAACATCATATCTGAATATAAGCCTTGCCATTGTACTCTGGAGTAACTGAACTCCGATGAATGGATAAATTGCAACCAATGTAAATAACATTACAATAGTCCAGATGTCCTAAAACTAAATGTTTGCACAATTAACTGGAAAACATTTAATTCAAAACATGACTTTACCCGTTTCAACTTCCAAAGAAGCCTAAATACCTCAGAAACTGACAGACATGAAATTCAAAAGTAAGATGCTTATCCAGCAAAATCCCCCAAATCCTCAAATGAGGTTCCAACTTAACCCATTAACTACGATCTCATCGTCGGGGCTTATGCAGATGACTAATTAACAATAATAATTTGTTTTTTTCTGCATTCAGCTTTAATTTAGATGGCACACCCCAGCTCTCCAAACACAACAATGCCCGATTGGTATTATACCTACTATATCCCCTTTAAAAGGGATACAGATTGTTAATCATTTATACCGATGTGTTAAAGCCCAAAGTCTCCAGTGTGGGACTGGATCCATTGTTTGGGAAGCTCTGCTTCGCTAAGGTGTCTTCTCTCAGTCGAAAAATCTTGCATGCATTTGGACTCCCAACACTTTTTTTCAGCTTTCTGTTTATTGAAAGTGGACTTGTGACGTGAGTTGAGTTGAAAAGTGCTGAAACAGCTGGCACGCCACTTTACTCTTTTGCACTGAACTTGGAAAACTCTATCGTCTCTCTCCCTTGCCATCTTTTCCTGCAGTGATGGCAGCAGACACACACCCTGGGTGGTTTTATACTGTGGCTGATGTCTGGCACCATGTAAGTGTAACATGGTAGATGACAAAAGAAACTCCAGTTGGGCCATTAGTTCACTCAGTTATATTGGTGTACTTTTTGAGGATATATCTCAGCTGTTGCCCACACAGTGACCACTAGGATATCCATCCTTATCTGTGTGGCTTTTATCTATCCTCCTGAGTGATTGAGGACACGAGATGCCGTACCTCGTGTTTTAGCGAGCTTCGTAATCTGATGAGGGTGTTTAAGAAATGGTTTACTGTTACACTGTGGTGGAAGTGATGCTGTACAGGGGATAGATGCTTTTTTTTTTTTTTTTTTTAATTAATTACACCTGTGGTTTGCTGTTCCACCTCTGCTTTCACTAGATGTATCTCCCTCTTGGCTTCTTTCAGATTCCCCGGGTATACTTTTCTGTGTTCCTCTTCTTGAGTTTTCCTGCATTTCATGAACACCAGAACAGTGAAAACAAGATTCAGTAACCAAAAATTGACTAGGGAGGGGATCAGTATCCACACCTAAAACTTTTCCAAAGAGGAAAGTTATTAACATTTTACGAAGTATCGAGTAATCACACTGACCCCTAATTGACTTCAACAAGGAGTTCCAACATTTCATGCCACGATAAGCAAATCCCGCTGCAAGAACCAATTTGTAAACAATTTTCTTACAACTTGGATAATCTCTAGACCCAAGAACAGCATTATGTGGTGGAAGATCAACAAGAGATATCATATAGCCATAACATACAATATTTGGTATTAGTTTAAAAGTGACCCTTGTTTTTATTGGGAGCCAATGCAGCTTAACTAGCAGTGGAGATGTCCTCTCAAAACGTGAAACTTTACAGACAAGCTGACTGCGGTGTTTTGGGCAGTTTGCAGTTTTCTTAACAGCAGTTCCTTGCAACCAGTATAGATTGCATTGCAATTGGCCAACTGTGCCAAAACGAGCGTCTGCACTTAGTCTCAAGGTCACAGTAGGAAAGAAGGATTTAATTCTCCTCAGTTTCCATAAGGTTTTAAAAGATTTGGACACAGCATTGGATACTTGTGGCTCAAAAGTGATGATCAACAACCATTCCCAGTACTCTTAGTGTAGACGCCAACGGACAAGAAGCGTGATCGATTGTAAAACTGTCTAAAGGTGTATGATCAAAAGGATTAGTGAGGACCAGGAACTCTTGTTTTTTCCTCATTCAATTTTAATTTGAAATCAGATGCCCAAGATGCCATCAGGTCTGAACAATTAATCACTAACTGAATTTCTTGAAAGTCTCATGTAAAAGGGATGTAAAATGAACTAAATTCAGTAAATGGTGCTCAAATTTGGATGCCAAAAAAATACAAAAAAACAAAATCAGCAGAGCACTATTGTGCGCTATTTATAGAACAATGCTTAGAGCCAATTTCCATTCCTTACTTTGGGCATGAGGATTTACACCAACCGAAACCTGGTGTAGATCTTGGTGTGTTAACTTAAGTGTGGAACCACAGAATTCTGTAATGCGGTGTGCATTTTTACGCCCCCAACCTGTGCACCCTGAGTTGTGCACAGTTATTTACAGAACGAGTAGCAAGATGCGGACAAAACCAAATTGTTGCCAACACCAATAATCAGCACCCAATTAGTACGAATTGGCTTGTTCACCAGTTTAGTTGCACGTGCATCTCGGGCTCATGCGTAAATCTGGCCGTAGTTTATAGAATTGCCGTTTATGAGGGGGTGAGCCTACAGGTTCAGATGAGCTCCCACCATGATTTAAAATGGGTTTTGAGGTAGCTTTGTTACACGTCTGCTCACAGGATCATTCCACAGGGGACAGTGGCCCAGAAACCTGCATCTCTTTCTTCCTCAGCACTTGATGTCATAGCAGGAAATCACGACAAAGGAACTGAAATGCCCAACTCTAGGCCAGTGAATATGGAGAGTAACTGACTGCTAAAATCCTTGTAATCCACTTAGGTGTTCAGTGGAATAGAAATGTCTAATACATAAATAAAATTTCCTCTGCCCTCTGGGTGGACTCTGACCTGTAGGACGTGGCAAATGATTCAGGATTAAAAACACACACACAGCATCATGTCCTCATTCTGCACATGATAATGTAACATAAGAAGATGATAAGTGTTGCCATACTGGATCAGGTCAATGGTCCATCTAGCCCAGTATCCTGTTTCTAACAGTGGCCAATCCAGGTCACAAGCACCTGGCAAGATCCCAAAACAGTAAGAGAGGGATAGTCAGACCTGCAACCCTAGCTCAGAGATCTGGATACACCTGCCTATACCCAAATCTGTTAGCACTCCCTCCCCCCCCCCCCTCGTGCTCAGCTGGGTTTCTCCCAATAAGGGGGGGGGAGGAGGGAAGCATACACTGCTTCAGATTTGAGTACATTCAAGACAGAGGAGATGAGCTACATCAGCAGGGGCTGCATGGTGATCCCAAAAGCTGCTCTTGATACTTAGCACCCAGGAAAACTGCCCTGCTCAAACTCTGGAGACAGATGTGGTGCCCAATTTGTAGCACAGGCAATAACTCACAAGAGACGAGCTGGCGTTTTCATACTGCTATCATCAAATCCCAAATTATAGAACGTTTGACAGATACGTATTGCTAAAAGCACATTTCAGTCAGTGCCTGGTCCCCAGTCCCTTGTTCCCTTGGCGCCAGTCTCCCTGCTCTTGTAGGTGAAGTAAAGAAAGCAAGCAGGAATGCTTTATCTTAATATTTATACACATACGACATTGCACCTTTTCCTGGTTAAGGCACAAGCTGAATTTTATAACTACGCAGATTAATACATTTACAATTGGATACAAGAATGAAGCAAGAACTCCAACCAGAACGATCTAACAAAGCAGGAGAAGCAGACTGCCTACAAGAATGATGCACAATGCACCGAGCACCAAAGCAGAGAAACTAGGGGTAAATCCCAGTGCAAAGTCGGGCACCGAGTCCCTGAATTCTATCACACTGCAGAACGCCCCAACCCCCCCCCCCCCCCCCATCCTTATGCCCCCTTTTCAGATCCGCGCAGAAACAGGCAATATTCTATAACTGGCCGTGTAAGGGTAATTCCGTGCAAATCTGCCATTTGGGGCCATTTCAGCACCTTGATGCCTTTATATTGCTTTTCTGTGCCAAAAAATCGGAAGAAATAGCACATAATGCTATACGTAGAAATTCCCTAGCAAGTAGGGAAGAATCTGCAGGTACCAAGCAATGCAGAAGAATACAGTAGTTGTTCCCATTGTATTGGTCCCACAACCTCAATTCAAAGCCATTTCCAAGTACACCTAGACAGGTTGCCTATGAACTCCAGAAGGGAACTCTGACACAACCTAAGTACTACAGCAAGCATTAGCAGCAAATTACAGAGACCAAGCTCGAGCGCCACATACCCTGGGGTTAAGAGTGAGGTTCATTACTGTCATGGTATGTGCAAAACAAACCCATTTGGAAATGCTGCCCCAGAACTACACACAGAGAACACCAAATGCATACGATGAACTGTCCACTACTTCACTCTATAAAGGGTCTGGCGTAGTCTCAACATGTTTGGCTTTGCAAGCGACCCTCTCATACGCCTCAGTTCAGCCTTCAGTGGAATCTGAACACCCTGTGATGTGAATAAACTTTATTAAAGGCACCTTGCCATTGGCCAGGGCGTCACGATATCCTGTCCGTGCATCACTGTCACATGATACAGTTGGGGGGGGGGGGGGGGGGAAGACTTCATTTTTCTTCACAATTTTATAAACTAGATGTGCATCTCCAAACCACTGTGCATTGAAGCCTTCTCATTCCAATCTATGCTATTCTCCAGTTCAGGAAAACTTCTTACTCATCTGCCGTGGAGCATTATTAACAAATTCATGTTAAGCAGCTGCACCAGTGTTTATGAACACAGCATGTTACGATAAGGGTCACCAACTTACTCCAGGTCAGCAGGGATAGACTGAACTCATCCTGGATTTTCCCAGTGCAGCATGGGACTTGCAATTCTACTTCTCAAGAGCAATATTCAAAACTGAATGCCCAGAAATTGAAGGAAACGCCAACACCGGCAGTCTGTTCACAGAGGGAACGTAAGAGGCAGGGGGTTCTGGGATCTTATCAAGAACAGGTGATAGTTAAAAAATCTTTTTTCAAACCAAAATGGCGCCAACTGTATTTGGATAACTAAACAGGTTCGGAGTACCGTAGGGAGCCCGTTCGTTATAGAAAGGCAAGTCGGGTCTGTACGTTGCCGTCGTGTTCGTGAACCAACTGCCGGCAAGCCACGGCCGCCTCTTCCCTGTTGTTCATCTTTTTCTGTGGAGAATCTGCTGCCCTGACCCAAGCAAGCTTCTGGCCATTACATCAGAGTTGTCCTCCCCGCCTACACCACCAGCCGATCAGCTGTGCGGCTCTTTCTCTTTTGCCAGTCTGACGGAGCAGAGACGGTTGTCCCTGGTCTGGAGGGCCTCGTCGGTTGAGATTATGGAGGAGGAACGTTTGAACCTGTGCCACTATGGATCCCTCTCCATAGCACCTGCATCGTCGGTTGCAGTCCAGCGGCTCCTATCTAGCCCACAATCCTTCAAAGCTAAACCAGCAGCTGACGCGAACAGCTGGGTCTTCGTTTCAACTTCCCTACGGTGGAACTAGCATACCCTTCCCGTTGCGATCCAGGGTGCCGGAGTGCGCGGGCAAGCTGCGGACCCTATTCCTCTGTGGTGGTATTGTCGGGCCCGTTGACATCCTGGGCCCCGCCGGCATTGTCTGCCTCCAGCTGCTGTCGTCTGCCTCTGGTGATCACTAGCACTCTCCTGGCCGCATACTGCTGTTTCTTCTGCGCTTCCTGGGTATTGCTACAGTTTCCCAATTGTGGTCGCCTTGCCGAGAACTGTTCGAGCCACTCTGGTCCACCTCAGCATCTGGATTTCCACCGTCCATTTTAGTCTCTCTTCCCTTTTCCTTCTTACCCTGTTCTTTCTCCCCTATCTAATGTAATTGTAATTGATTCATCTGTGCATTGTAAGCCACTTTGAGTCTGCTTCAAGTGGAAAAAAGTGGGCTATAAATGGTCATAAATAAATAAACAAAAAAAATAGATGTTAGCAACTTTACAAAAGGAAAATATGTTCCCTTCCAAAGCAAGTGCAATGCAGTGTTTCTCAGCCCTCTACCTAGCCAGTCGGGCTCTCAGGATTTTCATAATGAAAATACATGAAAGAACATTTTGTTTATGTATATTAATTATGAAAATCCAGATAGCCTCAGGTGTGACTCCAGAAAAGGATTGAGAAACACTGGTGTAGATTTATAAGAAAGCGCCATGATGTGCCTTACAAGGACATTACAAGATGAAAACCAAGCTAAGACATGTAGTGACCACCACAGTCCCCAGCAGCCTCTGCCTCACACACTGCAGAAAAGCCTCTGCTTGCCATCTCCTTCTGCCAGTCCTTCCACAACAGCTCCTCCTCACTGCCCTGCTCCCAACTTATCTCATGTGTCACTATAAATAATGCAAGCCAGGACACAACCCAGGTAGGAAACTGGAAATTATATAGACATGAAAGGAAATGAATCATCGCTGCAAGTAAACTCAAGATGGGAAACGTACCATTACAGAGGACAGGACAGAAACAGAAAAACGGGAGATGTTAGCGTGTCACCCTTCCTTATCCTCATCCCCAAATCATTTAGAAAGCCTAGCTTTGAAGAGTTACTGGAAAAGTGCACCTTCCTCCCTTATCACCCACGTTGATGGGCGAATTCACAGTGACAGAATTATTTTTTACGCTCCTCTGTCATTCATTTTGTTGACTAGTCAAGTCACTGAAAACATCAGTCATGGCCAACTCCAACACAAGTCAATTGAAAATGGTCCGTTTTGCTCCACTTTACAATCAGATGCCGTTACATCCTCTGAAATGTGAAGTTTGCTATGGATTGATGAGAAAAAGTCTAAAAGGATGCAATAATTCAGCAAATAAAGATACTGCTGGAGGGGGAACTGACTCGGATTACAAAACATTTATTCTGTTGCCAACACAGTTTGTCATAGCTTTGAAGAAAACTGTAGTCCCCTTTGAAAGGGCTCGGCGCACATACCTGTGATGATTACTGCCACAAGCAGCATCACACTCCCCCCTCACAAGCATCCGAGATTTCAGCACAGATCTTCCCACATACCCTTCCTTCCCCCTATCTGTCTCCTCCTGGTTAGCTCATTAGTCAGCACCTCAGCAAGTCCTGAGTCACAGGAACACCTGCCATTACTTGACAAGGTTCCTCAGCTGACATGAGTAATCCAACACCTCAGGAGTGCCTCAAATGCAAACCCATGCAATTGATGCCATGGCAACTCTCCTTCCCATGTTGTCCTTTCTTAGGGTCATTAATCTTACTGGCCATCGACAAGGAAGCAACAACATCTAAAGAAGCCATCAACACTGACATTTTCTAGGTCTCAGAGCCCAAGGGAAGTCAACTGTTAAGATGGGACACCAGGAACCTCAACTGGTGTAGAATACCAAAACCAGTTTACCACATACTTAAGCAAAGCTACCAACAGACGAGTGCCTGAAATGACCACTCTCTCCAAAGACCCCCCCTCCCCCAATCATCACTGGGTAGGGGGAGATGTGTATGTGTAAAAGCCTTCTACAGTAATTGGTGATCCTGTAGGGCAGGGGTGTCCAACCTCAGCCCTCGCCAGGTCGGGTTTTCCCCAATGAATATGCATGATATCTATTTGCATACAACGGAGAAAGTGGATGCAAATAGATCTCATGCATATTCATTGAGGAAATCTTGAAAACCCAACTGGATTGTGGCCCTCAAGAACCGAGGTTGGACAACCCTTCTATAGAGCCTTTTGGCAAGAACATTATTTCCAGTGGCAGGCCTGGAATGCTGTCATTTTCTGTCGTTTCAGTATGATCTGGACTCACTGGATCTATTGAACAGAATACCAGACAATAGGAAGCAATGTATCATTTCTGCAAAGGAAGCTTTGGTAAAACGATCTGGTGTGCTAGGGAAGATGGTTCTTAAGAAAACTGGTTTAAGAGCCCAAGAGAGCGAGTAGGGAGACAGAGAAATGCAAGCAAAGGTAGCATCGCTTCAGAGAGCTGAGTAAAGGGAAACCTGACCACAAGAAGACTGACATGTGCCTTCTGATTCTATGGATAACTTACGGCATTTTTATTTAGACAAGCATTCACATTGCGTTCTTGAGCATGGATAATTTAATTTAGGCAGAACTTTGATTGGACAATGGTTGACTTACAGTGAAATCTTTGGGAAACATTTTCCATACTGATTTTGAATATTTTATTTGTTGTTTCTATTGCTATTAATGTTATTTACTGGTTTCTGATTTTGGTATGTTGGCTGTAAAGCAAATAATACAGTTCCAAGTCTTTAAAAGACAATATAGGGATTCAGCGAGAATAAAAGGATTTACTCCTCTCTGCCCAGTTCCTCCAAAAGCATTGACGCAGATGAAGGTTGTCCAGAGAAAGGGACCAAAGCGATGCAGGATCTTTACATAACACCTTGAGATGAGACTTCAGGACTTGAATATCTTGGCACCTCCAAATAGTCTTAATGGAAAGGATGGTGGATGCATGTACTGGCCCCCAAGAAGCAACAATAGAACAAAGAATTCATAAATGGTTTGGGATAAGCACAGATAATCCTCAGCTGCAAAGTGGTGCAGAAAAGCTCATGGGATCTATATGGCTATATGCCAGGAAATAACTGGCCGAGATAGATGGGATAGATCAGATGTAGGCAATCCAGTGTTCGAGAACCCCAGGCAGGTCAGGTCTTCAGGATATCCACAATGAATATGCATACCAAGGAGGCGGTGCTTGCAAATCTACCTCCTGCATATTCATTGTGGATATCCTGAAACTCTTTAGGACCGGAATTGCCTACCCCTGGGATAGGCAACACCTAGAGAAGGGATTTTGGATTTAGCTTTCACCTTTTTCCACAGTAGCTCGAGTCAAGGTACAGAAGGCATCATTTCCCTATCCCTAGTGAGCTCAAAATCCTACGGACGGTTAACTATCTTGCGCAAAGTCACAAGGATCATCAGTAGGATTGGAACCCAGGCTTCCCTGGTTTTCAGCATTCTGCTCTAACCACTAGGCTAACTCCTCCAAGCATTTTATTGTCTTAACAGTCCCCTGGCGACTCAGCTGTATTTCCAGAACAGCCTCTTTCCTCTTTCACTTCCTCTCCAGAGGTATATGCCTACACTGACCCATGCCTGAACTACGGAGCGTAGAGTTCTGCTGTGGAATGTTGACATTCATAAGTCCGCTTCCTCCAAGTAGACCAGAAGTTTTCAACCGTGTCTTCAGGGCACACCCAGCCAGTCAGGGCTTTTCAGGATATCCACATTGATATCCCTGATGTAAACAGTCAACATATGCTACCTATGAAAATCCATTAAAGGGGCAGAGGAGAATTCCCACCCTTTTCAATAATATGGGCGGGGGGGGGGGGGGGGGGGGGGGGGGGGAGGGGGACAGAGCCAAAAAAGGATAAATCCAAGTCTGTTCGTGGAGAGATAATTCTTCCATAGAATCCCGTTAACGGAGAGCTAACCTTATTCAAGACGAAGGTGAAATGTGAAATACAATGAAGAAGAATGGACCAAGTAACAGGAAAGCCAGGGTTCAAAGCCCATCTTTGCCACTCATATTCCTTGTGAGCTTCAGCAAGTCACAAACTCCACAGCCTCAGGTACAAGCTTTAGATATTAAGCCCTCCAGGGATAGGAAATATCCGTCGTACCCGTGTGCAATTCGGATGTAGAAAAGCTGCTAAACAAATCTAAAATCATAATTCAAGGAAAACTGCAATACATTTTTCCCACCCCAGCTGTCAAAATACTACGTCAAAAGCTTGCGTGTGCTAGGCTGGAATTATCCGAGCTCTCTATTTTCAAGGCAGACGCAGCGCAATTCACCTCAAGTCCAGAGGAATAACTTTAGTCAGTAACTGATCTTCAGACACTGTTGTGCTAAGATACACTTCTCAAATATCAGCTGATCAGTGCCGTCCAGATGGTTTCATATATTTTGTTTCACTTTTTCTCTTTTGGGAATAAAAGGTGCTTTCCCTTCCTCCATTATGCTTACACAACCTGGGCATTTCTTACAGAAAACCCCTTTTCGCTGTCACAGCTGCACAAAACCAAGCAGGGTATGTGAACAATTAATACAATTTATCCTTTGAATCTTTTGGAAACCCATTTGCAGCATAATGGTTACACAAGGGAGACAGCAGCAGCCCTGGCTCTGAAAGCGCAGAGCTGGCAAGAGGCAGTGTTGACACGCAACATGTGACAGTGATGTGGCACAGCTCATCAGAGAATCACACACAACACAGAAAACATCCTAGAAACCTCACTAGAAGCAGGCCATCCCTGTTCAGACAAAACAATCGGCATGTTTAGCTTTCCAAATGCAGAAGCATAAGGGCCATGCATGGCATTAGAATCACAACTCACATTCATTTGATGAAATGCATGTCCTAATACAATGCTTTGTGGCTGCTGCATCTGTCCGGCCTGCACAGCTGTTGCACACAGAACACTGCAGCATTCAGGGCATTCCAAAAAAACCCTCAGATCTTTAAACACCAGCATTTTGCCTCTGACAAAAAGAATTCTAACTCTGGGATCCAGGGCTGGCCTTTTATTCTGCCTGAGCTGACTTTGGATCCAGAATTGGGTTCTGAATATAACCCGGCAAGGAGGACCACACACATTATCTAGAGCTGGATTTAGAAGGGGGGGGGGGAAGCAGAGAAGTGCAGCCAGTCCCATGCACGCAGAACCACTGATGGGTGGTGGGGATGAAAAGAGGCTTTATAGCGGGTGGCCATGCAAAAGGGAACAGCCCTTGTGGCTTCCCAAATCAAAGCATTTCCTTCCCTCCTCCCCCACATCACAGGCATCCCACCAGAGGATGCTGCTCATCCGCCCCCTCATCTATCCCATCCCTAGCAATGGGGAAGGGCAGCAGATGCCCTTGAAATGTAAGTAATCCTGATATCATAAACAAAACAGAAACCGCTTCAATGCGCAGGATTGTGCAGTTGTGCTAACAACATTCCATGGTCAGGGGTCCCTTTTCCATTCCAAAAGGGGGGGGGGGCACCTCCAGTTCTACATCATTTATTGCCATGATGTTAACATCAAAAATTATACCTTATTTTATTTTTCTCTTTAGAAAGGTACAAATAACACCCCCCCCCCCTAAAAACTCCAGATTTACTTAGTCTAAAGTCAGTCCTGGCTGCATTAATGCCCGAATGCCTGCCAAAGGTTCAGTAAGGCACTGCCTCTTTTTAAAAGTTCACCCCTCAGCAAGGAGATGTGCCCAAGCTTTGCTTTGTGGCCTTGTCTCTGGCTGCCAAGGGCCCAAGTTAGGCCTCAGCGAACAGAGGAATGGGATCACAGTCCCTGCCAAAGGAAGGGGGGTTTCTAAGTGGCCAGACAAAAAATAAACTCGATTCACAAAATAAGTCATTGGGAAAGAAGCCTTTGATCCTTTGTTAAGTTTGTGGAGGACACTAGGTTTTTAGAATATTGTGCCAAGATGCTCTTAAGACACGTAAAATTCAAGGACAACTAAAAAAAACAACAACTCACAAAGCTCATCCAGCCTGTCCCTCCCAAATACTCAGACTTCTAGATGCCCAACCTTTGTCACTGCAGTGTACATTTATAGATGTCTTAGTTACACGCAATGTGACTCAAAGCAATTTACTGCAGACTAATACAAATACAACAGAATAACAAACAATATAACATAACCTAATAAAAACACAGACACTCCAGTAGTAGCCCAGACCCCCCCCCCCCCTCCTCACCCCAGAGCTGGCCTGTGATTCTACCCCATCTGACCCCCTCCCCCCCCACCAGGATCTCCCCCTAAAACCAAGCAAAGAGGGGCGCACACATTACATGGAGTTAAGGGGAGAGCAGGGAGGTGCTGCCAGGAGCCTCCCATACATACAGAGCCGCTGCTAGGCGGGGGTGGGGGGGGGGGGCTGAATGGAGACTGAACAATAGCGGGCGGCCATGCAAAAGGGAACAGCCCCCGCCCCAAAGCCCCTGTAAGGGCAGGATCCAGCGGCTTTCAGCCTCCGATCGGGCTGTGGACCCAGCCGCCCCCTCCGGCACAAAGGCTCATCCCTACCCCGCGCTACAATGGATTTAGCGCGCTTACCTCCGGCCCCGTCCGGCTCTTCCCGGCGCTCCATGCTCGCTCTCCTTTACAGACTGAACCTCTCCCGTAGATCAGAAGCAAATTTCATCCCTCCCCGAGTCCTGGCCAAAATCTGATCAAGCCCAAAAGACCTACAATTTAACAACAACAACAAAAAAAAAGAAATCCCCGGAGCCGGCTGGCCGCTCGCCGCCTCCCAGCGGTTAGTATGGGAGCCCTAGTCCCCGCCTGGCCTCTAAACCAGGTTCCTACCAAAGTGCCCGGCTGGGACGGGGTGTTCTCGATCCCTCCTTCAGCAGACACTCCACCGTGTACAGACTGGGGGGGGGGAATTAATTCCCACTGGGAAACTGCACTCCAGAGCCACAGTGGGGGCAGATCCGGCTGTACAGCTCTGGGCAGGGGGCACGAATGGGTAACTCAGGACCCATCCTCCGCCCCCCCTTTCATTCCCTGCCTTGGTGCAGTCCGACAGTGCTTCAGACTATGTAGGGAAAGTTGCCTCTCCCCGGCTGGAAGCAGCAGCTGGTGAGTCACTGGGGACGGGACGGGTGATGGTGCTGCTCTGTCAGGGAGCGTTGGATTTGCATTGCTTCATCGGGGCAGCAGCCCCCCCACCCCCCACCCCACCCCAGCAGAGAGCAGTGAGAATGGCGTGCAGGGCTTTCCTCCTATGACACTGCATCTCATCCAAATCAGAACAAACGGGAAATGAAATCATGGCTTAGTGGATCAGAGATGCTTAGAAAATCACCAGAAAAGGGTGGACGTTGCCTGTTTACTGGTTTTTTTTTTTTTCGGAGGGGGGGTAGGGAGACCAATTCAGTATTAGCATGTGGAACATTTGAAGGCACCCCCCTTCCATGCCCACTCAAAATAGCCTATGCAGAAAAGCATTGGAAACTGAACAAGGGGCCCCTAAAAAGTTAGTGAGGGTCTTTCCTGTGCGCTAAGACCATTTTTAGTGCAGCAGTAAAATGGCCAGTTTTCTAATTTTTGTATTCATGGTGTGCGCTAATGTTGCCATTAAAAAAGATTCGCACTTGAGCCTGTACCTACCACCACCTATTTTGTAGACCGTAAGGGTTCACGTGCTAATCACATGCTAATCAGTGCACGGCAATTTAGCTGCGCTAACTGATTACCACGTGTCTTTGCCCCCCCCCCCCCCCCAGATATGCCCCCTCCACAGTATGATAAAAATGATGTTTTAGCACATGTTGTGTGCATGCACTAACCTGGGACTTACCGCAGGATGCCTGAGCTCACCCCGCAGTAAGCCTTTTTAAGCTGCTGTAAGCACGCTCTAGCGCTTACCACAGCTTAACAAAATGTGAACTCTCCTGAGAGGCTTCTACCTCAATCATTGTTTTGTTTTTAATATTTACTTCACTGCTGGAGAGGAGGACCTACAAATAAACCCCACCAAAATCCATAAAACATTTTAATACAACAAAAAAATCACCTATAGTCAATAAAATATACAACCATCATGAAACTCCCACATACATCCAGAAACGTTAATAACGCCTTCTATTATATCATTATGATATATTCCATTACCATTCTACTCAAAATCCTTCTGTCATACTAAATATCTATTCTCTTCTCATTCCACTATCCATGATGTATTGTAAACCACATTGAGCCTGCAAAGAGGTGGGAAAACGGGGGATACAAATGCAATAAATAATAAAAATAAATCTGAAAAATTCAATACCTCCATAGAAGTCCATCCCCAAACCCCATAACCTTCTTGTAGGTTGGCTGCCGAAACAGTCTGATACAGATAAGAATAATTATTATAATTTAAAGCCATCTACTACACTACTAAGTAAAAAAGGCCCAAAGCAATTCATGAAATATATTACTATTCATATCTGGCAACCAGCTCACTCAGGATTTCAGGATATCCCTGATGAATATTTCTGCAAATTGCCTCTAGTGTAAGGAGATACAACATCTCATATATGTTCATTAAGGATATCCTGAAAACCTGACTGTCTAAGAGGCATCTGAGAGAGGGTTCGAGCACCATCCTGGTAAGGTGTCACAGTCTTTGGTTAGTAACTGTACTCTTTTATTAGCCAATTAGGTAACTTGGGTTACTGGATATTATGGTGGCTTTGCCAGCATTTCGTCCTAGCTTTTAACATTGGGATCTGATGGGGAAGTCCCACACCAAAAAATAACAGTAACAATATATTAAAACAAACTGCCATTCTTATTAAGTCTCTGTCTCTACCCGAGATCACATGGTGGGCTCTCGAACAGGAGAGCAGCATCCTTCAGGGTCTCTTACTTTTCTCAGACCCCTAGTACTTCTAACTTGAACTGGAAGTGGAAGGAAATCAGAGTTGAAGACAAATAGGCAGGTGGTGTGGGTCATAGGAGACAACTTTTTAGAATTCTTGGGTGTGCTAAGCCCAATGGCAATAACCCCTCCCTGGACACATACAAGGAATTCTCTCAATATTGGGGGTGCTCAAGCACCCACAGAGCCGGCTCCTATGGTGTGGGTCAGTCGGTCCTTATCTGCCATTTCATTTCATGTATTCGTTTTCTATCCCGTGTTGGTCACAGGGATTTCGCACATAAAAACTGGATATATGTAACTTACTGCATTCTGTGGTATTGCTCTCGTGGTAGAGGCCACACACTCAGACATCCACATGGCAGCTGTACAGTGAGCCTTTCTGCATTGGCCCCTGAGAGTTGTGGATACTGTGTCACTTGGGGGGTCATTTCCTCAGGGTGCACAGTATTCACACATGTTCCTACAGATTCTGCTTTCTCATTTCCAAGGCCCATTATTCGGTTCATGGGGTGTAAGAGGGGTCTCTGCTACCCTCTTATACCACAGCTCAGAGGACAAGACTGAGCGGGAAAATGACGAGGGACCACATGGCCTTCTGCAGATTTTACTTTGAATATATTTGAGAGACTGAGATCATATTCCACGTGCTCTGGCTTAGGAATGAGGTTCGTATGCACAAAAGTAACCCATTTTGTAGAAATTGCCCCCTTTACTTTAAAACCCTCAGAAGAAGTGATGCTTCCTTCTGTGTAATGCTCCTGGGAAGCTCAGAAATAACTCGTGCCTCTTCCAGATGTGTTCCATAAAGAAATATTTGCAAGGTACAAGTAACCCAGTGGTATTTGTTCCTCCCCTCCCCCCCCTCCCCCATCACACACAGTTATTTCACTGCCAGTTCTCTATAAGAATTTCTTCTCTCTGTGCTTTGCCATAGCAGCAGCAGGAGCAGCAAACACGAGCATTATTAATAATTATTTGTATTAATTGCAGCTTGTTCTAACCTCTCATAGCCAGATGGGTCATTTGCTCTGACTGAATCCCCAGCAGGCCTGTCTCACTAAGGCAGAAGGAATTTGACTTATGAAATTCCTTTTAGAGAGACTTAGCTACTCAGTCACACACCCCGCTAAGGAAAAAATAACTTTTAAAAAATATGTTTTCACAGTAATAGGGCTGTGATGCCTTGACAGAGCTCCAAGCTTTGTACAGGTAAAGTCTGAGGATGGTTAAGAACCAGAAGGGCCCATCTGTTGTATTTTGACTGCTCCCTTTAGTCTCTAATCCCTAACTGACCCAGCAAAGCATGTGTTGACCTTTAAGTGACTTTAATTTATTTGGATTTTGCTCATACCTTTTCAGTAGTAGCTCAAGGTGAGTTACATTCAGGAACACAGAAATAAAGTGGAAAAGGAACTTCAAGAGATCAATCCAAACACCCAGGTAAGATGCTCCCAAAACAAACTTTATTTGGACCCTACACGGTCCGTGTTTCGGCTTTAGAAAGCCTTCATCAGGGGTCGATCAGTGAGAGCACAATTGTATACTGATTGACGTTGGAGCGCATGAGCAAATATCTCTGGGTAAAGGAAAGTATACCATCTCACACCAGCTGAAAAAGTTGGCGCCAAAACATCCACGTTTAAATGACGCAATATGAAGAGGTGGATCATACTCTATTAGTTATTACGCCTGCCAATCTAGCGTTTTGAGTCTGTGTTTGTCCTATCAGATATATCCACGTCTTCATATCGCGTCATTTAAACGTGGATGTTTTGGCGCCAACCTTTTCAGCTGTTGTGAGATGGTATACTTTCCTTTACCCAGAGATATTTGCTCATGCGCTCCAACGTCAATCAGTATTCAATTATGCACTCACTGATCGACCCCTGATGAAGGCTTTCTAAAGCCGAAACATGGACTGTGTAGGGTCCAAATAAAGTTTGTTTTGGGAGCATCTTACCCGGGTGTTTATTTTTTATTACATTTGTACCCCGCGCTTTCCCACTCATGGCAGGCTCAATGCGGCTTACATATTATATACAGGTACTTATTATTTGTACCTGGGGCAATGGAGGGTTAAGTGACTTCTCCAGAGTCACAAGGAGCTGCCTGTGCCTGAAGTGGGAATCGAACTCAGTTCCTCAGGACCAAAGTCCACCACCCTAACCACTAGGCCACGTTTGGATTGATCTCTTGAAGTTCCTTTTCCACTTTTTTTCTGTGTTGTTGTATTATTTGTGGAAACTGTGAACCCCTTTTTGTTTTTTTGGAGTTACATTCAGGTACATTAGGTATTTTCTTGTTAGGCTCACAATCTTCTAAATTGGTACCTGAGGCAGTGGAGGATTAAGTGACTTGCCCAAGGTCACAAGGTGCAGCAGTGGGATTTGAACCAGCCACCTCTGGATGTTAAGACTGATGTTCTAACCACTAGGCCACTCCTCCATCTTTAAAGCAGTAATGTGGAGAGTCAGATGTGGCTCTGGCTTTCCGGGGGGGAGGGGGGGGGGGTCTTGGCTATGCCTTTCCATACCACATCAATAATACCAAAGGGAATAGCAGGGGTTAAAATGATGTCTTTACACCTCAAGTAGATAACCTTAGAAGAACTAGAACAGATAGAAGTCCGGCTGTTGCATTTTGTTATGTCTGCTGCTGGGGTATTTCCTTGGAGAAGCTTGGGGTGGGGCTTGACTGCTAATACCTCAGGACTGTGGAAGGGGTTGAGCAAAAACTGTAGCACAGCCCTCATCCCCCAGCCCCCATCAAGTCATCTTTCTTAGCTTTGTAGTCTGGGCTCAGTGTGATCAGATTAAACTTTGTGCAATAGGGCTGTTCCCCTGACCCTGCAGGTCACTCGCCTCAATGCATCCTTACCGTTAAGCTGCTTCTCTTTTGAGTTCAGTTAATCGGTGGCGCACCTTTGGCAAAGGATGAAAAAGTTCTGGTTTGGGGGAGTGGGGAATAGTGCATGGCTGGGTTCCTATCTGTTTAAAATTGTAGAGATTTCATCTCCTGGTTTTTTGCTTCCACCTGTGATGTGCCAGAAGTGAGACAGATTCAGGAGGGGGCCCCCCTTCAATGTCTAGGACCTCAGGATCACAGAGGTCCCTCTACCTGCCCACCAAGTCATCAGTCTTCACAAGAAGATCAGTATGTTAAAGGCAGGTCATTAAATCTCTTCCTTTTACATGATCATTTATACCTTTATTTTAAACTATTATCAACCAGTTAGCTCTCATGTGTGGCATAACCTAATATTTAGTGCAGCAGGCTGAGAACAAGGGGCGCACAGTTCAAATCCAGCTACTACTACTACTACTTAGCATTTCTATAGCGCTACAAGGGTTACGCAGCACTGTACAAGTTAAAACATGGGGAAGGACAGTCCCTGCTCAAGAGAGCTTACAATTTAAAGGTAACAAGCTATGTAGTCAGTGTAGGTATCATGAATAGGGAAGCTCTTTGTGATCTTCAGCACGTCACTTAACCCTCCATTACATTATCTTGCTACAAAGTTAGATTGCAAGCTCTCCAGAGACAGAAAAATACCTCCTCTACCTGAATGTACACTTCTTCAATAACCTTTGGGCTTGCAGGTGCTATGTAATGCTGCAGCAAGACCGAGAGAAGGTTCTAAGCAACATGATCATATCATACCATCTCTGCAAAAGCTTCATTGGCTACTTGTATAATACAGGGCTAAAAGCTCTGTGTCTGACTTTCAAGGCCCTTAAAGGAAATGGGTCGGAGTACTTGAAGAACAGGATCACCCTCTACACACCTCCAAGGTCACTAAGGTCCTCCCAAGGAGTATCCCTAACCATACCCTCTCCCAAGGACATTACATGATGTGATACCCGTAAACGAGCTTTCTCCAGAGTGGCCCCCACACTCTAATGCACTCCCTGAACGGCTTTACTTAATGCAAGACTATCTCTACTTCAGGAAGCAGGTGAAAGCTTGGCTCTTCAATCAGGCCTTTAATGGAAGAAGTAACTAACGTGCTAGTCTCACACACAAAGAATGATGCTGACTGCACATTCTATAGCAGATACAGAAGCCAATGTTTCAAAATGATTGGGGCTGTTAAATCCAATGGAAATCAGCCCTTCCTGGACATAGTCAAGGAGTTTGCTCAATACCGGGGGTGCTCGAGCACCCACAGAGTTGACTCCTATGGTAGCAGGACATGCTTATGCATTCCTCTAGCTGAGATCATATTCATAGAACTTTGTCACCTCATGTGCAACCAGGGGCGTAGCCAGACTTTGGCGGGAGGGGGGTCCAGAGCCCGAGGTGAGGGGGCATATTTTAGCCCCCCCCCCCATGCCACCGACCCCCCCTGCCATTGCTGCCACCACCACCAACTTTGCCCCCCCTGCTGACGACCCTCTTGACCCCCCCTCCCGCCGCCAACCCACTGTCGCCTACCTTTGCTGGCGGGGGACCCCAGCCCCCGCCAGCCGAGGTCCTCTTCTTCCCGCAAAAGGCTTCCTTCTGTTTCTGACGTCCTACGGGAAGCCTTTTGCGGGAAGAAGAGGACCTCGGCTGGCAGGGGTTGGGGTCCCCCGCCAGCAAAGGCAGGTGACGGCAGGAGGGGGGTGGTCGAGAGGGTCTTCAGCAGGGGGGTCCAAGGCCAAATCTATGGAGGCCAGCCCCCCCCCCCCGGCCCCACGTAGCTACGCCACTGTGTGCAACTGTGTATAAATTAGTCCTTTGCCTTTCCAACTATCTTATTTGTGTGTTCCACGTTTGTTTACACCTTATGATGTTTATTCAAATGTTTTAATGCGTACTGCGTTGACAATTTAAGTAGCATACTAGGCCATACTATGTACTGTTATTTGAATATTTTCACTGCTGTAATTGTCTGTTGTCTTCGTTCAACTTATTCTTGCTGTACACCTCCCTCCTTGGGTGAACTTTTTCAAAAAGGTGGTATGTAAATCCTAATAAATAAATAAGTGTAAGAAATTAGAAAAAGTAAAGCAAATACTTGAATTTGCAAACCCCAGCACTCCTTTCCTATGTGACTCATATCGACTCTTGCCCCAGTGTCACTGACAGGGACTTCCTGGCTCCCAGTCTATGTGTTACAAAGAGGAAGCCTGGTATGACAGACACAGCAATTCATCAGCCATTGACAGAATGAATAAACACCTGAGATCATTATTACTATTGCCTGGCTGGCAGTCTTATGTAACTAGGAAGGTAACCCCTGGCTTCCTGGCAGATTGTCACCCTGGTGCCTAGATCAGAAGGTTCTTCTAGGAGTTATTTCACAATGAATTCTTAAAGGCAAAAGCCACAATCTTTTTGTATTAAAGGGATCTTGAGCAAGTGGAGTGAGAGAGATGCAGCTTCTGAAGAAAAGGAATTCCTTACCAGGAGAAGGTAATGGCAGTCAAAAAGGAGTGGGAGAATCCCTAAAAAGCCAAATGAACCAAGTGTTGAGCACTTTCACTCAAACAGCAGTGAAATTACCTTTGCAACTCTTAAGGAGGCTTGGAGGGAGGGGGACCTGCTTGGAGCAGCAGTTAGAACACTACATAAAGGTATGGGGGGGGGGGGTTATGACATTTCATCCTTTAGACTGTAAGCTCTTCTGAGCAGGGACCATCCTTAGTTATTAATTTGTACAGCACTGTGTAACCCTAGTAGCGCTCTAGAAATGTTAAGTAGTAATAGTAGTAGTTATGTATGTGGAACAGCAGTTATGACCAGAGCCTCCATACTGGGCCCACTGAATGGGCCATTTTTAGAACTATTTGGCACCATCGACTGTGTTACTGTATTGCTATTCAACTCAAACTAAACATGTCTGAAGATTTTCACGTTCAGCAGACCTTCGAACCCTTGTGAAGCACCAATCAGAACTTCAGTTTCATTATTGTGCCACAATACTGTGAATGTTATAACGCCAGGGTGCCTTGTAGTTCCACGTTGTCCTAGCACCAAAATGTCAGAGCTCAATAGTACTATGATGTCATATTGCCAAGGTCCCTTAAAGCCATATTGCCACCATCCAGTCCAAATGGTAATGAATCAAGAAAATATTTTATGCATGGATTTCAATATTTGATCAGATTTCTCTAATTTCTTTTTCTTTTCCAACCAAATAATCTTCCAAGAAGTCAAGAATGCACTGGGCAGTCTCACTGTATTCATTTGCAGAGGTGCTAGAGTGTGCTAGAGGTCATGACCTTAGGAATTAGGAGTAAGAGCTTCTGCTACATTTTGACCCCAGGTTCATCTTAATAGATATTTACCAACAACTGCCCACAAATTTCCCTCTGGGCTCAAAGGATGTTTACCAAGGCTGGGTCTATATGACTCACAAGTCAAAAATGGAAATCTTTTTCCAAACAGATTCTTTGGGCAAACCTGATGTTTACACATTTATAGCCATAAGTACATAGTACATAAGTGTTGCCATACTGGGACAGACCAAAGGTCCATCGAGCCCAGCATCCTGTTTCCAACAGTGGCCAATCCAGGTCACAAGTACCTGGCAAGATCCCAAAACAGTACATTTTATGCTGCATACTGCTGACCCTGAATTCGGAGATTCAGAATGAGTTTTCCAAAACATAGTTACATTTTAGACCCCGGATGCTCACTGCACATGCTGGACAGATGTACATAAAATTCAAGAACTCAACCAGTCTGGAGTAATTCAAGAAAATGGAACAATTATGCCACCCTGCACCGTGTCTTGTCTACCTTGGGCCAAGTCACATTTCCATCTCTTCATAAAGTCTTTTCTGGCATTATCAAAGTCTGTGGTTCCTGTTTATCCCACCTTCTTGCTGCTCCCTTTGTCATGAGATTCGCACTGCCTGTGAAATGTTTGTCATCCTCTGGGCTATGGCTCTCACTGGTGAGTTCTGTTCTGCTAGATGCCTCTGCACTTCTCTCTTTTGATGAAAGGCTTGGAGGAGCACTGGCTGTTAGCACAGGGCATGATTTAGGAGCATTGCTTACAGATGTCTTTGTACCTGCCACTCAGTCTTTGGGGGTCTTTAGCAGGCGAAAGCCCCTCATTACCATGACAATGCCCAGCAGTGCAGCTCAGCTCTGGCTGCTTGGAAAGAAACTTTTTGCTCTGTAAACCACAGGCCTTCTGGGCCTCTCTGGGGACAGATCGCTAAGGGAGGTCTCCTCTGTGATGTCATTGACATCTGAAGGAAGCAGATGTGGCCTTCAGCAAAAGATTAGCTCTGGATAGAGGTATGAGATCGGGTCTAAGTCAGTAAAGGCGATATAGAAAGTAAATAAAATGAAATGAAAATTATCATTTAGGTGTGTCTTTTTCACCAGAGCCTTTGTCCCATCATGCATCTCTGAACTAAAATTCCTTCATCCATAAAACCAGATCCCATCCCAGAGTTTGAAGTTATGACAGAAGATTTACATTCTTGTATTCTCATCATACATAACAGAGAAATGGGGAACATAAGAACATAAGTGTTGCCATACTGGGACAGAACGAAGGTCCGTCAAGCCCAGTATCCTGTTTCCAACAGTGGCCAATCCAGGCAAGATCCCAAAACAGTAAAACAGAATTTATGCTGCTTATGCTAGAAATAAGCAGTGAATGTTCCCAAGTCCATCTTAATAATGGCTTATGGACTTTTCTTTTAGGAAATTATCCAAACCTTTTTTTTTTTAAACCCTGCTAAGCTAACTACATATACCATATTCTCTGGAAATGAATTCCAGAGCTTAATTACATAAGTGAAGAAATATTTTCTCTGGTTTATTTTAAATTTACTACATAGTAGCTTCATTGTGTGCCCCCTAGTCCTAGTATTTTTGGAAAGAGTAAACAAGTGATTCACATCTACCTATTCCACTCCACAGACCTCTATCATAGGTCTCCTCAGCTGTTTCTTCTCCAAGCTGAACAGCTCTTGCTGCTTAAGTCTTTCCTCATAGGGAAGTTATCCCACCCCCTTTATCATTTTCCTTGCCCTTCTTTAATTCTACTACAACTAGTACTACTAATACTAATAATTTCTATAGCACTACTAGACATACATGCAGGTACTTTCTCTGTCCCTAGAGGGCGCACAATCTAAGTTTTTGTACCTGGGGCAATGGAGGGTTGGGTGATTTGCGCAAGGTCACAAGTAGCTGTAGTGGGAATTGAATCCAGGTTGTTAGGATCAAAGCCCGCTGTACTATTAGGCCACTCTCCTGTATCTATTTTGGGATGCGGTGACCAGATTCGAGGTGCAGTCACACCATGGAGCAATACAAAGGCATTATTATATTTATTTTATTTATTTATTTGTTACATTTGTATCCCACATTTCCCCACCTATTTGCAGGCTCAATGTGGCTTACATAGTACCGTGAAGGCGTTCACCAACTCCGGTAGAGAAACAAATACATAGTGATGTTGTAGTCTAATGAGGTTCATCCTATATAATAAAATGCACCTCCAACATTCTGAAGCTGACTGCATGGCTGAGGCATTCCTGCTCTCTGTATCCATCTCCTGAATTGACATCACGTACCTCCGGGTTCGTCAAAAGCAGAAGTGACCAACCACACGAGGTTTCTTGGCTTCAGAATGTTGGAGGTGCATTCTATTAAATAGGATTGGTCAGCTCCTTGAAGGGGGTAGATATTAAGCAAGCAGAAGCGTAGCCAGGCTGAAGGCTCAGGGGGAGCAGAGAACTGCCGACGGTGCCAGCGCGTGTTTTAAACGCGACAGATTGCATAAAAAATAGGCGCCAGCGCCATCACAAGTCCGTGTAGGGGAGCAGCCGCTCCCCTGGCGCACCCCCCTAGCTACGCCACTGCAAGCAAGCTAACTTAAAAGTAATGTGCGCTTGTAAAGGACATTTGTAAAATTGCATGACCACATATTTATTGTTTGCATTTATTGTTTGCATTTGTATCCCACATTTTCCCACCTCTTTGCGGGCTCAGTGTGGCTTACAATAAGATAAGAATAATGAAAATACATTTGTTACAAATTGGTTATGGGTTATATTGTACAAGTTATGCGAGATAATCGAATTATCATTAGGAATATCACAATGGGACGTCAACATGAAGCTTAAGGGCAGTGTTAAGTCACAAGGGCATGTGGTGTACATATTTCTGTGAGTAAGTGTATGAGTAGTGTTGAATTATGGGGGATGGGAGATCATAAGTGGATGTATGATGCATTGATGAACAGTGAGTGTGGACTCTATGTGTTTTGGTTCTTTCCATAAATTGTTTCAAATAGATGGGTCTTCAGTAATCTGCATACACATGTAAAATGTATTTTGACAGAAAGCTTGCACCTGTCTTTACATGTTCTGTGTGCCAGGGGTGTAATTTGGGTGGTGCAGTGGTGGAGTTTTATTTTATTTATCTATTAGGATTTATTGACTGCCTTTTTGAAGAAAGTCAGTGAAGGCAGTGGACAGCAAGAATAACACGGACACAGGCAAGAAAAAAATTACAGCAGTAAAAGTATTGAAATAACAGTACACTCTATGAGATCATGTGCTACTACCAGTGTCAATGCAACCCATTAAAACATCTTTACAGAAAACAGCAAGGGGTAAACAGAGGTGGATCATGTAGCCTGGCAGAGTAGAGGAGTAGCCTAATGGTTAGTGCACTGGCCTAAGAACCAGGGGAACAGGGCTTGGTTCCCACTTCAGCTCTTTGTGACTTTGGGGAAGTCACTTAAACAAAAGGTAAAGGAACACCCTACGTACAAACAAATCCAAGAGTAGGGGTGAACCATAAAGACTGCCACGACCAAATGGTTAGTCTTTAAATCTTCATTGGGCACCAGTCTTGCAGCAGACCCGACACAGGGCTATGTTTTGATGGGAAACGCCCGACTGCATCAGGGGTCATACACTCTGGAAGAGCTAGAAAATGGTATGAGTTGGTGCAGAAACAAAACAGTGAAATATCAAAAATCTATACCTCTGGTGAGCTTGACGGCGGGTTTGCAGTGCTATAGATTTTTGATATTTCACTATTTTGTTTCCGCACCAACTCATCTCATTTTTTGCTCTTCCACAGTGTATGACCCCTGATGCAGATGGGTGTTTCCCATCGAAACATGGCCCCGTGTCGGGTCTGCTGCAAGAGTGCTTGATAAAGGATTATATACCTATTCGGCTGTGACAGTCTTTGTGGTTCACCCCCTACTCTTTGTAAGTCACTTAACTCTCCATTGCCCCTGATACAAAATCAGAACCTGTATATAGTTTGCAAACCACTTTGTAACAACATAAATGTGATATATCAAGTCCCCTCCCCTTTCCCTATAAAATAGAGGAACAGGACTTTGATAAGTATGATGTTGCAGTGTATTTGCATTTTATAAACTATCCAGGTACATGTGTACTATAGATGCTCACAGGTATACCAACTTCAGAGCAACTGTAAATGTGCCACTGCAGGGGCACCTATGTTATCTGTATACAACTAAGGCATCCTGTTGCGAAATCAGGCCCTAAATGCACATTATGGACCCTTCATTTTCAGCTTCAGCTGATTATAACCCTGTTTTACAAAAGCTTTCTTCCATTCTTACTCATCTTGATCCTCGTCTTGTAGTATTTTGTTTGGATCTGCAGGATTTGTGACCCCCCCCCCCCCCCCCCATCCTCAGAATGATCCTGGGCTCCCATTATTCCACCCCCAGCAGTGGCACAGAAGAGGAGGCTGAGCATTGCTTCAACTTCTGATACTTCTTTTCAGCACGAGTGTTTCTGCATTTCTTGTCTTGGCAACAAACACCAATAGGACATGAAATGAGATTGAAGGGGGGCAGACTCAAGAAAAATGTCAGGAAGTATTTTTTCACGGAGAGAGTAGTAGATGTTTGGAATGCCCTCCCGCGGGAGGTGGTGGAGATGAAAACGGTAACGGAATTCAAACATGCGTGGGATAAACATAAAGGAATCCTGTTCAGAAGGAATGGATCTTAAGGAGCTTAGCCGAGATTGGGTGGCAGAGCCGGTGGCGGGAGGTGGAGATGGTGCTGGGCAGACTTATACGGTCTGTGCCAGAGCCGGTGGTGGGAGGCGGGACTGGTGGTTGGGAGGCGGGGATTGTGCTGGGCAGACTTATACGGTCTGTGCCGGAACCGGTGGTGGGAGGCGGGACTGGTGGTTGGGAGGCGGGGATAGTGCTGGGCAGACTTATACGGTCTGTGCCAGAACCGGTGGTGGGAGGCGGGACTGGTGGTTGGGAGGCGGGGATAGTGCTGGGCAGACTTATACGGTCTGTGCCAGAACCGGTGGTGGGAGGCGGGGAAAGTGCTGGCCAGACTTATACGGTCTGTGCCAGAACCGGTGGTGGGAGGCGGGGCTGGTGGATGGGAGGCGGGGATAGTGCTGGGCAGACTTATACGGTCTGTGCCCTGAAAAGGACAGGTACAAATCAAGGTAAGGTATACACAAAAAGTAGCACATGTGAGTTTATCTTGTTGGGCAGACTGGATGGACCATGCAGGTCTTTTTCTGCCGTCATCTACTATGTTACTATATGAACATAAAATCAGATTAAACAAAAACTGAAATGGATGTGCCTTGTAAATGTATTGATTCTCCCTCAAACCCAGTGGAAAAAATAAACGCTTCCATTAAGGGGAGAAACACACACAGGCTACAGTTGAGTCTGGGATGTTTTCCTAGCTGGCATCTTTTGGGAGCAAGTAACCCAGGTCCAGCTACTAGATTATACACTGCACTCCCTGTCTCTGCTGTGACCCCGTTATGCAACTCACCTACTCAAGCACAGTAGGGCTGAGACTGGAAGATGGATGCCTGCCAATGCATTCTCTTCTGCTCATTTCATTTCCTACTGCAAAGCTTCCAGCCCAAAGTCTACAGAAGGCTGAGTGGGCTGATCACAATAGGGTTTGCCCAGCCAGTGAAACAAAGTGGCTGGGGGGGAGGGGGGGGAAGAAACAGCTAAGGAGGAGATGTCAGACCTTCTTAAAACAAATAACATGCTGGCAATCAGACAGCAAAGTTATTCCTAAGGCTATGTCTGCTGCATTCTTTCTTTGAGTTGCGAAGGAAGGAAGGAAGGAAAGAAGGAAATCGCTACTGAGCTACAGTGACCTCCTTGCAGATGACACCATGTGCTGCAGTGTCCTAGACAAAATGAAGGGTCCTCCAGTGAAGTGCTACTATTCTGCCCATTCTAATGTGATAGTGCATTTGTATAAGTCTCTGGTGAGGCCCCATTTGGAGTACTGGGTGCAATTCTGGAGACCGCACCTACGGAGAGATAGATATAAAACAGGATGGAGTCGGTCCAGAGGGCGGCTACCAAATTGATAAATGGTCTCTGTCATAAAACGTATAGAGGGACAGGCTTATGGACCTCAACATGTATACGCTGAAAGAAAGGCGGGAGACGGGGGATTTGATATAGACGTTTAAATTAATGTACAGGAGGTGAGCCTTTTTCAAATGAAGGACAATTCTGCAATGAGAGGGCATAGGATGAAGTTAAGAGGAAATAGGCTTAGAAGGAGTCTAAGAAAATACTTTTTCACGGAAAGGGTGGTGGATGCATGGAATGACCTCCCTCCCGGTGGAGGTCGTGGAGACGGGAACTGTGTCAGAATTGAAGAAAGTGTGGGACAGGCATGTGGGATCTCTTAGGAAGAGGAGGAGTCAGCGGTTACAGAGGATGGAGAGACTGGATGGGCCACTTGGCCCTTATCTGCCCTCATGATTCTCTGTTTCTTCTAAACTATGACCCTGCAGGAGGCAGGACAACATTGGATTTAGTAACTTTGTCTTCTTTACTGAGAATAATTGGATAATAGAGGCATGCCACTTGCTGCTTCAAGTCTCTTGGTTTCCCTTGCATTTAGATGGCTTCATATAAGGAGATTTCTAGACAGGCTTGGTTCCTCCATCCTGTCTGGATCCTTGTTGATGTCTGTAATTAACTATTTGCAGGCTAAATGTTTGTTCTCTGTGTTTCAAAGGCAACTAGCAACATAGTGGAAACATCCTAATTAATATCCTCGTATTTTGTCGCATTAGTGCAAGTGTACGGAAGGAAATTTATGAACAGCAATGAAGAGATCGTTGCCTGTCTGCATAAGGAGCTGTAATTATCCTGAGAAGGCTGTAATTAGAGAATTTGTAATTGCATGAGCCTTCCGACAGTCGGCATTTCTGACATGATTAGACAGTCTCTGACTTTCATTCTAGGCCTTTCGAGTGGGGTTTAAACCTGCAGACCGTCTGCAGCTTGCCTTCATCTTAGCGGTGGTATGAAATCTCACATCGTGTGTCTCAGTATAATTTTTATTTTCAGGTGCGTGGCAGACACCAGGCAGTAATTGTCATTCTACGTGTGTAGACAATTACCGCACGGTTAACGCGTGAGACCTTTCCGCTAAGTCAACGGCTGGCAGTAAGGTCTCAGACCCAAAATAGACACGCACCAATTTTTATTTTGCCGCACATCCATTTTCGGCAAAAATTTTAAAAAGGCCTTTTATACAGGCGTGCTGAAAAATGGATCTGTGCGTGCCCAAAACACGAGCACAGCCCCATGTTTCAGCGCACCTTTGTAAAACGACCCCTACAACTGTTGAATAACAGAACTAAAAAATAAAAGAACTTCTGATGCTCAAATCCAACCCAGAAAGTTCCCCATCTTTTACAACTCCAGATTCTAAAAATCATAGATTTTAATATCAATTCTTTGCAACTCACTGAAAAGGACCCATAATGAAAATACTGATAACCTTATACGCAGACACATGAACATTCTTGCAGAGGTGTATGAAGGGAAACAGAATTACAGCACAATCCTATGCTGTGCACATGACCCAGGGCACCTGAATGTAACTCACCTTGAGCTACTACTGAAAAAGGCATGAGCAAAATCCAAATAAATAAATTGGTTTCAGCACAGCTTTGGGTGCATTCCATGATGGCTGAAGCCAGCCAGTTTTGTGGTTTTTAAATCCAACTTGAAAGTAGTTCCCAAACTCTCAGGGCTAGATGCACTAAACTTAACGAGCTAGCAACGTGGTTTTTAAACTGGTTCTAGCCAGTTTAGCGCGCAAGTAGTAAACCGGGACATGCACAAAAGGGTTCTTCGAGCCATTTTACTGTCACGGTAGCAGCAGACAAAAAATGGAATGCAAATGAGCAAATTAGTGTTATAATGTGTATGCGATGCGATGTACTACCGTTTTCCGATCCCCTTACCGTGGAAAACTTAACGGGAGGTCTGCACCTCTCGTTGGGGCTGCTATGAGGGAATTGGAAGGAAAAAAATGTCCAAGTGCTCGTTAGGGACGTCCTTCTGCCTAACATGGACATCCTTCACTCAAAAACAAGGACGTCCCTGACGAGCAACTGGACGTTTTCCTTCAGCTTTTGTGATGGGCGTCCTTCTGAGATGTGTTTTTCTTACGTGCCTGAAATGACCACAGCCATGGAGATTCTCTCAACATTCTCCTCGTCCCCTCCAAGGTTGTTTTCAGCTTGCGCTCCCCCCCCCCCCAGGTCTCTCTCAGCCAATCACAGCACGTTTAGCTGATACCGGTGATAGCTAAACACGCTGTGATTGGCTGAGAGAGACCTGGTGGGAGGGATGTCCAAATAGCTTTGATTTGGACGTCCTCGCATGTCCCAATCCTGGGGGGGGAGGGGGCAGAAGCTGAAAACAACCTTGGAGGGGACGGGGAATGTTGAGAGAACCTTGGTCATTTCAGGCACATAAGAAAAACACGTCCGAGAAGGACGTCCATCACAAAAACTGAAAGAAAACGTCCAGGTGCTCGTCAGGGACGTCCTTTTTTTTGTGAAGGACATCTTTGGCATGCGCAGAGCAGCCAGCATAACGATTGGCTGCTTTGCGCATGCTCAGATGGCCGACTGGCTTCCCCTCCTTAGGAAGGAAATCACATGCAAATGAGCTAACAGCGAGCAGCTCATTTGCATGCGATTTCCTTCGTGCATGCCCTTTCCTTACTGATTCACTAAGGGATCGGTAAGGAATGGGCTCATTACGTGGTGTTAGTGCATCTAGCCCTCAGTGGGTAAAATATGGACGGGAGAAGGAGCATCTAATTAAAAAGGGGTAAAGGCCAGGTCTCACCGAGCCTCTCCATTGTGACCTGGAACGGTCTGTTAACTCCTGTATCTGCAAAAGGAGTAGCCTATGCCACTCCTGGCAGAGAGAAAAGACTGGTTAACATAAGGCGGGAGACGCAGGTCCCTGTGATTCATAGCAAGTCCTTGGCTAGTGAACACTTCAGACCAGGATAACAGTAATAAATATCAAAGAGACCCATAAACTCATGCAGCCATCTGACATGAGCCCCTGTTGGTGTTGCCCTTGAGGCTCTGACACCCTGGAGTCTGGGACGAAATTTGCATTGAGTGACAAGCCAATGATGGGGAGTAAATTTTCAAGTTGAAGAGTGTGTTGAAAGAGATTGAGCTCAAAGAGGACAAGGGGTCTCTCTTCCCCTCCATCTCAGAACACAGCTTTATCAACATCTAGAATGCTCACCCACAGAGGTTTCCGAAAGGTACCAAGGCAGGGCTGGCGACAGTGCCTGCTGCTAGCTTCTGCAGGAGGGATGTATTCTGACATTTGGGTGGTGCAGCTGCCAGGTCATAGCCTGGGCTGTGGTGGGAAGCAAAAACCCAGGAGGGCATGGCAATGGAAAGGCAATGGTTCTAAGTTATGTGAGAGACCCAAAGAAAGATCTTTGGAGTATACAGGAAAGGTTATGGCTTTCCTGCCACTCCTTTGAGTTTCTGAAGAATGGATTCACCAGTCTGTAATGAAATATTAAATAATCTCATGAAAGTTTGGGCCTGGGTCCATGATTTCCATCTCTTCAGAAATTCTCCTTTTGTCTCCCACACTTTAGCCACCAGTCCTGTCCCCATTATTTCAAAAGGTGAACAACTTATGAAATGTTCTCTCACACACAATGGACATAACGAAACTCTTCCTCTATCGTTTATTCATTTACTAGACCGTCGCTTATTACAGAAGTAAATTAGAACGGTTCCTTATATGTTTGTTTCCACATTAACCTTATTCTACCACAATATCACTGTGTAACTGTCTATACCGGAATTGGTGAACGCTGTTACGGTTCTATGTAAGCCACATTGAGCCTGCAAATAGGTGGGAAAATGTGGGATACAAATGCAATAAATAAATAACTGTTTTTGGTATAAATTTATGCATTGAAATTTTGGCAAGAAAGAGAGAAAAAGGTACAGGTGATTATAAGATTGCAAAAATGCCCATCCTCAAACTTGTTCCAGTCCTGCCATTTCTTCTTTCTTGTTCTTTGCTACAGAATAGACAATTCCGGCACAGAACTCACCAAGGAGGGTTGGGGGGGGGGGGGGGGGAGGGGGGAGTTATCAATGTCGGCTACCATTAGTTATTACTAACCTCATGGGCACCTGTGCTAAAATAGTACAAGTTGTGGTAAACTAACCAGTCTTAACGGTAGCCCACATTAACAATTTCCCCTCCCCCAATGACGTTCAAAGAAGACTGAAGATATTTCCAGAGGGAAACCACAATGTTAGATGTTAAAATATGCTTAGACCAGTACTTAAACTGATCATCATACCTGGGAGTCTCCAAGGAAGGTGTTTCATGGCCGCTGAACTGGTTTGGATGCAGAGAGATTTCTTTGCCTTCTCACGGATTAATACGCGAGAGAGTGGTTATATTATCAGACGAAGGTTTAGACTCAATGAATCTCTGGTCTTCTTTTAGCCCAACCAGTGCTGTACAGTATTTATACCCAGATTGGCAACTCACCATCCACCTCCATGCATGTTTTTGATGGCCTGCTGGAAAACATTATATAACCCAGTGCAATCAACTTTATGGCAGGGGGAGGGGCAAGGCTTCTGTCTCTGTCCTAGAGTCTGTGACATGCACTTGACATCGCTTAACTATTAAGCATATTAATTCACTGTCACTCTTCTTGTCTACCATCAGCAGGAATGCAAATTGGTCAGAAATGTCTTCATACGATCTAAGCATGAATTATAACGTCAACCTCAGGTTAGTGACTCATCTGCAATCACATGCAGTTAAATAACCAGTGCCTCTTCTTCATCTGCCATGCAGTTTTCAGAGGTGTGTGTGCATCTCTCTCATGCATTTTGTGAAGGGGGGGGACAATAGGAGTGGCCTAGTGGTTAGAGCACTGGTCTTGCAATCCAGAGGTGGCTGGTTCAAATCCTACTGCTGCTCCTTGTGATCCTGGGCAAGTCACTTAACCCTCCATTGCTTCAGGTAGAAACTTAGATTGTGAGCCCTCCTGGGACAGAGTAATATCCAGAGTACCTGAATGTAACTCACCTTGAGCTACTACTGAAAAAGGTGTGAGCAAAATCTAAATAAATAAAGATTCTAGAATTCTAAAGAATAACAAGATTCCATGCAGAATTTCAAAGTGTAGCAACATTCCATGAAGAACCCCAACGACCAACAAGATTCTTTGGGGTGGAGGAGTGGCCTAGTGGTTAGAGCACCAGGTTCAAATCCCACTGCTGCTCCTTGTGATCTTGGGCAAGTCACTTAACCCTCCATTGCCTCAGGTACAAACTTAGATTGTGAGCCCTCCTGGGACAGAGAAATATCCAGTCCCTGAATGTAACTCACCTTGAGCTACTACTGAAAAAGGTGTGAGCAAAATCTAAATAAATAAAGATTCTAGAATTCTAAAGAATAACAAGATTCCATGCAGAATTTCAAAGTGTAGCAACATTCCATGAAGAACCCCAACGACCAACAAGATTCTTTGGGGTGGAGGAGTGGCCTAGTGGTTAGAGCACCAGGTTCAAATCCCACTGCTGCTCCTTGTGATCCTGGGCAAGTCACTTAACCCTCCATTGCCTCAGGTACAAACTTAGATTGTGAGCCCTCCTGGGACAGAGAAATATCCAGAGTACCTGAATGTAACTCACCTTGAGCTACTACTGAAAAAGGTGTGAGCAAAATCTAAATAAATAAAGATTCTAGAATTCTAAAGAATAACAAGATTCCATGCAGAATTTCAAAGTGTAGCAACATTCCATGAAGAACCCCAACGACCAACAAGATTCTTTGGGGTGGAGGAGTGGCCTAGTGGTTAGAGCACCAGGTTCAAATCCCACTGCTGCTCCTTGTGATCTTGGGCAAGTCACTTAACCCTCCATTGCCTCAGGTACAAACTTAGATTGTGAGCCCTCCTGGGACAGAGAAATATCCAGTCCCTGAATGTAACTCACCTTGAGCTACTAGTGAAAAAGGTGTGAGTAAAATCCAAATAAATAAAATAATATGTGAATACTCCAGTGACTGAGAACAACTGTCACATCTTAGAGGAGGCCCTGGTATAAGGAAGAATTCAGTACAGCAACATTGCTAAACTGCCAAAGACCCCTCCTTAGGAGGGTCTTGTCTCAACAGCCCTCTTTTCACACACTATTTTAGTGCACGTTGATAACATTAAAGGACTTTTTTTTATTCCATAACTTCTTACTGCTAAAAGCATTCACATGTCAGCACCTGGAGTTTCTAATTATTAGTTAGTCAGTTCTATTAATTGCCACATCTTCAAAGAACTTGTGGTAATTATTTTAAGAGGGTAATTTCATGACAGGGCACTTAGGTAAGGAAACCACATCAGCAACTTATGTGCCTTCGCGCCTTTGTAAATTAGCCCGTGGAAAGCTGCTGAGGCAGGCGTAACTTTCAGTATATCTGATAAAATACCTGCGTTTGCCCCTCCCAGCCCAGCTCCGCCCACAGGAACATCTATGCATGTATTACATAAAAGGGGGCGATATGTTGTCTAGCACATGTGTTTGCCAGGACAATCTTTGAAACACCTAAAGTACTTGAGCTCGTAAAACACTTCTGCATGCAAAATTATCCCTCACATGTCATAAAAGGCCATAGAAGGGAAGTCAACCCATTCCCCTAGTTGGCTGCAAATTTGGGAACTTCTCTCTGAGAAGAATCTGACTATTTGGGGGGATGGAGGGGGGGATGAGGCTTCTCTATCCTCTTTCTAAGAATGTCAAGGACTAGGATGGTTAGTTGTTGTTTCCTTCAAGTGCTGGTGATTTCAGTAGATCCTGTGTGAGCAGCACACGTGCGACTTTGTGCCAGCTGGTGACTCAGCAATTGTGTAATCCTGGTCTTTGCTTGGTTCCCTACTATTACTTATCATTTCTATAGCTCTACTGGATGTACGCAGCGTTTTACACTTGAACATGGAGATACAGTACCTGCTCGACAGAGCTTACAATCTAATTAGGACAGACAGACAGGACAGGTAAGGGATAAGGGTTAGGACAGACAGGACATATAAGGGATAAGAGACAGTTGAAGTGAGGATAAGGTGAGGGTTCTGAATGGGCGAGTGGGGGTTAGGAGTTAAAAGCAGCATCAAAAAGGTGGGTTTTTAGCTTAGATTTGAAGATGGCCAGAGATGAGGCTTGCCGTACCGGCTCAGGAAGTCTATTCCAGGCATATGGTGCGGCAAAATAAAAGGAACAGAGTCTGGAATTCCCAGGGTGGATTTCGCAGTTCTGTCTCTGTCAAAAAACACAGCCTTGCCATCTAAGGGAAAATTAATCCAGGCAAAGCAGACAGGATTGAGGGATTTTGCCACTGGGGTAAAGGTGCGTGGACATATCGTCCTATAATGGCAAGTCTATAAATGACACGAAAAATTAGGTACAGGGAAAAATCCGTGTTCAGCGCTATTCAATAACGGAGCTCCGGGGTGAGCATTTGTATTCAATAATTTCTAGTGCAGATTTCAGTGCTTAATTTTGAGTGCAAGGACTTATGCCTAAATCTTGTAAACACCCCTGACCCGCCCATGCCCCCCCTCCATGGCGACACAAACTTTTTAGTTACACAAGTTCCAACGTAGGTGTTCATTGTTCTAGAATAGCATGCAGACACATCTGCACACAAATCGTAATTAGTGCCAATTATGGGGGGGGGTCTTTTTACCAAGATGTGGTAAAAAGGGCCCTGCGGTAGCAGCAGGTGCCGTTTTTGCTGCAGCAGGTAAAAAGTCCTCAAAAAAGACATGGTAACGCTTTAAGATTATTCTTACCACATGGCCATATGGGAGCACTTACCACCACCCATTGAAATGGCGGTAAGGGGTCCCACAGTAACCTGGCGGTAACCGTGAAGCACCACAGTAGAAATGATGTCATTATTTTCTGTAGCAGTGGAAATGGCATTGCGCTCAAGGCAGAACTACCAGAGGTGGGCACGTTGGGCTGGCGGTAGTTCCAGGTTGCCGCACAGCAACCCTTTCATAAGGGGCCCCTAATAAATCATTGGAGCTCATTAACTAATTATTGTGCACACAAATCTGGGATCTGCTCCCAAATTTGGATGACCCCCTATAGAATCTGAGGGCAATTGTGCATGTAAGTTCTAGAATAATAGCACGTGCATGATCGGCGCCACTAATTGGCAAATTACATGTGTAACTTCTAGGTGCTGTTCTGTAACATAAGCACCAACATTATTTAGTGCATAAGTGCGAGGGGGCATAAATATAGGCGGAGTATGGGTGAGTCATGGGCGTGTCTCTGAGTTACGCACATAACTTGTAGATTACTATAAGTTATGCAGCCATCAGAGCACAATTACACACCAACATTTACAACTGCCATTGACTTGACGTTAACTGTTGACACCTAGCTTTAGGTGCACCAATGCCAATTTACTCCAGTATTCTATAACGAAATGTTGGCGCTAAGAAGTGGTTATATCATTGGCACTAACAGCTTAATTGCTAAAAAAGCTAATCAGCACCGATAATTGGCCACTATAAGTAATTATCATCACTAATTGGCACTAATTACTACTACTACTACTACTATTTAGCATTTCTATAGCGCTACAAGGCGTGTACAGCTTTCTAAAGTGGTGTGTGTAAATTCTAATGCATGGATCACAAAAGGGGCGTGGCCACGGGAGGAGCATGGGCGGGTCATGGGTGTTTCTAAAAATTATGCGCACTGTTATAAAATATACCCGATCCGCACATAAATTAGGCCTGGCCAGTTATACCAGGTTTTAGTTGGTATAAATGGTCACTCCTAAATTTTAGTCACAGGGACAGGCGCTATCCCCCGAAATGTTTTTATTTTATTTTATTTTATTTATAACAACTTAATTTTAAAAGCACTAAAATAATTTGCCAGAAATACAGAGAAAATAACACACAAGAATTATTTCAATCAGGTAATTCTGTACTCTTCCTTAGACCACAAAATAGGGAGAGTGAAACAAGACAGGGAGATCAATTAAACAACAGTAAACAAAGAAAACGTGGTATTAACCTGTTTATCCCCAGTTATTATTTATCTGAATCATTATTCCACATTGATTGTCTGGTTGGCTTCTTCAAACCCAAACCAGTGTATAGTCACTTTATTTCAATTTATTGTCCAATATTAGTGGAAATAATACACCTGATTTCATTTTTTTCTCTTTTAAACCAGAAATTATTTAACAATACAAACACTTGAGTCTCTAATCCAATTCCCACTGATTAAGGTAATCCCAGTTTCAAAGGCTTCACTCCTTTTGAATTAACCAAATTCTATTTAGTGCGCCTAGATTTAGGCACCAAAATCGGCGTGGATTCTATAATATTGCATGTAACTTAATTGGATAATAACAGCACTTAACAAGCAAAAAAGAGCATTAATTGGCAGTGATTAGAGTTTAGGCGCACAACTCACTAAGCATATTCTGTACTGATGTGCGCTGGGTAAATGGGCATTTTGTGGGCGTTCGAAAATGTAGGCACCTAGTTATAAAGTATGGCCCAGTGTGCCTAAATCTGAGTGCCGGAATTTAAGCCATGTTTTACTTGGTGTAAATGGATGTGCAGATTTGGGTGCTGATTATCATAGGAGCTAACTTTTCAAAATGATTGGGGGTGCTGAAATTTTTTTTTTTACAGATGGTGCATTCCCCCCTCCCTCCCCCTCATCCCCCCTCCCTCTCATCCCCCCCTCTTTCCTTCCCTCCGAGTTCCAGGGTCCCTCCTCCCTCCGAGTTCCAGGGTCATTGTCTCTCCCTTCGAGTTCCAGGCCCCCTCCCTCCGAATTTTAAAAGTCATCTTACCTCGTCAGGGTTACGGCGGCAGCAGCGGTGAAAAGCGTGCCAGCTCGGTGCTTAGTTCAGTCTTCCCTTCTCTCTCCCTCTCAGCTCTTTTACTGCTGCTGCCGGCCGCCGTAACCACGACAAGGTAAGTCAAGATTACTTAAAATTTGGAGGGAGGGGCCTGGAACACGAAGGGAGGGAGGAAGGGAGGGACGATGACCCTGGAACTCGGAGGGGGGACGACGACCCTGGAACTCGGAGGGAGGGAGGGAGGAAACGAACTTCTAGTGGGTGAAATGTTGGGGGTGCTCGAGCACCCACGGAGTCAGCGCCTATGCCGATTATAGAATATGCTTAGTTGGCACTGATTTCAGCGCCAATTTTTTAGGCACCATATATAGGATCTGCTCCTATGCGTATTCTCTATACTGCACCTAACTTTAGGCGAGGTTTATAGAATAGCGCTAATCATGGGTTTTTCAGCACCGATTTTATAGCCACCATTTATAGAATTTAGTCCAAAGTGCCTGTTGACACCATTTTCTCGAATTGCCACTTCAATATTTATCAGTGCTCCAGGACCATGTGGCAAGCTGCAGAAAAGTCTGAATTATGGACGTGTTGTTTCAGAGCTAAGGGGGTTATTTTTAGAAGCATTTCCACATGTCAGTAGCAGCATTTACATGTGTAGACTCCATACATGTGCAAATGGAGAATCTATTTACTTCTGGAGATCCAGACCACATAGAGGGGCAGGAAAAAAAAATCTACACTCATGCATATTCATTGTGGATATCCTGAAAACCTGACTGGTTAGGTGTGTCCTGAGGACTGGGTTGAAAACCCCTGCCCTGGACTCTTAACAGAGATGCACTTCCCAACACAACACTTTTCAGGCTTTTTATCCCCCCATTATTCTCATTGTGCTTCTGTGATAAGCAGCATGAAATGTATTGGACTATTTTGGGATCTTGCCAGGTACTTGTGACCTGCGTTGGCCACTGTTGGAAACAGGATGCTGGGCTTGATGCACCTTCGGTCTGTCCCAGTATGGCAACGCTTGTGTTCTTATGCTTTGCATCTTTCTTGTGTTTAATGTTCTTTCTTTCTGCTTCTCTCATGTATTTTCTGTGATCCACATTGTGCCTTACCCTGGGAAAAAGCGGAACATCAAATATACATAAATTTAAAAGGTAAATACAGAGTCTCTTGAACCACAAGCGTAGCCAGGTTGAGGGCGTGGGGGGAGAGCAGAGAGTGGACTGCCAATGGTGCCAGCGCATATTTTAAATGTGACAGATCATGTGAGAAATAAGTACCGTCGCTGTTGGAAATTCATGAGGGGGGGGGTGGCAGCTCGCCTGGCAACCTACCTAGCTACGCCTCTACCTTGAACTTGTGAGCTCTTTGAGCTGGGACTGTCTTTTCATGTATGGTGTACAGCGCTGCGTATGCCTTGTAGCGCTATAGAAGTGATTAGTAGTAGTAGTAGAGCTGAGGTTGTATTAGTGGGGCATCCATAACAGTGCTCAGGCCCTCCTGCATGTGACACGGCAGTTAAGAGCTGATGTGTGATTACAAGCAATGTTAGCAGGCTGATCAGAGTCTCATGAGCTACAACTGTCATCTCCTAGGGTCACACAACCAACCTTCTTAGCTGTTGCACTGTCGGTGGATGTGCGCAATAAGGGATTCAGAGATCTGGACAAAACGGATTCTACTCAGAGTGATTTAAGCAGCCAAGAAAGGCTCCAGGCCATTTAAGTCACTGGTCCGAGACTAAATATTCAGTGATATTTAGCCAGATTATGCTGCAACTAATTTATGCGTGGTCCTGGGGTGGAGTCACCGCTTAATGCGGTTAAGTGCTGTGGATTTCTGTGACTTTCTATGCAACATTCCTAAATCAGGATGGGAGGAAGGATATCCCAGCAGGAGCTCCAAGTCAGGCATTTTTTCCCTGCAGAGATACAGGTGTCAACTCTGTGGGTTTTCAGGGTAGTTAAACACCCCCAACATTGGTGGAGTGGAGGAGTGGCCTAGAGGTTAGAGCACTGGGCTTGATATCTGGAGGTGGCAGGTTTGAATGCTGCTGCTTCTTGCAATCTTGGGCAAGTCACTACTACTACTACTACTTAACATTTCTAGAGCACTACTAGGGTTACGCAGCGCTGTACAAATTAACAAAGGGACGGTCCCTGCTCAAAGGAGCTTAGAATCTAAAAGACGAAATGTCAAGTTGGGGTAGTCTAGCTTTCCTGAGTAGAGGTGTAGTGGTTAGGTGCAACCCTCCATTGCCTTAGCTACAAACTTAGATCAGGAGCCATCCAGGGACAGGGAAATACCCAGTGTACTTGGGCTACCACTAAAAAAGGTGTGAGCAAAATCCAAATAAAACAATTAGAGCCCCATCTGCTCAACACCTCCCCAATGTGTTATGTTGTTTTACTTCAAGACTATTTTTGTATTTATTTATTTTGTTAGTTTATTCATTTATTTACCATCTTTTTGAAGCTATTCATTCATGAATAAGCTGGACATAGGCAATAGACAATTACAGCAGAAGAAAATATTCAAATAACATACACAGCTGAGGTTAGTCCTTGTGTGTGTAACTATTCAGTTAGTTGCTTCTTCCATTAAAGCTTGGGAGAAGAACCAGACTTTCACCTGCTTTCTGAAGGACAGAGGGGCTGAGGGGTGACATGATAGAGGTATATAAAATAATGAGTGGAGTGGAACAGGCGGATGTGAAGCGTCTGTTCACGCTTTCCAAAAATAGTAGGACTAGGGGGCATGCGATGAAACTACAGTGTAGTACATTTAAAACAAATCGGAGAAAAGTTTTCTTCACCCAACGCGTAATTAAACTCTGGAATTTGTTGCTGGAGAACATTGTGAAGGCGGTTAGCTTGGCAGAGTTTAAAAAGGGTTTGGACGGTTTCCCAAAGGACAAGTCCATAGACTGCTACTAAATGGACTTGGGAAAAATCCACAATTTCGGGAATAACATGTATAGAATGTTTGTACGTTTGGGAAGCTGCCAGGTGCCCTTGACCTGGATTGGCTGCTGTCGGGGACAGGATGCTGGGCTTGATGGGCCTTTGGTCTTTTCCCAGTATGGCATTACTTATGTACTTATGTAGATAGTCTTGTGCTGAGCAAAGCCTTTCGGAGAGGGCATTCCTGACTGTGGGGCTGCTCTGGAGAAAGCTCTTTTAATGCTTTTTGTTCATATGTTTCAATTGTTTTTACCATTGCTAGTTCCACTTCCTGTTGTGTTTGATTATTTTCATTTGCAAGCTAAAAGGAACACATTGACTAGATCTACATGATATCAAAACTTCTGATTTACAAAAACAGGTTCAGGAAGAGGGAGAAGCTACTTATAATTGGCCTGAAGTTGCAGAGAATGATCAGTCTTGCCCTCAAATCTGATTTTAGGCAGGCGTGCCACTCAGTGGACTGAGAGGGGAATTGAACATTTTTAGCACTAGATATAGCTACATGGAAAGCACAAGGGATCCTTGTAGAAGCCATGGGCAACACTTCCCACCGCCAGTACTGTATATAGCACCAGAAAGAAGAACTCCGCTGTTTTCCATTGAATCAGCACAAATCTTTATTTGAAATCAGCTGAACCAAGCAAACTAATGTTTTCCTTCAACCAAACTATGCAACTTTGTAAGGGACAAATTTAGAGGAGAATTTCTGATCTGAAGAAGGTATTTGCCTTTGAAAGCTAATCAAAAATGTATTTAGTTAGTCCAATAAAAAAAGGTATCATCTCATTTTTTTATTCTGTTTTATTTCCATTCATTACACTTAGAGGGGAAATGCATAAACCTCCAGCAAAAAGGCCAGATGGAGATCCTGTTCTATGGGGGCTAATCAGTTAAAAAGTACCTTTTGCTGGCAGGAACCAAGATGGTGTCTTGAGCAGACACTTGAGCGGGAGCTCCGCATCTTACCTATTGAATACTGTTTTGTTGGCATCCCCAATGGAGAGGAAAAGGGGGAAGGTCCAGCAGTAGCCTCCAGCTCTGGCCTCCACCCTACCTATGAAACAGACTACATTGGAGGGCGGTCTCTTCAGCTCTGCCGAGGGAGGATTCTATTGGCAGCAGTGTCAATGGGGTTTCTTTGACTCCCGCTTCCGTGTCGGCAACCCAGAAGCTCTACAAATGCTGGTTTGATAAGTGAATACCTCGCAGATGTTGATTTGTCCAAGCTTCAACTGGAGGACCTCCCAGTCTTGGAACACTCCCCCAGTGTTAACATTGCTGGAGGGGAAGAGCTGAGAGCACAGTCACCTAACAGTGAGTACCCCTCAATCCTCAGGGGAAGGAACTTCTTTGGGTGCGATGGCTGTGCTTGTGACTTTAGATTCGCTATGTGTCATCGTGCAAACCTTAAATTCTTCTTTGTCTCAAGTAGTTAATGATTTTTTTGTTCAGAGATGACTAATATGATTGGAACATTGGATGTCCAGGCTCAAGTAGCAAATCACATAATATCCACAAACCAAGGGAATCAAAGTCAATCACATAACTTATACAATAATGTGCATACACAGTGTAATCATTTAACATTGAAATTCAACACTTGAGACCCTCAAAAAAATATATAACTCACCCATGCAGCTTACCAGAAATGTGGTAGCTAAACAGGGTGGACAAGTTTTTTCATGCATTGGGTCCTTCACACAGCAAACCAAACCCTTAACCAATGTTCCCTTCACACACAAAAACAAACAAACAGTGTAGAACAGCAAACAAACTTGAACGAGCACACTGTGAAAAAGCACTAATATAGCATAAATCAATAGAGCAATAATCTTTTTTATACACGTGGAATATCAAAATGCAATAGTCCTTCAAAATGAGTTCTTCACTACAAATTTTACAGGTCTTACAACTCTAAATGAAATATGTATTTTGATTGATGCTGCAACCTTATGCTGTATGAGATAACTGAAACATTCATTGTACACTTATATTGGTAAGTGATGGAATTGTAATAATAAATTTGCTTCTTCTCATACAATCTGAAAGCCTTCTGAGCCTGTCTCCTCTCTTTCTTGTAATTATAACAAGTTCTATTTACTTCAGTGGTGGACACTGTTAGTATCAGTATATCAATAGAAATCAAACATTTCTTGATTAGCTTTTGAAGGTTGCCCTTCTTCCTCATATCGGAGGAAGAAGGGCAACCTTCGAAAGCTAATCAAGAAATGTATTAAGTTATGTCCAATAAAAAAGGGATCATCTTATTTTCTTTTCCATGTTTTATTTTGTTTGATTTCTATTGATAACCTTAAGAGTGGACTAACACGGCTACCACACTCCTCTACTTAGTATCAGTAGAAATGTGTTACACTGTACAATAGAGAGACAGGGGGTTAGGAGTCAGAAGTCTATTCAGCTGTTGGTTAACAGACCCTTCCACCCGGCAGCTCCACAATCACAGCACTTTGGAAGACCAAATGTTTCTTAATACTGCCTCACTGAGCTTTAAATAATCTTCACAGCTTCCGCGAAGTAGCAAATCAGCAAGGTCAGGTAACTGCTCTGGACAGTAAGGGACCCTTTTACCAAGTTGCGGCAAAAGGGGGCTGGTGCTGGCATTGGCGAATGTTTTATACGCACGCCGAGGCCCCCTTCTACCGCAACTGGTACAAGGGAAATCTCGCTTTCCTACAGGAAATGGCTGGCAGCAAGTAAAGCACTTGCTGCGAGGCCATTTGGGGGGGGGGGGGGGGAGAGGCCTTACCACCACCCATTGTGGTGGCGGTAAGGGCTCATGCGTTAACCCGATTACTGCCGGGTACACTCTGGCGCTGCAAAAATAAATAAACTCTTGTAGCACTGGAAATAATGGTACTCTAGGGGTGGGAAGTACTACCAGGCTGCTGCGGTAGCCCAGCGGTATTTCCTGTATAGCGAGCGGTAAGCCCCCGTTGGGCTTACTGCCACTTAGTAAAAGGAGCCCTAAGGTTTCTGAGTTGTAAGAGGTTTGCAATGCTTTGGTTAAGACCTTTAGGCAAGGAAAATGGAGTATTTAGAAAACCAGTCAAGGAAAAACACTTTGAGATTTCTAAACTTCCCCAAATCACCGTTAGTAATACTGGTTGATTATGGTTAGAAAATATTTGAGGGAAGCTTTGTTGATGCCATCTGTAATGACACCAGCTACTGTGAGAGCTCAGCGCTTGTCCTTACCAAGATCTAAGGAAGGAGATGACCCACGTGGAACGTCTGTATCTGGGTTAAATTTGACTGAATTTTTGGAGTCATCAGTAGAAGTAGTGACCCAGATAATCCCCTTGCTTGTGACTTTTGCCTTGGAACCAGACAGGAATGTAGCTCTAAAATTGTTTTTTCCATCATATAGACCAGATGTTTTTAGGTTCCAAGATCAGAATATTTCCTGATATGTCGAAGAGTACCTAGAAGCGTTGCCAGGAATTCCTGGCACTGCGGCCTAAGGTGCAGTCTCTGGGGCTATCTTTATTTGTTACAATTTCCTTGTTTATGTTGTGTTACCTGTGAAGGTAAAATCTCATGGGCCCCATATTCAGTACTATTTAACCAGCTAACCTTTAACCGTCTATGTCGCACAACTTAGCCAGCTAAGCGTGACCCATTCAGCGTTAAACCGGCTAAGTTGAGCGGTTAAAGTAGGCCGCTTAAATAGCAGGGGTATCTTTAACCACTATTAACTTAATCCGCTATCACTGAAAATTCGCTTAGCCGGTTAACGTGCTGCGGCCAAAACTAAAACTGGATATTCAATGCCGATTGCCAGATACAGCGCCAGTGGCAGCAGCCAACTGCGCTGCCTGCAGCCAGCTGAATATTGGGGTGGGGGGGGGGGTGTTGTCTTTAGTGAATCTAAACAGTTAATAGATTTTGTGGTTTCAAAGGAAGAGTTGAGAGTGATAACATGATAGTCCCCTAGAACTGGGTTACTCTTACTGCAGGCTGACATGTCTATTTTGTCTGTTTGCCCTGTATTGTTATTAGACTTTTCCTTAAGATATTTTGTCTTTTTCTTGGTTCCATTACCTGCCAATGTGGGTGATGATTGCTTTATTGTTTTCTTTCCCTATATTTACATGATTTCAATTGCCCGCAAAACCTCACAGTTCTATGCGGGTTACATACAAAGAGTCTGGACAAACCAGGAAATACAGCGAAACGTAACCATCAATTAAACTAATACATTAATTTCCTTCCATTATTCTGAAACAAATATGTCTTAAGTAAGTGTCTAAAATCTGCAAAACTTGATGCCTGAACTATCAAGGAAGAAACCTCTTTACCTATTTTAGCAGCCTGATAAGAAATTTATATTTCTTGATTGTATATTTTTGTTTTGCTAAGAATTGCATTGTTTGATGTGATGGTATAATTGAAAGTCCATTGTTACAAAAAAGTACCTTTTGCTGTCAAGGGGCAGGAATTTTGTATTCGACTGCTAGCACTGCTTGAGGGGTTGGGCTGCTCCTGATACTCTGAAGTCAGCTTGGAGCACGTTAGAGCTTGGCCTTGTCTCCTGGAATGGCTGTTGTCCGCCAACATAGAGTGTGAAGGAGCCGGGCTCCAGCAGCCACTGGTCTGCCCAGACCGCTCGCTGCTCATTTGTCACCTGGAAATGCGCTTTCACGGATTGGCCAGCAGGGATGGAGATGCGGCGGGTGCCGACCAGCTGCCAGCGAGGGACTGGCACTGATGCCTGAGCCCAGTGGATGTAGAGCTGCACCACCTACAGGAGAAGTGTTGCATCAGAAACAGTAAGCAGGCAGACAGGGCAAACGCGGTATAGTGCGACATGAGTGGGTCTGAACCGCTCACGGCAGCACAGGCAAATTCTTGAGGCAGAGAGCAGAAATACTGTGTGTCTGCGCAAAGCTGGCAAGTGAGGTTTTATTCCATCTCACATACATACGCCAACATATATTTAACACACACACACACACACACACACGCATTAATATGCAAATTCTGAGACAAAATAAATAGGAGTAGGGATAAACCACGGGTATCCAACACGAGAGAAAACAGGCACTAGAGGTAACAAAAAAAGTCCATAATCTAATAATTCGCACCTCCAACGTTCTGAAGCTGACTCCGTGGCAGTGAAGCCATGTAGTGTTCATAGGGTTCGTAATCGCCCCGCCCTCGAGGGAACTCTGTATAGTTGCCAGGGAAAGAAACGCGACGGCAGAAGGAGAAGGGACCAACCACAGGCCTCGCACTCGCTCTCAGTGCCCCGCCCTCGGAGGGAAGGGAAGGCTGCATATAATGTTCACCCACCAGAAGTTCATTCCCTCCCTCCGAGTTCCAGGGTCGTCGTCTGTCCCCCCCTCCCTCCCAATTCCAGCGTCCCCCCTCCCTCCCTCCCAATTCTAGGGTCCCCCCTCCCTCCCAGTTCCAGGGTCGTCGTCCCTCCCTCTCTCCCTTCCAGTTCCAGGCCCCCTCCCTCCCAATTTTAAAAGTCATCCTGACTTACCTCGCACGGTAAAAAGTGTGCACGCTCGGCACTTACTTCAGTTTTCCCTTCTCTGTCTCTCAGCTCTGGTCCCGCCCTTGCGGAAACAGGAAATGAGGGCGGGACCAGAGCTGAGAGACAGAGGAGGGAAAACTGAAGTAAGTGCCGAGCCTGCACGCTTTTTACTGCTGCTGCCGGCCGCCATAACCCCGACGAGGTAAGTCAGGATGACTTTTAAAATTCAGAGGGAAGGGGCCTGGAACTGGAAGGGAGGGAGGGAGGGACAATGACCCTGGAACTCGGAGGGAGGGACGACAACCCTGGAACTGGGAAGAAGGGAGGGGGGACCCTGGAACTCGGAGGGAGAGAGGGGGGGGACCCTGGAATTGGGATGGGGGGGAAATGCTGGAACTTCCCTTAAAAACATTAATGACAGAAGGTGATTACCTTGCCAGCGCCCGTTTCATTTCAATAAGAAACGGGTTTTTTTTTACCAGTACTTTAATACAATCCAAGAAGTATGGCAGCATCAGTCAAAAAACATAACGTCGGGTCCATGCGTCGGATGGTGGACTCTATATGGCAGCTGGACAGACCACAGTTCTGCTCTATTATGACTTAATGTTTTTTGATTGATATTGCCTTACCCCTGGAATTTATTAAAGTATTATGGACTTTTTTGTTACCTCTTTTCTCTTGTGTTGGATGCCCGTGGTTCATCCCTTCTCCGATTTACTTTGCTGCTGGATGACGTAGGGTGTTTTGCTGAGACAAGCAGGCAGACCTACGCTACAGTTCTGATGATGTTTACGAGAAAAGGATGAACTCTTTCTTTAAGACACGGCTTCAATTACCTCCAACTGAACAACAGTAAATAAACTTCATCACAGGAGGGAAGGCAAAAAGAGTAACATTTCATCAGCAAAACTGATTAGAAATCCTTTGTCCTATACATGGGAGCTCTCCTGTGCTCTGTACTAACCCAAGAGACTCTTCTCGTACAAGGAAACATCTTAAGCTCTCTACTCAGTTTTGTTACTCCTCACCTCATCTCCATCTCTCTGGCCCGTGTTCTCCACTTCCACAGACACGGTGAGATTCCCACAGATGGGCACAGAGGTTTCTACTATTATTAAGTTGCTGTAGTGGAAGGTGGTGTAGGAGAGCCCGTATCCAAAGGGGTAGAGAGGGACTTGGTCACCATAGTAACGATATGTCCGACCTTCCATGGTGTAATTTTCCATTGCAGGTACCTTCATCAATGCAGAGAAAAAGTGGTTGGTCTCCAGGCACATTGCTCGGGGGCCCTTTTACTAAACCGTGTGGCCCTTGGGGTAATTTACATTTTGGCGCACGTCTGAAAAATATTTTTTATTTTCTGGAGTGTGTAACGGACGCGGGCCAAGTGGCATTTGACACATGTAGGTCATTTCTGCCCAGACTCTTCACCGCTAGGTCAATGGCTGGCTGTAATGTCTCAGACCCAAAATGGACACGCGGCAATTTTGATTTTGCTGCATGTCCATTTTCAGCAAAAAAAAAAAATGTACAGGCTCGCTAAAAAATGGATCAGCGCGTGCTCAAAACCTGCGCCTACCCTACCGCAAGCCATTTTCAGTGTCCCTTTGTAAAAGGACCCCTTGGTTAACAATAATAATAATATTAATAAGCAGTGGTATTCATTTGCATTCGTGACAGTGGACTCAAATATGCTTATTAATGAGAAGCACATTTAGTCACCTCAGGCAACACATTCCCACTGTGTGAGCTGTACAACTATGTGCAGAGGGGACGGAAAGAATATTACAGAGTTAAGAAACCCAAGGCTTAAGAAGACAGAGACACACAGTAACCCACCTGCTCTATCCCTGCTGGCCAGGTAGCAGGAAGCCTGCCGGCTGGGTTTACATTGTCCAAATCAACCAGGGTTTTGACAATAGCCATGCCCGTGGCCTGTGCTGGGAAGAAGCATTCCAAGATTGCATTCACACTCTCGCTGGCCTTGGCCCACAAGATGTCCAGCGGGCCAGCGTTGAACAAAAGTAGGACAACTGGATGACCTGCGGCTGAGGGAATGGACAGAGGGTATAGTAAGATTCATACTCAGTGAGGTAGAGTGATGCTGAATCAGCTGAGCAGGACACAGTGCGCACTATCTCCTGTCTTCTCATTAACCTACAGAAAAAAAACTTCAATAACAGCTCTGGTACTGATACCACACTACACCAGCATTGAATCCGGCACAGAAGCACAAACTGCACTGCTAATACTGAAAAAGCATCAGTACATCTGAGTACCTACAGCACTGCTTCTAAATCCAGTCCTCGAGGATACCCACAACGAATATGCATGAGATAGAGTTGCATGTAGCAAATCTCTCTCATGCATATGCATTTCGGATATCATTGAAACCAGACCCTTTGGTGGCCCTCAAGTACTGTGAGTAAAGGACATGTCATTAAAGGACTCTCTTATTGTTATTAATTTGGTTTTAGCTGACGCATTTTCACTAGTAGCTCACATTCAGGTACACTATATAGTCCCTTGAGCAGTGGTTCTTGACCCAGTTCTTAGGGGTCCACCAAGCTAGTCAGGCTTTCAGAATATCCACAATGAATATGCATGAGATAGATTTGCATGTACCACCATCTTGGTATGCAAATCTATCTCATGCGTATTCATTGTGGATATTCTGTACACCCCCACTGACTGGGTGTGCCCTGAGGACTGGGTTGAGATTGAGAACCACTGCCCTAAAGAGCTAATTTTGTAACTGACCCCCCCCCCAAACCCACTCCCCACAACTGTACACCACTACCATAGCCCTAGGGGGTGAAGTGGGGGCACCTAAGTGTGGGTACAGTGGGTTTCTGGTGGGTTTTGAAGGGCTCACATTTACCACCACAAGTGTAACAGGTAGGGGGGATGGGCCTGGGTCTGCCTGCCTGAAGTGCACTGCACCCACTAAAACTGCTCCAGGGACCTGCATACTGCTGTCATGGAGCTGGGTATGATATTTGAGGCTGGCATAGAGGCTGGAAAAAATATTTTTTTTAATTTTTTTGAGGGTGGGAGGGGGTTAGTGACCACTGGGGGAGTAAGGGGAGGTCATCCCCGATTCCCTCTGGTGGCTATCTGGTCATTTAGGGCACATTTTCGTGGCTTGGTTGTAAAAACAAAAGGACCCGGTAAAGTTGTCTAAGTGTTCGTCAGGGACGCCCTTCTTTTTTCGATTATGGGTCGAGGATGCCCATGTGTGAGGCACACCTCAGTCCCGCCTTTGCTACGCCTCCAACAAGCCCCCATGAACTTTGGTCGTCCCTGCAACGGAAAGCAGTTGAGGACGCCCAAAATCGGTTTTCGATTATGCCGATTTGGGCGACCCTGTGAGAAGGACGCCCATCTTGCGATTTGTGTCGAAAGCTGGACGTCCTTCTCTTTCGAAAATAAGCCTGAAAGTCATGAAAATACCATGAACTTACGTGAGTTCCAGCACAGGAATAAACTACAGTAAATGAATCTTGCCTTGATGAACAAAATTAATGGCATCACTCAAAACTGACAAATAAATGGCTGGAGTGAGTTTTGGAAAAGTGCTCCTCATTTGGGACTCCCTATTTGAAAGAGAAGCTGGAAGGATATTGCCCTCGGCAGCCGCTGAGCTCTAGTCATTAGGGATAAAGAATAGAAAGGTGGTAAAGATGAGTACTTGGGCTTTTCAAATCTACCTCTTCAAAAACTATATGAATAAATATCACCAAAACTCTACAACTGAACACAAAAGCTACCACTACCTTTTCCACTTCAAATCTATCTCTTCAAAAAACTCTTATGAATAACCACACGAACTATAGATGCCCTCTCCACATTGAACAACACTATTGTAATTCCACCAAAATGTAAATTATAAGCCACTTTGAACTGAAACTTGTTTCTGGATAATAGTGGGATAGAAGAATGCATAAATTAATACATACATAAATAATTCCTGATTTCTGGAGTGCCCTGACAGTGAAATGATTTCAGCTTATCTGACTGTAGGCAGGCAGCACAGACAGGGTTACTTGGAATGTTGCTTAAAATAGGTGGATAGTAAAGGTATGGGATGAGTTGGGGAGGTTATCAAGTTTTATTGATTTTATTTTTTGTTTGAAAATGAATGATTGTATAAGTAGGATTAAACTGCGTATACTTAAATGTGATGTACATTCCATCAAAAGGTAAAATGAAAGTAAGTTTTTTAATTAAATTAAGGGCGTAGCCTAAGACCCCGCTTTATTCCTTGAAGTTGTGTGATTTTTGTGGTCTGGGAGTTCAGATTATGAACACTGCAAGCCTCAGGTTGAACCTACCTGCACTGACCACATCCTTCAGTAGATCCCCCTGATGTCCCGGGAGGGAGAGGTTCCTGCGATCATTCCCTTCAGCCTCTAAGCCTGTTCCTGCAGAGAAGTGACAATTAGCTTTTTCCATGCATGAAGAATAACAGAGTCCAGGTCTCGTCATACATTCTGTAACAGTGACACAGTGCTGCCTCCTGTTCGGAGTGCAAGATACATATCTGATGCACCTCACTATCACCCTTCACATTCTGCAAACATTCCTGAGTTCCATAAATCACTGAATATCTCACATTATATGAACAGGCCCCCCTCCCTGCCCATCTTCAAATCATTGCTCAAAGCCCACCTCTTCAATGTCGCCTTCGGCACCTAACCACTACACCTCTACTCAGGAAATCTAGACTGCCCCAACTTGACATTTCGTCCTTTAGATTGTAAACTCCTTTGAGCAGGGACCTTCCTTCCTTGTTAATTTGTACAGCGCTGCGTAACCCTAGTAGCGCTCTAGAAATGTGAAGTAGTAGTAGTAGTACTTCAGGTCTGTCTTTTGGAAATTTGTTTCTTTGCATTTTTCATACTTCTATCACCAGGAAATATTATGTCAAAGTATTCCTTATAGAGTTGCTACCCTTCCCCTCATGTACCCCACTTCCCTCCTGAAACAATTAAAGGACACACTGCATAGGCAAGGGCTACCGAGCTATTTCATCCTTCCTGGTTTAATTCTCAGTCCATAGCCCAGAAGTCAACCCGAACATGCAAGTGACAGTCCCTGAGAATAGGGTGTGAGTGGTATGCTGATTTGCATTACCTGTTCCCAGGCACACAACAATGATGTCAGCAGACTGTACCACTGTCTTGACCTCAGTGGGGGAGTACTGGTCACACTTGGGGTTGCTGCACCCTGCAGCGAAGTGGATATCAGCTGGCAGGGTTTCCAGGCCCTTCCTTTCCAGAACAGAGAGATGGATGAAAAAGTCCTGACCCGAGATCAAGCCAAACACAAATTCCAGTTCTAATCTTAAATTTCACCTGTCCTGAGAAGAGCGGATTATGGTTGCGAGAAGGAACCAATAATCTCTCATCTAATCATAATTTAGTAAGTGGTGAGCCACTTTGTCAGAATGAGATGATGGAGTAGATCAGGTCTGTGAATTTCCTGCTCATATTGCTTGGGTTTAGCACTGAGATATCCCTTATACCAGAGCAACCGCTGAAATTACGTCAGAAATAGTCACACATCGCTAGACATGCTCCTGCAAATATCACCTTCAATTGAGCAGTCATTCAAAAAATATAAAGAGTAACAAAAGAAAATCTTGTATGCAGTAAGGCGCCGATGCGCTAAATCAATCCATAGAAGGACAAGACACAATGCTGAGACGGTTACGTATTTGGTGGTTCATTCACGTCAATAAAAACAGGGTATCTTCAATGTGTAATGAAGGTTTTGAATCATGATTTTTGTAATTAAAGTTTTGAATGTTAATTGGTTTATAAATTGTCATAGTTATTTTTGATAAAGTTTATATATGGGAGTGGAGGAGTGGCCTAATTGTTAAGTGTAGCAGGCTTTGATCCCAGCATACTGGGTTCAATTCCCACTGCAGCTCCTTGTGACCCTAGGCAAGTCACTTAACCCTCCATTGCCTAAAGGTACAAAAAACAAAATTGTGAGTCCCCTAGGGACAGAGATAGTAGCTGCTTATAATGGGATTGTAAGCCACATTGAACCTGACCTCTGTTTGGGATATTGTGGGATATAAATGTTATAATAAAGTAGGGACATCCTGAAAACCTTACCTAGTACAGTCAATGAATGCCAAAGGTCTGGGGGAGGGGGGAGTGTTCTCTGTTCTAAAGAGTTTCGCTATTGACAAAGCAGAAGAGAAAATCTTGTGCATTGTTTCTTCATACTATACCTGGGTGTGGAAACATATTGAGGATCAGGGACAGGCGAATAGTCCCCAAAGAGCACGTGTGCATTATCAGCAAATGGGCCAACAACCTGCAGAAAGCGGAAGAGAGGTGTATGTGATTATTCGATCCCTGAATGAGTCAGCATACTTATTGACGAATCCTAGTTCCTATCCAGCCATGGCAGTCCCACAGCCAGTCCTCTGCTATGCAATTAGAGCCCACACACGTTGGCAACATGACTAGGAGAACTGGAAGCCTTACTGCAATTCTTCTGCCAGTGACGTCTCCAAGGCTGAAGGGCAGAGTGCCCTTGAGGTTCTTCAGTAGGACAAAGCTCTGAATGGCAGCCTCCAAGGACAACGTCCTGTGTTCCTCACTCTGTACCAAGCTTTGGTCATAGGTGCTGTAAGGGTTCATGTCGGGTGGGTCAAACTCCCCCAGGCGCATTCGTGTGTAGAACAGTGGCTTCACTCGCTCCTTCACCAGCTGCAATCACAGATAGAATCAACACCCAAAGCAAACTGACCAGCACTGAACAGTGTTTGTGGCTTCCAGGTCTAGCTGGCCTCAGTGTTGGAAGATAATTTTCCACTAAAGACAAACATGTTAAATCGTCTAGTGTAAGATACTTAAAAATTAGCTTTCCGAAGAGACTTTAGATTAAAACAAATGAAATCAGATTTTCCCACTTTTCAATGGGAATGCTATTTGTTTTATTGTTTTGATTGTGTTATCTTGATAGTTGTTATTTTAAATTACAAGACTGAGTTTATTGTTTTATGATTTTTGTCTGTGATACATTTTTCATATCACTATGTGTATACTGTAAGCTACCCACCATGATTTTTAGATGTTGAGAGAGATTGAAATTATTTAACTAAATAAACGTTCTGCTATATTTTCCTCCCTTGGGTATCCTGGTGTCAAGCCATTTCCTCTTGAACCCTTAGCTCAGCAGATCCTTCTTTCTCTATTCATGCTGTTGGAACAATGTATTCAACATCTGGCACTTGGATTTACTGAAGAAAACTGAGCAATTTCCAAGAAAAAGAAACCCTGGGGACCTACAGGATTGGTCAGGGGAGCTGACTTCACATCCAATATCAAAGCAATGTGAGAAGAAAGGGTAAAGCTATGATCATATAAAAATGATTGCTCAAAGAAATGGTTTAAAGCCAGGACACCACTGGAACGTCACCAGGAGGTCATATAAAAGTGCAAACATTGTTTTCCTTTCCCTAAAAATAGATCTGGCATATTGAAATTGAAAACCAATAGTGTCCCATAAAAAAATGCTGAGAGCACGCACACCAAATTGGAGTTACCACCTAGTTACCACATGGCCCTTGCGGTAATTTCAATTTTGGCGCGCGTCCGCACTACATGCGTCTGAAAAATATTTTTTATTTTCTTGCGCACGTAACAGACGCGTGCCAAGTGGCATTTGACGTGCAAAGGTCATTACCGCCCAGATTCTTAACCACTAGGTCAATGGCTGACAGTAAGGTCTGAGACCGAAAATGGATGTGTGGCAATTTTGATTTTGCCGCACGTCCATTTTCAGCAAAAAAAAAAAAAGAGGCCTTTTTTACAGGTGTGCTAAAAAATGGATCGGTGCGCTCCCAAAACCCGCGCCTACACTACCACAAGTCATTTTTCAGTGCGCCTTTGTAAAAGGACCCCTAAGAGTTTCTGTATGAACATCATGAAATGAGGGTTGTCTATGAGTCTACATAAGGTGGCTGGTGCTACCAATCAGTCCTAATGACAGTGGTTACCTGCACACTGATGTTCCCCTCTGCTACAGCTTCCTGGATTTTCATGAAGACATTATCTGCCAGACTGAAGGACAGTTCAAGGTTGCATCCTGCAGATACTGAAGCTGGTGAGAAGAAAACAGGGTCACTGCAGCTTAAGAGCCTCTGCTTCAAAACTCATCACAAGTCCAGTGCAGACCATGCACAGTCACTTTCTGTCCCTTACTGCGTACTTCTGGCTGTCATACTAACCAATGGCTGTTTCCAGGAAGCTCTTTGTGTATTTGTGCTCCATTAAGATGAATTCTATCGCTCCTTCGTCGCTCACCACATAGCCTGGGAAACCCCACTCTGTTCGTAGAATGTCCGTCAGCAGCTTCTTGTTCATACAGGCTGGAATACCATTCACCCTAATACAGGAAAAAAATTAGATCACCCACAGAGCATGGCATGCTTCCCAGCCTTGGCAGGTCCCTAGCCAATGAAATGTAAGCAGCTAAGAAGCTTCTTACTATCCCAAGACAATATAAGCTAATAATAATAATATTTATTTGATTACATAACTTTACAACTGATCTCCAAAACATGATACAATGAAAGGTAACTAAACGTAATACCAACATATACCCACCTTTTCCTTGGCAAAGTAGTGACTTTGTCAGACATTTGCTAGCCAAGCCATAACTACTACTATTTAGCATTTCTATAGCGCTACAAGGCATACGCAGCGCTGCACAAACATAGAAGAAAGACAGTCCCTGCTCAAAGAGCTTACAATCTAATAGACAAAAAATAAAGTAAGCAAATCAAATCAATTAATGTGTACAGGAAGGAGGAGAGGAGGGTAGGTGGAGGCGAATGGTTACGAGTCAAAAGCAATGTTAAAGAGGTGGGCTTTCAGTCTAGATTTAAAGGTGGCCAAGGATGGGGCAAGACGTAGGGGCTCAGGAAGTTTATTCCAGGCGTAGGGTGCAGCGAGACAGAAGGCGCGAAGTCTGGAGTTGGCAGTGGTGGAGAAGGGAACAGATAAGAAGGATTTATCCATGGAGCGGAGTGCACGGGAAGGGGTGTAGGGATGGACGAGTGTGGAGAGATACTGGGGAGCAGCAGAGTGAGTACATTTATAGGTTAGTAGAAGAAGTTTGAACAGGATGCGAAAACGGATAGGGAGCCAGTGAAGGGTCTTGAGGAGAGGGGTAGTATGAGTAAAGCGACCCTGGCGGAAGACGAGACGGGCAGCAGAGTTTTGAACCGATTGGAGAGGGGAGAGGTGACTAAGTGGGAGGCCAGCAAGAAGCAGATTGCAGTAGTCTAAGCGAGAGGTGACAAGGGTGTGGATGAGGGTTTTGGTAGAGTGCTCGGAAAGAAAGGGGCGGATTTTACGGATGTTGTAAAGAAAGAAACGACAGGTCTTGGCGGTCTGCTGGATATGAGCAGAGAAGGAGAGAGAAGAGTCAAAGATGACCCCAAGGTTTCGAGCTGAGGAGACGGAGAATGAGAGAGCCATTAACAGAAATAGAAAACGGGGGGAGCGGGGAGGTGGGTTTGGGGGGGGGAAATGAGAAGCTCAGTTTTGGTCATAAGGGGCCAAAATCAACAAAAGCCAAGAACAGATGAGCTATGTTCTTTCTAATTATGGCTCAGACACAGCTCTCCAAGGTGGCCACAGTAGCAGCCTAAGAAAGCAAACAATGACATGATGTTGTCACTGAATCTAAGTCCCAAGTGCTGTAGTGCCCACAGAAGCCAGCACTGCCACTCCTGTTCCACAGTGCTTCTCCCATCTAGCACTGCTATCAAGACCTGGACTGCCTGCAGCTAGGTTTTGGCTTTTGTTCTTACGAGAAATCTGTAATCTTGTCTTCGGAATACAGCAGAACATGGGGCATAATTGCCTGAGGTGTGCTGTCCTCAGCCAAGGATCCTCCCTACCTGTTGTAGCTGCACATTATACTGTAGGTCCCAGCTCGGACACAGGCCTGGAACTGTGGGAGGAAGGTCATTCTCCAATCCCTCTCCTCAACCTGCAGGCACAGGAACGGCAGATCTTCACTCTGTACCATGTACCAAGCACTCATACGTTCAGTGCACACGGTCAACACATACACATCAAACACTCACACAGTCAGCAAGACTGGGCAGAATAGAAAGTTTGGCAATAAACATAAAAATAAGCAATCATTTACTCAAAGTCTTCAAATGAAACAAGATACCATACAGATTGAACTTGTGTTGAAAAATCACTTACATGAAAGATCCCTAATTGCAAAGCAAAAAACCAGGGATAATACTTTATTATTGCTATTTATGAGAGTTGAGGGATCCATCGGAGCTTGAGAAAAGCTTTATTTTGAGCTAAGCTATCCTAAGATTGAGGACTTACTACTACTACTACTATTTAACATTTCTAAAGCGCTACTAGGGTTACGCAGCGCTGTACAATTTAACATAGAAGGGCAGTCCCTGCTCAAAGAGCTTATAATCTAATGGACAAATGTACAGTCAGTCAAGTAGGGGCAGTCAAATTGGGGCAGTCTAGATTTCCTGAAAGGTATAAAGGTTAGGTGCCGAAAGCAACATTGAAGAGGTGGGCTTTGAGCAAGGATTTGAAGATGGGTAGGGAGGAGGCTTGGCGTAGGGGCTCAGGAAGTTTATTCCAAGCATAGGGTGAGGTGAGGCAGAATGGGCGGAGTCTGGAGTTTGCAGTGGTGGAGAAGGGTACTGAGAGGAGGGATTATTTTGAGCTAAGCTATTCTAAGATTGAGGACTTATGGTTTTGTCTCTCTGTCTCGCTCTCTCTTTTTCTCCATTAACTCTTTAGATGTCCCCTATGGTTGCTGAAGCTCTTACCTTGGCATCAAAGCTGAATCTGGATACAGGTATATTCTCAGGCCCACCATGGACATCGAAATGTTTGCAACCAGCATTTGCTTTGATGTATCGAGGGTGATCTCCCTGAAGTCCCTTTACAAAGGCTGTTGAAAGAGCTCCACTCAAGAAAGGGTCCTCACCAAAGGTCTCCTTAGAAGAAAGCAGACAGAAGTTCTTGAGGAATTTGGATAACCAAATGCCACAGAACTGATACCTCCAGATACTTATCTATAAGCACTACCTGGTTCCTCCCCCAGAGTGGATGTCTCATGATGTTTATGACAGGGCTGAAGCAGCTCAGGCCAGTGTGGTCATCATAGTTACCAATGGATATGAAGTAGTTGTGTTTTGCTCGGACCTCTGTTGCTGTGGCATTGGCAACACGGTAGATCAGGTCAGTGCTGGAAGAAAGAGAAAGAGAGTGAAAACTGGGACAGGTCAAATATAACAAGGGAGGAGAGACAGAAATGCTGCTTTAGCCGTGGAGTCTGTATCCAAGGACACGTAGCTACATGGTACTGAGGATTGAAATTTCAGCATGCACGTAATACACAATTCATCTCTTTCTAAGGCAGTTTACATACTGTAATTAAACTCGGTTATTGACTGAAGAGAAAAGGTCAGGAGAAATCTGTATGAATACATCAATGATGCTGAGGTTTTTAAAAATATATATTTAGAACATCAGAAGCCCTCTGCAGAGCTCTGATCAAATGGTGAACCAATGCCATGAGCAGACAAAATGCCCCTCATGCCCATTTCCATTGGCACAACTCCCAAATGATAACAAAGGCCTACAGAGGTTGGCTCCTGCCAACCTTGCATTTCTAGATCATTGGGTTCTGATCTGAAGAAGAAGGGTTACCTTCAAAAGCTAATCAAAAATGTATTAAATTAGTCTAATAAAAAAGGTATCATCTTATTTTCTTTTCAATGTTTTGTTTTATTTCTATTTATTACCTAGATCATTGGAATATTTATGATTGCCATTGCTGGATGAGATTCAACCATGAGGCAGAAAACTGTTGTAGCCTACAGGTCATTGTAGTAGGCCCAGTGTCAGCTTACGGATCCATGTGCAGAGACTCACCTCAGGGCCTCATTTGCATAAATCAGTAGGGACTAAAAAGTAGGGCCAAAAAGAGGGCCATGTGCGAAAAACACAGTCACTCATTGGTAAGGGCTGGCCTTGAACAGGTCAACGCGATGCTCCCACAAAGACAAGAACACAGAAGATACAGTACCTGAAGGAAGCTGCTAGCCCTAGAGCTTGTGGGAATGATGTTGCCCATCCTGGGGCACCTACGTCTCCCCTCAGACACTCCGTGTTCCAGGAATAGGGTTTTATACCTAGCCGCTGAATGGGAGGGGCAGGACCATTCTTTTTTGCACCTCCTCTGGCCATCTGTGAATTTAAGAACTTTATTTATTAACAGTTCTTTCTTCTGGGGCTTGGAGGACAGAGCAGTGGCTTGTATTGTGACTACATAGCGCTTTTTGTGATACATCAGAGCTAGGTTATTGATCATTAATATTATTTGTTCCTGACACTTGTACAAGAGGTACCGTGCATTTTCAATCCAATGATTCCAAGCCCTTTTGAAAATGCTTTGAATGTACACATAGCAGAATTACGGTAGTTCTGATACGTGTGATTTTTCAGAGCTGCTTCCTTGCTTTCTATGATATGTAGTTTGACTTTTCTCCAACTTTGCAAAATTATAAAGTTTCAAAATGTACAATCTTTAAAATCAACAATGAAAGGGAAAAGAAAAAGAAGAGGAAATTAATAATCTAGTACATTCAACTTAAAGAGGAAGGGACAGTGATCTCCAGTATGTGGCTGGTGAGGAGATTCACCACCAGAACAAGAAGTGATGAGAAGAGGTTGGGGGGTGGGGGTTGTATGTGTGTAAGTCTCTATCGGGGGTATATAAAATCTAAAACCCTACAGTGGAAATGCAACCACCTGTGTTCTATCCTGGATAATAGTCCACCGGGAGGTCCAATTTTCCTGTACTCTTTTGTATTATTTCTTAGAAATGCTGTGATTTCTTGTTGTTTCTGCTGTGGAATAAATACAGTTACCGATGCAACACCCATTTAAGCTGGCAGGGGGTAGGGAGGCACCTGCTTACCTGAAGAACCATTTCTTCCAGGGTCAGTCTGTTAACCAGATCATTAACTCTGTCATTCCAGGGTAGTGAGGGGTCCATGAACGGGTATTCCTGTCCAGAGGACACCATGGCATTCAGAAAGAGAAGAACCACCGCAAGTATTCGGTAATGCATCCTGGATCCTTTAACCTCCAATGACCCGCTGCAAACTGTAGAGATACAGAAGAAAAACAAGTGGAAAGCAGTGTGCCTGGATGAGGAAAGCCACCAACACCTGATGGTCAGTGTGAAACCCTAAGTGAAGTGGAGGAGTAGCCTAGTGTAGTGGAACATGGAATGTTGCTACTATTTGAGATTCTACATGGAATGTTGCCACTATTTGAGATTCTACATGGAACGTTGCTAGTGGAGGAGTAGCCTAGTGGTTAGTGCAGTGGAACATGGAATGTTGCTACTATTTAAGATTCTACATGGAATGTTGCCACTATTTGAGATTCTGGAATGTTGCTATTATTTGAGATTCTACATGGAATGTTGCTAGTAGAGGAGTAGTCTAGTGGTTAGTGCAGTGTAACATGGAATGTTGCTACTATTTAAGATGCTACATGGAATGTTGCCACTATTTGAGATTCTGGAATGTTGCTATTATTTGAGATTCTACATGGAATGTTGCTAGTGGAGGAGTAGCCTAGTGGTTAGTGCAGTGGACTTTGATCCTGGTGAACTAGGCTTGATTCCCACTGCAGCTCCTTGTCACTCTGGGCAAATCACTTAACCCTCCATTTCCCTAGGTACAAATAAGGACCTGTATATACTATGTAAACCACTTTCAATGTAGTTGCAAAAACCACAGAAAGGCAGTGTATCAAGTCCCATTAACAAGATTCCAGGCACAATCTCAAAGAGTAGCAACATTCTATGTAGAACCCCAAAGAATAGCAAGATTCCATAATCTCAGCCTAGTGGTTAGTGCAATGGACTTTGATCCTGGAGAACTGAGTTCAATTCCCACTGCAGCTCCTTGTGGCTCTGGGCAAGTCACTTAACCCTTCACTGCCCCAGGTACAAATAAGTACCTGTATGTACTATGTAAACCGCTTTGAATGTAGTTGCAAAAACCACAGAAAGGCAGTGTATCAAGTCCCATTAACAAGACTCCAGGCACAATCTCAAAGAGTAGCAACATTCCATGTAGAACCCCAAAGAATAGCAAGATTCCATAATCCCAGCCTAGTGGTTAGTGCAGCAGACTTTGATCCTGGGGAACTGGGTTCAGTTCCCACTGTAGCTCCTTGTGACTCTGGACAAGTCACTTAACCCTCAATTGCCCCAGGTACAAAATACGTACCTGCACATAATACGTAAACCTCTTTGATCGTAACCACAGAAAGGCACTATATCAAGTCCCATCCCCTTTCCCTTTCATAAGTGATGGTAAAAAGAAGCAGATTCAAATCTGGAGTATTTTCTTCAAATCTTTATTTTCTGTGAAGTCTAAAATAAAACAAGCAGTGCTGTCGGAATTATTACTGCTTGTATGAACATAAGAACAAAAGAATAGCCGTATTGGGTCAGACCACTGGCCCATCTAGCCCAGTATCCTGCTTCCAACAGTGGCCAATCTATGTCACAAGTACCTGGCAGAAACCCAAATAATAGCAATATTCCATGCTACCAATCTCGGAGCAAGTAGTGGCTTCCCCCATGTCCATCTCAATAACAGAATATGGAATTTTCCTCCAAGAACTTGAGCAAACCTTTTTTAAACGCAGATAGGTTAATTGCTGTGTGAAGTCTGCCATCATTTGGAGAGAGCTGCTCTGGCCTTGTTGGTGAGGTGACTTTTAAGCACCACTTGGCATCATTTAGCCCCGACTCAGCCCTTGCGTGGGCGAAACACAGCCAGTGTCAGACTTGTTTTATTTTAGACTTCACAGAGAATAAGGATTTGAAGAAAATAGTCCTGATTTTGCAGGTCGTCTGCCCTGTTGTTTCCTTAAACCTAAGCGATGGCATCAGCATCTCAATGTATTTATAAAGTCAGTGGCGCTGTCCATTTAAAGTTGGACCTGCTATTTCACAGGCCTAATTTTAAATCTATAACTTGTTAATTTAGGAGGTAATCTTATGACTGTGCACTTGTAAAGAGATGCTTAGAGGTCACCTAAGAGCTGTTCTTTAAAATAACACAGGCACCCACTTTCCCGTAGAGAAAACCAGCGTAACAGGTGGAGGTGGCGTAAAGTGTGCAAAGTTAAACGCTAGAGATACACAAGTAACTTCTAGAACACTAGACGCTTTAAGGGAATCTATAAAACAGGCAAAAGAGAACAATATCCCCCAAATTCTACATTGTGGAGGAGTGGCCTAGTGGTTAGGGTGGTGGACTTTGGTCCTGGGGAACTGAGTTCGATTCCCACTTCAGGCACAGGCAGCTCCTTGTGACTCTGGGCAAGTCACTTAACCCTCCATTGCCCCATGTAAGCCGCATTGAGCCTGCCATGAGTGGGAAAGCGCGAGGTACAAATGTAACAAAAATAAAATAGATACTATTGGAGATTCTACATGGAATGTTGCTACTCTTGGAGATTCTACATGGAATGTTGCTAGTGGAATAGCAACATTCCATGTAGAATCTCAAATAGTAGCAACAGTGGAGGAGTGGCCTAGTGGTTAGGGTGGTGGACTTTGGTCCTGGGGAACTGAGTTCAATTCCCACTCAGGCACAGGCAGCTCCTTGTGACTCTGGGCAAGTCACTTAACCCTCCATTGCCCCATGTAAGCCGCATTGAGCCTGCCATGAGTGGGAAAAGCGCGGGGTACAAATGTAACAAAAAATAATATGGTGCCCATATTGCGCAGGAAAAAATGATTAATGAGCCAATTAACATCGATAACTGGATGCTAACAACCATTTATTGAGGTTAATTGGCATTCATTAATATGTGCGCAGGCATTCTTTAGAGCTTGATGCCTAACCCGACTAGCGCGTAACTCAAAAGGGGGTGTGGCTATGGGCAGAATTATAGAATTTGGCCTCCACGCGCCTAACTTGGCCGCCAGCACTTACACCCGGTTTCAGCAGGCAGAAGTCTGGTGCCTAAAGTTAGGTACAAAATGGCGCCAAGCGCAATTCTATAAAGGGAACACGCCCTTAATATAATCACGCTTAGCGTTCATTTTTTTTTCAGTGCCAAATTTTGAGCGCCATTTACTGAATCCAGGCCCTATGTGTCAACTGTGCACATGAAGTTATGGAATCAGAGTGCTGACGTGTGATTGACGTCACTAATTGGGACTTTCGTGCTACCGCAATGCCCTTTTCTTGTGGTCTTCCCCAGCCATATTTGAGGGCTTTGCAGGTAATCCAAAATTCTGCTGCTCTTGTAATTGCAGGAATGAGTAAGCTGGATCATATTACTCCCCAGCTTAGCAAACTTCATTGACTTCCTAGTGCCATGATGGCGAACCTATGACACGCGTGTCAGCACTGACATGCGTAGCCATTTTGGATGACACGCGGGTTGAAAGCTGGCAGCAAACAGAACCCAGCCTACCTGCTCTTACTGCCAGGGCCGGTCTTAGGCAGGGGCGACAGGGGCGTTGGTGGTCTTATCGCAGCTCCAGAACCCCCCTCCGAGTCGGAACCCCCCTGCTCCACCCCACCTCGCAGCCTTGGTAACCAGCAGTCCTCTTCGTCAGAATCATCCAATTAGGAGTGCCCTTTTAGGCACCAGACAGGCTCCCTACAACCAATCACAGCTCACTGCAGTTGTAGCTCAGCCAGGTGAAAAAACTGCCTGAGGCTCGAGGCAATTGTGATTAAATGTCGAACCTGAGTGCTGAGTGCGAGTAACCCAGGCAGCTGCTGCTCTCTTCAGACAAATAAAGTCGGGTCAGCGGCTGCTTTCTTCCTCTCTGTGATCCTGTTGCAGCCTTAGCTCAGCTGTGCTTGGACACTGACTGCTGCTCCTGCTCCTGCTCCACACTTGTTTGGGAAGTTCCTAAAAATACCGGTCCAGCTAAGAAATCACTTTTCATTGCTTTTATAATGCTCCTTTCACTACTTGTTTGTAGCAATTTGTTATGAGAGAGGGAAAACAAAAAGGGAGAATAAATCATGGGTGCCGTTTCCCGCCATTAGAAATAGCGGCAGGTAAGTTAAATAATTAGTTTTTGGTTTATTAAATACAGTTATATATTACAATTATACGTTTTTGTTATTTAAACTATAAATATCGCGAAATTATGTTTTTTTTTTCTCGAAGTGACACACCACCCGAGTTATGCTCGGTTTTTTAGCGAATTTTGACACACCAAGCTCAAAAGGTTGCCCATCACTGTCCTAGTGCCTGGCAAATTAAGTTTAAAATGCTTCTATTGCTATTTAAAGTCAAATGATGCCCCGTTAGTTATTTCAAAGGGCTTAAAAGTTTATCATCCTGCTAGAAATCTAAGGTCACAAGGAAAGTTGCTTATTAGATGTTCCCTCATTCCATCAAGTTCGACTAGAGAAAGATTGCTCATGGATGCTTTTTTTTATAGTAGGTCTTCTAGGATTACGACAATAATCTCTCCTTCTTCATGAAACAATTGAAAACCCACTTATTTCACGAGGCAGTTTGTTGAAAGTTTCGATCAAATAATGTTGACAGGCAAATGAACTGTGCTTTTGCACAGAATGCTAGTTTTGTAGCGGCAGTGAGAAGTTATTTACTTAAGTTTTCTTTCCTCCTCCAAACTGACTACCTGTTCCTCTGATCCTATTCCCACCCATCTGCTCAGCACTATCTCCCCCTACTGTCATCCTCAATCTTTCCCTTTCCACTGCAACGGTTCCTGATGCCGTCAGACATGCTGTAGTTGCACCCACTCCTCAAAAAACCTTCGTTGCACCCTACCTGCCCTTCCAAATAAACGTTTTACCATCTGTTCCTGGACAGTCTGGTCTATTTCCCACTTCCTTTTCCTGTCTGCCCACCGTGTTATAGAATACATCTAGAAAGTTAAGCGTATTAATTCTAATTAAAGCCAATTAGTGCTGCTAAGCAGTGCCGTAGCGAGGGTGCCTGACACCCGGGGCGGGTCGCCGCTACGCACCCCCCCCGGGTGCAGGGCACGGCGCCCCCCCTCCAGAGTGCACCCCCCCCCGAAACGCACCCTACCTTTCAGCGGGGGGCAGGCGGGAGGGCCGATCCGCCCCCAGTGCACGTCACTGGGAGCTGCATCGGCTCTGCTGCTTCCCTGCTTTCTCTGCCCCGGAACAGGAAGTAACCTGTTCCGGGGCAGAAAGAGCAGGGAACCAGTGAGCTGACCCCCCCCCCCCCCCCCCCCCCCAGCGCTTGCACCCGGGGCGGACCGCCCCACCGCCCCCCCCTTCCTACGCCACTGCCGCTAAGTACCAATTATCAGCACTGATTGGCTTGTTAATAAATTAAGTTGCGTGCACAATTTGACCATGCGGCCAAATTAGCGCACAGAACTTAAAGCGCGATAAATAGAATTTGGAGGTTAGTGTAATTACTAGAGCCTAACTGCAGATGCAGAAATGCCCTGCTTGCGCTAGAATTCTATAATCGCACCTTGGCACCAGGATGATCAGTTGCCAGGGCTGAGGCTAAGGTGGTTCCCAGAAATGTGGGTTTATTTTTAAGCATTATTAAATGATGAAATGCAATTCAGTGGAACCCCACCCCTCTTTCCCTCTCTCTCCCCCTCATTGTATAGATAAGATTGCCAGGGACCCTGGTTTTCTTATTCGTTAGGGAGCTGGTGCCACCTGCTGGTATTGTGGGGCAATTTCGATCCAGGACAGGAACCTTATAGAGCACATTTACAGAAGATACTGATGAGGTACAAACATGCATCAGGAGAGAGAAAATCATGCCAAGCTAATCAATGCTCTTATCAGGGGTGCTTGTCCAAGTTTTCAGAGTGCAGTGCACCATGCAGATTTCACACACAGGCGCCAGACCCTCTGATTCCGGGCACAGCACTTTGTTTTTCTTCCTGAATAAGTTACAGAAACAAATCCCACAGATTTCTGCCTTCCTGCCTGCTTCTCCCCTGCCCTGCCTTCTGATCTTCCCTGAAACACCAAATGACTTACTCTTGCTGACCTGGCCACAGAGGTCTCTCACCACAGAACTGACCAGGATACTGGGCAGGATTTTGTCTAAGCAGTATGTACAATACCAGGAAATTCACCCCAATAAAAAGCCCTTAACATCTACCAGGGTGTAGAGAAAAGGCTGCACCCTCATTTCTAACCCATTTAAAAGGGATCCTGCACCTCTAGAGAAGATTCTGGGGAAGCAGTTCCTAATACCTTGTGATCCCGGACGTTTCCTCTCTTCCTGCACAGTTTCCATTTTTAGACAACACTGACAGGGATGCTGGGAGCTGTAGTTTTTCTTTGTTTTTAGATGTTAAGATTGTTGGAACATGTTGATTTCCTTTTTTGTTTCTTTTTCACTGATTTTCTTTATTTCATTTTATTTTCAGAATATATCATTTGTTGGCTTTTAGGTCATGAGAACATGTGGGCTTTACTAACGTCGGGACTTGCGCTCGCCAGAACATTTTTCGTGCACATATAACATTAAGGGGCCTTTTTACTAAGCTGCATTAAAATGTGGCTGATGCTTCTGTTAGCATGTGGGTTTCCCATGTGTTAGGCACGCCCAAGTCCCACCTTCGCTACGCCTCAGACACGCCCCCTGGAACTTTGGTCGTCCCTGCGACAGAAAGCAGTTGGGGACGCCCAAAATCGGCTTTCGATAATGCCGATTTGGGTGACCCTGGGAGAAGGACGCCCATCTTCCAATTTGTGTTGAAAGATTGGTGTCCTTCTCTTTCGAAAATAAGCCTGTTAAAATACAATAACAATGAGCCTAGAGGTCAACCGAATTTTGGGTTCAGTTTCAGATTCAGCACCAAAACCAGCCCAAAATCTTGGTTTGGATTGCAGCAGAAAATGCCAGTGCATTTTTGGATGAAACTGAAACTCTCCCCCTTCCCTTCACCCCCACCTTGGTCACTCTCTGCCCCTCCCCCATCCTCTTTGGGCCCACCAAAAGAAGCTGTGGTGGTCTAGTGGCCTCTTCGTGGGCAGGAACAAACCCAACTCATTCCTGCTCGGTGCCGCTGCTCGGTCAACATAGCGGCCAGGACCTCCACAGCAGCCCCATGAAATTTCCACTGGAAGTCCTGGTAGCCATTTTGAGATTGGAACCAGCTCCTGCACCCACTACCCACCAATGACAACGTAAGCCCAGGAGGGGACCACTTCTGGGGGTAGACTCGGGATGGGACAGCCTCCGGGGTGGGGATTCAGAAAGGGGGCTGCTGCCAGGGGGGAATGAGCTCAGGAGATTGCTTTTTTTTTTTGGTTAGGTGTGGGAGGGAGTGGAAGCTGTTGGGAGAAGGCAGCTTCATTTTTGGTTTCTCCTAAGTAGAGGAGTGTGGTAGCCATGTTAGTCCACTCTTAAGGTTATCAATAGAAATCAAACAAAATAAAACATGGAAAAGAAAATAAGATGATACCTTTTTTATTGGACATAACTTAATACATTTCTTGATTAGCTTTCGAAGGTTGCCCTTCTTCGTCAGATTGGAAATAAGCAAATGTGCTAGCTGACAGTGTATATAAGTGAAAACATTCAAGCATTACTATGACAGTCTGACAGGGTGGGAGGGTGGGGGTGGGTAGGAGGTATGCATGGGGACATCAAAGCATATCTTTGATATTCTAACAGGATGGGTGAGGGAAGGGGTGATCAACAGAGAATTACAGCTTTATGGTTTATAATGGGCTAGGAAACCCAGATCCTTGTTAAGTCCTTTCTGTTGGGTGTTAAAATATTCAATCATTCTGACTTCAAAGGTTTTACGTTCTTGTATGGTTTTAAAGTTACCTTTCAGGATTCTCACTGTGAAATCACTGGTACAGTGTCCTGGTCCTGTAAAATGCTGACCAACAGGGGTGGGAGCCCTACTGGCACCAGTATTGTTCATGTGATGTCTATGTAAATTGAATCTTGTCTTAAGCATCTGGCCTGTTTCTCCAATATAGCATCCTTCGTTACATTTTTTATACTGAATGATATATACCACATTGGAAGATGAGCAAGTGAAAGATTCCTTTATGTTGAATATCTTTCCTTTGTGGATGACTGTGGGGTCCTGTGAAATGTTTTGGCATAGTTTGCAACTGGATAAATTACAGGGAAGTGTGCCCTTCTGTTCCTTTTCAGTCTGTGATGGAAGTTTACTTCTGATTAGCTTGTGTTTTAAGTTGGGTGGCTGTCGGAAGGCCAGTACTGGTGGGGATGGGAATATCTCTTTCAGTAATTCATCCTCCTGGAGTAGAGGTTGTAGATCTCTTATGATTTTCCTCAGTTTTTCCAGCGCTGGATTGTATGTCACTACAAGGGGGATTCTGTCTGTGGCTTTTTTCTCCTTGTACTGTAGTAGATTCTTCCTGGGTGTTTTGAGGGAGGAGGTAATATTCTTGGAGATTATTTTGGGGTTGTAGCCCTTCTGTTTGAAGGATTCAGTCAGGCTTTTAAGGTGTCTGTCTCTGTGCCCTGGGTCAGAGCAGATACGGTGGTATCTTGTGGCTTGGCTGTAAATGATGGATCTTTTTGTATGTGAAGGATGGAAGCTGGAGTTGTGGAGGTAGCTACATCTGTCTGTGGGTTTCTTGTATATAGATGTTTGTATACAGCCATCACTGATTGAGACCGTGGTGTCCAAAAAATTGACTTTTTCTGGGGAGTAGTCAATTTTGAATCTGATTGTAGGATGGTATGTATTGAAGGCAGAATAAAATTGTTTCAGAGTTTCTCCACCCTCCGTCCAAATCATAAAAATGTCATCGATGTACCGGTAGTATTTTAGAGGTTTGGTCTGGTGTGTATTCAGAAATGTCTCTTCCAGCTCAGCCATAAAAAGGTTGGCATATTGGGGTGCTGTCCTGGTGCCCATCGCAGTGCCCATAGATATCATTGTTAAAGCGGAAGTAGTTGTGAGTTAAAATAAATTTGATTAATTTTGTAATAGTTTCTGGTGAGTATTGATGGTCCAGTGTGGATGTTCTTAGGAGTCTCCCACATGCAGCTATGCCATCTGCATGTGGAATGTTGCTGTATAGTGCTTCTGAAACCAAAGTGTCCAATTTCGGCCACAGATTCTATTTCAGCAGAAACCGAGGATCCTGGTTTCATTCAGGCTTTAACCGAGGCTCACATTCAAAGTAATTTAAGCAGGCTGGACAGGCTCCTGCCACTTAAATCTCACTCTGTGGGCCAGTGGCTAACATTCAGTGGCACCTAACCGAGCAGTGCCACTGAACATTGGCACTAGCTGGCCAACACTACTCTGGGCAGGGGTGGAGCATTCTGGGGGGCGGAGTCAAGAAGGAGGCAATGGTTATGCAGGTGCCGGCAGTATTTAGTATAATTAAGCAGATCAACAGAACTGCACAAAAAGCAATGCTAACTATCTACACTTAGCTATGCAGATACAGGCACTGAATATCAGCGAGTGCCCGCTTAGCTTCTGGGCAGTGGCCAAAGGTGTGGTTGAACTCCTCTCCCTCCTGCCCCAACAAAGTCTGACCCCTTCCCGACTCTACCAACATGACCCAACCTCACCCCCACCAACCTTGAGTGCTCCCCCTCCTGGCACCTTCCCCAATAGCAGATCCCCCTTCCTGGGACCCTGAGAACTGACCCCCCCTCCTTTCCAAATCCCCCTCAACTACCCACCTGTAGGCTCCTCCATATATGGAAGGCTGACCTCTAGTGGTAGTACCTCAAGAATATTGCTAGAGCTCATGGCAGCCATTTTACAACTGGAGCCACTAAACCACCAAGGTAGGCCCTGGGGGGGGGGGGGGGGGGCGCTACATCTGGATCATTGAGGGGCAGTTCTGGTTTACTGGGAGGAGCTTCTGCTATTGGGGGGGGGGGTCAGGAACTGTTTAAAGGAGGTGGTTCATGTGTGTGTGTGGGGGGGGGGGGGAACAGGATTGGAATCAAGGTAGTGGGGGAGAAAATGACTAATTCTCTTATGCAGATCTTACATAGTAACATAGTAGATGACAGCAGAAAAAGACCTACATGGTCCATCCAGTCTGCCCAACAAGATAAACTCATATGTGTATACCTTACCTTGATTTGTACTTGCCTTTTTCAGGGCACAGACTGTACAAGTCTGCCCAGCAGTATTTCCCGCCTCCCAACCACCAGTCCCGCCTCCCATCACCGGCTCTGGCACGGACCGTATAGGTCTGCCCTCCACTATCCTCGCCTCCCAACTACCAACCTCTCTTCCCCCACCTGCTCCGCCATCCAATTTTGGCTAAGCTTCTGAGGATCCATTCCTACTGCACAGGATTCCTTTATACACATCCCACGCATGTTTGAATTCCGTTACTGTTTTCATCTCCACCACCTCCCGCGGGAGGGCATTCCAAGCATCCACCACCCTCTCCGTGAAAAAAATACTTCCTGACATTTTTCTTGAGTCTGCCCCCCTTCAATCTCATTTCATGTCCTCTCGTTCTACCACCTTCCCATCTCTGGAAAAGATTCGTTTGCGGATTAATACCTTTCAAATATTTAAACGTCTGTATCATATCACCCCTGTTCCTCCTTTCCTCCAGGGTATACATGTTCAGGTCAGCAAGTCTCTCTTCATACGTCTTGGAACGCAAATCCCATACCATTCTCGTAGCTTTTCTTTGCACCGCTTCCATTTTTTTAACATCCTTTGCAAGGTACGGCCTCCAAAACTGAACACAATACTCCAGGGTAGGGCCTCACCAACGACTTGTACAGGGGCATCAACACTTCCTTTCTTCTGCTGATCACACCTCTCTCTATACAGCCTAGCAACCTTCTGGCTACGGCCACCGCCTTGTCACACTGTTTCGTCGCCTTCAGATCCTCAGATACTATCACCCCTATCTTAGCTGATATTTAGCCAGGACCTGCGTAAGTTCCAGCGGCCAGCACATGTCTGATGAGAGTCAGATATTCAAAAACCTGCTGATGCCGCCAGCTGAAAAGTGACTGGAATAAGATCTAATAGGTAGATAAACCCAAAAAGGGATGGAAACTTTTACCCACAGGGATGGTGAGCAGTAATTTTCAATGAGCTCAAAGTAAAGGACTTTGCAAATTGCTCTCATTATGAAACAAAATATAATATTTAAAAGCTGACGTCCAATTATGCAATTGTACAAGTTCATTCTGGGTTCAAGAGTTTTGCTCTCTGCCATCTGACAAAATGGCTGTGTTTTGTCCCTTATTTTAAGAGCCAATAGAGGCGAGTGAAGAGGCCCAGCAGATTACAGAGGCGATGAAAACTGATTTTTACCTTTCTTGTTCTAGAACAGTGGGCAAAGTATTGCAGTGCCCCTAACCTCTGGGCTGGAAATGTCAAATTGCTGATTTCTCTCTCTGTCTACAGTCTCACACTTTCGCGATCTGATAATAGATTTTAAATAAACTTATCAGGCTTTATTTCACCATCTGAACGCCAGAGGGCAAACAAAGTGTTTTATTGGGCTAGGTTTTGATTTTGGTACAGGCATCAAGTTTCTGGTCCCCGGTAAAACTCTGTAAATTTCATTACAAAAACATGACCTGATTTTTCTTCAGATTGTGTGTCCTATAAACCGAACCACGTAGGCCTGTGAGGGAGCCTTTTCTTTGCTGTAAATGGAAGGTGTGATTCCCTAATGATGATTTCTATACAGATTTGGTAAAAATCTTTTTAAATGAGGGCACAGAGAGTGACACTCGTGAGAAGATGAGTTCTAGTGGAAAAGCATCTAGGAATCTTATGCTCACCTTTCATTAACATTAACCACCTAGTGTACCTGAATGTAACTCACCTTGAGCCACTACTGAAAAAGGTAAATCTAAATAAATCATTGTTCAGTGGTGAGAAATTTCTCCGTCTTCTGCTCCCTCTCCCCTCAGTCTGCTGGTCACATTGAGGCACAGATTAAGAGGCATAGAGTTACTATTTATTTGGATTTAACTCACACCCTCTCACTGGTAGATCAAGGTGAGCTATACTCAGGCAGAGTTGGGATTTCTTTCTCACACACTAAGGGCCTTATTATTGACCTGCATGACCACAAGTTGTATTTTTTGGAAAGTAAATAGACCCTACTGAGAATAATGAAAAAACATATTAATATAGGTTAGTAAATGAGCTTATAAGTTTGGACCTGAGGTAATGCAGGGTGACATGATTTGCTCAAGGTCACAAGGAGTGTTAATGAGACTCAAATCCAGACTTCCATGGTTCTTGGCCTCACCCCCCCCCCCCCCCCCCCCCCCCCCCCCCCCCCCCCGCCCTCTAACTAGGACCACCAAGAGACAGAGCAGGGCCCGGGAAAGGGCCGCCGCAGCTGGTGCTTCCTCCGCACCCTACCCCCACACTCGGGTCGCTACTGCCCCTGCCCCCCCACTTGGCCAATTGCTGCCCCCGAACCCTTACCTTCCTGTATCTGCTTCTCTCTCAGTCTGTCACTCTCCTGCTCCTGTGTGCTGGGACCTGGGTTATCGCATTAACGTAATCACCCGGGTCCTGACACACAAAAGCAGGAGAGAGACAGACCCCTTGAAGGCCAGGTCTGAGGAATCTTCCCCCACCCCTCAGTGGCCCTGCCTCTAACTGCTAGGTTACTTTTTCTATATAGAAGCCCTTACAACTAATTTCCTGTTTTAACTTCACCTCCCACAGCTCAAGTTCCTCTGCACTTATCCTAGGCTTTACCCCTCACTCCACCCACATTTAAGGATCTTTTGGGGCCAATATTCTGACCACGGGAGTTAGCCTGGCTAACTCCAATGGTCACTGCTTGTCAGGCTTCTTCCCTGGAAGCACTGGGTTTCTGAGCCCTTGGACCACTACCGTGGAGCGGCAGTGGCAGGCAAGGTCACCTTCAAAGCAGAGACGAGGCAAGGCTGGACCGGAACCCTGGACTGGAGTTCTGCACTGGAATACACAGGACTGGAACGCACCGGACGGGTGCGCACTGGACTGGAACCCACTGGACTGGTACACACTGGAGTGGAGCCCACTGGACTGGAACCCACGGGACCAAAACCCGCTGGACTGGAACACACTGGACCTAGGCTTCACCTACGCTTAGCCACCATTCCCCAAGGGTTGAGCCCTCAGGTTCGGGCAGCCGGCAGGGCTTACAGGAAAACCGGAACTAGCAAGCAGGAATAACAGCAATCAGGATACAGACGTGCCCCCAGGCACCTAGGCGAAAGCAAGGCAGACAGGCAGGGAATGTCCGGGTTTCGGCAATAGTCAGGTCTGGCCACAGGCAGAGAATATCCGGGTTCAGGCAGTAGTCGGGTCAGGCAGCAGGCAGCAAATATCGGGGTTCAGGCAGTAGTCGGGTCAGGCAGCAGGCAGAGAATATCTGGGTACAGGCAGTAGTCAGGTCAAGACAACAGGCAGAGAGTAGTCAGATTCAGGCAATGGTCAGGTCAAGCAGCAAGACTATGGCTGGAGCTCGGCACCCTCACATCACCCCTACCACTGCATCCCTAACTGTCTGTTCGTCTGTCCAATTTAGATTGTAAGCTCTGTTGAGCAGGGACTGTCTTTCATGTTAATTTGTACAGCGCTGCGTAAGTCTAGTAGCGCTATAGAAATGTTTAATAGTAGTAGTAGCTCCAGTAGCAAGGAGTACTAGCAGCGGACAGGACTAGGGCTGAAGCTCCAGAAGCAAAGGAAAACACACACGGGAAAACCAGAAAGCTAAACACAAGAACACTAGTAAAGCTGTACACAAGCTAACAAGAAAGCTATGCCCAGGCTAACTAGTCACAAGCTAGAAACTCACACTAAGCAAAACACAGGAGATCTAGTAAAGCTGTACACAAGCTAACAAGCAAAGCTATGCCCAAGCTAACTAGTCACTCACAAGCTAGAAACTCACACTGAACTGGATAAGGTAGCAGTGCACAGAGCACTCTAACATACCAGGGACCTTAGACGATGCAAAGGCCAAGGCTGCAGTCTCTAAGTGATTAATAAAGCCCTTCAACACCTGAGGAGCAGCTGCAGCCATCAGTAAGCAACTAGGAAGGCTGTCCAGGCACAAAACAAGAGAGACAAGTCCGGCAGCCTGGAAGAACCGGACCGGACTAGGCTAAAGTCTGGAACGGGTAGGAACAGCAAGACAAACTATGGCAACCACTGGCTCTGGCCACCAGCGGGTGGGAGGAGCACAAACCAAGGAGCAGGCAGAGCACACACAGAACATAGAGAGACTTAGAATACCTAGGTGCAGCACAGAGGAGCAAAGAGAGCCAGGCTGGAGACAGAGGTAGAGCTAACTCAGGCAGCACCCCCAGGTGCAGTAGACTACTACTACTACTATTTAGCATTTCTATAGCGCTACAAGGCGTACGCAGCGCTGCACAAACATAGAAGAAAGACAGTCCCTGCTCAAAGAGCTTGCAATCTAATAGACAAAAAATAAAGCAAACAAATCAATTAATGTGTACAGGAAGGACGAGAGGAGGGTAGGTGGAGGCGAGTGGTTACAAGTGGTTGCGAGTCAAAAGCAATGTTAAAGAGGTGGGCTTTCAGTCTAGATTTAAAGGTGGCCAAGGATGGGGCAAGACATAGGGGCTCAGGAAGTTTATTCCAGGCGTAGAGTAGAGTGGAGTAATTAGAGCCATGCTGGAAGCAGCCAGCACACAGAAGGAAAACTACTCCAGAAAGGATAGGCAGAAGCCAGAAATAAGGTCTGAGGGTGGTCACAGCCACAGACGTGACACTGCTAAACCTGGATATTCAATGCCCTGCCATTCTGGTGACCAGCATTGAATATCCGGTTTATTTTTGGCTGTTTAGAAGATACCGGCTATGTTGATAGTCAGACTTAGCTGGTTATCTTCTAACTGCCCAAACATATCCCACATATTCACACAGGCCCAATATAATCATATTGCCGCTAAAGTGGGGCTGAAAATCGGCGGATAGCCGGTTATGGGGCATTTAATTGGCCAGGTGCCGATCCTGGGGAACTGAGCTCAATTCCCACTGCAGCTCCTTGTGACCCTGGGCAAGTCACTTAGCCCTCCATTGCCCCTGGTACAAAATAAGTACCTGAATATATGTAAACCGCTTTGAATGTAGTTGCAAAAACCTCAGAAAGACGGTATATCAAGTCCCATTTCCCTTTTTCCCCTTTCCCTTATGACATCACAATATCAGAAGTGAGCCAAGTATCGGGCAATCAAGCCATTGTGACATCACTGATGAGGTTGGCTCTTATTGGTGGAATGAGTGCCTAGTGGTCAGTGCCACGGACTTCGATCCTGGGGAACTGGGTTCATTTCCCACTGCAGCTCCTTGTGACTCTGGGCAAGTCACTTAACCCTCCATTGCCCCTGGTACAAAATAAGTACCTGAACATATGTAAACCACTTTGAATGTAGTTGCAAAAACCTCAGAAAGACGGTATATCAAGTCCCATTTCCCTTTCCCCCTTTCCCTTATGACATCACAATATCAGAAGTGAGCCAAGTATCGGGCAATCAAGCCATTGTGACATCACTGATGAGGTTGGCTCTTATTGGTGGAATGAGTGCCTAGTGGTCAGTGCCACGGACTTCGATCCTGGGGAACTGGGTTCATTTCCCACTGCAGCTCCTTGTGACTCTGGGCAAGTCACTTAACCCTCCATTGCCCCTGGTACAAAATAAGTACCTGAACATATGTAAACCACTTTGAATGTAGTTGCTAAAACTTTAGAAAGGCGGTAAATCAAGTCCCATTTCACTTTCCCCTTTATCTCAGGATTTACCTCTCACTTCCCACAGCTAAAGATCCTCTGTGCCTGGCCCAGGTTTTCAAGAATTCCACTCCTGTGTTTGCCTCCAGCACTACCCTGGGAAGTATATTCAACACTCTAATATTTCTCTCCCATTTATTTTCTACTTTAGCTTTCATCCCTATTGCTTAGAGAATACATTTCAGTCAGAGTATGTGCCTGTATCTCCTAAAGCGATTCATCTAGTCTGTTACCCTACAGCTGTTAAACAGCAAAGACACCTCATTTGGCACTGAGTACAACTTTTTCATATTTAGGAGCTGCTCAGGACAGGCTTATTTCTCATTCTGTATCTGTAGGGAAAAGCTCAGTGAATCAGGCCCTTAATCTAGCAGGACTTTTTTTTTTTTTTTTAAGGACTGCTACTGTTGCAATATAGTATTTTAAATAAAGACTCTTCATTGAAACTTTTATGTTCCTTAAAGTGAAGGTGGGTTCTCAGGCCTGTGCAGGATACGTGGGCTTGCCCTGGGCCTGCCAGTATGGAAAACAGAGTCATAGCCCACAGAGGAACTGACCTGAGGCTACACCAGGGACTCCTGGGGGGCTTCTCTCTGCCACCACTGCAATCGCCTCCCTGGGGCACATTTCTTTCGGTTTTTGGTATGCTGGGGTACATCACTGCAGGAGCCCAGAGTGCAATCCTGTTTGGCCTATCTCTTTATTTCAAAAGGTAAACCAAATAATATTTATATGAAGTGTCAGGTAGGGGTCCAAGATTCTGAATTTGGCCTACCTATCACAGTCACAGATATGTGGTAGAGACACATGCAATCAGGTGTCACTGCTTTCCTCTGGGCCCCCTCAATCTAGCTGTCAGCTGTGCCCTGGGCTTTTATACTTCTGGACCATGCCCACCTGACTGCACTCCTCGCATGTCACTTCCCCTTTGGCCGGGACTATGGGTTTTAAGGTGGCCCTGACACTGTGAGGGAGTATGCTTAAGAAAAAGGGTACAGGCATCCTTTAGACCCTCACAGGCCAATTATTTGACCCTTTCAAACTTTGGTTCCCAAAGTTGTCTAAGGCTCAGTCCAAATCTGAGCCTTATGGTGGCTCTGACACTGTGAGGGAGTATGCTTAAGAAAAAGGGTACAGGCATCCTTTAGACCCTCACAGGTCTTTGACCCTTTCAAACTTTGGTTCCCAAAGTTGTCTAAGGCTCAGTCCAAATCTGAGCCTTAAGGTGGCCCTGACACTGTGAGGGAGTATGCTTAAGAAAAAGGGTACAGGCATCCCTTAGACCCTCACAGGTCAATTATTTGACCCTTTCAAACTTTGGTTCCCAAAGTTGTCTAAGGCTCAGTCCAAATCTGAGCCTTAAGGTGGCCCTGACACTGTGAGGGAGTATGCTTAAGAAAAAGGGTACAGGCATCCTTTAGACCCTCACAGGTCAATTATTTGACCCTTTCAAACTTTGGTTCCCAAAGTTGTCTAAGGCTCAGTCCAAATCTGAGCCTTAAGGTGGCTCTGACACTGTGAGGGAGTATGCTTAAGAAAAAGGGTACAGGCATCCTTTAGACCCTCACAGGTCAATTATTTGACCCTTTCAAACTTTGGTTCCCAAAGTTGTCTAAGGTTCAGTCCAAATCTGAGCCTTAAGGTGGCCCTGACACTGTGAGGGAGTATGCTTAAGAAAAAGGGTACAGGCATCCTTTAGTCCCTCACAGGTCAATTATTTGATCCTTTCAAACTTTGGTTCCCAAAGTTGTCTAAGGCTCAGTCCAAATCTGAGCCTTAAGGTGGCCCTGACACTGTGAGGGAGTATGCTTAAGAAAAAGGGTACAGGCATCCTTTAGACCCTCACAGGTCAATTATTTGACCCTTTCAAACTTTGGTTCCCAAAGTTGTCTAAGGCTCAGTCCAAATCTGAGCCTTAAGGTGGCTCTGACACTGTGAGGGAGTATGCTTAAGAAAAAGGGTACAGGCATCCTTTAGACCCTCACAGGTCAATTATTTGACCCTTTCAAACTTTGGTTCCCAAAGTTGTCTAAGGCTCAGTCCAAATCTGAGCCTTAAGGTGGCTCTGACACTGTGAGGGAGTATGCTTAAGAAAAAGGGTACAGGCATCCTTTAGACCTTCACAGGTCAATTATTTGACCCTTTCAAACTTTGGTTCCCAAAGTTGTCTAAGGCTCAGTCTAAATCTGAGCCTTAAGGTGGCCCTGACACTGTGAGGGAGTATGCTTAAGAAAAAGGGTACAGGCATCCTTTAGACCCTCACAGGTCAATTATTTGACCCTTTCAAACTTTGGTTCCCAAAGTTGTATACGGCTCAGTCCAAGTCTGCCTGTAGGTATAATTCAGTGTGCAGAGATCTGAAGCAAGTTCAGATCTGAGGACTCCTACCAAAGGCTTCTTTCTGTAAGATAACCAGAGTGAGAGCAGCTTGTGCAGCTACAGCCCTAGCTGGGACAGGTTCAGATTAAGCTGGAAGTCCCAAGAAGCAGGAGATGAAGCCAGGGAAAATAAGGAGTATGATAATTGAGAAATAGTTTTCTTTAAAATCCTGATTAGAAACAGGCTAAGATATAATCATTGTCTGTCCTCCAGTAGCTGGAAAGGATATCACCAGTGAGCTTAAAGAATGTTTTTTTGGGTGCCGAGCTGTTTTCTCTGTGTGGGGATAAACAAAAGCCCTTTTTCCGAGGACTTACTCTCAGTGTTCATGGTTGAAACGTTTGCCACATGAACATCAATAACAGGCCTTCTCCATCTCTCAGGATGGTTTCCTTCACACTGACTTCAGGACTTTTAGAGGAAATGGTGGGTGGCGAGGGGAGTCATCACTTCATGGAGGGTTTCTATATCAGCGTAACGCGCATGGGCTTTAAAAAGTTCATTTATTGACTATTGCTCCAGTCTCTGTGTGTCTATTCACATCTGAATTATCCTAAGCTCAGCTGTGTACATTCAACACAATTATTCATTTACAAATCAAGCTGTTCTTGTAAGAAGTCAGAATCCTTCAGGAGGTGTGATCAGATGTAAGCCTTAAATGCATCTCTTTTTGAATGGCAGTTACTGTTTTATCTTCTCACCATACTGACAATAATAACTGATTTAGAGAAGTCATCCCATGCACGGTGTTGTTAATGGGAATCTACATTCACTGAGAGACATCATCCCATGTACAGTGTTAATATGAACCTGTACTCATTGAGAGAAAATGGATTTGGCTTTGAGGAAACCTCCTGCCTGTTCTGTGGCCTAAAGCCAGGTGCTGATCTTGGGCAATGGATTCTTTGAGGGAACTCCTGGAACTGAGTTCTAACTGTGAGGTCCTGTTTGCTTTCAGCATTCTCATATGTTAATAATTTTAGCTGACACCAGCACCAAGGAGTGGCCTAGTGGTTAGGGTGGTGGACTTTGGTCCTGAGGAACTGAGTTCGATTCCCCACTTCAGGCACAGGCAGCTCCTTGTGACTCTGGGCAAGTCACTTAACCCTCCATTGCCCCATGTAAGCCGCATTGAGCCTGCCGTGAGTGGGAAAGCGCAGGGTACAAATGTAACAAAAATAAAATAGATACTATTGGAGATTCTACATGGAATGTTGCTACTATTGGAGATTCTACATGGAATGTTGCTATTCCACTTGAACAAAGAAAAGAAGCAACAAAGAAGGAGGAAGATAACATCTATGCAGCCTTAACCCTTGTTCCTGAGGAAAGTGATTGAAACCCCGTGGAGTCGGGCAGTTCCAGGGGAAGGCAACTGATAAATGTTTTAACAAGGCAAGACAGTTCTGCCTGGGAGGCAAGAACTCAAAAGATAAGTGCACAGTTTTCACCTAGTATATACTATTTTAAAAGTTACAAGTGATTTTATAGCACTGTGGTGATTGGGATGCATAAAAAAATGAGCATATGTTGCTCTCCCCAAAAAATTGTCAGAGTTACCCAATGAAAGAAGTGCTATGCCACTTTTTAGCAGCATTATTGACTGCAGTTACAGTGGTTTATATCTGAGGGTACTCTATACATATAAATTATAGATCTGCCACATTATACTGGTGTGAACTGTTTTGCTAGCACTTTCTTGAAGTTGGTGGCTAAGAGTCCTGGTTTGTGTATACAAGCTATTCCACTAGCAACATTCCATGTAGAAGGCTGCGCAGGCTTCTGTTTCTGTGAGTCTGACGTCCTGCACGTACGTGCAGGACGTCAGACTCACAGAAGCAGAAGCCTGCGCGGCCACATTGGTGATCTGCAAGGGCCGACTTCTACATGGAATGTTGCTAGTGGAATAGCAACATTCCATGTAGAATCTCAAATAGTAGCAACAGTGGAGGAGTGGCCTAGTGGTTAGGGTGGTGGACTTTGGTCCTGAGGAACTGAGTTTGATTCCCGGCACAGGCAGCTCCTTGTGACTCTGGGCAAGTCACTTAACCCTCCATTGCCTGCCGCATTGAGCCTGCCATGAGTGGGAAAGCGCAGGGTACAAATGTAATAAACAAAAAAAAAACAAAGACCAACCTCTTACGCCTTCTTTCTGTACAGAGTCGTGGGGGGAGGCGGGGCTAGTGCTGGGCAGACTTATACGGTCTGTGCCCTGACAATGGCAGATACAAATCAAGGTAAGGTATACACAAAAAGTAGCACACGTGAAATTATCTTGTTGGGCGGACTGTGCAGGTCTTTTTCTGCTGTCATCTACTATGTTACTTGTTATGGGATAAATTGTCCCCAAGTGTTTTCAGCGCACATTGGTTCTGTGGTAATGAGATAACTTCCTCTTAATGAAAATCCTGTGTTTCTTTTAGCTATGATAGATACAGGACTGTAAATATGGACATAGGTAATATTTGTCCACATTTATTTCATTAATATATGCTGGAATCGGAGATTTTGAGATGAGCAAATCTACCGTCAAGTAAGAAATAAAGCTCAGAAAACACTGCACGGTTTTAAGACCACTATCAATACTCTAGGGAAAGAAATAATTTCAGCATATTAATAGTCATTCTAACAGTTCTGGAGACTGAGAAGGTAGGGACGGAGCGAGATGGGTCTTTACGCAGTTTGCAGACTGACATTACAACGGGATTTAAGAGTCAGCAAGTTAATACATGTTCTAGATTCTCTGTGGAGCACTACTTGACTTTGATTAATAATATGAAGAACCAGGCAACCCCTGTAGAGAAACCACAGTGAAGGAGAAGCAGCCAAAGGCTTTGTTGAATGTTAACACTCCTCTTAATGGGGTCATGGCTGCTGCCTGTACTTCATTATACAGTAAACGACACACAAAATACTCCTGGAACAGGGACCAAACTATTTTCTGATTCCCAGAGTTCACGTTTTGGCAAAGGTGCTCTCTGGTGAACTTATGAGATTTTGAGTTTCCCGGTAACTCTCACCCGACGTTTTCTCCTTTCACCCCCTCACCTTCGGTCCACCCCCACCACAGCCTCCTGCTTTCCCAGATGAAAGTAGGAAATGTTATTGCACTGAAACTGGGAGAAATATGATTCGATTCGGTTACAAACGCCTTTCAGGTTAGAGCTCAGCTAGGAGTTCATCAGAGACTTTCATCAGGTCTACGCCCTGATCGTGACTGAATAAATATGGATGGGCTTGAGTGTAAATATTAAGGGGCTTCAACGTTAGCTTCAGAACGTTTAGTACAAGAACAGTGCTGGGCAGACTTCTACAGTCTGTGCCCTGAGAATGGCAAGGACAAATCAAACTTGGGTATACATATAAAGTATCACATAACATGTAAATGAATTTATCTTGTTGGACAGACTGGATGGACCGTACAGGTCTTTATCTGCCGTCATTTACTATATTACTATGTTACAATGTTACTCTTTGGGGTTCTACATGGAATGTTGCTACTAATTGGGATTCTGGAGTCTTGTAACTCTTTAGGATTCCAGAATCTTCAGAACTTTTCGTACAAGAACAGTGCTGGGAAGACTTCTACGGTCTGTGCCCTGAGAATGGCAAGGACAAATCAAACTTGAGTATATATATAAACTATTGCATATCAAGTAAAATGAGTTTATCTTGTTGGGCAGACTGGATAGAGGTCTTTATCTGCCGTCATTTACTGTTACTCTTTGGGGTTCTACATGGAATGTTGCTACTAATTGGGATTCCAGAATCTTCAGAACCTTCAGTACAAGAACAGTGCTGGTCATACTTCTACGGTCTGTGCCCTGAGAATGGCAAGGACAAATCAGTTTCGGGTATAAAGTATCACATACCATGTAAAATGAGCTTATCTTGTTGGGCAGACTGGATGGACCGTACAGGTCTTTATCTGTCGTCATTTACTACACGTTACTATGTTACTTTCTTGAGATATTTTTGTCTTGATGGAACCTGCTCCCATGTCAAGAATGCCATTGTATACAACCCAAACGTCAGGAGTGGGCAGTATTTTGCTTCTTAAAAAATAGGATGTCTGAAATTGTATTGTGTGTTGGAACTTTCTAACACATCTGATAGTATTTTAAGAAACTTTTATTAAACTTTTAGCCTTTACAGTCTTCTGTGTGCGTGAGTGATTCTGAGGAAGGCAGTTGATCCAAACAGACCCCACATTACCCATAAAGGGTAAGAATCCATGTGGAGCAGATGTTTGTTTGGAAAATGATAAAAATTTAAATAAAAATCAAGAAAAAATGGGATGAACTGATGTAATTTTTATATTTTTTTTACATTGCAGTGGGATTTTTAAACATTCTGGCAGGGTTCAGAGAGAAAGAGAGAGAGAAGCGTCAATTTGGAAAAAAGGAGATGCGAGTTCTCCTGTAAACACTGTTTGGCTGCAACCTCAGCCTGATAGAGAGAAAATCAAATGTATTAAAAGAATAATGTTTATTCTCGTGGAAATAACCCTCTGAGTTTAATAGTCTGCAAGATCAGACCTTCACTGCATCACACAAAGAGCAATCTCTGGAGAGCTGCCAGAAATCTGTTAAGGTACCGCAACGAGTCCAAAAACAAGATATTCGGATGGTTCCAGCCTATTTCACCCCCCCCCCCCCCCACCTCCTTCCCATCAGAGGCCACATGCAGACCCCCAGATAAACCCCAGTATTGTTTCTAAGGCTTTGATGGATGTTTTTGAAGGAGAACGAGCCAAATTTTCCCCAAGTGAGTGATGTAGTATAAAGGAATCATTTCAAATTATTTTTCAAACAAAAAGAAAAGACAGAGCCTTGCAGTAGAAGAGCCAGTATAGACTGTTTAAGAAGTAAGGTTTTGTTCCTTGGGTTGGAGATGAAGATGGGGCTTTAGTTTTGCCACTGAGACAGGGTTGTAGATTATTCATGGTTTATATGTTCAGTAGTAAAAGAGGCCCGTTTCAGAGCAAATGAAACGGGCGCTAGCAAGGTTTTCGTCGCCACCCCCCTCCCTCCCTGGCCAACCCCTTTGTTGTTCTGCCATTGCTCCGCCCCCAACGTCATGATGTTTGACACGAGGGCGGGGCCCGGAGCGATTTCCACCCCGCCTCCCTCCCTCCCTGCCAACCCCTTTCGTTGTTGTGCCATTGCTCCGCCCTCGAGGGCAGGGCCTGGAGCGATTTTGGTGGCTTTACCACCACGAACCTTCGAACCTTTTTGAAGGAAGTCAGGGCTTGGCTTCACTGACATCAGTGTCCTCAGAACATTGAGGGTGAGTTTTATTATAGTAGATAACTTTTGATTTGTATTTGATTATGCTGTGAATTATAATTTTTATTGCTCTTTCTAACTTGATGTGTCCAGTTCTTTTGGATTAGGATACTATAGATATGTGAAGTGAAATGAAATTTTACTCTGGAATTAAATGTGGCTGTTATCAGTGCTGTCTACATTTGTTTTGCTGGCCTCATGTGATAAAAGTATCTGCACACCCTTTGACCTGTTGCATCCCTAGAGTGAGTATTTATCACAGGGTCATGCCCTCAGAGGTAAATAGTGAAGGATTTTTAGGAACCAGCTATAATGAAACATCTGGATTTGAGTAATGTGAGTTGGAGGGTGATTGGCCTGGGTAGATTTCTTGTGTACTGGTTTCAGCTCTTTCTGCAGAGACCAAAGGAAGGAAAGTTAACTTACATTTTGAACCCACTAGGGGCAGAGAAAGTATTTGCATATATAATATACGTAAACCACTTTGGTTGTACCCGTTAAATACAATCTCACCCTTAAATAGAGGAAGAATCAGCTTGTGTGGTCTGGAAAGTTCATGTCCTCTAATTTCAAATTGTGTTGGTCTGTTAAAGGGTGTCCCAGTCTGCAAACATTTCCATTATAAATATAGTTATCCAACAGACAGAAAAATCATCACTGGAACACATGAGCCAGCTGCCTCATCAGCACTTCTGATGTTGAATGCCATTTAAAAGTATTAAATGTCCTCACATGGTTATTGGACAGAAAGCAGAGGGTAGGGTTAAATGTCCATTTCTCTCAATGGAGGAGGGTGAATAGTGGAGTGCCACAGGGATCTGTACTGAGACCGGTGCTATTTACCATATTTATAAATGATCTGGAAATCGGAACGACGAGTGAGGTGATTAAACTTGCAGATGACACAAAACTATTCAAGGTTGTTAAAACACATGTGAACTGTGAAATATTGCAGGAAGACCTTAGGAAATTTGAAGACTGGGCATCCAGACGGCAGATGAAATTTAATGTGGACAAATGCAAAGTGACGCACATTGGGAAGAATAATCCGAATCATAGTTACCTGATGCTAGGGTCCACCTTGGGTGTCAGCACCCAATAAAAAGATCTAGACGTTGCATTGGCAGCCAAAAAAAGCAAACAGGTTTTGAATTATCTTGTACAATCCTGTAGACATATTCTTCATGGAAAGGGCGACAGATACATGGAAGAGTCCCCTGGAGACAGGATCAGACCCAGGGCAAGCACAGAGGAACTTCGGTTGTGAAGAAGGAAAGGTGAATCTGGAGATCAAGTGGACCTACCAAATGGTCCTTATGGGTTTTTCTTTGCTGTCATATTCTGGCTGTGGGTTGTAATGCCAACACTACTCAACTTTAAAAGAGAGTGAAAAGTAACATTGATAATGTTTCACTTTCTGCTCACATTTTGGTTCCCCTTAATAATACCATGTATGGCATAACCATGTTGCAGGCTTCCACCTTGGCCAGTGGCATCCTGAAGAAAATCTTCAACAATGCAGAGCATGTGTGAGAGTCAAGCAAGTTCATATTACAGTCGAAATGCCACTGCTGGAGCCCCTCAGGACACAGAGAAGAAGCTGTTATTTATTCTAAAGACAGTGAAGAAGCCGAGAAAGCAAAGCACAAAAATGGCATCTGGAACATTTGACTTCCAATGCCTAACATATGTTTGTGACAGATTCTTGAAATTCTGGACATGTGCTTCAACCACCAATCAGTTCTGAAGGAAAGTGCTCCCATCATGAACTAATGTCATCAAACTGAAATAATCCTGTACTTGTTAAGGGTTTAACACCAAACTGACTCCAAGTACTTGCCCAGTCGTAGTCCCTTCCTTATCTTTTACCTCTGCAGCAGCAAGACCTTGGCTGGCCTTGAAACTTGACCTAAGTTTCAAGGTCAGCCAAGCTTGCTAGATCAAGGTGAGAAACTGTAGCTACAACACTTTGGACCTCAGCTCTTGCTCTTCAGTGCTCAAAAACACAGTATCATGCACCTATCTTGCAAAAGTCATCACTTGCACATCCCGTTGACACAAGCACAGGTATCCTAACTAGAACCCTCTATGCGACTCCCCTGTCCTGACTTTTCTTACAAATATCATCAGCCATACGTCGGTCTCCCAACAATGATCATCATGCTTCATATTACCTACCAATGATTTTAATCTGCTTTATGGAGTAACTTCTCTGACCAGGATCTGTCTGCAGATAACCTATGTTCAAGGAATTGAAATTGAAAGAAAAATAAACAACAGCTCAGTGTTCAAAACCATTTATATGGATAAGTGCTATTTGCTGAGGCTATCTGGTAATATTCCAGGAGTGGAAGAGTGGCCTAATGGTAGTGCAACAGGTTGTGGACCTGGGGAACTGGGCTGGATTCATCACAGCAGCTGAGCAACCAACTCATATGACACAGGGCCATTTCTACTTTTTCATTTCCCATCCCCAGGATTATGGGAATTGTAGTCCTTGGTTTCGGTTTCATTAAGAAGGATTATGGAGCTCTTTTACTAATGATTAGCACGTTATCTGCCACAGGGTCCATTTGATTCCTACGAACCCTGCTGCAATTAACATGCACTAATCATTGGTAAAAGACCCCCTATATTCCCATATACCCCAAGATAAGGCCCAAATAAAAAAAACTGGCCTCACATCACATGGCTGGACCAAGGTCAAGTAGCAGAAGGTATGTGGGGCTTTCGTACTTGTCATATTACCAGAGACGTTGTGCAGTTGTGTGGAAAAGAGAAGCTCTTCCATGTTGTTGGGCTTGGTACAAGGAGAAAGACACCCACCAAAGGTGGAGGTATACTCAATCCCTACGATAATCAGTCAAGCAGGAAAAATAACAAGGGAGACATAATATCTTTATTGCAAGATACCAAAACGACTCGACACTGCTGCTGTGTTTCGGCACCGGAGCACCTGCCTCAGGAGTCTGATGGTCTTATCGGATGATGTTTTCTTGTTTCTGGTTGTTTAATGCAAGTTGTATTGGTATCTTGCAATCAAGATTTGGACTCATAGATATGTCTCCCTCGCTGTTTGGAAAGAGCCAGCTTGTCTTACTCCTTTTTCCTGTTGAACTTGGTATACCTCATTTTGTGTCCTCCAAATCTGGTGTGAGAGGTTGAAGGACAGTCACTGTAGCCTATTAGGGCCACAATAAGCAGATTCCTCATTGTGTCCTGGGAGGACAGATCACACTATGGACTAAGGACAAAGAGTCAAGCTCACTGGAAGGCAGACAGTGCAGGGGCATAGCCAGACAACAGATTGTGGGTGGGCCTAGGCAAGAAGTGGGTGGGCACCAAGTGTTCCCCCCCCACCACCACCACCACCACTATTACCACCACCACCAAAAAAAATATCTAAGCGGGCAGGAAAATGCTTCTTTCCACCTTGGCAGTCTGCAAAGGCATGCGCTGAAAACTGAGCATGCGCAGGTTCCGGTATCATTGAGAGTAGCGCTTTTATTACCATTAGGCGGACGTCTTCAGCTGGCGGAGCTTGAGATCCCCACCAGCAACTGATAAACGTGTGCTACTGTTGGGTGGGCCTAAGCCCTAAGTGGGTGGGCCCTGGCCCACCCAGGCCCACCTGTGGCTACGCCACTGAGACACTGGCACACGAAGCTCATACACCCCATTCTCACTCCCACTGTCAGCTTTTTGCTTTTCTTTTTTTCAAATTCCCCAGGTTGTGCCTAATTAATTTTATGAAGAATCCTGTGTGTTCAGACATCTCATTCTACTGTTACTGTTACTCAAGAGCCGGTTTGCAAAAAAGCTCGGAATCCTGCCTTTATGGCAATCCCAGAGAAAATGGACACTAAGCTGTAGCTATTTCTTCTGTGCTCTCTCCTCTGTCATTTCCTGAGCTTAGAGCACTACTATTCCAAAAATGCATGAACTGGTCAGGAGTTGTTTCAACAAACGTAAATGTTTATTTAACACAGTGCGTGTCCTGATTTATATAGAGATCAACGATGGATGGAGGGGAGGGGAGGGCCTCACTCTATTTCCACTCACTTTCTGCCACACCAGAGTTCATTTATGTGGAAATTCTGGGGCTTCCTTGTCACCTTCACACAACAGGCTTCCCCCCTAGTGCACAGTTCAGTAAAGATAGTCGAAGAATGGCAAAATTCTGGGGATCATATGCAGCTCTATGAAATTCTCCAGTTCACTGAGAATAAGAGAACACAGTAGAGCAAAGATTATAATAAAACGAAAGAAATGACATATCCTATGGTATGTTTTAAAAAAATAGAATATAAGGTGATACCTTTTTATCGAACTAACTTAATCCTTTTTTTGATTAGCTTCCAGAGGTTAAAACCTCCTTCCTCAAGTCATTTCATTTTTAAAACAGGAAACCAGAAAAATTCCAGAAATTTCCAGAGGGGGTGGGGTTTCATTGTCATAAGTAATTTGCACTATTCTTAGTAAGCAAGCTCTCCATAAGAATGGCACATGATAATAAACAAAAGAATACTCGAAACAAACCAATTTTTTTAATGTGCAACCCCTAGGGAATAAAAACCTGGAGCTGAGAGTCCTGCAGTCTCAGGATCCATCGCTCAGTACTGAGCTGACACCATCATGTGATGATGTCACCTCTATGTGACTGCCCTTATCCTGCTTGTCCATGGAGAAATTCAGGTAAATCTATGCATTGATGTTTTGATGATAGGAAGGTCGATGTCTCCCCTCACAGAACAATCTGTGGAGAAAGTGTTCCGCTATCTAACGAGTGATGACACACTGGCCCAATTTCAGAACGATTCACACGGCTGCTTCCTCCTGCCCTCCTAGTCCATAATTTTTAATGATTGCAGGATTCTACTCAACACACTAGGATTGCAATTATTTCGCAAAGAACAGAGCCCAGTAGATACTGGAGGCAGTGAAATGATTATTCATTTAAACATCATAATCACAATATACAATTCTGATACCTGTAACATTTTCACGTGAATGATTTTCTATTTCATGGGGAAAATCTTGCCAAACGATTATCTTTTCACATTTTGTTAATTTTGAATATTATTTCTCAGTGGGGTTGTTTGAAATGATTTTGAAGTTGTCAGATGATGAGGGCAGTCACTTCACTGTTTAAACCCACATGATTAGGTAGCTGTATCTAAGGTAGAAGTAAGAAAGATTCTTGCAGAATTGTTGATAGATCTAGGTTTTATTGTCTGGATGGTATTCCTCCAAGAATGGTTTTTTTTTAAAGTGCATAAAAATAGCATGAATTTTTTTTAAAAACCTGCATAATTGTTAGCAGTTCTTTCCACAGTGTGTATCAGCTTCTGGACACTTGATAACTACGAGGACCTTACAGAAAGAGCCTGGGTTCGTCTGAGTAAGTTCATCCTAGCCTGGCTGTTATACTTGGGGAAATCTAATAAATGTCCAACTAGTGAAACCAAATGTAGTGTCCCAAGAATCTTCTTTCTTTATGAAATCCTGAAATCCAAACCAATTGTTTTGCTCCTTCTTCGTTAAGTCACTGAAGTGTGTCATTCTTGAATACACTCCAAGACTCCAGTATGTTCACATCCTAGCATTAAGCTTCCAGAAAACCCAACAGACCTTCTGATAAGCTCCAAGAAGCACAGGAGGATATAGATTTAGGAAATTGCTTATTTTTCCTTTGTCCTATCTACTTCTTCAGTTCAACAAAAAGATAAAGTTGTCAAGCAACATGACAAGAGAGGATTTACCTCCATAATGAGTCTGTCTGGCCAGCTTAGCACCCATCAACAGTGGTAAAGAGAAGTCAACTTGGTCTATGGAGTACAAAGACCTAACTCTAGAAAGTCACAGGGCAAAGCTCAAGCCCAGGGCAATTTGGCAACTCATAGACCTCTCTAGCCCCAGTATTCCACAAGCCGGAATTCCTTTTGAGAGGTCCAAATGCCGAACCATTTGCTGTTTGCTGGTTCTTCTGTTTCTGTTTTTAACTAAAACAATGCCCCTTTGAGTTCTGGTCAGAGACTTTGGTGATGTCACTCTTAGCCCACAGCACCTCCTAGGGGTCAGCAGGCCTAATCATCATGCTGACAGCCTTGAGACCATGAGTAGGTCCTTTCCAGTAGTGCCACTTAATTCCATTGTATTTGATGGTACTGAGACCACCAGGATAGTAAATTCCATTCAGGTTGGAGGGGCCACAAGCCTCAAACCACCAACCTACAAAAGAGAGGAGAAAGGGTATATTACTGCAGGAAGTCTAACAAAATAAAACATGGAAAAGAAAATAAGATGATACCTTTTTTATTGGACATAACTTAATACATTTCTTGATTAGCTTTCGAAGGTTGCCCTTCTTCCTCAGATCGGAAATAAGCAAATGTGCTAGCTGACAGTGTATATAAGTGAAAACATTCAAGCATTACTATGACAGTAAAATAGATACTATTGGAGATTCTACATAGAATGTTGCTACTATTGGACATTCTACATGGAATGTTGCTATTCCACTAGCAACATTCCTGCGCAGGCTTCTGTTTCTGTGAGTCTGACGTCCTGCACGTACGTGCAGGACGTCAGACTCACAGAAGCAGAAGCCTGCGCGGCCACATTGGTGATCTACAAGGGCCGACTTCTACATGGAATGTTGCTACTATTGGAGATTCTGTTGCTACTATTGGAGATTCTACATGGAATGTTGCTACTATTGGAGATTCTACATGGAATGTTGCTATTCCACTAGCAACATTCCATGTAGAAGGCTGCGCAGGCTTCTGTTTCTGTGAGTCTGACGTCCTGCACGGAATGTTGCTATTCCACTAGCAACATTCCTGCGCAGGCTTCTGTTTCTGTGAGTCTGACTCACAGAAGCAGAAGCCTGCGCGGCCACATTGGTGATCTACAAGGGCCGACTTCTACATGGAATGTTGCTACTATTGGAGATTCTGTTGCTACTATTGGAGATTCTACATGGAATGTTGCTACTATTGGAGATTCTACATGGAATGTTGCTATTCCACTAGCAACATTCCATGTAGAAGGCTGCGCAGGCTTCTGTTTCTGTGAGTCTGACGTCCTGCACGGAATGTTGCTATTCCACTAGCAACATTCCTGCGCAGGCTTCTGTTTCTGTGAGTCTGACTCACAGAAGCAGAAGCCTGCGCGGCCACATTGGTGATCTACAAGGGCCGACTTCTACATGGAATGTTGCTACTATTGGAGATTCTGTTGCTACTATTGGAGATTCTACATGGAATGTTGCTACTATTGGAGATTCTACATGGAATGTTGCTATTCCACTAGCAACATTCCATGTAGAAGGCTGCGCAGGCTTCTGTTTCTGTGAGTCTGACGTCCTGCACGGAATGTTGCTATTCCACTAGCAACATTCCTGCGCAGGCTTCTGTTTCTGTGAGTCTGACTCACAGAAGCAGAAGCCTGCGCGGCCACATTGGTGATCTACAAGGGCCGACTTCTACATGGAATGTTGCTACTATTGGAGATTCTGTTGCTACTATTGGAGATTCTACATGGAATGTTGCTACTATTGGAGATTCTACATGGAATGTTGCTATTCCACTAGCAACATTCCATGTAGAAGGCTGCGCAGGCTTCTGTTTCTGTGAGTCTGACGTCCTGCACGTACGTGCAGGACATCAGACTCACAGAAGCAGAAGCCTGCGCGGCCACATTGGTGATCTGCAAGGGCCGACTTCTACATGGAATGTTGCTAGTGGAATAGCAACATTCCATGTAGAATCTATAGAAATAAAACATGGAAAAGAAAATAAGATGATACCTTTTTTATTGGACATAATACATTTCTTGATTAGCTTTTGAAGGTTGCCCTTCGTCAGATCGGAAATAAGCAAATGTGTTAGCAGGAAGTCTGAAAGTGAGAAGCTAAACTCCCAGAGGAGTATGACTATAACTCTTAGTGCCATTTAAGTTCTCCTATCTTTTAGTTATATCATGGGCCTTCCCAAGTGATGGTGGGATCTAGGGGGGGGGGGGGGGGGGATTAAGTCTAGGAAGCAAAGTTGAACAGACAAATAGGAGGTTTAATCTAGTAAGGGTTTGTCTGACCGTTTGCAGACAATGAAAGGGAAGCCCGTACTAAATTACTGTAGACATTTTTTTTTGCCAAAATATTATTGAAAAATTAACCCTGTAGATTGAACAAAAATGGATGAGTTACTATAACTGAAATATAACGGTGTCTTGCAAACAAGGATGAACACAAGTGGGAAACTGAAATAAGATTTGTGTTTAACAAGGGAAGGGATTGGGGATTTGGCTCAGGCTTTTTTTTGTCAGTTGTAGCTCAAGGCAGGGGCTTAGCCAGACCTTGCCAGGAGGGGGGGCCAGAGCCCGAGATGGGGGGGCACTGTTAAGCCGCCTCCCCCCCTCCGGCAACCCCCCTTCCCCCGCTCAATCGCGCCGACACTCTTAAACTCCCCCCCCCTCCCGCCACCAACCCTCCCTCACCATCGCCGCCAGCCCCGCTACCGCATGATTTACCTTGATTGCTGGCGGGGATGCCCAAACCCCGCCAGCCAAGAGTGTTCTTCAGCGCTGGAGTTAGTAAACTCCGGCGCCTTCATTCAAGAAAGTTCGTCTGAAGGATCAGCTGGTTTTGACGCCTTACGTCCTGCACCGTGCATGTAGCCCCGTGCAGGACGTAAATGCGTCAAAACCAGCTGAAATTTCAGACGAACTTCCTTGAATGAGGGCGCCGGAGTTTACTAACTCCAGCGCTGAAGAACACTCTTGGCTGGCGGGGTTTGGGCATCCCCGCCAGCAATCAAGGTAAATCATGCGGTAGCGGGGCTGGCGGCGATGGTGGGGGAGGGTTGGTGGCAGGAGGGGGGTCGTCGGCAGGGGGCCAGGGGTGAATCTGCGGGGGCCCGGGCCCCCTCAGGCCCCACGTAGCTACGCCACTGGCTCAAGGTGAGTTACGTTCAGGTACATTAGATTGGTGCTTCTGAATCCAGTCCCTGGGGCATACCCAGCCAGGGTTTTCAAGATATCCACAATGAATATTGTAGTGGTCAGGAGGAGGGAGGGGAAAAAGACGTGAAGGGGCATAATCGAACGGAAACGTCTATCTCCATGGGCGTTTATCTCCGAGAACGGGTCCGTGAAGGGGCGGACCGAATTTTCGAAAAACATGGACGTTTATCTTTTTTTGAGCTGGGCGTTTTTGTTTTTCAGCGATAATGGAAACCGAAAGCGCCCAGCTCAAAAACGAATAACTCCAAGACATTTATTCGTGGGAGGGGCCAGGATTCGTAGTGCACTGGTCCCCCTCACATGCCAGGACACCAACCGGTCACCCTAGGGGGCACTTTCACAAAAAAAAAAAAAAAGGTAAAACAGCTCCCAGGTGCATAGCACCCTTCCCTTGGGTGTTGAGCCCCCCAAATCCCCCTCAAAACCCACTGCCCACAAGTCTACACCATTACTATAGCCCTAAGGGGTGAAGGGGGGCACCTACATGTGGGTACAGTGGGTTTGGGGGGTTGGACGACTAATAAGCATTAAGCAGCACAATTGTAACAGGTAGGGGAGGGATGGGCCTGGGTCCACCTGCCTGAAGTCCACTGCACCCCCTAATAACTGCTCCATTGACCTGCATACTGCTGCCAGGGAGGTGGGTATGACATTTGAGGGTGAAAATAAACAGTTGTGAAACGTCATATTTTGTGGTGGGAGGGGGTTAGTGACCACTGGGAGAGTCAGGGGAGGTCATCCCCGATTCCCTCCAGTGGTCATCTGGTCATTTAGGGCACTTTTTGGGGCCATATTCGTGGAAAAACAGGGTCCAGGAAAAGTGCCCTAAATTCTCGCTAAAAACGCATATTTTTTTTCCATTATCGGCGAAAGGCGCCCATCTCTGATCGCCCGATAACCACACCCCAGTTCCGCCTTCACCACACCTTCGACACGCCCCCATAAACTTTGTCCACATCCGCGACGGAGTGCAGTTGAAAACGTCCAAATTTGGCTTTTGATTATACCGCTTTATTTGTTTTTGTGAGACAAACGTCTATCTCCCGATTTGGGTCACAATATAGGCGTTTTTCTATTTCGATTATAAGCAGGACAGTGACTGAGTTTTCCCTTCCTCAGAGATGTATTCCACAATATGCATGAGAGACCAAGGAGGCAGTGTATGCAGATCTATTCATGCATATTCATTGTGGATATCCTGAAAGCCCGACTGGCTGGGAATGCCTCGAGGACTGGATTGAGAAACACTATCTCTGGAGGGTTTACAATCTGTTTGTATCTCAGGCAATGCCCAAGATCACAAGGAGCAGCAATGAGTTGCTTGTGGTGTGGCACCATCCGAAAGGAAGTGTCTTTAAGCCCCACCTCCATCCTACCCTGCTCTTCCTCCCTTCTACCTTACCTCCTGTTGCCATCTGGGAACATCTGCAGCTGCATTTGTCATTATCGGCATCCTTGGTACTGAAGTCAGTTCCTGATGGGCTGAAGCTGCTTGTCCTTCCTGCTGTTCCACTGTATCCTTGCACATGGAGCCTGTTAGGAACCAGACATGATCAATGAGACACATTTGACGGTAGGTCTGTGATTGATATCACAGAAAAAGATCCATGACAGTGCAGTCTACAAGATAAAGGGAACCCTGACTTCTTGTCTTTGGATAAGAGGAGACGTTTCTCTGGGGGAAGGCAGAAGATAGAAGCAGATTTAGGCCTTCTCTCCCTTGCCCCTCCGCCATCTCTAAATCTTATCCTGGTTGCCAGAGTTTACCAGTGTGCACATCTGCAGAGAGAAACTTGAGTCATATTTATTTGGATTTTGCTCACACTTTTTTCAGTAGTAGCTCAAGGTGAATTGCATTCAGGTACCACTGGGTAGTTCTCTGTCCCTGGAGGGCTCACAATCTAATTTTGTACTTGAGGCAATGGAGGGTTAACTGACTTGCCCAAGACCACAAAGAGCAGCAGTGGGATTTGAACCAACCACTTTGGGATGTCAAGACTGATTCTCTGACCACTAGGCTACTCCTTCACTTCAATAAAAGTCCTACCACTTCATTTCACCTTTATCAGAATTTGTATTAATGTGGATGAATTGCTCTAACATCTGAAATGTTTCCAGATAAAGGTGAATATGAGAATTTGGGAGTTACAGTTCAGTTATCCCACCTCTTCCTGCTCCATCAAAAGTGGAGTGATATGATCCCATTTCCGTGCACCTTTAAGAAGCCTGATGTTCATATACTGCAACAATCGAAGATGACGAATTTTAGTAAAACAAATACCTTTTAACAAAGAATTACAATAGTCTGTATTACTCAAAGCTGTAGAAATAATGATTAGTCTCAGAGCATCAGTAGTAAAAAGAGACCTAACAGACCTGATCGTGCATAATTTAACCGGACAGAAGAAGTTCCTGGTCAGTTAAATCACCTATGTGGGGCTATCCAGGAACACACAGTGGTGTTTAATCGGATAATTCTGCTGACTATCCTCTCTAGTTGCCTGTGCCAAAACTGGCTGTCTTGTTGGTGGTCTGGAGATAGAGTCAGAGCAGGGTCAGCACTTATGCAGTTCAGCTATTAACCGCATAAAGTAACCAGACCATAAAACACAGTCCTATCTTTGTCCAGTTTCACCTATCTGGTTAAAGGCTGAATATTGGCCTAGCTAGGTAAGTGTCAGCTGTCCACTCATACTCGGATAGTCAGTGCTGATGACTGGACATGCCTGGCATTGAATATCTGTATATAAAGCCACCAGTGTCTAAAGAAATCACTCAGCAATGCCGGATGAATATTTACTCCTCTGTTTCTTAGATGTCTGGGTATTTATCTTGGAAGGGGGCAAACAAGCACTTGCTGTATACATTACCCCAGCAGAGAGCGGAGCAGCAGATACCTCACAAGGCTGCATTGCATTCCGAAGGCAAGAGCACTCAATTCCCCAGTGCAGAGCTGGAAAAAAAGCAATATTCTTTCAGGGAGAATGGAATAAAGATTTCTGCAATATTTAAGGAGCAACTTCACCGGAGATCAGCTGCTCCTATTGCTTGTGGAAGGTTCTCTGTTTTGGATGTGATTCAGAATGACCAGCCTTGCGTTCGGTGCATGGACATTTCCCCGACAGGGTCACAGAGCAACCAGCAAGGTCCCCAGGACCCAAGATCGCAGGAGTCCCTGTGTTCCAGATGCAGCTCCCTCACTGCCCCTGTCTCACATCAGCAGTTTGAAATATTTCAAGAGTGTGTACATTTCTTGGAAAGCATCATGACTTCAAGTTTCTGGTTTCTGTCCAACAAATGTCACTCTTGGGTCTCATTAGAGAAGCTGCTCTGCTTGTAAAATGCATTTTGGAGAACAAGCCTGAAATTGCCAAGGGGATCTCTGAAGCTTATCTAATCCCAAACACCACATAAAATCACATTTATTGTCATTTCCAGACCACCTAACTAATTGAGGGTCATGAGAAACAGAACAAGCAGGTGTGTTTAATAACTGTTATCTCTTTGCATGCTGGGACTTTGGTAGAGATTTCTTAATTCTGGAAAAGACTCTGTTACATCTACCATATTGTACTGGTGCTGCAAAGAAAGAAAGAAAAACTTATGTTCAGCCATGCTGTTTGGCCGAAAGCAGCTGGTCACCCAAAAATGTAGTTTTTTACTTTTCTCATTTTAGCATAAGGGAAATTAGTTTGTCTTCTGAACACATTTCTGTCCACGTACACCCCTCTCTCCTGTAGAACCGTAAAATCCTGTCTTGTAACTAGAGTGAGTAACGTGATACTGCGTTAACAGGCGCTAGTGCCGTTAGTGCGTTATTTTACTGCAGGTCCGGTTTTAAGCAATGGGGCTTAACAGGCGTTAATGGCACTTGCATGTGTTGACATGCTAACGCACCTCAGTAGCTCTAGGCTTTAGTTTGAAATCAGACCAAACCCCTGCACCACCAAATCTCAATCACAAGAACAAAGGAACCAGTTTTCCTACAACTGCTGACATCACTGATCAGGGAAATCAAGGCAGCAAAATAACGTATAAAGTCATCTCCTGTGCCACAATCCAGTCCTTTTGTGGCTGAGTAATTCTTCAGCTTTAAACAAGCAATGATAGCGGGTGACCGAGCAGCCACTAAAGCCTACACATTATGGCAGGACCACTGAGAGACTGGGCCCAGGCTGCTGCGCCCCCGGCCCCCCCAGGACTGCAGCTGTCACCCCCCCCCCCAGACCGCTGCGTAGCCAGACTGCAAAAATGGAGGGGGGCAGATCAGTACTTCTGACGTATCAGACAAGCATTATAGCCATATATAGAATCCAGGGGTAGGTCCGCCTGCTTGTGGCACCGAGTCTAGTCTTGGTTGTTGCCAGCTGGCCTGACACTGCTCAGCTACAGGTACCACGGGTGGCCTTGAGTAGGAAATGTTAAGAGATGAAAAAGAAAAGCAGTGGGCACTGGGGACGGAGGATGGAGTAGCAGAAAAGACGTTGATTAAGATATGGGTTCTACTGCTTTCGTGACACAACTCTTCATTCCACAGGAACAAGGGAGAAATGGCAAAACAACCATTCCAACCCACAGATCCCTTTCCAAATGCAGCACCGCTGGTGGAACAATGGTCAACAACGAGATCTTATTAGAGGACTTGTGAAGCTGACATGGCTCCCGTCTCCTGTTTCTATTGTGCCAGTGATGGCTTGTTTGGAAGTAGAGGGAGGAACAGCGTTCCCTGCATTGTAAGCATTCAGCTGTTGGGCTGCCAGACACAGATCGCTGCTTGGGTGGTACCAGCTCCTTTGTACTTTGTGGCATGTTGTTTGTTGGCCTGGGGCAGATTAAGAGCATTGCGTCATTGTTGGCATCTCTGGCGATATAATCCATCAGTGGAAAATGTGCACAAGATTAAAGCAACAGGGCCAACAGAAAGGCCGATTACACCTCATAATTGTGAATTTTAATATATTGTGTACATCAGTGGTTCCCCAACCTGGTCCTGGAGGCACCCCAGACAGTCAGGTTTTTAGGATATCCACAATGAATATTCATTATGCAAATCTCCCTCATGAATATTCATTGTGGATATCCTGAAAACCTGACTGACTGGGGTGCCTCCAGGACCAGGTTTGGGAACCACTGGTGTACACGAATGGCACAGAACATTTGAAGCTGTTTGTAAGAGTTTCCTCATTCTGTGCCCACAGTAAGAAATTTGGAAAACAGGGATCAGGTTACATCTGTGCGACTCACCGGTAATTTTGCTCTTCACTGCCTACGGAAAACTGGTCATAGTGTGAGTAAGCTTCTTGGTTCTCCCAGTCCTTCAGCTGGATCCGAAGATTGTACGTGCCCTGCGAAGTTAACTTGTGAACATACTCGTTTCCCAGCCAGTATTCTCCTGAAGGGGAGCCGAAACCCTGCAAAGGACAAACACATCACAGCCGGTAAGAAGCAGGGTTCTGGGGTAGCTCCGGGGACATGCTGAGCCGGGCCTGGTTTTACCCCAGGCCATCTATGAGTTTGTAGTTCTGGATTTCCTGTGATGAGTACGACCTACTGGACAATTCGATGTTTCTAATGAGCGTGAAAACAGAACTGACTCATGGGCTGAAATAATAGGGTGTTGTAGGCTTTGTGTACCGCTTCTGTGCACAACTGATGCACAATCATGTGTAACAGAAATCGTCCTGATAAACCATAGTGAACTCTCATCTCAACTCTTTTTGAGCTAGGAGTTTGCTGTGGTTTCACAGGAAGATTACTGTTATGCACTGGATCCACATCTGTGCGTATTAACCTTTTGATACTGTCAAATGTTTTATGCCTGCTGCAGGCATCTGCCAAAAAGTGAGCCATGAACAGCTTTCTGAGCTTTGTTTAATAAATAAATTATTTCACCGTACTACAGTTTCCTGTTTGGCCATCCTGGTGTCTGCTGACCAGGTTGTATTCCCCGGGATTCTATATATCACGCCACGATTTCCACACAGAAGTCGAAGTGTATTCCATAACAACGTGCATAACTTAATTAGTTAACAAGCTAATCAGTGCTGATAATTGGATGTTAACAACCAATTATCAGCACTAATTGGCATTAATTAGAATTTACAAGCACTACTTGCTAAGCGTATTCTGTAACGTGGTGTGAGTAAATATAAGTTGCATAGTTGAAAAGTGGGTGTGGTTATGGGCGTGGGCATGGAATGGACAGGTCATGGGCTGTTATAGAATACACCCGCTCCGCACCTAATTTAGGCGTTGGGATGTACACAAGGTTTTACTTGACATAATTGACCGCAACTAAATTTAGTCAATTGGACTGGTGCTCAGTGTATTCTATAAACCACGCGGCTTATTCTATGAAGTACGCCTAAGCGAATTTCATTTTGGTGCCAAATTTTTGGATGCTAGTCCCTTGTCTTTTAATGACCAATATTTGGTCCAACAGAGCATCAGCAACTAGAGAGCTTTGGTGCAGGGCTGATCTGCATTCACCAGGTAGACTGGGATGTATTCGTACCATGCACCATATACATTCTATAGATACACAGAGACCAGAAAGTCTGGCTCTTCTCCCAAGCCTTTAATTCATAGGGCGACTGGCTATACACTCATTCTGCACCTGGACTAGTTTGATACACCCACTGTAACTTAGAGCAGCTCCTTATATCTTGATCAACTTTACAAAGAATTTCTCTTGAATTAGCCACCCATCTATTTATCCCAATTGACTCTGTACCACCCATCTTGTTCCCATCATATATCTGCTCTTGGTCCCTCAGCTATATGGTAAACTGTATTGTAGAAAAACATTGGCATCATATCCATGTTAGTTGAATGTTCTAATGCATACTTATTAGATATTTAATTAATATTATGTTGACATTGTATTATATATCTCTTATTTGGATTTCAGTGCTGTTAAATGTGTATATTTTTGATCTAGTTTCATGGTAGTCCTATTACTAGGTTTTAATTTGCTGTTCTCATGTTTACCTCATTTATGTTTATATGTAGTCATTTTTACTATTGTTATTCTGTTAACAAAATTGTAGGTTTTATGTTAAACTCTGCCAGCTGTAGACCGCCTTGGGTGAATCTCTTCATAAAGGGAGTTAATAAATCCCAATAAATAAATAAAACCTATAGGTTTCAGAGACAGGGAATTTCTTCCTCTTTGCTTTAAAAATGTTGAACTGGTTGTACCCAAAGGGGTAAAAAAAAAAATAGCTTAAGGACTCTTAAAACCAGCTAGTAGTAACTAATGTTAATGGAGCTGTTCCTATAAAAAGTGCAGATTCATTTGCCATGTTTCTGTTTACCGCCCTGTTTTTGGCATGTGGCACACTGTGACCAGGACTGAATGTTCTTTGCTGATGTTGACTTTTCTTGGTCACGATTTATGTTCTACATTTCCCATTGGTCATTAGAATGTAGTGAAGGCTCGGCCACTTGGATCTGATTGTAATTATTTTGCAAAGACAATGAGGCATATTTTCAAAGCACTTTGGGAGGCTAAGTTCCATAGGTTTCTATGGAACTTTGGGAGGCTAAGTGCTTTGAAAATGAGCCTGATAGTCTATGAAATCCACTTTCACCAAACTCATCTTAAGTAGAGGGGTGTGGTAGCTGTGTTAGTCCACTCTTAAAGGTTATCAATAGAAATCAAACAAAATAAAACATGGAAAAGAAAATAAGATGATACCTTTTTTATTGGACATAACTTAATACATTTCTTGATTAGCTTTGATGTCCCCATGCATACCCCCACCCTCCCACTCTGTCAGACTGTCAAAGTAATGCTTTGATGTTTTTCTTATATATATTATCTGCTAACACATTTGCTTATTTCCGATCTGAGGAAGAAGGGCAACCTTCGAAAGCTAATCAAGAAATGTATTAAGTTATGTCCAATAAAAAAGGTATCATCTTATTTTCTTTTCCATGTTTTATTTTGTTTGATTTCTATTGGTAACCAAACTCATCAAAACAGCTCTTGCTTATTAAAGCCACGGACACAGAAGGAAAGAAGTGCCATGTCCCACCAGAGAGTGGTCTTATTAGACTAACACATGGGTGATAAAATGTCTGAGGGAACTTCTCTCATTTCAATTACAATTGCTTATATAGTTATACATAGGGATTTATTTTCTCCAAAGTATTCTATCAACATCAGCTTTCCCCAGTTGTAAGGGATAAACCCAGTGACCTACGGTTCACTTTGCTAAGTACTCCAGATGACATCTCATAAATGATTTATCCAGGGAAATTATCACTTCCTTTTTCTACTCTCTGCACCCTAATATTCCCCTGGCTCTGGACACTGCCTTATCACAATTGTTCTGAGTGCCTCAAATATGATCCCTTTCCTGGTATGGAACACATTAGTATTTCACCCGCACTCATGAATTTTGGCACCTGAATGTACAGCTTTACATTGCTTTTGCATTAAAATCTAACTGCCAAATTCTTGACCATTTCCCATGCTTTGCCAGGTCACCGATACTATAATTTCATGCTACATCTGGGATGTTAATATCAACTGCATAAAGAGAGCTTTCCTTTTAATGCTTCTGAAGTATCAAATATTGAGCAGAATGATCCCTGAGATGCTTCACTGGTAACCTGCTGGTTGCAGGATGCATTTTTACTGTGGTAGCCCCTCCCAGAACTAATCCCTCAGACACTTCCCTAATAACCCCATTCCTTGGAGCGGAATCCACTTATTTCACATGCCAGAATCAGTCAGTAATTTGCTTGCTTTTATGAAATGTATCCAGTAGCTTCTTGACCTAGTCCCTTGTAAAGAGTCCCATGTTGGTACCACATGGTTAGAACCACCACATGTGCATTTTGGGGTGTTCGTCAAAGAGGGGACCCACTTTTTATTTATTTATTGCATTTGTATCCCACATTTTCAAACCTATTTGCAGGCTCAATGTGGCTTACATAGTTTTGTTATGACATTGTCATTTCAGGATATCAGATACAATTATTAGTATGCAGAGATTGAGTAAGGAAGGAAGGAAGTAATTAGGGTTAGGTATAGAAGGTGGACTTTCATAACTGGGTAGTTTGGCGAGGTAGATTGTGAGGCTATAGGTTCTCTTTGTAGGCCTTGTTGAAGAAAAATGTCTTCAGAGTTTTGCGAAAGTTAGTTATTTCGTTGATTGTTTTCAGGTCAGCAACACTGAAGTGGTGATATGCAAAGATAGCATAGATCAATTCAAAATCTTTTCTTTTGGGGGGGCGGGGCACAATTTTCTGCTAGATGACAGGAAGCACTGAGGTTCCATTGATGAGACTGTATTTAGCCGGAAAAAGCTTAAGGCATCCCTTGTACAATTGCTTGGCCTGGTCGGGTTTACTATGAACATATCAAGATGTCTTTTGGCAGTTTCTATATAACGTAAGTGAAAGAGAGCTAAGTACACACGTTGCCTATTTAGTGGCTATCAATTGAAGCCACTTAAAAAAATACTATTTACAATAACGTATCAAAGTCTAGACATCAAGAATCCAAGACACTGCTTAATATCCATTTCCTCGCTGTTCATTTTATTACAGCACATTAGTCAGCCAACAGCTCTGCAACTTCCAAACAAATCTCCAACATGCACTGAGGGTTAGTTAGTTTGAATGCTACAGTAAACCATAAAAGGAAAACATGGCATCTTAATCCATCCTCCAGCTCTAAAAGTAAATCAGAAAAAAATCTTGCTCCAATTAAGTTCATTTATTAATTACTGGCACCTACAAAGCCAGGCTTACAAGAGATAATTCGGGGCCTCAATCAGGCATATTTTCAAAGCACTTAGCCTTCCAAAGTTCCATAGGTTTCTATGGAACTTTGGAAGGCTAAGTGCTTTGAAAATATGCCTCAATGGGATCTCTGCACTCTGACAGCAGGTCAGAAAAAGTTGACATTATACAGAATTCAAATCATAGGAAATGTCACCCACGTGTAACACATGGTCCCAGCACGATCCATTACTAGAATTCATCAAAACAGTGGGAATCCAAAGATATCCAGGTCAGCATTCAAAACCGCTTACGTGGCTAACAGCAAAAGTTGATTTCAGTTAACAGATACATTTTGGCCACACTCAACACGTGGCCAAAATGTATCCATTTAGATTTAGTAGACACCAGGCGTGTTCTCGTGGCAGGGCCAAAATTTATACCAATACCTGAGATATTCAGCTGCTCCCCATGCAAATGTATCTGTTTGAGGGTACAGGAATGGCAGCAATGGCATAAAAGGGACACACAAGCACAGAGAGGGTCAAAAGTACAAAGTAAAGTCCAGAAAACAAAAAGAAGAACCAAGAGCCTTCAAAATCGGGACACAATTCCTTTAATTATATGACTTGAGAAACAATCTTCCAGTGGTGACCCGACCCAGGCCGTGTTTCGGAGCACAGCACCTGCGTCAGGGGTCAAATTCGTTGTGACATCTAATGGATTCAACCTGCAGCAATGAAACTTATTCTCATGCACATTACTGAGTTGCTTCTCGGTGCGTCCAGAGCTCAGACTGTCCCCTTTGTTCAATCGGATAAGTCATCTGTTTAAGTTTTGGATTGCATATTCAGCGGCCCTGCCTAAGTGTACAGGGCTGATCAATACCAGGCCAAAAAGATAAGTGGATAAATCATCTGATTATCTTTATATCTTTGAATATCCATAGTCTAAAATTATAACTGAGATTTTGTGCATGTTTTAATGTTAATCATTGAGTAGTATATAAATTAAATAAATAAATACACATAATTATATACCAGAAAATCTTTGCAACACCATAAAATTGAAAGTTTTGAGAAAAACAGCAGCTAGAAATGCAAAGGACTTACAAAGGACTCCACAATGCAATAAAATTAAATATAAAACATTTCACACTGCTGGTTTCTCATTTCAAAGTACCAAAAGATGGAACTCACTACCTAAACAATTAAGGCACGTGGAGGGGCATAATCGAACGGGGCGCCCAAGTTTTCCTGAGGGTGTCCTCGCAGGACATCCCTGCGAAGGGGCGGGGAAACCTGTATTATCGAAACAAGATGGGCAGCCATCTTTCGTTTCAATAATACGGTCGGGGAAGCCCAAATCTCAACATTTAGGTCAACCTTAGAGATGGTCAACATAAATGTTGAGATGGTCAACCTTAGAGATGGTCGTCCCCGGTTTTCAGCGATAATGGAAACCGAGGACGCCCATCTCAAAAATGACCAAATCCAACTCATTTGGTCATGGGAGGAGCCAGCATTCATAGTGCACTGGTCCCCCTGACATGCCAGGACACCAACTGGGCACCCTAGGGGGCACTGCAGTGGACTAACTGATGCACTAACTGAACGAGAAAAGCCCTTACTACTACTACTATTTAGCATTTCTATAGCGCTACAAGGCGTACGCAGCGCTGCACAAACATAGAAGAAAGACAGTCCCTGCTCAAAGAGCTTACAATCTAATAGACAAGAAATAAAGTAAGCAAATCAAATCAATTAATGTGTACAGGAAGGAGGAGAGGAGGGTAGGTGGAGGCGAGTGGTTACAAGTGGTTACGAGTCAAAAGCAATGTTAAAGAGGTGGGCTTTCAGTCTAGATTCCCTTAGCAATTTGGAAAGGAACGGGCATGCATGAAGGAAATCGCATGCAAATGAGCTGCTCGCTGTTAGCTCATTTGCACATGATTTCCTTCCTAAGGAGGGGAAGCCAGTGCAGTGCAGCCAAGTTTTATGTGTGGCTGCTCTGCGCATGCCAAAGACGGTTTCATACACGCAGACAAGCTGTGTGTATAATAGCCGTCTACAACCTTAAATAAATTGCCGTCTACAACCTTAAAAAAGCACAAGTCCAGGTGAAAATGTCCAAGTGCTTGTCAGGGATGTCTTTTTTTTTTTTTTTGAGTATGGGTGAAGGACATCCAAGTGTTGGGTGCCTATGCTATGCCTCTGGCCAGGCAGCTGAAGGATGTCCAAGTGTTGGGTGCATCTGAAATGTGGATGTTTCTGTGAGAAGGACACCCATGCCTTTGCTATGCCTCTGACACCCCCTTTATTTATTTGGATTTTGGATCACTAGTAGCAGCAGTGGGATTTGAACTGGCCACCTCTAGATTGCAAGACCTGTGCTCTAACCACTAGGCCACTCCTTCACTCCACTCCCTTGAAATTTGGCTGTCCCTATTGGGGGGGGGCAGTTCAGGACATCCAAAATGTTTGAAAGAAGGACGTCCACGCCTTTGCTATGCCTCCGCTGACCCCCCCCCCCCCCCCCCACGGACCTGCATACTGCTGCGATGGACCTGAGTATGATATTTGAGACTGGCAAAAAAAGTTTTTAAAGTTGTTTTTTTCAGGGTGGGAGGGGGTTAATCACCACTGGGGGAGTCAGGGGAGGTCATCCCTGATTCCCTCCGGTGGTCATCTGGTCAGTTCAGGCACCTTTTTGAGGCTTGGTCGTAAGAAAAAATGGACCAAGTAAAGTCGGCCAAATGCGCGGCAGGGACACCCTTCTTTTTTCCATTATTGCTTGAGGACGCCCATCTGTTAGGCACACCCCAGTCCCACCTTTGCTATGCCTCCGACACGCCCCCGGGAACTTTGGTCATCCCCGCGACGGGAAGCAGTTGGGGACGCCCAAAATCGGCTTTCAATTATGCCGATTTGGGCGACCCTGAGAGAAGGAAGCCCATCTCCCGATTTGTGTCGAAAGATGGGCGCCCTTCTCTTTCAAAAATAAGCCTGATAATATCTCTCCTTTCGTAAACTGTTAAAAACACATTTGTAAAATCGACTACAGTCGATGGAAGAAACCAACCTAACATCTAATTCCACAAAATATAAAATTCATCATCTTATTGCTTTTCATTTCAAGTTTCAATGTTTCCTCAATTATTTTGCTTCTAATCTGGATACTTTGAATTCTATATATCATACGTTCAATGAAATCTAGAAACTTTATTAGTAATTGACTCTGTTCAATGTAAACCACATAGAATCTGATCTAGTTTTGGGATAATGCGGGATATAAATGTCATAAATAAATAATAATTAATACATAATGGTGTCAGAAGTGTCGTCACTCTGGTAATTTTCTCTCTCATTTTGCTACATAGGAGTTTGTATTATCTGTAGGCCACAGATGAACTTGGGTGGGCCTCCTCAGCCCACCCAATTTGGACTTAGACCCATCCACAATTGTGGCACTATTGCTGTGGTTGGTAGGGATCCACAAACCCTGCCAGCCAGGGGCGTAGCCAGACAGCAGATTTTGGGTGGGCCTAGACAAGAAGTGGGCGGGCACCAAATGTTCTCTCCCCCACACCAAAAAAAATATCTCAGCTGGTGGGAAAATGCTTCTCTCCAGTCTCCACCTTGGTAGTCTGCAGCAGGCATGCGCAGAAAACTGAGCAGGCGAAGGTGCCAGTATTGTGGAGAGCAGCACTTTCATTACCATGTGCTACTGTTGGATGGGCCTGAGCCCTAAGTGGATGGGCCCCGGCCCACCCAGGCCCACCTGTGGCTACGCCACTGCTGCCAGCTAAAGACTTCTTCCTCCTCGAGCAGTCAGCACTCTTCCAAACAGCAGCCAGCAGCGCTTGCAATCTGATGTCAACACCAACACTGGCCCCTCTGCCCATGTTCAGTTTTTGCTCTACCAGCAGAAGCAGCAGCAGCTCAAGGCAAGTGCTGCCAACTGCCATTATGGAAGAGTACTGGCTGCCCGAGGAGGAGAAAGTCTTCAGCTGGCGGGATTGGAGATCCCCGCTAGCTCAGGTATTTAACATTTTGGGTTTGTGGGAGGGGGGGGGGAAGGGGTGGAGAGCAGAAAGTGGAGCGGGACTGGGGTGGCGAATTCCGTGCCCTTGGGCTCAGTCAGGCCCACCCAAAATCGACTCTCTGGCCATGCCCTGTTTAAACACCTCCAGAATATTCTCTTTCATAGAGTTGAGACTGGATGGAACATAGCGTCTGGCATTCTGATTCTGAAGCAGAAAGAATACAGAGCCCCAGTGACCATTTGCCCTGTAATTACGCTGCTGAGGACAACTTTATGAACCACCAGGATGGTCTGTACTTTGCAACAATTTATATTCATCTTAATCTGATAAGAGATAAAGATAACCCCATTGAATAAATAATTCAAATAGGCTATATTTGGATTTTTTTTTATTCAACAAGAAGATTCAACAGTAAGCATCCCTGTGAGAAAACGGATGCGAACCAGCGACAGCTCCTCAAGCAGAAATAACTTACTTTTGATCAGTCTCTCACTCTGTCCTTCTGAAATTTTTATCCATTCTTTGATATTGAACAGTTTGAATGTCATATTTGAAGGATTCCTCATACGAGTAGCTCATCTTGGGGTGCTTTTATTAGCTGTGCTACAAAATGGACAGCGCTAATCCCAGCGCGGGCCTTTCCCATTTGCTGAGGCCACTTTTAGCACAGCTGAAAAATGGCCCCTTTTCCCATTATTCCCATTAATGGCCACAAACTAATTTCTCCATTAGCACATGAGCACATGCCGACACCCTATTTTCTAGGCGGTAAGGGCTCACACACTGGTTAGCATGCACCGATGTAGCTGCGCAAACTGATTAGGGCAGAACACACCTACTCTCTGCCCTCAGACACATCCCTAGTGCTAAAAAATAAATTCTATTTTTTAGCACGTGGGAAGTGTACGCCAATTCCAAAACTACCACAGGATGCCTGAGTGCAGTGATGATCCTAGGTCGGCTGCCACCTAGGGTGGATCGGATGTGCACCCCCCCCCCCCCCCCGGTGTATTTTTAGCTGTTGGGAGCAGCCGCACGGCTCTCGGCTCCGCTGGCTCCCTGCTCCCTTTGCCCCGGAACAGCCGCAGCTGCTCTCTGCACCTCCCCCCAGCAGCGTGCACTTGGGACGGACAACCCCCACCGCCCCGCCCTTGGTACGCCGCCCCGCGGTAATTCTTTTAACCACAGTAAGCATGAATTAGTGCTTACTGCAGCTTAATGAAAGGGCCCATCGTGTCTTGCCACATTTCAGTACGGTTAGGTTGGTGCTTTGACTTGGACAATCCAAGGCACAAAATCTCTTCTGCCGTTCTTTAATTAATTAAATAATTTTGGTGCATTTGTACCCCACACTTTCCCACATAAGCAGGCGCAATGTGGCTTACATAAATCAAGAGTATACAATTCAATATACAGATGGCACAGAAACAGAATGTGAAAGGAGGGGAAGGTACACGGGATGACATGGGGAAATGACAGGGGTGAAGAGCCAACAAGTGGTAGAGGTTAAACAGAGGTTGAGCCAGGGGAATAAGCCTTGGCGAATAAGAAGGTCTTCAAGGACTTCTTGAACTGCTGATGGTCAGCAAGCTCCTTAAGCTGTCGTGGCAGGACGTTCCAGGATTGTGTGCTGATGAAGGGGAATGACGAAGCATAAAGAGTCTTGTATTTCACATGCCTATAGGTGGGGTAATGTAGTTGGAGGTAAGTCCTTGCAGAGCTCTGGGCATTTCTGGAGGGCAGATCGATTAGAATAAGCATGTACTCAGGGGCTTCACCATAGATGATCTTGTGTGCAAGTGAACAGATTTTAAATGTAATACGGTCCTTGACAGGGAGCCAGTGCAGTTGAAAATTAATAGATTTACTTCAATTTTTAGGACCATTGTCTGCTGCATGACCGACTTTTGGCTCAGCATCGCCTAACAGATTGATGGTCTGGAGGTCTTCTCTAGATTTTTCTGATATAAATCAGAATTAGTACTTCCATCAATGATGACAAGCTGTCCGGTGTTGAAGGGAAAAGCTGCTGCACACCATGACACCCCCAATGTAAGATGCCCTCAGCAAATGTGCTAATGGCTCTCTCTACAGATCATTGATGAGACATCACTTGAAGGATTATGGGCCAATTCTGGAGGCTATACGTCTAGTTGTGTCCCTACCCTGCCCCTCATGGGCAAAATTTCTTCCTACTTGAACTTTAATTCCTGAAGCACAGGCTCTTCTTGGTTGTCATCAAAAAATGGTGGTAGAGTTTCATTTTTGACTTATTTGCTTGGAGACCATTAATCCAGAAGTCTTGTTGCTCACCCAGCTGCTCTTTGGTGAAACCAGCCAAGTCAGGCAACAATGTTCTTTTTAGCAAGCAATGGTTTCTTTCTAGCTTCTCCTCCTTTGGACACCATCCCCATTTAGGTTTCTTTCATGATAGTTGACCTATGAACCTTTACATCTGTTGTGGCAAGAGAAGCTCATAGATCCCTAAATCTTAGTCTGAGCTTCTCAGTAACTCAGTGGATGATTTTCTGATTTGCTTTTGGGGTGATTTTGGCAGGATGATGAACGTTCCTGGGAACGGTCACTTTAATTTTAAAGTATTTCCTTTTCTAGTCTATCAGACAGTGGTTGGATGGAGCCCCAAATATTTAGAAATGATCTTGTAACCCTGCCCAGACAGCTGAGCACTAACATTTTCATAGGTCATGTAAAGTTTCTTTTGATCATTGCCAACATTTATTGCGAAGAGCAGACGCAAACCCTTTTGAACCTTTATATAGAACAGTCTGCCCAAATTCTGTTTACTTGTTACCCAATTATTTGAGCACTTAGTCAATTAGGAAACTAGGGGTTCACTCAACTATTTCACACATTAATTCTGAATTAGTCTTAATGTTCCTACTTTGTACATTATTGTGACTAAAGAAAAAGAATTGTTTAATTTATACGCATTTTATTGCATAAGAAAAGACTGGTTTCAATTAAACAAGGGTATCGTGGTAACAAACTTGCAAGTCTCATTATTAGACTTAGGGCTCATGAACTTTTTTCTCAGCACTCTATGAATATGAAGCCTAGAACCTAATATTTACAAAGTCACTTTTGCTTTAGGCAGGGTTTGTTTTGCTGATTTCACTGGAAGTTGGTGTGTCTTCCTCTGGGAGGGTCATATTTGTCATTCGTGGCCTCATCTCTACTGTAAGCACAAGTCCTCTCCCTGCTCCACTTGCTGTGAAAACATTTTCTTTGCCCTTCCGTAATTCAAATTTCAGTGCCAGGTTTAAGTTCTTACAAGATATAAACACACACAGGTGTAATAACACTGGCATAACATAACATTACATGGAATCCAGTGCAGAAAAATCTATTCTCTACCGCATGTCCCTGCCATATTGAATAGGGCCAGTGTTAAACATGCTGTGGCCCAGGACAGACATTTGGGAGCGTCCCCAAAGCCCACCAACAGGCTGATGTCTTCCAGCTTCATCCAGGTTTGGGGCTTCCTACAGTATGGGGGTCCAGGGCACTTGCACCTCTCACTGCTACTTCTTGGGACCTTGGGCAAGTCACTTAACCTTTCATTGCCTCAGGTACAAAATTAAATTGTGAACCCTCAACAGACCAGAAAATTCCTACTGTATCTGAATATAAGTCACCTTGAGCTGCTACCGAAAAAGCTATGAGTCAAATTAAAATAAATTAAATAAAAATAAATGAATAATGCTCTTTGATAGCTTGCTGCAAATGCAAAACTCCAATGAAACATAGAAAATGACAGCAGATAAAGAGCATATGGTCTGTTCAGTCTGCCTATCCATGCAAACTGCTAATCTCTACCATCTTTTCCTCAGCCATAGAGGTCCTCTGTGCCTGTTCCATGCTTTCTTGAATTCAGATTCTGCCCATATCTCACCCACCTCTGCTTCCTTTTATCTGGTGATAATGCTGGTGACTTCAGCTTGTGACATCCTGGGTCACAATCCAGAGAAACAGCCAGCTATAGTTCAGTTACTAAACCAGCAGTCACTGGTGCAATAAGAAATTGAATCCTGACAGCAGGGCCAGAAGCAAAACATCAAAAGGACCCCAGAGCAAGGGGATCCATCTCAGAAGACAGAGGGACAGCTACAAGGGGACCCTTGTCCTGCAGAGTTTGTGTCATAACCTGACAGTGAAATCTGATACCCTTGCTAAAAGGGAGAAGTAATTTTGTGATTAGAGCACTGGACATGCAATCTACAGGTGCCTGGTTCAAATCCCACCGCTACACCTTGTGATCTTGGATATGTCATTTAATCCTTCGTTGCCTCAAATGCGTAATTAGATTGTGAGCCTGGCAAGGAAATACTCAGTGTACCTGAATATGTCACATTGAGCTACTGAAAAAATATTAGCAAAATCCAAATTAATAGATAAATAGAATCCCGGGGGCAAACAGCATCTCTTTCCCCCCCTAGCTCTCTTACCATTTTATATTCCTTCCAGGTGCGGTGGAAGTCCACAGTTCCATCGCTTCGGTGCTGGATGACAGTCCAACCTCCCCCACTGGACTCCATATTGCAGAATGCCTTTGAAAATAATAAGACAGCCAGTGTGAGCAACGACACCTCACTACAATATATCCAGTCACCACAGACATCAAGTTATTGGCCCGGGTTATCATGCACAGATACTCTGATAACGTTATATTATCATGTAATCCTACATCACCAGGGATGTGATTCTCTAGCCCCTCACTATGACTCGTATCTGAGTGGGAATCACACTGGTATGTTCCACCAGTCATAGTAACTTTCCCAACATTATAATTATGTAGCTTAACAAGCCAATCAGCATTGTTAACAGCACTTAAACAAGAAATAACGAGCACTAATTGACAATAATTAGAATTTCAACGCACAAATCAATAAGCGTATTCTGTAATGCGCTGCACCTAAATTTTAATGCATGCAGGATAAAAAGGGGCATGATTGTAGGCGGGGAAATGGGCATTTTGTGGGCTTTCTAAAATTTACAAGCGTAATTATAAAATACTAGGAAAAAATGCCCGTTTCTGAGCGGAATGAAACAGGCGCTAGCAAAGGGCCCCCTCCCTCCGTCCCTTGAAGCTACTTGCCTTGTTCGCTGTGGCCCGTTTCGGCCCTCGAGTGTCAATAGCTCCGCCCTCGACGTCATGACGTTTTGACGCGTCATGACGTTTTGACGCGAGGGCGGTGCAGACACTCCAGGGCACACCGGATATCTCGGGCGCCTCAACTTCCGTGGAGGCTTCAGAACGTTGGGGTTGCCTTTTATATATATAGTTATGGCTCAGTGCGCCTAAATCTACACCACGTTTTCTTTGGTATAAATGGATGCGAGTACTTTTAGGCGCTGACATGCCAACTACGCATATTCTATATCTAAGCACTGCTTATAGACTACGCCTATGCAGAAATGTTTTCCGTGCAGGTTTTTTAGGTGCCATATATAGAAACCCCCCTAAATGCTAAGAAGCCCCACCACTGCCCCCCCCAGCCATCACCGCCGCCGCATTGGACCCGCCTGCCGATGACCCCCTTGAACCCCCCCTCCCGCCACCAACCCTCCCCCGCCGTCGCCGCCTGCCCCGCTGCATCAGATACCTCGTTTGCTGCAGCCGAAGACAGTCTTCTTCAGTTCAGCGCCAGAGTAGCGCCTTCGTTCAACAAAGTTCCTGCTGTGATCAGCTGGTTCTGACGCCTTACGTCCTGATGCGGCGGCAGGGCGGACGGCGACGGCGGGTTGGTGGCGGGAGGGGGGGTTCAAGGGGATCCTCTGCAGGGGGGGGCCAGGGCCAAATCTACGGGGGCGCAGGCCCCCTCAGGCCCCATGTAGCTACGCCGCTGGCGCACCTTAGTTAAAGGACCCCAAAGTTCCACGGTGATAATGCCATATTTATATTTAACACTGATGATTTTGTTACTTTGTACTTTTGAATTATGATTTAAATAAGGGGAGTAAGGGAGCTGCTTAGACCTTTCCAGCATTATCTGGATATTATCGGGATGGTTCGGGAGCACAGCGCGGACAGAGGCAAACTTTTTCCAGGCCTTTGTATTTCAGTCTTCTGACTGCTGCAAAATGTCCTTAGCTTTGGAAAGACGTATTTGAATACATTTAAGAAATTATTGAAGCATCTTTTCGTGATGGTGTTCGGTACATGAAGAGACATAAGTACATAAGTATTGCCACACTGGGACAGACCAAAGGTCCATCAAGCCCAACTTCCTGTTTCCAACAGTGGTCAATCCAGGTCATAAATACCTGACAAGATCCCCAAAAAGCTCAATACATTTTATGATGCTTATCCCAGAAATAAGCAGTGGATTTTCCCCAAGTCAATTTAATAATAGTCTATGGACGTTTCCTTTAGAACGCCATCCAGACTTTTTTTTAAACCTCGCTAAGCTAACCGCCTTTACCAGTAACAGTTTGTTAGCAAGGCTGCGGAGTAAGGAAGTTAATATGATTGTTTAATGGAACTTTGAATTGAATACAACTGTGTGTTGTTTATGTAATTTTTATTGTGAGTGGTTTGTTTATGTAATCCACCTTGGATAACAACTACTACTACTACTACTACTTAACATTTCTAGAGCGCTACTAGGGTTACGCAGCGCTGTACAAATTAATAACTAAGGACGGTCCCTGCTCAGAAGAGCTTACAATCTAAAGGACGAAATGTCAAGTTGGGGTAGTCTAGATTTCCTGAGTACAGGTGTTGTGATTAGGTGCCGAAAGCGACATTGAAGAGGTGGGCTTTGAGCAATGATTTGAAGATGGGTAGGGAGGGGGCCTGGCGTATGTGCTCAGGGAGTTTGTTCCAAGCATGGGATGAGGCGAGGCAGAAAGGGCGGAGCCTAGAGTTGGTGGTGGTGGAGAAGGGTACTGAAAGGAGGGATAGAAATAAATGAATTCATTAAAAAAAATTTACTAATATTGTTTGGTTAATCTCATTAAACTCTGTGCTGAACTTAACTATACAATATTTTAGACTAGAAAATTCAACGGCCTGAGTTCCAGTCCCAGAGTTCTGCCTTTTTTCTTGTGGGCTTTGCTGTGACTGGTTACAGTTGTAAGCCCCAGGAATATCTTCCCCAAGTAGACTGCCTGAGCTCTAAAGAAGAATAATTATCATTCTTTCAGCTTTACAGTTTACGTTGTTATCACTTTTCCCTGCTTATGTAAACTACTAAATCCCATTTCTGCAATTTTTCCCTCCCACTCCTTCACATTCCTGTTCTCGTGTCATATGTTTTAAGTAAGACTCATTATTTTAAAAAATGTTTTGTTTGTTTGAAAATAAAAACCTGCTCTAATTAAGAAACCATTTAAATAGACAGACAGATGGAGTGATACAATTTTTATACCTGCCCTTCAAGCATAATACACATCAAAGCAGTTTACAATGAACAAAAGAAAACAAAAACATATAAGGAAAAAGTTGCACTCGAACCTCTAATTCTAGAAACTTGCACACCCAACTTGCCGTGCAAGGCTGGGTTCTATAAATGGTGCTCAAAAGTGGGCACTGAAATAAATTGGCATTCAATGCAATTCTCTATAAAGGGCACACGCGCAATGCTGACCCTGTGCCTACCTTTGGGTGACAGACTTACACCTGCTGAGACTTGGTGTAAACGTCGTTGGGCCCATTATTCTGTAACAACGCATGCAACGTTTGGATTGCCTCTGACACACCCTTGTCCCTCCACTGGCCATGCCCCCTTTTGAGCTGTGCATGATGGGATTTGGGTGCCTGGAGTGCAGGACGTCAGACTCACAGAAACGGAAGCCTGCGCGACCGTGTTGCTGATCTGCAAGGGCAGGCTTTTACATGGAATGTTGCTAGTGGAATTGCAAAATTCCATGTAGAATCTCAAATAGTAGCAAAAGAATCTCAATAGTAACAACATTCCATGTAGAATCTCCAATAGTAGCAACATTCCATGTAGAATCTCAAATAGGGAAAGGGAAATGGGACTTGATATACCACCTTTCTGTGGGTTTTCCAACTACATTCAAAGCGGTTTACATATATTCAGGTACTTATTTTGTACCAGGGGCAATGGAGGGTTAAGTGACTTGCCCAGAGTCAGGAGGAGCTGCAGTGGGAATCAACTCAGTTCCCCAGGATCAAAGTCCATTGCACTAACCACTAGGCTACTCCTCCACTCATTCCGCCAATAAGAGCCAACCTCATCAGTGATGTCACAATGGCTTGATTGCCCAATACAGTTCCCCAGGATCAAAGTCCACTGCACTAACCACTAGGCTACTCCTCCACTCACTCCACCAATAAGAGCCAACCTCATCAGTGATGTCACAATGGCTTGATTGCCCAATACAGTTCCCCAGGATCAAAGTCTGCTGCACTAACCACTAGGCTACGCCTCCACTCATTCCACCAATAAGAGCCAACCTCATCAGTGATGTCACAATGGCTTGATTGCCCAATACAGTTCCCCAGGATCAAAATCCACTGCACTAACCACTAGGCTACCCCTCAATTAAGGGTGGATTGGTGAGAGCAATATGTATGTTTTGATTGTAATTTGCCTTAGATACCAGACTTATGCCTGCTGAAACCTGGTGGAAATGCTGGCACCCAAGTTAGGTGCCCTGAGGTGTCCTTTTACCAAGCTGCAGGAAAAAGAGCCCTGTGCTAGTGGCAGGGGCCATTTTTCCCCGCGCACCAGGGCCCTTTTTACCGCAGCAGGTAAAAAGACCGCAGGAACACATGGCCATGCAACAAGGAGCCCTCACCACCCATTGAGGTGGTGATAATGGCTCCCACGCATACCTGGCGGTAACTGGGCAACAGAAAGAAGAAACATCTGCCGTTGGAAAAGCCCTTTTAAAACTTACCTTCACATTCTCAGTTGAGTTTGGAAATTGCAGTGTGTAGACCCCACTGGTGGTCACTCCAGATTTATAGATTTCCGCACAGTCTTTGAATGTGACCTGCTTTTCTGTGGAGACAGCAGAGATCTCTGTGAAGAAAGATGAGTAGAGCATTGGAAGATACTCATATTTTCCACCTGAACGTGCTTCTGAATATCTCATGCATTGTCAGATTCCTACAGCTATCCTGATAAGAGTTTCCTCCATTTTCATCCGCTAGTCAAAGCCTAAACCAATGTCAAAGTGTTCTGCACATTCACTTCCTTAATCTGGACTCTGCTCATTCCAAAATAGTGCAAATTTTATTACTCATGGCTCAAAGGAGCAACAGAAACCCAGTCACAATGAGATAGCAATGCCTACTGGCCAGACTCTAGGAGCACACGTACCAGATTTCTGCCCAAGTCCATTATGCACAAAAGATTTTAGAAAATAACACAGTGTGTGATCCCCGGCTAGATGGGAAGTGGAGAGGACTAAAACTAGCTAAACCCCCATGTTTGCAAATGAAGCCTCACAGCACTGTTGGTCCAGTAGGACATGGAGCCCTGCACTCGGTAATGTTTTCTCAGGATACTGGGTGAGACTGAGGATTGGAATAAAGGGCGAAGCTCTTCAGAAGGTCACATGAAATGAGAAGATCTTAAGTCAACTGCCATTGGGCAAACGCCCAGGTCATGAACCCCCAAATGCTATAAATGGTGCCCCATTAGGTGTGGCCTTGGGCTTGTGGTTATAAAATGGCTTATGGTTGAATGAAATTTGTTATTCCACCTTCCTGAGACATAACAAGGCGATACACAAAATAGGGTCAGTTAACTATATCAATTAATTTGTTTAATTGATGATAACTATTAATAATTGGCCTTAACAAGTGCTGATTTGGAACAAATTTGCAGCTATGTGTGAGACTGATCTGTGTCCTATAAACAGCGCCTCATTTTTATAGCACACAATTCCAAAGGGGGCATGGCCAGGGGAGGAAATGGGTGGGTCAGGGGCATGTCTATCATTTAGGCACAGTTTTATAGAATACTTTCATTTACACCAGCCTCCTGGCATCAATGCTTGCATCTAAAGTTAGGTGTAAAATGTAGACTAAACCTAGTCTCACAGAAACAGAAGCCTGCGCGGCCGCATTGGTGATCTGCAAGGGCAGGCTTCTACATAGAATGTTGCTAGTGGAGGAGTAGCCTAGTGGTTAATGCGGCGGACTTTGATCCTGGGGAACTGAGTTCGATTTCCCACTGCAACTCCTTGTGACTCTGGGCAAGTCACTTAACCCTCCATTGGCCCCGGTACAAAATAAGTACCTGAATATATGTAAACCACTTTGAATGTAGTTGCAAAAACCTCACAAAGGCGGTAGATCAAGTCCCATTTCCCTTCCCTTTCCCCTTAATTATTTGTTTGCCCTTCAGATAGTCTAAATCCCTGGTTACTTACTGCTTAATGCTTGCATCTAAAGTTAGGTGTAAAATGCAGACTAAACCCAGACTCACAGAAACAGAAGCTTGCGCAGCTGCGTTGCTGATCTGCAAGGGCAGGCTTCTACATGGAATGTTGCTAGTGGAATAGCAACATTCCTTGTAGAATCTCAAATAGTAGCAACAGAATCTCAGATAGTAGCAACATTCCATGTAGAATCTCAAATAGTAGCACCAGAATCTCAAACAGTAGCCACATTCCATGTAGAATCTCAAATAGTAGCAACAGAATCTCCAATAGTAGCAACATTCCATGCGGAACTGCTGCAACGTCTAACTTTAGGTGCCATTTACTGAATCTACCCCTAAACCCACAATCACAACATAATGTGGCACACTGGTAATCAGTCTTAGCAGATAGGTCAAGGATTAAGTGGATAGGAGATTGGCCACCTTTAGAGAAGCCCAAATATGGACAACCTTCAAGCACTGTTTGGAAGGACACTTTGGGAAACGTATAGTGAAAGAGGGGGTGAGACTAGTGGCGTGTTTTGATCTGGATGGTTCAATCCAAAAAGCCAGAGAGTTGGGCACAATTAAGAGACACCTAGGGGATGCTACTGGCCCTCAGCTGCCGATTCAGGGAAAGTGAAAGGGGACGGGACTTGATGTACCACCGTTCTGTATTTACAATCAAAGCAGTTTATATATATTAAAAACCGGTACTATGGATAGCGGAGCTGCAGTAGGAATTGAACCACGTTTCCCGGCCACTGCAGTAACCACTAGGCTACTCCTCCACAGATTAGCCATGTATAAACCTTTCACTACCACCAAACACATGTGCTAAAATATTAGACAGCAGCAAACAGAAATGCCTGATACTAACGGTTGTACTGGGAGACCAGGTTGACTAGTTGGGACACGGTTTCCATCAGCAAGGTCTGCTGCTTCTGGAGAAGGGTGTTGTTGAGAGTAGCTGTGTTTAGCTGTTGCTCCAGATCCACAATGATCTCGTTTTGTTTGGATACTAAGTCCTGCATTTCCAGCTTCTCGGCTTTGATCCCTTGAAGTTCCTCCTCATGTTTGCCCTCCAGGTCCAAGACCTTCTTCTCCAGGAAACTAAGGAAAGAATAAGAGTAGGACAGCAGTAATAAAAAGACCCAAATTGTTCATGGTACTGAATAGGGAGAGGGGCTTTTCCTCCTGCAGAGCAAAAGGAAATGGAAGATGACCCCTGCCTAAGAATGGTAAAATTAAATGAGTCAAAAAGTTCACAGACCTCTGGAGGTGGAAGCTTTTGTGCTTCCTTAAACAATGTTTAAATAGTCTAATGTCTGCCTATTAAGGGGTTTCATTTGTGTCGTGCTGACATTGTGTTTATCAGATCTGAGTGATATAAATGTTCTTCCAGGCTGCCTGTTATTTTGTATCAGTTCTATTCCATTGACATGTATCATATTTCTGTTACAAGATGGTTCTACTGTACTGTTTCAATGTGTTTCGTTCACCTCATGTGACAGACAATGCCATAAACAGCTCTAACATTTAAACTTCTATCTGCCTATATTACACCGAAGCGCATTCTGTAAATATGTAGTGCGTATTTGCAAGGGGGAGGGGGGTACACATGGCTCCAACAATAAGGAGAAATTAACAATCTGAGAACACAAGCAAATAAATATTCAGAAACAAAAAAATCAACTTGAAATCCACAGATTTAAAATTATTATTCAAAAAGATACGTTTTAACAATTTCCTAAAAGAAAACTAAGAAGGAACTGACCTCAAGTTCAAAGGTAGTTTCTTCCATACTTTAACCCCGACAGAAGGAAAAGGTCACCTCAAAATAATAGCCTTGAATTGGATATTTTTTTTATAGAAGAAAAACCTAACTTCAAAGCCCTTAAGAATCCTAATTTCCTGCCCACAGATGGGAATATCAGCAACTCACTCAAACCCTCAGCATTCAATCCAAATACTGACTTTCAAATCAAAGAATTTTAAAATTGATACATTTACATAATCGGCAGCAAGTGATAATCTTGAAAAATGGAAAATACACTTTCAAACCGTCCAATACCACTAATCAGTCTGATAGCCGTGTTCTGCATCAGTTGTAGACACTTTAACTGATAAAAGTGTTAGATTGGAAGAATCATATATTAAGTTTCACAAACTTCTAAAAACACGTCTATTTCAGAATACATTTGAAAGTAATCTGGGATGAAAAAGGGGAACATGGGCAGAATTGAATATGCAGTACCAAATCATATGTTTGCTATATAAACTTGTTATGAATGGATTGTCCACTGATGTTTTTACTTTTTAGAATGGATGTTTTTAGCTTGCTGTGCTTTCCTATCATAGTAACATAATAGATGACGGCAGAAAAAGACCTGCACGATCCATCCAGTCTGCCCAAGAAGATAAATTCATATGTGCTACTTTTTTTTTATTTGTACTGTCCTCTTCAGTGCACACACCGTATAAGTTTGGCCAGCCCTATCCCCGCCTCCCAACCACCAACCCCGCCTCCCGACCACCAGCTCTGGCACAGACCGTATAAGTCTGCCCAGCACTCTCCCTGCCACCCACCACCGGCTCTGGCACAGACCGTATAAGTCTGCCAAGCACTATCCCTGCCTCCCAACCAACAGTCCCGCCTCCCACCACCGGCTCTGGCACAGACCATATAAGTCTGCCCAGCACTATCCCCGCCTCCCAACCACCAACCCCGCCTCCCGACCACCAGCTCTGGCACAGACCGTATAAGTCTGCCCAGCACTATCCCTGCCACCCACCACCGGCTCTGGCACAGACCGTATAAGTCTGCCCAGCACTATCCCTGCCTCCCAACCAACAGTCCCGCCTCCCACCACCGGCTCTGGCACAGACCATATAAGTCTGCCCAGCACTATCCCCGCCTCCCAACCACCAACCCTGCCTCCCGACCACCAGCTCTGGCACAGACCGTATAAGTCTGCCCAGCACTATCCCCGCCTCCCAACCACCAGCCCCGCCTCCCAACCACCAGCTCTGGCACAGACCGTATAAGTCTGCCCAGCACTATCCCCGCCTCCCAACCACCAGCCCCGCCTCCCAACCACCAGCTCTGGCACAGACTCTATAAGTCTGCCCAGCACTAGCCCCGCCTCCCAACCACCAGCTCTGCCACCCATTCTATCAAATTAATGGAGTTTTTATATGTTATTTTAAATTTTGATATTTTATTGTTTAAGATGTAAACCGTTCTGGTTTGTGTATGCAATAAGAAACGGTATAGAAAATAAATAAATGATAAGCTGAAATCTGAAAATAGAGAGAATTGCAGTAGCTATACTTCTAAAATCGGTCACATTTAAGAGCTTCCATTTACACCTGGATGTTAGCGATGTCGATGCACTTGTTCTGTAATGGAAGCTAGGCATCTGGGTTCTTTTATATTGTAGAATAGACTCCCATCACACAGCCTAAATAACAGCTTCCCAAAATGGGGTCACGACCTAGGTGGGCTCTGCATAACTGCATCGTTATTTTGCATCTCCAGGAGGTGGGGGGGGTGGGGTCACACAATTTTACTTGGCTGCAATCCAGAGGCGTAGCTAGGGGGGCATCGGGGGAGCGGCTGCTCCCCCAAACAGACTTCCGCCGGTGCTTGCGCCTATTTTTTTACGTGATCTGTCGCATTTAAAATATGCGCCGGTGCTGTCGGCGATTCGCTCTCTGCTTCCCCCGTGCTTTCTACCTGGCTACATTTTTCTTGCAATCATGAGGTCATAGCCACAAAAAGCTGGGGGAAAACTGGCCTAAATGGAGGTGTCTAGTTACAGAGTTACCCCATTACCACTGCTCCCTCTAAGCAGAGTGGGAGTCCTCCAATTATAATCCTACCAGTGGGGGGAGCTGTTTCAATTTCACATTTTCAAAATTGAGGTGCAGGCAAGCTCTGCAGCACTCCAGAAAACCTGTCTATCTTCAGTTCTTGAAAACACAATATTGAAGCAGCGTCCCCCCCCCCCCCCCCCCACCGGCAGCAATGCAGTTGGAGGACTCTTGCTCAGCTTAGAGGGAACAGCGCCCCCTACTGTATGTGTGATTATATTTGCTCAGTTTTCCATAGTTATGCTCATAACACAATTGTAAGTTTTATATCAAGCTGTACCTGAATACACTGCCTTGGGTGGTTAATAAATACCAATAAATAAATAAAATCTTCCCAGAAACCTCATACACAGCACAATCTGAAGAGCAAGGTAGACATGATTTCCTGAGGAATTTTTGTATTCAGTACATAGAGAGCTAATTGTTGATGGACAGGTGGTTCACATACTCATTTGAATAGGACTGGTTGATATTAGTAACATAGTAACATAGTAGATGACAGCAGAAAAAGACCTGCACGGTCCATCCAGTCTGCCCAACAAGATAAGCTCATATGTGCTACTTTTTGTGTATACCCTACTTTGATTTGTACCTGTCCTCTTCAGGGCACAGACCGTATAAGTCTGCCCAGCACTATCCCCGCCTCCCAACCACCCACTGGCGTACCAAGAGGGGGGGGGCGGTCCGCCCCGGGTGCACGCCGCTGGGGGGTGCCGCGGCGCGCGCCTGGCTACGAGTTCGCTATCTTCGCTCGTTCGCTGCAGCTCCCTCTGCCCCGGAACAGGTTACTTCCTGTTCTGGGGCAGAGGGAGCTGCAGTGAACAAGCGAAGTTAGCAAACTTTTCGGAGCCGACAGGGGTGGTCATTTCGCCGGGGGGGGGGGGGGGTGCATCGGCGATCCGCCCCAGGTGCCATCCAGGCTAGGAACGCCACTGCAACCACCAGTCCCGCCTCCCACCATCTAGTGTTGGTCATTTTAGCAAAAAGACCCTGCAGTGACCATGGACTGCGGGTAGAATTAACCTCTCACACCTGTCATGGTGGTCCATCAAAGTCAGAGCAGAAGTACATTTCTGGGTCACTGTAGCAATAAAACTTTCTCATCCCAGATACTAAGCAGAGGAACGTTTACTGCCACAAGCCAGGTCATTAAAGTTCAGAGATACTCGGACACTGTGGACAAGTTTGCACTGCTAACGCTCGCTCGTGTTTGGGCTGTAATCTTCTCTCTGCATTTGTTTTCTGGAGAAACTGAAACTTCTGTTTCCAACACTATCCACCTGAACCTTTCACAAGCACTAACCTCTGTCAAACTAAAAGTGGAATTTCTTGTTTTACGGACATGGATTTCCTCACATCATCCCTTTTAAATCTGTGGTCATACCATGAGGCTCTTTTCTGATGGAAAGTCCCTAAAATTACATTTCACACTGTTTGCACCCAAAAATTGCCTTAGAAGTAATAAAAATCCAGAATGAGGCATCTCTCCTGTGAAAAAGGTTTGCATCATTTTGCTGGTCATTCACTGTGACAAGTTTCCCTTGTGAACACATCCGCATCTGGTCTTGTTGGAAACTAAAACCTTAGGTTATTCTACTCTCTGTATAACTGAATTTTATTAAACACTAGTAAAACATGCCCGTTTCTTGCGGCAATGAAACGGGCGCTAGAACGGTTTCCTTCCGGACCTCCCCCCCCCTTCGTACTCACTCCGTCGGTGTTCATCCGCCATTGTTGCTGACCTCGGCACGCCACTTTCAATCTGCTGTCATTGCTCCGCCCTCGACGTCATCACGTTTGACGCGAGGGCGGGGCCCCAACACAGTGTTTTCCGTGGCTTCACCACCACGAAGGCTTCGAACCGGAAGGAAGTGCCCGGAGGACCTGACAGTGACGTCAGTGTCCTCAGAACGTTGAGGGTGAGTTTTATTATATAGGATTTTATTTATTTATTTATTCTGTGGTTTAGCTGTGAAAGTGGAAGTGTATTTATGACAAACAGGAGACACCAGTCTTTACATGTCAGGTTCTTTACTGGGAACATAAAAAAAGAATAGTAGACTGAGATCCCATACGCCAGCGTTTCCCAAACTGCGCGCCGCAGTGACCTCTCTGGGGTGCTGCGGCAAATCCCAACCTCCCTCCCGCCCGAACCGCTACTGCACACAGCAGCGCGGCAGCGGCAGAAAAACGACGACAAAAAAAGCAAGCACAAGACTGCAGCAGCCTTCAACACGTGCTGTCGGCTCTGCCGGTCCTCTGCCCCTGGAACTGGAAGTTGACGTCAGCTGGGGCAGAGGACCGGCAGAGCCAACAGCACACGCCTGAAGGCTGCTGCGGGCTGCGGCCAATGGGGACAGGAAGTAGACGGCGTTTGGGACTCAGAGGTGACTGCTAAGGAGGTTCGATGAAAACAGGAGAAGGATGAAGTCAAAAAATTGACACTTAATAGGTCAGTAGTCTCCGTTTCCATTCCCATTCAGAAAAAGCAAGCAAACTTATGAGCTGCTGCATCCGAGCTGTCATTCTTTATTGTTGGTAGCATTTTTTATTTAATCTCACTTATATTTTTAAACATGCTGGCTTGTGCAGCATACAGATGTACAAAGACTACTACTACTTATCATTTCTAGTCGTACGCAGCGCTGTACACTTGAATATGAAGAGACAGTCCCTGCTCGACAAAGAGGAAGTATAATAACAGAATAACGTTTCATAGGTAGAATAGTAATTTGTTATAAATCAGTGTTGTTATTTGGAGGGGCTGGTTACAGGGACACCCTAGCACTGATATAATTGTGGCTGGAGGGTGGGGTGGAGATCTGTGTGGCTGGGGGGGGGGTCAGACGTTGGGGTGTGCTGCAAAAAGTTGCTCGGACACGAAGGGTACCGTGAAATGAAAAGGTCTGGGAGCCACTGCCATACACCGTGAGAATAAACAGCAAACAACTTTTCATAACAACCGGGAATTACATCATGCCATTATTTTTCTTAACATCGCTTTAGCATGACCTATATAATACTTGCAAGCTAGCTGATGTGTTCTTCCACTCCCTGAGACTTCACATCAGATACCTCTTCTGTCTGCATTTTCTCTTTCATGGGAAATGACGAAGATCTTAGTGGTTCATTGAGTTACATTTGACTCATCCAGAGATTTGAACCTCTATAGCTTGGAAGCTTCAAGCCCTGGCAATTCGCCTTGCCCAAAGTCCTAACACGTCAAATAAAACCAGCCCGGAGTTTCCAAGGAGCCAGAAAATAGATCTTTATGAGCTTACCCTAGTGTGGTGCTTCCTTTGCATGTCCACGTTTCCAGCACTGGACTCTGAACTTTAAGGACTTGGTCCGTCTCTGGTTTTATCGGGAGAAAGCTGGGATTACAGAGGTCCAATAAGATCAGAATGAAAAAAACTAGCAAAAATGCTGCAAGTGACGCAATGATCGTTGGACTAGATGGGAATCATCTTTTGCTTTCATTCTCTTCATTACACTAACAAGATTGTATTGAGGAAAGTATTGCTAGGAAAAGCTTTACTGACATGGGAGTCAAGTTCATTCCATAAAGCGTAGCTCCTCCACCTGTCTGTCCAGAGATCTGCTGGGATTAATATATCGATCGCAATATTTTCCCTGCTAGAAATACAGAACCAGGGCTATTTAAATAGACTAGAATACATTCTATATTGTAATTATTGAGGGTAAAGTACATGCAGGAGTTACTCGCTGATTACATGCATATTTATTGAGAATAATGACATTTACCTGTCTATGTGCCAAAATTCAACCAAGAGCTATTCTGTAAATATGCAAATATTTTACAACTAGAGGTACACATGGGTGGAGTCTGGGCTGAGCATGGGCGGGGCTCACACTATGCTATAAGTTACAATGTATCACCAGCACTAGCTCTAGGCACATTTAAGGCAATTAAGCAACTATTCTATACAGGAAAGTAGACACCTATATTCCTTTACAGAATAGGCTTCTACGGGTGCTCAGTTTGTGAATTACTCCCTTGAAGTTGGCATCCTTTACCTGTGTAGGGAGATTTGGGGCCAATTTTATAACAGGGGAGCTAAAATAAAGTGCAAAAGTGCTCATTTGGGGGGTAATTTTATAGTCGTTGTCGTATACGTGACCACAGCCTGGTGCCAGAACAGGGATCCCCGATGGCGGCAGTCTGATGGCTGTTGATCTCAGTGTTCCTTAGTTCCCAAGAGTTTTGCCTTTTCATGGGAAAGCGCAAAGGGGAAATGTAGGTCTTTTCTTCGGTGACCCCAGTTCCTCCTGGATCTCTTTGTGGAATTCTGTGAGCTCCAGGACGGATATTCCAGTTGAGGAAGCAGGTGCCTTTTTATTGAATTGTCCTATTTGTGAGCTATAAAACTTCAGATTAGTTTATTAGACCTTTTCTGATACGTAAGGTGGTAAGTTTAATGATTCACACAAGAACAGGCGTGTGGAGCAAAAAGACTGATACATATTCTGCAAAGGAGATGACTCAAGGACCATGTGAGTTTCTCAGCGGACATTACAGAAAGTTCAGGACAAATATATTCCACGTATTAGAAAAAAGGGAAAAAAGACTAAACGTCAGCCGGCGTGGCTAAACAGTAAGATAAAGGAAATCATTAGAGCCAAAAAACAATCCTTCAGAAAGTGGAGAAGAGAACCAACTGAAAGTAACAGGATAGATCATAAGGAATGCCAAGCCAAATGCAAAGCGGAGATAAGGAGGGCAAAAAAGGACTTTGAGAAGAAATTAGCGTTGGAAGCAAAAATACATAGTAAAAACTTTTTTAGATACATTAAAAGCAGGAAACCGGCCAAAGAGTCGGTTGGGCCGCTGGACGAAAATGGTGTTAAAGGGGCGATCAAGGAGGACAAAGCCGTAGCGGAGAAATTAAATGAATTCTTTGCTTCGGTCTTCACCGAGGAGGATTTGGGGGGGACACCGGTGCCGGAAAGAATATTTGAAGCGGGGGAGTCGGAGAAACTAAACAAATTCTCTGTAACCTTGGAGGATGTAATGGGTCAGTTCAGCAAGCTGAAGAGTAGTAAATCACCGGGACCTGATGGTATTCATCCCAGAGTATTAATAGAACTAAAAAATGAACTTGCGGAGCTACTGTTAGAAATATGCAATCTGTCCCTAAAATCGAGTGTAATACCGGAAGACTGGAGGGTAGCCAATGTTACTCCGATTTTTAAGAAAGGTTCCAGAGGAGATCCGGGAAATTATAGACCGGTGAGTCTGACGTCGGTGCCGGGCAAGATGGTGGAGGCTATTATTAAGAATAAAATTGCAGAGCATATACAAAAACATGGACTGATGAGACAAAGTCAGCACGGATTTAGTGAAGGGAAGTCTTGCCTCACCAATCTAATGCATTTTTTTGAGGGGGTAAGCAAACATGTGGACAATGGGGAGCCGGTTGATATTGTATATCTGGATTTTCAGAAGGCGTTTGACAAAGTGCCGCACGAAAGACTCCTGAAGAAATTGCAGAGTCATGGAATCGGAGGTAGGGTATTATTATGGATTAAGAACTGGTTGAAAGATAGGAAGCAGAGAGTAGGATTGCGTGGCCAGTATTCTCAGTGGAGGAGGGTAGTTAGTGGGGTCCCGCAGGGGTCTGTGCTGGGTCCGTTGCTTTTTAATGTATTTATAAATGACCTAGAGATGGGAATAACTAGTGAGGTAATTAAATTCGCCGATGACACAAAATTATTCAGGGTCGTCAAGTCGCAGGAGGAATGTGAACGATTACAGGAGGACCTTGCGAGACTGGGAGAATGGGCGTGCAAGTGGCAGATGAAGTTCAATGTTGACAAGTGCAAAGTGATGCATGTGGGTAAGAGGAACCCGAATTATAGCTACGTCTTGCAAGGTTCCGCGTTAGGAGTTACAGATCAAGAAAGGGATCTGGGTGTCGTCGTCGATGATACGCTGAAACCTTCTGCTCAGTGTGCTGCTGCGGCTAGGAAAGCAAATAGAATGTTGGGTGTTATTAGGAAGGGTATGGAGTCCAGGTGTGCGGATGTTATAATGCCGTTGTATCGCTCCATGGTGCGACCGCACCTGGAGTATTGTGTTCAGTACTGGTCTCCGTATCTCAAAAAAGATATAGTAGAATTGGAAAAGGTACAGCGAAGGGCGACGAAAATGATAGTGGGGATGGGACGACTTTCCTATGAAGAGAGGCTGAGAAGGCTAGGGCTTTTCAGCTTGGAGAAGAGACGGCTGAGGGGAGATATGATAGAAGTGTATAAAATAATGAGTGGAATGGATCGGGTGGATGTGAAGCGACTGTTCACGCTATCCAAAAATACTAGGACTAGAGGGCATGAGTTGAAGCTACAGTGTGGTAAATTTAAAACGAATCGGAGAAAATTTTTCTTCACCCAACGTGTAATTAGACTCTGGAATTCATTGCCGGAGAACGTGGTACGGGCGGTTAGCTTGACGGAGTTTAAAAAGGGGTTAGATAGATTCCTAAAGGACAAGTCCATAGACCGCTATTAAATGGACTGGAAAAATTCCTCATTTTTAGGTATAACTTGTCTGGAATGTTTTTACGTTTGGGGAGCGTGCCAGGTGCCCTTGACCTGGATTGGCCACTGTCGGTGACAGGATGCTGGGCTAGATGGACCTTTGGTCTTTCCCAGTATGGCACTACTTATGTACTTATGTACTTATGTAAAGGTAACTACCAGAGATTTCCTAACACTGGTGTCAAGAAGCAACCTAGACAAGAGAAGACTGCATTTCTACTTCTTGCAACAAGTAGCTTCTGAAGTCCTATTTAGGGTTTATACTGATTGCTTACACTTTCAGGAGGAATATCTCAGATCTTTTAAAGAAAAGTTAAGAATAAAACAAACTTTTCAAAGTCAGACTCTGGCACCCAGTAAAGGAAATGGGTGATGGGCTGGGATTTTGTCATGCCTCGAGGATTTTTAATCCTGGAATTTAGATCAAATCCACAGCCACTCAGATGAACACAAATTAGTTAATTTCATGATCCTGAGGCCGCCCAACAGAAAACGGGAGGAGTAAAACCATTGAACCCAGGGCCGGTCTTAGCAAGTGCGGGGCCCTGTGCAGACCAATTTGGTGGGGCCCCACCCTAGCTCCACCCCATTGATAAGATTATTCCATTTTTAGAACATTTTTTTATAAAGACAAATGAAGCTAAACTTGTACAAAAACACTGATTGAAATAATAAGCACAATGCTATCATCATGAAACCTCCCCTCCCCCGAAATTATTCAGTTCAAGTCCACTACATTTAGTAGTTCCAATTCTCATAACAAAGGAGAAAATAAGGAAAAATTTTAAGAAAAGATCCAGCACAGTGCTACAGTGTACAAGGTATGCCAGGAATGCTTTATGTGCCTATGGCTGGAGAGAGGTTGAGTGACTCGATACGGTCCGGGTCGGAGCGGAGGCACGAGGCAGAGTTGAGGCACGCTGAGCGGGGCCCCCTTAGGCGCGGGGCCCTATGCGGCCGCCTTGGTCGCCTCTGCCTAAGACCGGCCCTGATTGAACCTTTCCTAGCAAATTTTAAGGCATGTTTTTTTGCTTTTGAGAAGATTAATTTGATCATGAGGATTCAGGGTTTCCTTAATTCTAAAATGCAGCCCCTTCCCTATCACCACAGCAGAAATTAAAAAAAAAAAAACGTAGGGAATTCTCTGGGGTGCGTCAAATTGCTCAGGCTTTGTCTAAGTTTTTGACACCAAAAAAGGGAGGGCCTAAGGTTATTCTTTCACGAACCACAGATGAGCAGAGATTATACAGATCATCTATTTTCTTCTGAAGTACAATAATGCTCCATTTATTCTGAAAGCTCACTCATTACTGAGAGACCAATGAATCACAATTATTTGACAGAGTGTATCATCACCTGTTTTCATAAAAATTGCTGCCCGCAGCATCCCTGCATCAACAGCACACACTGTATATAATCCAGCAGCTGTCACTATGGTAAACACCTTCCCTGTGAAACTTAATAACCAGGTGAATCAGAGGGATTAATATAACGCTTAGAAAAGAGAAATATGAAAGGTATCTTGATAACTTCCTCTCTGTATCCTTTACTAACTTGTTTACACAGTTTTTAAGAGGATGACATTTTGTAGGACAAGGGAAAAGAAAGTATATTTCTTTTCTTCTCCCCATCATCACAATGCATAAGTAGATAAAGCAACATCTAGTCAGAGAGAGCAGCCTAGCAGAAGAGATTTGAGTGTTGGGAGATTTGATTGGTTGGTATGATTGAAGACCCCCCAAAAAATAAAAAAAATCTTGAGCTTCTTCCTAGGGAAAATTTACCAAAATTTGCTGTCACAGGTTTAAACTTTCAAGTGAAAGATTTAAAAAAAACCTTTGAGGAGAAGGGTCACGGGTTTGGATTTGAGGGGTTTTCTGCAAACCAACTCTTTCCTCCCTCATCCACCCCCACTCCTCCAAATTAAACTTACTTGTTCTTTTCATGCAGTTTATTGATTTCCTGTGTCTGTACCAATAACTGTTTCTCCAGTTTGTTTGTAGACAAGGAATGTTCCAACAGTTGAATTTCTAGCCTGGAAGTCTGGTTGAGAACCTGTTAAAAAAAAAAAAACCAAACGGTGTAAGGGAAGGAGCTTGTTTGTCAAAACTCAAGTGTTGAGTTTGGGAACTGTTCTTTACCCATCCTCAGCAGGCAAGCCCAGGCACTAGGGAAGGGTCCCTAGGCCCAGGAGAGCCAAAGGTTTAGGAGAAGAGGCCAATTTGTATAGTGGAATTGTTTCATACTACTGTCTAGGAAGAAGAAAGATGAAGATTCACTGGAGAAGAGAACTACATGAATAAGACCAGAAGAATAGTTACAGGATTTGGGATCTTTCTACATGTTGGAGATCTGGAGTGTACTGATCTCCAACACAGCTACGTTTTCCTTTTTTTCTATAAGTTGAACTATACCAGGGAATCCCCCTCAATTTTTTTTTTAATTTTCCTGCTGAAGTTCTTTACTAGTGAAACATTTGTTTGAACAACCAACCTAGTGAGCTTGGATTTTTGCTTCTCTGACTTTATCTGGTTTGCTGGAATCCACAAAATCAGATCTATGGAAAAGAACTTTTCTCCTCTGTCCAACAAGGACCCAAGGGTACGAAGGAGCAATATCGTCACCTATACCCTGTGCCATGAGGAAGAGGTGCCTCAGGGGGGTGGGGGTGGGAGCCATTTTCTAACAGCCCACATTAGACCAAAGGTCGCAGTTATTTTTAAGCTGTGGATTTTGCTCCAATTTTCAAAGTGAAAGTATATGTAAATACGGTTAAGTGCCGCTGAACACCTGCTCTCAGCCTGGTCAACATGGTTTAACTGGGCAGGAGCTTCTCCTATCCAGTTTAAAACATGCTAATTATCAACCTCATAGATTTATTGGGGAAAAAACCTTGCCCATTTTTGAAAATACAAACTCCTTAAGTGGAAGCCCCTTCCCAGCCCTGCCTCAGGAATATCTCTTCTCACTGCAGTTAAAGTTATATGTGGGGTGGCGTTACAAGCATCCGTCCACCTGGAGGCAAGGAAGGCACTGAATTAGGAAATTGCATTCCCTGTAAGCAATGGCTAAACAAGCTCAAGTCCGATCGTCAGACATCTCATCATCGTAATCATCAGCCAGACTTTGGAAGAGGTTCCTGTAGGAATTACCTGTGTTTCTACGTTGGTGAGTTTACGGGTTTGTTCAGCAGTCTGGGTAAGCAGACTGGTGCCAATTTCCAACATGGCCGCCGTCTGGTTCTGCACTGCATTACGCTGGATTTCAGCCATCTCAGTCTTTACGTTATCTTGGATGTAGCTTTCCAACTGCAGCAAAGTAATCAGAGGAGAAATGTCAGTTTACAAGTGGATGGTCATTCATTCGATCACACTGTTCTGATGTAAGGAAAGAGGGTGATGGAGAACAGTAAAGCCCAAGATCCAGCGGTCAACGTATCTCTGAGGTCTTTTTCTCCAATTTAACTGATTAATGTTGACTTTATCGTCTAGCTCAAGAGCTTAGTTACCTTAACAGCAGGGTTTTTTATCGTTGATTAGTTTTTCTGCTGTTGATTCATTGTTGGTGTTATTTGAAGAAAAAAAAAAAAATTGGTCCAGTACACATATGTTTTGTAGGTACCAGCTATAAGTGACTTGGAGGGTGTAGCTCGGATCTGGTGTTTGGATCATTGCAAGACAGCAGGGAAATCTGAGACCACTAAGCACTGAACCGTATCATGCTCAATCTTGCACATCTTTGCTTAACGTTTATTGGTTTAGCAACTTAAAGGGCATTATTCAGCCAGCGGTTGTGAGAGTATTTTTAGCTTCCACTAACATTATTCCTGGATCTTCAATGCCGGCCCATATCCAGGCATCGGCATTAAGTATCTAGGTTTACAGGGTCGGCTGTCTCTTATGTGGCTATAGATAGGACTGACTTTTATGCGATCTGATTTGACTTCTAAACTTAGGACCCTGTTTACTAAGGTGCGCTAGCATATTTTGCGCATGCTAACCGCGTAGACGCCCAGAGGAATATTGGGCGTATTGGACGTGCGCAGGTCCATTTTTCAGTGCACCTGCAAAAAAGGCCTTTTTGGGGGGCCGAAAATGGACGTGCGGCAAAATAAAAATTGACTTAGCGGTAAGGTCTCAGCTCGTACGGGACGCACATAAAAAATGAAACTACCACCCAGGCCAGGCGGTAGTTCCGAATTAGTACGCATTGGGCGCACTTAAGCAGTTACACGGCTTAGTAAAAGGGCCCCTAAAAACGCTAATGCGTCTCTAGCGTGGCTTAGTAAACAGAACCCTTAGAAAGTTAAGTGCCCGTAACCAAATAAGTGCAAACTCCTCCCCCGGACCACCCACAAAATAGCCAGCTTTGAGTTTAGCAGTCAGTGGTGATATCCATGGATAGTATCAACCCCTTAGATTTTAAGCCCTCCAGGGACAGGAAAATACCTAGTGGACCTGAACATTCAGCTTGAGCTACTAAAAAATGAGTGAGCAAAATCCTATCTCCCTGCCCTAACTCTGAGTTGTGCAAACCCAAACATTTGGCTCAGCAGTTGCAGTACCACTGGGCTGAAACTCAAAATCCTGTACATAGAATCAAATGAAGAAGAGCTGCTAACTTACATCTGCTCACCTTGAAACCCAACCAACAAAAATAACTTACTGTGTAAGCATTGTCCTACAAGCTTTGTCCTACAAGCGCTGCGTTATGTTTGTACAGCGCTGCGTATGCCTTGTAGCGCTATAGAAATGCTAAATAGTAGTAGTAGTAGTAATAATCCCAAAGTTCAGTTTAGAATGGTCCAGAACGTACTGGACAGATCTGCTTCTCCAAACAAAAATGCACTGAGGAAACCTGCTTCTGAGAGTTTAGCTGCCCATTTTTGGGAATAAAAATCACCCGCCGGCCACTCTCAGAGGCAGGTAACTGGGTTGATGAACCTTTAGTTTAACCCACTGTGGCACATCTTATGTTCTTATGGATTTACGTTAGGACTAGGCTCAAAAGCTTGAGCTTGAATTTGTTCTGCTCCCCTCAGGGGAAAATTTGACTAAGTTTTCCGTTTGGCTAGATTAAGACATCGTCTCCCAGCCTGGATCCGTGTCTACCTTTTACACTAGTCTTTTTCTGATTCTGCCATACATCAGCTGGGGGAACCTCTGACCTCCTCTTTGGCTGAAGATATTTATGATTCAAGCTTAAAGCTTCCTAAAGTATCATCTGGACTCTACATTATGCTGTAAGCATTGACCTCTTTTGGACTTTCCATATTTAGCCATTAAGATCTGCATGCATTGATTCCACTGCATGCTGCAGTGCTAATTTCTCAGATGCACATTCATCGGGTATATCACGGAAACCTGACTGGATGGATGGTCAACTGCAGAATAACATTATGCTGTATGTATTGCAGGATGTCCGTATGCATAATCTAGTTAAAATTAAATCTACTATACCGCACGTAAAATGTCTCCCTTACTTTATTTCTGGTGTCTGGAAGCCCAAGGACTCAGCCCTGTGTATTTCGTGTTGCAATCTCCCTTTCTGTTTACACTGCGCTGTCATTCTCCATCTGTATAAAGAACTTTTGTTTTCCTTTAGTAGAAATCCAGCTTCTGCTGCTGTTGTGATGGGGTGATACATCTTGTTTAATCAGTGCCCTTTTCTGTAAATATTGCTCTTTCTTTGTTGCTTATGCAGATACACAGAGCCATAAGCAGGATAAGCAAGACAGGCAGGAAAGAAAGGAATTTATTTTGCTTCCTGGCTATTCCTGATTTTAACTTCAGTTTTGAAGCAGTTCACGCTGGCTTTCAGGAGCCCAGTGCAGGCAATCTTTGTGCATTAAATATCCTGTCTCAAGGTGCACCACTTCTTCCCATTACAAATAGTAAAAGTGCCCCTGATGCAGGCAGCCCAGCTGCCGAAACAAGCTGGGTGATGACTAAGACACCTTTGTAGGAGGACCACGCATAACACACCTCATCAGGGCCGCCGAGAGGAGGGGGGCAGGGGGGACAAAATTCCCCGGGCCTCCAAGGGGGGCCCGGCGCCGCAGCCCACCCGCCCTCCGTCGTCGACCGCCTGCCACCGGGCCGGGCCCCCTGCATTGAAATCACAGCGTCTCGGTGATTTCACATGGAGGTGAAAGCGCTGCAGGCAGCAGCAGATCGCCGGGCCTCCTTCCCTCCCTGTGTCCCGCCCTCGTCTGATGTAACTTCCGTGAGGGCGGGACACAGGGAGGGAAGGAGGCCCGAAGGGAGGCGACCTGCTGCTGCCTGCAGTGCTTTCACATGGAGGTGAGAGACGCTGTGATTTCAATGCAGGGGCCCGGCCTGGTTGCAGAGGGAGGGGGAGCGGGGGCGGCCTTGCCCCGGGCCTGGCCCAGTCTCTCGGCGGCCCTGCACCTCATCACTAAAGATTGCTTCTTAAATAAACTCTTTATTTATCAGCCACAAATTGGCTCTTCTGGCTGCTTTTGTTTCCTGACTATAAGACTCAGGAACCATTTGTACGTTAGAAGGTACTGAACTGCGCCCTGTGGTTCTGTAAGAGGGTCATTTACTAAGTGGCAGTAAGCCCAACACAGGCTTACCGCTCACTAAACAGGAAGTGCTGCCGGGCTACCGCAGCAGCCTGGCAGTATTTCCCACCACCAGCATGTGCCATTTTCAGGTGTTTACCCAGTGGTAATCGGACAGTGCCACTGTTGGAATGTAATTGTATTTTTACATGCATTGCCTGTCACCTATTATTTCTCTGTGATTACTCTGTGACCTCTGATGTAAATTACTTAGAGAGGTCACACAGCTATGCAACTTCCTGTGGGGGTTAGATGCAGCACATGCAGCACATGGAGCACATGGAGCTCATGATCTCTCCTAACCTGAGAGGATCTATGGTGGTGTGAGCATCCATTACCATCTAAGCACATGGAAGGAGCTGATAATACAAATGTATAGTAATATGTATATATAAGCCTGTCTGATTATAATCTAACTACAAACTGTGAGTAAACAGATGTTTTGTTACTTCAACTTTAAAGTGACTCAGCAGTGAATTATTCAGGGGTGAATGAGAGAGAGATGAAGAAAGAAATTAACATTTCTAAAGCTGAAGCTGTGTGTACTAAAATCTGCTAATTATTTACTACAAATAATCCAACAAAAGGGTTATGGGCCCAGGGCCAGGAATTGAAAAAGAAGAGAAATATTACCAGGCAGAAAAAAAGGCCACATTTTTCTCTTAAGTTTTAAAGGAAAGATTCAGTCTGTCTCTCTCTCCCCCCACACAGCAGACAGAAGGCTAAGAAAATGGCTGAGGGAAGAAATTCACCATTGTTCTATTCTCTCAAGGTGCCTAAATTAACTGAGTTTAATTATCGGCAGTGGGAATTAAGATTCATATGTCTCCTTCGAGCAAAAAGATTAGATATATGCTTAGACCAAGACAGAACAGCTGAAAATATGGCTGAATGGGACAGTGCAAACTATTATGTGAAGTGCATGCTTTTGGAAGCTCTCTCAGAGAAACAAGCCATATTAGTGGAGGGAAAAGATACACCAAAGGACATTTTATATAAACTGAGAACTATGTATGCAACTACATATGCAAAGCAGCAACCAATTTGGTTGGCAGAGTTGAATGAAACCAAATTAAGGGATAAAAGTAAATGTAATGATCACATTATGCATCTTATGTCTTCATTTCAAAAGCTAGAACTTTCTGGAATTCCCATGTGTGATGCATTGAAAAGAGCATTTCTTTTTACCTCACTATCAAAGAAGTTTGATGTTTTTAGGTCTGTAAATGAGGCCATTGAAGGGCAATCTTTTGAACAGGCAACATCAAAACTAAGGCAGGAATGCATAATAAATGATTCTGAGGAGATGTGTTCTCAAAGCAAGTCAGAGAGAAATGAAACAAATTTCTTGGCAAAGAACAGAGGAAGGCGGAGCTATGGGAAAACTCCACCCAAGGGCAAGCTGATTTGCTACTCATGTGGAAAGGAGGGACATGTATCTAAATGGTGTAAGGAAACACAAAACACTCCCTCTAGCTCACCTAAGCCAATGGAACTAAAGAATTTTCAAACCAGGAAATGTATGAAGGACAAAGATAAACACAAGGGCTTTCTAATGGCAGAAAAATCTTTGACTATGGTAAATAATAATTCAAATGAAAGTACTTGGATTTTGGATTCAGGGAGCACATGCCATTTAACCAATTGTAAGGATTTCTTTCAGGAAATGTGTCCAGAGGAAGGTATTCTTAAAACTGCAAACGCAGGGACTGCTAAGATCCAAGCAAAAGGTATTGGATTCTTAAAATGCAAAGTGTCTAATGAAGTTAAAGAAATTCCTGTAAGTGATGTTTTGTATATTCCCCAAGCAGTTTGCAATATGCTTAGTGTATCTACATTAGATAAGAAGGGATTTGTGATTCATTTTGAAAACAGTAAGTGCACAATCTCTAAAAATGATGAAGTGTATGCTGAAGCTTTTATGCATAATGATGTTTATAAACTGAGCATTTCAGGTGAAGCCTCACATATGGCGCAAGTAAGGAAGAATGATGGTAAATGTAGTCTGGAAATCTGGCACCGCCGCCTGGGACATCGTGATTCTAAGGTGATCCAGGATCTTTACAGTAAGCAACTGGCCACCGGCATTCAGATAAGTGCAGATGCTGGTAAAATGGAGAAATGCATAGACTGTGTTACTCAAAAAGGTGTGAGACCCTCATTTCCTGCATACACAGGAAATAGGAGTAATAAAGTACTGGACTTAATACACAGTGACTTATGTGGACCGTTTAATATCCCATCATTGGGAAATAACAGATTTGTGCTAATATTCTTGGATGATTTCTCTAGATACTGTGTGGCCTATTTGCTGAAAGAAAAAAGTCAAGTCACAGACATGCTGAAGAAATACGTAACCATGGTGAGCAATAAATTTGAAAGAAAACCAAAGGTTCTTCAGACCGACAATGGTGGTGAGTTCACTTCACAAAGCATGCGCACATTTCTAGAACAAGAAGGCATTCAGCATATCACAACAGTAGCTTATACACCAGAGCAAAATTCTGTTGCAGAGAGAAAATTTAGGTCACTTGTGGAAATGACCAGATGTATGCTGTCAGATAGCAATCTCCCTAAAAGACTATGGGGGGAAGCCATTCTCACAGCAGTGTACCTACAAAATAGAATGCCAACTAAAGGCGCTGAGCGCACACCACATGAGACATGGCATGGTAGGAAGCCAAACCTGTCACACATAAGAACATTTGGAAGTACAGCATATGCTCATGTACCAAAGCAAAGAAGGCATAAGCTGGATTCCACAACAGAAAGGGGCATTTTAGTTGGCTATGCTCCAGGACACAAAGGATATAGAATTTTGAATCTGAAAACTGGCATTGTTGGCATAAGACATGTTACATATTTTGATGAAAACAAAAGGGTTGATAAAGGCTGGATTATCCCAGATGAGCCTTATCATCCAGAATATGAAACTAGAACCATAATAGACATGCCAGTGTATATAAATGCCATACCAAGGCAGATGTCTGAAAGCAACTCACCTGTATCTAACGAGGAACAGGCAGAGGAAGCAGACACAGAAAGGATCATTGAAGAAGACAGTACAGTTGGAGAAGGGGAATCAATTGGAGAAGAACTCTCAGATTTAGAGGATGCGGAAAGGTCGGACCAACCTGTAGTCAGACGCTCATCCAGGGAAAACAAAGGTGTTCCACCCCCAAGACTGTCTTACCTAACAAAGTCAGCAGAAGCTCAAGAGCCCTTAACATGGGATGAGATTGAGAAAATGTCAGCAGAAGAAGCTGCTGAATGGCGTAAAGCTGCACAGGAAGAAATTGATGCATTGGATAAAAATAATACTTGGATTCTTACAAAATTACCTCCTGGCAAGAAAGCTATAGGATGCAAATGGGTATTCAAGTTAAAAAGGAATGCACAAGGAAAAGTGGAAAGGTATAAAGCCAGATTAGTCGCAAAGGGATATCTTCAAAAATATGGAGAAGATTTTGATGAAGTGTTTGCACCTGTAGTGAAACACACGACAATAAGAACACTTCTGAGCATTGCAGTCTCAAAAGGCATGCAAGTCAACCACATTGATGTGAAAACAGCGTTCCTTCATGGAGAAATAACTGAAGACTTGTACATGGAACAACCAACAGGTTTCATAAATACAAAACAAAGACAGCTAGTGTGTAAATTAAACAAAGGTCTTTATGGATTAAAGCAAAGTGCAAAATGTTGGAATGATAAATTGCATGAAATATTGACAAATTTAGAATTTAAGCAAGGTGAAGCAGATAAATGCTTGTACACTAGGTGCACAAATGGACAATATGCATACATTTTAGCTTTTGTTGATGATCTGCTCATTGCAAGCAAAAGTGAGCAAGAGTACAAGGACATTGTAAAGTGTTTAAACCTCAATGTTGAGATAAAAGAACTTGGTAATGTGTCATACTATCTTGGTATAGAAATTGAGAAACAAAATGATGGTTCTTATCTTCTAAGCCAGAAGCAGAAAATAAATGAGCTTATTGAAAGTTTAGGTATGCAAGATGCCCAAGTTGTAAGCACTCCCATGATCACTGATTTTCTGAAGGATGAAACAGTAAGAGAACCTTTACCAGATAACATCCAATATAGATCAGCCATAGGTAAGCTTTTATATCTAGCTACCACATACAGGGCTGATATAGCAAATGCAGTAGGAATTTTGAGCAGAAGGGTCAGCTCACCTACCAAATCAGATTGGACTGCAGTTAAAAGGATGGTAAGGTATTTAAAGGGTACCATTGATTGTAAATTAAAGATTTCAGCCAATAGTAATCCAAAACTAATATGTTACTGTGATTCAGATTGGGCAGGGGATCATTCTAATTATAAATCCACAAGTGGATATGTGTTTATGTATGGAAATGTACAAATTTCATGGGCCAGTCATAAACAAAGTATTGTGAGTTTGTCTTCTACAGAAGCTGAATACGTGGCCGTATCGGAAGCGTGCAGAGAACTGATGTGGATTGAAAAACTTTTGCTGGATTTCGGAATAGCTGAACAGAGACCAATCCAGATAATGGAAGATAATCAGAGCTGCATCCGACTGTCACAGAATGACAAGGTTCAGTCATGCACCAAGCACATCGCAACGAAATACCACAACGTGCGAGAGTTGGTGAAAGAAGGGGTCATCAGTCTACAATATTGTCACACCAGTGAGATGACAGCTGACATCATGACCAAACCGTTACCCAGAGAACATTTTGTGAATCTGCGTATAAAGCTTGGACTTTGTATGAATAAATAATTGCATGACAGTTATGCATGAGAAGGGGTTTGTTGGAATGTAATTGTATTTTTACATGCATTGCCTGTCACCTATTATTTCTCTGTGATTACTCTGTGACCTCTGATGTAAATTACTTAGAGAGGTCACACAGCTATGCAACTTCCTGTGGGGGTTAGATGCAGCACATGCAGCACATGGAGCACATGGAGCTCATGATCTCTCCTAACCTGAGAGGATCTATGGTGGTGTGAGCATCCATTACCATCTAAGCACATGGAAGGAGCTGATAATACAAATGTATAGTAATATGTATATATAAGCCTGTCTGATTATAATCTAACTACAAACTGTGAGTAAACAGATGTTTTGTTACTTCAACTTTAAAGTGACTCAGCAGTGAATTATTCAGGGGTGAATGAGAGAGAGATGAAGAAAGAAATTAACATTTCTAAAGCTGAAGCTGTGTGTACTAAAATCTGCTAATTATTTACTACAAATAATCCAACAGCCACGTCCTGCCTAGTTAGGGTTACCATATTTTGTCCCCCAAAAAGGAGCACATGCCCCGCCCCCTTTCACATCTGTCCCGTCCCTTACACACCCCACCCCACCCCCTTTCACGCCCTTGCTCCGCCACATCACATTTTCCCCTCCCCCCTGTCACACACCCCGTCACTCCCCCTCCCCGTCACCCCCCTTCCCCATTTGTCTCAAAATCCGGACAAGCGGGCAGATTGCTAGCCTCCCCTCCCCTTACTTACTACTGCCCTGGTGGTCTAGTGACCTCTTTGGGGCAGGAAAGAGCCCCCTCTTTCCTGCCCATAGCGCTGCCCTGCATGCATCCTTCCTGTTCGTGATCTCGGCGCCGATTCAAAATGGTCGCCGAGAGTTGAAGTTTCGCGAGGTCACTTCAACTCTCGGCGGCCATTTTGAATCGGCACCGAGATCACGAACAGGAAGGATGCATGCAGGGCAGCGCTCCGGGCAGGAAAAAGGGGGCTCTTTCCTGCCCCAAAGAGGTCACTAGACCACCAGGGCAGTAGTAAGTAAGGGGAGGGGAGGCTAGCAATCTGCCCGCTTGTCCGGATTTTGAGACAAATGGGCAGGCTGGCGGGCTGTCCTATAGGATGGCCCGCCCACCAGCCTGCCCGTTTGTCCAGAAATCCGGACAAACGGGCAGATTGCTAACCTCCCCTCCCCTTACTTACTACTGCCCTGGTGGTCTAGTGACCTCTTTGGGGCACGAAAGAGCCCCCTCTTTCCTGCCCGGAGTGCTGCCCTGCATGCATCCTTCCTGTTCGTGATCTCGGTGCCGATTCAAAATGGCCGCCGAGAGTTGAAGTGAAGCGGTAAGCCTGTGTTTGTCCAGAAATCCGGACAAACGGGCAGATTGGCAAAACCCACCTAGTTGCCTGGACATGTCCTCAAAAAGAGGACATGTCCAGGTAAATCCAGACATATGGTAACCCTATGCCTAGTTATTACCGGGTTAGTGTGGGAGCCCTTACTGCCACCTCAATTAAGGCATATTTTTTAGAATGCACTTAGGTGAAATTCATTTCAGTGCTGAATATTACAGGCATGAGATATAAAATCTAGTCCATAATACAGAGTCCTGTTGATATCAACATAGATTATGTTGAATAGGGTGCTGGAGATATTTCTGCAGCTAGTAAGGTACACACTTCTTGCAATGAAATACTACACATAAATTACTCAGTCAACTAATATCTACATTTCTCATTGGTGACTTCATGTCTGGTTGATTTGTGGTCTGCTGCTAAGAGGATGTGGTTATATCAGATGTCTACATTAGGAAAGCATTGACCTTTCACCTTTGACCATAACCACCGGTTTGCAAGAGTGAAACGGACATTTTCCAGTAATTTAATCATTTCATTTAACACAAAACAAGACACACATTTAGTGTAAAGGGCATGAACTGAATCCAAAATCCCTACCCTTCCCAGATCATGGTAGGCTGGTTGGGCTGAAAGACCAGAAATATCTTAAATCCAATTATATCTGTGTTGGTTTGAGGTGTTAGAAGCAAAGATAGTAATAAAATTCAAGAAGGTATGGAAACTTCAAAAGGAGCACCAAAAATGAAAAAAGGCCTTATAAACTAACCAATTTATATAGGCAAAAGCTTTCGAGGACAAGACTCCACTGTGCTTACCCTATCTCAGGATGCATAGTGGAGCTTTCACTGTAGTGAAAAGAAGCCAGAGATGAACAGTGGCCTATGGAATGGCCAACAGAAGAAACTTGGCAGGCTGAATGGATTCTGATACTGTATTCATATGTTGGTGGGTAGCAGAGTTACCAACTGGCCAGTTTTAGGAGAGACAGTCCCTTTTGTTTGGTACAATTAATGGATTCCCCCCATTCTCCATTTTGAAAGTTCTTTGACTCCAGTACATTTCAGTGAGAGGTTCAACATCTCTCCCCTTTCCTCTTCAGATCTGCTTCTTAACTTCCAGGCTTCCACATATTGGCAATGGAGATACTACCTGTTCACATCCGATCTCTCCAACCCACACTAGGGCAAAGTTCTCCCTAAGCATAATGGGAGAAGACACAAAAGCAAGAACTACTGAACTCTATGGTAGAAAATCCTCATCAAAGGTTGTATCAAATTCATATCATTCCTAACTGGTAGACCGTTCATGCTAACATCTTGGAAGGCTTCAGAGATGCCTGAGAATTGACAAGGAATGAATTTATTTTCTTACCACTGAATATTACATTGGTAACCGGCCATTTCTGTGGGATGAAGTCTCATGCAAAAGTCCACTAGGAATGATTATTTATACATTTTTTAAGGGCAATGTGTGCCTCCCCTCCCCCATGCCCCAGTCAAGCTGATGATCATAGCTGGAGTTGGCTAAATCACCAAAGGAGAAAGCATAAAAGCTTCCCCAGTCAGAAGGCTTAAAAACAAACAAACCGGACAGCAGGGTTGAAAAATACACAAGTCAAGACAGCAAAAAAAAAAAAAAAAGCAGAAAGAGGCCCTCAAGACTGGAACAATGTAGAGATATTTAATGCCAAAATGTGCACGGTACCTGACTGTACACCACTTCAATAACCTTCCGGCTTGCAGGTGTCTTATATACAGTGCATTTTTTCTAGCAAAAAAGGTGCCGGTACTCAAATGCCAGGCCATCCTTCAGGGGTGGGGTGATCACTGAGTGACCCACCCCACAATGGCCAGGCTCCCTGCAACCAGTCACAGAATCTATGACAAGGCAGAATTGGTGTGTAGAGCCTGAGCTCTTTCATTAAAACCTGGGGTCCATCATGGGTCAATTTTAGCAGACAACAGAAAAGGTGCCGGTACTCAGTACCCCCAAGTACCCCCTCAAAAAAAGCCCTGCCCTTTAGGATTCCAGAATCTTGCTATTCTTTGGGGTTCTACATGGATTGTTGCTACTATTTGAGTTTCTGCATGGAATCTCGTTACTCTCTAGGATTCCAGAATCTTGCTATTCTTTGGGGTTCCACATGGAATGTTGTTACTTTTTGAAATTCTGCTTGGAATCTTGTTACTCTTTAGCAGTGCGTTTTTTCTAGCGAAAAAGGTGCCGGTACTCAAATGCTAGGCCACCCTTCAGAGGTGGGGTGATCACTGAGCGACCCACCTCACAATAGCCAGGCCTCCTGCAACCAGTCACAGAATCTATGACAAGGCAGAATTGGTGTGTAGAGCCTGAGCTCTTTCATTAAAACTTGGGGACCATGGGTCAATTTTAGTAGACAATGGAAAAGGTGCCGGTACTCAGTACCCCCGAGTACCCCCTCAAAAAAAGCCCTGCTTATATATTTAGGTACAGTAGGTATTTTTCTGTTTTTGGAGGGCTCACAATTGGGGAAAAAAAACAGCTAAAGTGAGATTTGAACCCAGGTACCTTGGTTTACCATCCACTGCCCCAGCCACTTGCTGCCTGCTGGGTTATCAATGCCTTTAATACCTGAAGCTGTCATAGAGCCTGGTATCCCCTTTCAGTTTCATTTTCAGGGGAGAGGGAGGGAGACATTAACCACTGGGGGGACTAAGGAGGTGTAATGCTTTTAATCCCCCTAGTAGACAGCTACTCAATCAGAGCCTCCTGTAGCCCCACCCAAAACATGCCCATTACATAGTAACATAGTAACATAGTAGATGACGGCAGAAAAAGACCTGCACGGTCCATCCAGTCTGCCCAACAAGACAACTCATGTGTGCTACTTTTGTGTATACCCTACTTTGATTTGTACCTGTGCTCTTCAGGGCACAGACCGTATAAGTCTGCCCAGCACTAGCCCCGCCTCCCAACCACCGGCTCTGGCATAGACCGTATAAGTCTGCCCAGCACTATCCCCGCCTCCCACCACCGGCTCTGGCACAGACAGTATAAGTCTGCCCAGCGCTATCCCCGCCTCCCAACCTCCAGCCCCGCCTCCCACTACCGGCTCTGCTATCCAATCTCGGTTAAGCATTACACGCCCACTTGCTATTTAGACTTACGGCAGTGTCGGACTTCCAAATCCTGCCTTTGCAAAATTGGGATTTGGATGTTTCAAGCTCAAGGACATCCACGTGCTTTGACAATAGGCGTCATGGTCTCTGGTAATATACAAGCGCTAACATTCTTAGGAATTCTGTACGTCAGCAGCTTGCTAGTTAACAGAAAGCAGAAACATAAATTGCACATCAAAACCAAAATGGTAGATGAAGCAGAAGCTTAAAGGGTTTTGCTATAAAATGAATACTTTCTATTTAAACCGTAAATTGTGTCTGTAATAATTTATGTTACTTGTTAAACATTGCCTTAAAATGGCGGTGGGGATTGATAGCCATAATCATTTTGAGCTTGGCATTTCCTGTTTGCGAACGACTAGCTGAGTTAACTGCCAGGGGCTGTACCTCGGGTCTTCTACACTTTGTGGAGGATTAGCTGCCAGGAAATGCCCTCCCCTGTGGGCCATTACTGCTTGACTATTAGCCCTCATAATCTATTCTCAAGGCCAGCAGATACATACCACTGGAAGCACATTAATAAAATCGTTTGGAGCAGAATCCAGGCTTTTGATTTATAACCCTTGGAAGCTGTTCTGAAGCCAAATTATTACTTTTAACCTCTACAACAGTGTGCTGTAAACTTTCAAACAAAGAAAAGATGTCTTTTAACGGACAGCTGTAGGTCTTGTAGCTTGTTTCACCCGTCCACCTATTTCCTTTTTTCCTATCAAAATTTTTTCTTTTTTAACCTCTTATGCCCACTCTATCTATGCCCAGTCCCTGAGTGTTGTTTTTACGGTTTGCCCCTGTCTATAACCCCTTCCCCCTCAAATATGGTTACAAATCGTAAACCACTTTGGTGCGCTTTCCGCTAATAAACTTGAACTTGGACGTGATGAAACTTTACATATAGTGTTTACTGAGAATGAGCAGTTCAGAAAGACTAGAACATGCCAAATGGCACAGGGAGGGTTAACTGTAGAGCAGGAAAGCTGGGAGGAGCAGATGTGGCACTGATCTTACAACAACTATACATGTACTTATGTTCTGTCATAACATGGTAAGGGGTATGTTTACATAGTAACATAGTAGATGACGGCAGAAAAAGACCTGCACGGTCCATCCAGTCTGCCCAACAAGGTAAACTCATATGTGCTAGTTTTTTGTGTCTACCTCACCTTAATTTGTACCTGTCTTTTTCAGGGCACAGACCGTATAAGTCTGCCCAGCACTATCCCCGCCTCCCAACCACCAGCCCCGCCTCCCACCACCGGCTCTTGGACAGACCGTATAAGTCTACCCAGCACTATCCCCGCCTCCCAACCACCAGCCCTGGCACAGACCGTATAAGTCTGCCCAGCACTAGCCCCGCCTCCCAACCGTCTCTGCCACCCATTCAAGGCTAAGCTCCTGAGGATCCCTTCCTTCTGAACAGGATTCCTTTGTGTTTATCCCACACATGTTTGAATTCCGTTACCATTTTCCTCTCCACCACCTCCCGCGGGAGGGCATTCCAAGCATCCACCACCCTCTCCGTGAAAAAATACTTCCTGACATTTTTCTTAAGTCTGCCCCCCTTCAATCTCATTTCATGCCCTCTCGTTCTACCGCCTTCCCATCTCCGGAAAAGGTTCGTTTGCGGATTAATACCTTTCAAATATTTGAATGTCTGTATCATATCACCCCTGTTTCTCCTTTCCTCCAGGGTATACATGTTCAGGTCATCAAGTCTCTCCTCATACGTCTTGGAACGCAAATCCCTTACCATTCTCGTAGCTTTTCTTTGCACCGCTTCAATTCTTTTTACATCCTTAGCAAGATACGGCCTCCAGAACTGAACACAATACTCCAGGTGGGGCCTCACCAACGACTTATACAGGGGCATCAACACCCCCTTTCTTCTGCTGGTCACACCTCTCTCTATACAGCCTAACAACCTTCTAGCTACGGCCACCGCCTTGTCACACTGTTTCGTCGCCTTCAGATCCTCAGATACTATCACCCCAAGATCCCTCTCCCCGTCCGTACCTAGCAGACTCTCCTCGCCTAACACATACGCCTCCTGTGGATTTCTACTCCCTAAGTGCATCACTTTGCATTTCTTCGCATTGAATTTTAATTGCCAAACCTTAGACACGTTAGCATTTTTAATGCACCTTTAAAGTTAGCACATAAGCATTGCCATACTGGGAAAAGACCAAGGGTCCATCAAGCCCAGCATCCTGTCTCTGACAGCAGCCAATCCAGGCTTCAAGAACCTGGAGCGTAATCTATGTTCCTAAATTTATGTGCGTATTAATTCCTAAATTAGGAGCAAAAATAATCAAGAAACTTCAGACGGCCCAGAACACGGCAGCTAGACTCATATTCGGTAAACCAAAATATGAGAGTGCTAAACCCCTGTGAGAAAAGCTGCATTGGCTCCCTATTAAAGAACGCATCACGTTTAAAATATGTACCCTAGTCCACAAAATCATTCATGGAGATGCTCCAGCCTACATGTCAGACCTGAAAGACTTACCGCCTAGGAATGCTACGACATCATTCCGCGCATTCCTCAACCTTCATTTCCCCAACTGTAAAGGGCTAAAATACAAACTAATGCACGCGTCAACCTTTTCCTACTTGAGCACACAATTCTGGAATGCACTGCCGCGCAACTTAAAAATCGATCTATGAACCAACTAACTTCCGCAAACTATTGAAGACCCATCTCTTTGACAAGGCATACCAGAAAGACCAACAAATATGAACTCCTTCATACATACCCAGAATTGTCTTTCTATGTGTTAGTTATATTAACATCACGCTTTATCATTATCATGTTACCCAAGATCCTTCTGTAACACTAAATGTCTATTTCCTTATACATTTCCACTACTCATGATGTATTGTAAGCCACATTGAGCCTGCAAAGAGGTGGGAAAATGTGGGATACTAATGCAATAAATAAATAACTAAAAAATTTAGGAGCATAGATTACTCTTGTAATTTAGGAATGTAAATTTAAGAGAGTAATTTTAGGAACATAACCTTCATAGAAAAAGGTCCTTAATGTTTAATACAACTTGATATGCCAGAAAGCAGTTTACAATACCAGGAAACTCTGGCACAAAATTCCTTCTGCTCTGAGTCACATGTAACTTTCTGCATGTACTGTGCTGGTAAAACTCAGTGAATATGTGTGTATTTTATTACAAAAGAAAGAAAAGGAATAGGGTGTATAATTATAGTACAGGAAGAGGCCGTCACTGGATGCCCACCGGAAGGGTGGAAGGCCAGATTTTAGGACTCAGGCTGTAAAAATACCAGCTAGGTTTAAAAATCTATGACTGGCTGAGCATGGACTTGCTTTTCTTGCAAGTTAATATGTGTTCTACCCTAAGATCTATCCACTGGAATAGTGGCAGGCCAAGCAACATAGCTTTGTACAGCTGAAAAGTACTGACTTGGCCAAAATGACAAGCAAATGAATTAATATCTGAGAATCTGCAGAAAGCAGGTCAGAACAATGGGTCTTGACACTAACTGACACAACTTTGTAATAGAAGATAGCACCTGTAATGAAAGCAAGATGGATAAAATGTAGAAAAAGTGTGGATTTTAAAATGGAGCTTATTTTAGGTATCAAATGATACAGAGATCATAAGATGATATGAAAGATATTGTAAAAGGCTGAGGTGAAACTGGTATCTCAATAGAAACCGCAGCTTGCTCCAGAAGAACATGTTGACATAACTGCAATATGTGCCAATGTGTTGAAATAGAAAATGTGGGTGCAGATGCACAGATGTCCGGATGCGAGAAAAGGTGATCTCAGAAATAGAGAAATCTTTAACCGCACCATAGACTTCTATTGACAGTATTGGGTATATAAGGAGGGAAAATCTGCCTTAGTTTCGAAATCCTCCCCAACGCCTTCTCGGACGGCAAAGCGCTGTGCAACTGAACTCAGAATCTGCCTGATGCCTGTATGAAACTGAGAACTGTATTTGAGCAGAACTGTTCATCTGTAATTTGTATCAACTTGAAGACTTGTCCTTGGGTAAGAAATAAAATGTACTTTTCTTCTAAACCTAAGTTTGTCCTAGTTTCTATCTCTTCATCACTTTTCATATATTCTACAAACTGATCTACACAGACACACTTGATATTCTTTCTGTATATAAAAGATTGGTTAATCCTAATAGAATACATGTGGGAACATAAATGGCCCAGAATACACTTAGATCCAGAAAGACAGAAAGCAGTAGCTATGGGAATTAGTTTCCAATTACAGCTCCTAATGGCAGCGCAGAACAGACCCCCTTGGGATTGGGTGACAATGGAGGTAAGAGAAACCATACAGAACCTGTTATATGAACTGAATACCTTTACTCCTCCATGTAGATGAGTCAGAAGAGGTCTAGAGAAGGGCCATTTTAACAAGGGATAAAACAAACAGCATTTCAATAAAATCCAACCAAGGCTCTCAAAAAAGAATATATTTATTAAAACATCAGTTGTAGCAAATTCAGTATTAATTGCAGTACCCAAGGTCTTATTACAATATTCAAAGACTTGACAAATTAAAGGCAGGTCACAATTTAAGGGCACAACTTTTAGGATCTTAGCTTTTGGTCAATTTTCAACTGAAAACAGGGGGACAATTTTAGGGGCCTAAGTTATGTGCTTAAATTTAAGAGTTTTTTTTTTTTTTTTTAATATCAGACCCCCATTTCATAGGCCTCTCAGTTTAAGAACATAAAGCCCTAATCAGTTTTGAAAGGGGACAATTTAAGTTTCCAACTCTCAAAATTAGGCACCTAAACCATTTGAAAATCAGTCCATCTTCACAGTCAGATATCACTAATAGGAAGTTCATGCTGGCCTAGCAGAGAATAGGTTAAGCGTGAACATTAGGAAAGGCCTGGACTGCTCTCAAAATGTGAAGAGATGTCAGTGCAGCCATATCACAAGGGTGGAAGAGAAGATAAGAGTCTCTTATCTCTCTTATCTGCACCCTTCTCCTCCACTGCTAACTCCAGACTCCGTTCCTTTTATCTTGCTGCACCATATGCCTGGAATAGACTTCCTGAGCCAGTAAGTTGAGCTCCATTTCTGGCCGTCTTCAAATCTAAGCTAAAAGCCCACCTTTTTGATGCTGCTTTTAACTCCTAACCCTTATTCACAACCCTTATTTTATCATCTTCACTTTAATATTCCCTTATCTCTTGTTTGTCCTGTTCGTCTGTCCTAATTAGATTGTAAGCTCTGTGGAGCAGGGACTGTCTCTTCATGCTCAAGTGTACAGCACTGCTTACTTCTAGTAGTGCTATAGAAATGATAAGTAGTAGTAGTAGTTTTTGGGATTCCGGAATCTTGCTACTCTTTGTCCTTATCCCTTATTTGTCCTGTTTGTCTGTCCTGATCAGGTTGTAAGCTCTGTGGAGCAGGGACTGTCTCTTCATGTTCATGTGTACAGCGCTGCGTACGTCTAGTAGTGCTACAGAAATGATAAGTAGTAGTCTTTGGGATTCTAGAATCTTGCTACTCTTTGTCCTTATCCCTTATTTGTCCTGTTTGTCTGTCCTAATTAGATTGTAAGCTCTGTCGAGCAGGGACTGTCTCTTCATGTTCAAGTGTACAGCGCTGCATATGTCTAGTAGCACTATAGAAATGATAAGTAGTAGTAGTGTTTGGGATTCCAGAATCTTGCTACTCTTTGGGATTCCGGAATCTTGCTACTGTTGGGATTCTGTGCAGAATCTTGCTACTCTTTGGGATTCTAGAATCTTGCTACTCTTTGTCCTTATCCCTTATTTGTCCTGTTTGTCTGTCCTAATTAGATTGTAAGCTCTGTGGAGCAGGGACTGTCCCTTCATGTTCAAGTGTATAGCGCTGCGTACGTCTAGTAGTGCTATAGAAATGATAAGTAGTAGTAATAGAGTCTCTTGCGGATTGTGGAGGGCAATTTTACCAAGTTTACAAAACACATTTACTAGAAACCTAGAAATTCTTAAGTGTTTCATGTGGAATTAAATAAATATCTACAGTGTGGAAGTTTGTTTAAACATGGACAAATTGTGTATGTAATGAGGAATGAAGGATCACTCTGCCAGTGAATGAACAGTGTCCTGTGAAACCCCAAACTATTTCTTAAAGCTTGAGGAGTAGAGGAGGCGCCTAATGGTTAGTGATCGGCCTGAGAAACAGGGGCGCTGGATTTGATTCCCGCCTCTTCCCAGCTTTTTTCTTCACTTGACTGGTCTTAGTTTAATTTATTATGGAATCTATAAGGGAAATACTGTCATATGATTTACAATTATTAAGTAAAAGTCAGAGTACAGAGGAAAGATATCTACAAATCAGTTTAGCAGAGAAAACAGCAGAGGATTACTGTAAATGCCAGACTCCCGTTCCAACGTCCAGCCAAAGATCGGTGAATAAAAATGTCTTCAGGTTTTTCTGGAACTGTGGGTATGATGACTCTACTTATAGGAAAGTGGGGAAGTGATTCCAAAGAGAGGGACCTGCAGTACTAAAAACAGAGTTGTGGACGGAATCTAGATGGATATGTCTGAAGGAAGGTATCACTAGCGAATGCTGTTGTGATGATCTCAGTAGACAGGATGAAGAGCAGGATATCAGGAAATGAGACAATGGATTTGGTAGGCCCAATTGCATGCATAACTTAATTAACAAGCCAATTAGCGCCAATAATTGGTACTTTACAACCAATTAGCAGAATTGGTTTTAATTAGAATTTATGCACACAACTTTCCAGGCATATTCTAGAACATGGGTGTGTGTAAATTCTAATGCCTGCAGCCGAAAAGGGGGTGTGGCCATGGGCGTGGAACGGCTGGATCATGGGTGCTTCAAAAGACTATGCACACTACTATGGAATACACCTGATCTGCGCCTAACAGGTGCAGGTATTTAGACCTGGTTTTAGGTGGCCTAAGAACAGCATGTGAGCTTATTCTACAAACTACACCTAACTTTAAGCATAGTTTATAGGATTGCGCTAAGCGCATGGTTTTAGGGCGCCGATTTTTAAGATGCCATTTATAGAATTTGGCCGAGTGTGAAAAGAAGAAACTCTGCGATTTGTTTTCAGTCTGCTGATTGTTACTTTCATCTTGTTTTTCTGTTGTTTGACAGGTTAAACAATCATTCTCTATTTAACCCATCCCACTCATGATTTTATGAACTATCACCAGTGGCGTTCCTAGGGGGGCTGACACCCGGGGCGGATCGCCAATGCACCCTGCCCCCTGGGTGCAGCGCCCCCCCCCGGAACAGCGCAATACCCCCCCGGCGAAAGAACCCCCCCAGGTGCACGCCGCTGGGGGGGGGGGGTGCCTTGCGCCTGCCGGCTCTTCGTTTTCATGCTCCCTCTGCCCCGGAACAGGAAGTAACCTGTTCCGGGGCAAAGGGAGCATGAAAACAAAGAGCCGACAGGCGCGCAGCACCCCCCCCAGCGGCGTGCACCCGGGACGGACCGCACCCACCGCCCTTGGTACGCCACTGACTATCACATCCCCCTCTCAGTTGTCCCTTGAAAGCTGAAGAGCCCTAACCTGTTTAGACTTTCACAGTGGCATGCCAAAGGCAGGGCGGTGGGGGCGGTCCTCCCAGCGTGCATGCTACAGGAGGGGTGCAGGGAGCAGCCCCATGGCTGTCAGATCCGCCAGTTCCCTGCTCCCTCTTCTGTTACTTCCTGTTCTGGGGCACAGGGAGCAGGGAACCAGCGGAGCCGACAGCCGTGTGGCTGCTCCCAGCACCCCAGCAGGCAAGAAGAATGTACCGGGGGGGGGGGGGCTTGGAGGTGATTTTCTGGGGTGGATGCTGCACCCAGGGGACGACGACGACACTGCACCTGGGGGAGAGGATGCACAGCAGCGATCAGCCCCAGGTGGCAGCCGACCAAGGAACGCCACTGGTCTTTGATCATAAGGGAGGTGCTCCATCCCCTTCTTTGTCACCCTCCTCTGAACATTTTCTAGTAGCCCTATATCCTTTTTGAGATGAGATGACCAGAACGGCACATAACACTGAAGGACCAGATGTGCCAGTGTTCTCCACCGAGTTTGCAGGTGCGGTTTTGAAATGGAATTGCGCCTTGCACAGCTTCACTTGGAAAACTGATGCAAAGTCCATGGTAAAAAGCGCCCACAGATGTTGCAGCTACATGGGCAGCATGGGAATTACCCCCAAAGTGCCTCGGGTGGTCTCATGGTCTTTTTAGGCAAAGGCCAATGCCACAGTGTGAGCTTTTCGGCTTTTCGCAAAAAACTTAAAAAAAAAAACATTTCTGTACGAGGAATTCCTGCAGATGGATGTAACTTAGCATCAAAGGACAGCAATCTGGAAAAGCCACCCGGATCATGTTTCCGCACACCCTACCCAAGATAAGATAACACGTCCACTTAGCTTATCGCACCCTATATTCCGTACACGTATAACCGAACGCTCAAGTTAGCCTCCTCATCCTGTGCTCGTATATTTGATTATTGTATTTCTGATTAACTTAATGTAAGCCACACAGAACTGAGTCCTCGTCTCGGACGTGTGTGGGATATAAATCCACATAAAGTAAAGTAAGGCTTAGTTTCTTTCCTGCCAATATGAATCCCTCCAAATCCCTAAGAAGCTCATATTTGGCAGCTCTTGAGAATACTATTTTGTGTTTAGATTAGGGGCCATTTAATTGTTACATGGTGGCAAACAGGTAGCCAAGTGTGCAAAAAAAAAATTAAAACTTTTGGCCGGACATGTATAAATTTTGTCCAAATGACGGGGGAGGGGGGGGGGGGAAGATTCTGCTTTGAAGCCTGAAATAGTAACTGTGTTTCGCCTGAGAGGGAAGCAAGTTATCTGTGACAGCCTGCGAGAGAGTTTTCATCATGGCACCATGTCATTTGATTGTGACACATTGTTACAACAGTCTCTCAGTCACCTCCTGTCAGGAATTACAAACTCTTTGCCAGCAGGGCCAACTTCCTGCTTCCACACATGCCAGGTATGGAATGTCAGATCCTAGACAGCTAACTGACTTGAAGCGGCTTAGCAATCTTTCAGAATCAGTGAGCTTTCCTAAATAAAATAGCCCTGTGCACAAGTTACTATTTATTTAATGAGCGCAGCTAAATGAAACCCAGCAAGAGATGGAGATTCTTATGGTTTAATACAGTGTGGAGCAGTGATCGGACAGCTTAGGCAGGGGGGGACAAAATTGCCTGGGCCCGGGCCTCCAAGGGGGGCCCGGCGCCAGGGTCAGGCCGCCGGCGCTGCAGTTCCCGGTCTCTCCTGCCTGCCTCCTTGGCTCCGGGCCCCCTGCATTCGAAGCGGCAGTCACAGAGCTCCTCTCTTCTGGCCTTCCCTCCCTGTGTCCCGCCCTCGCGGAAACCGGAAGTTACATCAGACAAGGGCGGGACATAGGGAGGGAAGGCCAGAAGAGAGCAGATCTGCAACTGCCGGTTCGAATGCAGGGGGCCCGGAGCCATGGAGGCAGGCAAGTGAGACCGGGGACTGCAGCGGCGAGGGGGCGGAGGCGGGGCGCCCTTGCCCCGGGTGTGGCCTAGTCTCTCAGTGGCCCTGAGCTTAGGACCTGTGGTCTAGGAGCAAAAACACTGAAATATAATTTAGGTGAGGCTCAATGATATGAGTTCAAACCCCAGTGATTCTTTTTGTGACCTGGGCAAATCATTTTCAGCTTCCAGCAGCTCAGTTTACCCAATAGAAATTGCATTTTATTTATTACATTTGTATCCCACATTTTCCCACCTATTTGCAGGCTCAATCTGGCTTACATAGTACCGGAGAGGCCTTTGCAGGCTCCGGTGTGAAGAAATACAGGGTGATGTTGTGGTAAGATAAAGTTCATGTGGCACAGACACATTAGGGAATCGGAGAACGGAAGAGTTGTGTTATGTCCATTTCATACGTTAGGTAACATTAGGTAACATTAAATCTCCTTCAGCACTTAAACTACAGAGCCAGAGGACAGTATAAGCAAGAAAATCTTTCCAAACTGCTCTAATCTGTGCTGTGAACCCCACAATGTATTCAACTTTATCTTATAAATAATGTGGAGAAACAAGGCTCCAGGGGAGATCCGGAAAATTATAGACCGGTGAGTCTGACGTCGGTGCCGGGGAAAATGGTAGAGGCTATTATTAAAAACAAAATTACAGAGCACATCTGAGGACATGGATTACTGAGACCGAGTCAGCACGGCTTTTGTGTGGGGAAATCTTGCCTGACCAATTTACTTCAATTCTTTGAAGGAGTAAACAAACATGTGGACAAAGGGGAGCCGGTTGATATTGTGTATCTGGATTTTCAAAAGGCTAAGACTAAGAAAGACTAAGGAGGCTAGGGCTATTCAGCTTGGAGAAGAGACGGTTGAGGGGAGACATGATAGAGGTATATAAAATAATGAGTGGAGTGGAACAGGTGGATGTGAAGCGTCTGTTCACACTTTCCAAAAATACTAGGACTAGGGGGCATGCGATTAAACTACAGTGTAGTAAATTTGAAACAAATCGGAGAAAATTTTTCTTCACCCAACGTGTAATTAAACTCTGGAATTCATTGCCGGAAAATGTGGTGAAGGCGGTTAGCTTAGCAGAGTTTAAAAAGGGGTTGGACGGTTTCCTAAAGGACAAGTCCATAAACCGCTACTAAACGGACTTGGAAAAATCCACAATTCCAGGAATAACATGTATAGAATGTTTGTACGTTTGGGAAGCTTGCCAGATGCCCTTGGCCTGGATTGGCGGCTGTTGTGGACAAGATGCTGGGCTCGATGGACCCTTGGTCTTTTCCCAGTATGGCATTACTTATGTACTTACATGTACTCACAGAAATATATACACCATATGTCTTTGTGTTTTACTACTGCCCTTTAAGCTTCCCATTGTCTCCTTCCAATGTTTCAATGTTGATGTCCCATTGTTACATTCCTAACGATTATTCGATGGTCTCGCATAACCTGTACAATGTAACCCATAACCAAGTTGTACAATTGTATTTCCATTATTCATATCTTATTGTAAGCCACACTGAACCCGCAAAGAGGTGGGAAAATGTGGGATACAAATGCAATAAATAAAATAAATATTTATGTAAGACCTTGGCCAAACAGAAATCGCCACTATGTACGGAGAATAGTGATAGTTTTAATCATTGGGCAAAAAAAAAAAAAAACTCTCCACACAATGTGTTTCAAAACAACTTATAGTAGTTTACAAAGACACAAAAGGAAAAACAAAACAAAACACCATGGCACAACGCTCTTGTCAATAGCTTAAGTCAGTGGTTCCCAAACCCTGGTCCTGGAGGTAACCCAGCCAGTCGGGTTTTCAGGATACCCACAATGAATATTCATGAGAGAGATTTCCATGCACTGCCTCCACTGCATACAATTCTCTCTCATGAATATTCATTGTGGATCTCCACTGGCTGGGGTGCCTTCAGGGCTAGGTTTGGGAACCAACAGCTTAAGTCACACAGCTGCCCTTACTTAAGGAAAAAATATCACAAAAACCCTTAGCTTTGGAAGATTCAGCCAGAAAGGGGCAGGGTGAACAATCCAATCCCAACAGGGGTTCCCTGTTTTGCTGCCATCCGGGGAAACAAAGACATATTCCCCTGCAGCCCACCCCGAGGTGCATTGCCTAGTGTATGGAAATTGCAAGGCCTGTTGTTTGAACAGAAACCATTGCAGTTCCAGTGCAGAGACCATGGCTTTGCCACCCACCAGAATAGGCTGCATGCTGCTGTCACACATCACAACTTCACCTAAACTTCCGGAAAACTAACCTGTTCAAAAAGGCATACCTTACCGACCCAACTGAAATGCCTGTACCCTTCAACACAACGAAACCAAAGCTCGTAATGGACATATAATAACTCTCTCTCTCTACGATTCCCTAATGTGTCTGTACACACGAACCTTATTCTACCACAACATTACTGTATTTGTTCATACCGGAATTGGCGAACGCCTTTACGGTACTGCAAATAGGAGGGGAAATGTGGGAGACAAATGTAACAAATAAATAAAATAAATATAATATCTGTCAGTGCAGAGAGAGACCTGGAAACAGTACAGATCATTGTGTGGAGAACCTGGAATGTTTATGTTGTTTATTCAATTTGTTATACTGCATATACCGTGCATGATGGATCTAAGAGGTGTTCAGTTAAAATAAACAAAAAATATAATAAAAGGAAAGGAACTCCATCAAATAGATAGGACAGGTAAACATTTATTAAAAGAGATAGAAATAAGTACAGAAGTATCGCCACACTGGGACAGACCAAAGGTCCATCGAGCCCAGCATCCTGTTTCCAACAGTGGCCAATCCAGGTCACAAGTACCTGGCAGAAAAACAAAGAATAGCAACATCCCATGTAGAACCCCAAAGAGCAGCAAGAGTCTAGAATTCTAAAGAATAACAAGATTCCATACAGAATTTCAAAGTGTAGCAACATTCCATGTAGAACCCCAAAGACTAGCAAGATTCCATGTAGAATCCCAAGTACATAAGTACATAAGTATTGCCGTACTGGGACAGACCAAAGGTCCATCAAGCCTAGCATCCTGTTTCCAACAGTGGCCAATCCAGGTCACAAATACCTGGCAAGATCCCCAAAAAGTTCAATACATTTTATGCTGCTTATCCCAGAAATAAGCAGTGGATTTTCCCCAAGTCAATTTAATAATGGTCTACGGCTTCCTTTAGAAAGCCGCCTAGACCTTTTTTAAATCCCGCTAAGCTAACTGCCTTTACCTCATTCTCTGGCAACAAATTCCAGAGTTTAATTACACATTGAGTGAAGAAAAATGTTCTCTGATTCATATTAGGTTTACTACTTTGTAGCTTCATCGCATGCAAACAACCAGGGAGCAGACACCTAGAGACCTCGGCTTCACAAGATAAAGTTAACAGGTTCCCAGCAGTCAAAGGAGAATTACCATGTCTGAGAACAAAGTTTTCATTAAAGCCTTAAATTTGGGAAAGAAGATTTCACCGCAAATAGGAGTCAGGAGTCTGGGGACCAAATAAGAGAAAGACAATTGACGCGTAGACTCATAAAGACATTGCTTGGGCCTGGGGAGAACGAGTCAATTGGCATCCAGAGAACAAAGATTATGCAAAGGAGTGTAAGGAATGGTTAGAGCCAAGAGATAAGAAGGGAACCCCTTGTGATAAGCCCCATGGGCAAGAGAAAGTATCTTAAACAAAACCCGATATTTAATGAGTAACCAATGCAAGCGGGTAACAAGAGGGATGACATGATCAAATCTTTTTGCCCTACAAAGAAAGAACGTTGCACGATTTTGTGGTGTCTCTTAAGACCTAGATCTTGGGGGAAATAGCTCTCTGAGGAATGATCAATAAATCTTCTTGAAGCATCAAGTTTGTTTTCCCTTGTCTCTGGAGTCCGCGGTCCTTTTCCCACTACTTTTTTACTTTTACTAGACTTCGTGGGATTGCAGAGTTCTCCACCCAGGTGGATTTCCTCTGGATAGCTAATACCAGCATAAAGAAATATCTGTTCCAAAAATACAAGAATAAAGATGATACTCTCCGGCAACTTGAGGCAACTGGTGGAGGACATTAGATGAACCCAAGTTCTGGAACATGGCTTAACACTTGAACAGGTGCCAGTGGTACTTGGATAATGTTACCAATTACGTTGCTGCTGTTTAACATTTCTTTTGCTTTCCACATAGAGTTACACTTGACTGGTTGAGTTATTTTGTTATTCTGGGTCACTCACGGGTCTCTCCATCTTCATTCTGTTGTAATCCTAATTTTTCTTGAAAGAAAATGCAGAGTCTAGAATATCGTCTGTCAAGTTTTGGCAACTTGAGTGGCTTGAAATGCTTCGATACTGGCTGGGGTGTATATTTCACTATTGTCCGGCAGTCTATTTTAGCAGGATGTTGCTATGCCCTCCTCCTCCTCCTCCTCCTCCTCAGTGCTTGGTTAATACAGGGTTCTAAAAGATTAATCAAACCGTTCCATCTGTTAAAAGTTCGTAGCATAGTTTACCTGAGAGCAGGTACGACTGAAAGAAAATTCTAAACAAGTGTTCAGTGGATTTAATGCTATTGATCATTAATCATACCAAGACCACAGAGACCCAATTAAAAGCAGACGCTGATTCGATGATGGAGGTTCTAAGGTCACAATGGAATCTTCAGCACTTGACAAAGAAGACATGAAACAATTTCAGATTTTAAAAAATCTATGCATGAAAAGAGGAAATACAACCAGGGATGGGATTAGTTGTGGATGGCTCTGGCAAGTACCAACTAACTTTTGATGCATCCACTGATGAGTCATGGAATGATGGGCCTCCATGGAATGACTGTTCAAACATGTCCGTTCTAGGCCGAATTCCATGCCATGCGAGAGGCAGGTCAGGCTTCGACACCAACAACAGACAGCTCCGGAGGAAATACAGCTGGAGCAGACAGTGGATTTCAAGGCACCAAGCAATGTGCCTACACCAGAGCACATCACCGAGGTAAATGTTCTGCAGGAGACTGAGGGAAATGCAAGAGGAGTGTGCAGCTCGAACATTTTCTGGTTGTGTCATTTCCCATGTCACTTATGGGAAAGTTTGTTTTGCTCAGTGGTGGGGAGGGGTGGGTTGGCATTTTTAAATTATGGGAGTGATGTCGTTAAGAGCGTGCGCTCTTCGTTCATAGTGTGCCCTCTCTGTAAATAGTGTCTACTCTTCATGAATACTGCATCCTCTTCGCAAATAGTGTACAGTCTAAGGAGGCCGGCAAGGTGCATAGCGAGCAGTCATACATAACATGGTGGCTGCCACGCGTTAGCTCACGCTGTCCTCCTCTTCCGGCTTCCCCAGCAGGCAGGAGTGACGTCATGGGAATCCTGACGGGCATTGGTGGGGATGCCGGAAGAGGGTGGCATTGCAGCGCTGTGACACGAAATAGGAAATAAAGAGCAGACGAGGAGGCAGGGGGAGCCTCTTTGGTGGTAAGCAGTGGATTCGTTTCCCATCCCTCTCTCCTTTCACACTCCCCGGGGTTGCATGGGCACTTGGTGTATCTCTAGTTAGTTCAAACTGTTAGGCTTATCACAGGTGTACAATACAAACCGTAAGTAATTTTATTGTTATAGCAATTATTCATACAAACTGTTAATTTATTGCGCTATTATGTTACTATAGTAATTGCTATGTTCTATGCTATGGTAGGCCAGGTGGACTCTTTGTTAGTTATCTTCCTCTAAGATCGCTGACCATAATTCCTCAACATTGTCACAGCGGTGGAGGGCACCTGAGCCTAGGAATTACTGGAGGTGCTGGAACAGCAGGCGAAAAGGAGTCGGCCGTCTCAGGCAAGGGGACAGATACACTCACTGGTGACAGACTAAGCATGTAGCTGGCTCTACGCGGCAGGTGGAATGCTGGTCTGGGGTGCAGTCCAAAAGCAGATGGACACACGGCCACGCTGTGGGTGGAGTTATGGCTGCCCACCACGTGGAACAGTGAGCCATGCTCCCTAGCTGGAAAGGCATGGCGGGGAACGGAAACCTCTACAATGCAGAGCTCAAGGTTCAGGTGCTTCCTAGGGTTTTGTTTAATGTGATTCAATAAAGCCGTGGCCTTCTATTCCCAAAAGAAAATTTGTTTCATGCTTTGTCATTGTGTGCCCTAGGTGTGAGGACAGGGGGGGGAGGGGCGGGAGTATGTTCAGCCTGCCTATGTTATTCTGCATAGTGCACCCTCTTTGCAACTAGCGTGCACTCTTTCAGAAGAGTATGCATTATCAAACATAAATGGCAAGTGACCGACTCACCTGCAAATGCGCAGTAGAGACTCCCCTCCCCCGCCACCACTCCCGCCCCCCCCCCCTCCGCCCTGCACTGACCTGACAGCGCCTCTCACCTCCGTGTGGAAGCGCTGTCAGGTCGGTGCAGGGGGCCCGGCACGGAGGGGGGAGAGAGCAGCGGCGAGGAAGGTAGCTGGAAATCGCGCCCATTTTAACGGGCTTAACGGCTAGTTAACAACATATTAAAAAAACTTGACATTTCATGTTTTGTTGAGAATGGCATGCAATGGCATAAGGAATGTTGTAGACATGTCATTTTAAACTAATGCAGATCCCGAAACGTAACATTATACAGTGTGACAGCTGATATAGGAAAGGCATTCTACATGCAGGGAATGGGAGGGAGTACATGGTAAATATTTCTCATGCTCTCATGTATTCAGGCCACTTCTATCAAGGCTTACAGTGATCTTCACCAGTAAGAAGCTCCTACTGAAGAGCTGACTTGGCAAATCACTTGCCTTGCAGAGCCTCTCAGGAAGTAAAAAAGACAAAATCTGGCTGCCTGACAGAGAAGCAGGCAGACAAATCCTTAGGAGACTGTCAGCTACCTTCCAGATTCCAAGGTTTCTAACTCAAAATTTCAACAAAGCAGAATAAGACAGGAGGTCTGGCACATCCAAGCATGTCCCGGGGTGACCTGCCGCTTCTGGGAGCTCTCTTCTCCTCCTCACTAAGTATTCGCCTTAAAAGAGAAATGTCAAAATATAGCTGCTGCATTTTAACACTTGTAAGCACTGATTAGCATCAGAGTCCTGGCTACAGTATCTGACTCTCAGCTCTTAGTCTTAAAAGTAATCCTCTACTAACGCCAAAACTTTCAGGCCTATGCTAACCCGTCCTTCCCTCTCCGTATTACTTCTGTTCAGTATGTGCAACATCTCATTGGCACCAGTTAGATCCCAAAATCCCACTGCATCCTCTGGTCTGACTGTGAGATACACGGTAAAACTGCAAGTTCCGCTCATGCTCCTTCTCCTTTCAGCTCAGCTGTGAAAAACTACTTTTGCTCACTATCAAAATGTGTTGTTAAATCCCAGCCCGTGATTCCATGTGATATTGTCGTGAGTTCTGTTTATTTAACTTGCAGAGAGAAATGGAAGAAGAGACCATAATTCTATAAACTTGTGTGCACAATTGTACACTTAAGGCCAGATTCCGTAAATGATGCAAAACTGGGTTTAAAAAAAAGGTTTGGACAAGTTCCTGGAGGAAAAGTCCATAGTTTGTGATTGAGATGGACATGAGGGAAGCCAGTGCTTGCCATGGGATTGGTAGCATGGAATGTTGGTATTTTTTGGGACTGTATATGGAATGTTGTTATTATGTGAGGTTCTGGAATGTTGCTACTCTTTTGGGATTTTGCAAAGTACTTCTGACCTGGATTGGCCACTGCTGGAAGCAGGGCTAGGTGGACCATTGGTCTGGCCCAGTATAGCTATTCTTATCTTCTACTAGCTTAGCACAGATCTCGTCACTGATCTTGGATGCTGTATTTACACCTGCTCGACTTAGCCACAGATATGACGATATTCTGCATCATTGCGCCTAACATCTGAGAATACCCCCTGATCTGCCCATTCTTCTCTCATAGCTGCGCGCCTTTTGAGTTGCGTGCTATAAAATGTAGGCACGGATGTTATAGAAAGGTGGCTAGGGCAGTTGTGCATGCAAATTCAAATTGTTGCCAATTAATTGCAAGTATTGATTACCGATGCCTCGTTAACTAATTAATTTGTGCATGCAACTGCCTTGGGTGCCCATTTTTGAGCAACCTATATAGAATTCGGGGATTAGTGCGCAAACAGAAAAAAGAAATGCAGACAGCTAGACCAACAAAAGATTTTTTTTTTCCGGGGAGGAGTATTTTATTCCTGACATTGTTTAGAATTGCCAGTTCAAGGTGATAATAAAATGCTATAAAATATTGTCAGTTGCATGTGTAAACTTAATATGATAATGTAGGTGGAGCTAGTACAGTGCTTTTTCTATGCATTTTAAGAGTGGGAAGGGTAAATTGTGTAATGGTAGCTGTTAACAGGATTATCTAAAACCCTGTCTCACAAATTATATGAATCCAAGTTCTATCACCCCTGGAGCTGACAAGCAAGGAAAGTAAAGGTTATTTATTTACAAGCAAGTAAAACAATCATAAGTGGAACTATGAATAACTAAAAGTAAAAGACAGATGTTCTTATCTGAAAATTAATCAGAGTGAATGCACCCAACCCTGGACCAGGCTCTGAATTTTCCCCTGGGTTGTAGAAAATATAAAGATAGCAGATATCAGGGATAGTTTTGGAGGGGGGTGGGGGCAGTGCAACCAAGGCAACTGCCCTTGACCCTCTGGTTGAAGAGAGTCCCAAGCCAGCCTGAATCTGAAGAACGCACAGCTTGATAGTGGGCTTTGGGATTCCCTCCCATTCCCAAATTTCTGCCCTAAACCCCAGCAGAATCCAACACCAGCTCTCACAGATGTACATTCCAAAAAATGATATATTCTACTTACTAAACAGAAAATAAACTTATTTTTTTTACCTTTGTTGCCTGGTCATTTTATTTTAATTGTATTAGTCCCAGTCTCTTGTTTCCACTTTCCTCTGTCTTCTCTTAACTCTGGCCAGTGTTTCTTGTCCACTGACATTTCTTCTTTCTCCACGTACATCATCTAACTTCCCTCTCTGCCCCTATCATCCTCCCATGTTCAGCATCTCCCTTCTCTGTGTCCCTATCTTCCTCTATCCAGCAACTTCTTCTTTGAGTCCATATCCCTCCCCCTGTGTCTAACATAGCCTCTCTGTATCCCTATCCCCCCATTATCCAGCTTCACCCCTCTGTGTCCCTGCCCCTCCTGTTCAGCATCATCCTTGCTTCCCTATTCCCCCATGTCGATATCACCCCTTTGTGTCCCTATTCTCCCCCCCCCCATCATGTCCTATATCACCCAAATCCCTGTCCTTCATGTCCATGACCCTCCATGTGTCCAGTATTACTCTCTGTGTTCCTTTACCTATGTTCCCCCCATACCCAGCATCTCCTTTCTGTGTGTCCCTATCACTCCCTGGGTCCAACTTCTCCCCTCTCTCTGCCCAACATGGTCCAGAATCTTTCCCATCTTTCTCCCAGCCCCCATGTGGTCCAGCATCTCTATCTCTCTCCTCTCTTCCCCTCCTCTCCTCCCATCTAGCATATCCCACTTTGGCATCTCTCCTTTCCCTCTCCCCCACCCCCAGGGTCCAGCATCTCTCTGTCCTTCTCCCCAATGCAGTTCTTGCATTTCTTCTGCCTCCTTACCTGGCTCCAGCACCTCTCTCTCTAACCTTTCTCCCCCCCCCCCCCCCCCACAGATGCAGTGCCTCGTCTTTCTGCACCTCCCCAAGAGTCCAGTATCTCTCCCTCCCCTCCTTCCCTCCCCTCTCCATGAGTCCAGAACTGCTCTCTCTCACTCCCCCAGCACTCACCGAAGCAGCACCTCTCTCTTCTGCCCTTCTCCTGTGACTCCACACCTCTCTCTCTTCCTTCCACCCCCGCAGGTCATTCAACCCTCAGCTTTTCATGGTACCGGTAGCAAGCTGGGGCTTCCCTCTGCTGCATCCCACCCCCTCTGATGTAACTTCCTATTTATGCACGGGCAGGATGAAGCAGAGGGAAAGTTTCCTGCACCAGCCCAATCAACATATTATCACTACTGTTGCCCTAAAGAGGTGAGATTTGAAGGACCTGGGTGGGGGGAAGAAAGAGCCCCCAGAGTGGGGGAGGCACCTCAGAATGTTCAGAAAATGGGTCTCCTTGGTGGAATTTATCGAATTCCATCTTCTGTTTGCACTTTGATTCTCCCCTACTAGCAAGCTCCATTGTAGTACAATACAAAAGTCGGTCAATCAAACGCCGGACCTAATGAAACATGACCGGGAAGCACCTTCAGTATATGGCCACGTGCCTTTAGGAAGTGATCTCTAATTATAGTGAGAACTAACAGAAATGCATGAGCCTCCCCACCCAGCAACCTCCCACCCACTGGAAAACGGGTCTGAATTGAGCAAGTGCAGTGCCTGACAGATTAGGAAAGACCGCCGTGTAATAAATTGCTTTTCTACCCGGGTGGCAAGGGATATAAATACATCACCACCTTTTACTGACATCATCTGCAGCTGGAGTTTATGTTTGAAATCTCAGAGCTTTGTGTTGTATAATAAGCCTTTGACAGAAAAGCTCTGTCTGGGTGTCCAGTTCTCTCAAGGAATTCGTTCTGCTGCTGGGTTCGGTGGTACCATTTCAAACGACTGCTTGTAACCTAACCTTTCCCGGTTAGGAGTTACGCGTGCAAATAGTCTTATTGTGCGTAAGCGGATTTTTGTCTTCTTAAAACTGTGCCTGGAAAGTTTGTCACTGAAGTGCTGTGTTTAAGGGCGCAACGTGATAAGCCTGTGGGGTGTTAACAGCTGTCATTTGGAAAAAAAGGGTAAAATGACCAGATCCCGACACCGTTTAGGCGGGTACCTGGTGCTTGAAGGGGAATTTGGGGGTTGTTGTTTTTTTTTTCTGAGTTCGAAAGTCTTTCCAACAAGATGCACACGAACAGCTATGGAAGACAAAATTCTCCCGATACTGCGATAAATCTTCGCGTTACTTCAATGGAAGCAGCGCTTTAAATGACCTTTTGATCCTGCATTTCCCTGAGACCAAGGACAAATGAACTCTGCGCTATGTACCTGTTCCCTTCTGGCACGAGAACAGCCTGGGCGCTTTATTTCTACAACTTTTATTTACCACTTAGTGGAGCGGATCGTTTTTGCATTAAACAGAAATTCTTTATAGCCAGTGACCAATACACATTTGGCAACGTGATGACCCCCCCAGAATTCCTAAACAGAAGAAGAAAACAAGTATCTTTCACCACTGAGGAGAACTAAAGTGTTCTGAAGGAGTCTCTGCATCTGGATGACCATTTCCTGCTCTCTCTCTCTCTGTCCAGCTTTCCCTAACTCCTGCCTCTTACCTTCTGCAGCCACTGGGTGTTGTTGTCCATCAGGCTCTCCAGCTGCTGCAGCCTCTTGCTGGGCCACTTGGGCTCCGCCGGGAGGGGCGAATCCCTCTGCAGGGAGTTTGACACCTGCAAATCGGCAGAGGGCTGACAGTTTTGGATTTCGGGGAGCAGGAAGGTGTAGCTGCAAGGTCCGTGCTGCACCCGGTGTTGGTGCTTCTCTGCTTTGTCCAAGCCTTTGGGGTGGGAGCTGAGCCCCGGGATGATAAGGCTGAAAAGCAGCGTTAAAATACTGCCCAGCAACATGATTAGCAAAATCTAGCTGCTCCTTCCTGTGAAGCCTCAATTGCTTCCTATACCTCTCTGGCCCATGCTGTCCCAACAGCTACACGAGTTTGGATTTTAGCAGCTCCTCCTTCTCTGGCCCTCCCCTTTGCTGGAACAGTTCCCAGAACTCTTTGAGAAGGGCTTTGTCTATTAAACAGTTCAGTCGAGCTCCATTTCAGGAGATAACTAAACCACAAGAATGCATTTCAGCCCTCACACAGGTCTCGAAGTTTATCTCAATCTGCTTGCACATCCTCTTCGGTGCTGAGCATGAATTCATCACCCAGATTAAACACACACAAAAAAAATCCAGATGCTTTCTGGCCGACAGGGGGAGTGAAAATAATAGACCAGGCACAAAACATCTGCTCAGCCATGCTGGATTTTGGTTTGCTACTCGTGCAGCACGAAGCAACATTAAAATGAGGCCATTAAGCAACACTTTTTTTTCAGTTTAAGAAATTTGGCAGGAAACAATGACCACCATTTAGCATAAACCAGTTTCATAAGCTTTATGGGCAGGACCGATTTCAACATAGGCAACTGCCTAGAGCACCAACTTTTGAAAGCACTAAATAGGCTACACAGGACCCTGATTCCACTTGCTTTAGGACCAGGCTGTATGGCAGGGATGGACATCAACCTCAAGAGCACCCACAACCCAGTCAGGTTTTCAAGATTTCCACGATGTACACATTTATATATTTATAAATGATTTAGAGATGGGAGTAACTAGCGAGGTAATTAAATTTGCCGATGACACCAAGTTATTCAAAGTCGTTAACTCGCGACAGGATTGTGAAAAATTACAAGAGGACCTTACGAGACTGGGAGACTGGGTGGCTAAATGGCAGATGACGTTTAATGTGAGCAAGTGCAAGGTGATGCATGTGGGAAAAAAGAACCCGAATTATAGCTACGTCATGCAAGGTTCCACGTTAGGAGTTACGGACCAAGAAAGGGATCTGGGTGTCGTCGTCGATAACACACTGAAACCTTCTGCTGAGTGTGCTGCTGCGGCTAGGAAAGCGAATAGAATGTTGGGTATTATTAGGAAAGGTATGGAAAACAGGTGTGAGGATGTTATAATGCCGTTGTATCGCTCTATGGTGCGACCGCACCTTGAGTATTGTGTTCAATTCTGGTCGCCGCATCTCAAGAAAGATATAGTAGAATTGGAAAAGGTGCAGCGAAGGGCGACTAAAATGATAGCGGGGATGGGACGACTTCCCTATAAAGAAAGACTAAGGAGGCTAGGGCTATTCAGCTTGGAGAAGAGACGGCTGAGGGGAGACATGATAGAGGTATATAAAATAATGAGTGGAGTGGAATAGGTGGATGTGAAGCGTCTGTTCACGCTTTCCAAAAATACTAGGACTAGGGGGCATGCGATGAAACTACAGTGTAGTAAATTTAAAACAAATCGGAGAAAAGTTTTCTTCACCCAACGTGTAATTAAACTCTGGAATTCATTGCCGGAAAATGTGGTGAAGGCGGTTAGCTTAGCAGAGTTTAAAAAGGGGTTGGACGGTTTCCTAAAGGACAAGTCCATAAACCGCTACTAAACGGACTTGGAAAAATCCAAAATCCCAGGAATAACATGTATAGAATGTTTGTACGTTTGGGAAGCTTGCCAGGTGCCCTTAGTCTGGATTGGCCGCTGTCGTGGACAAGATGCTGGGCTCGATTGACCCTTGGTCTTTTCCCAGTATGGCATTACTTATGTACTTATGAAGCGGTACATGCAAATCAATCTCATGCATATTCATGGACCATGGTTGCCCACCCCTGCTCTTTGATATAGGGGATAGGGAATGTGATTTGATATACTGCCTTTCTGTGGTTACAGTCGAAGCGGTTTACAATATTATATTTTATACCTGGGGCAATGGTGAGTTAAGTGACTTGCCCAGAGTCACAAGGAGCCACAGTGGGAATCAAATCTGCTTCTAAGGCCACTTCTATAGAAACAACCATATCACAGTAATAATTATCACAAATTGTTAAAAGGACATCACTGATAGAAAAAAATGAGACTTCTGGGTTTCCTGCATGTGACTGTTCTGTGACCTTTACTCATATACTCAGTTTACTGATTAAAACTCACTTTTCTCTCATTGGGTAAGAAGCAGCTGAGGGGAGACATGATAGAGGTCTATAAAATAATGAGTGGAGTGGAACAGGTAGACGTGAATCGTTTGCTTACTCTTTCCAAAAATACTAGGACAAGGGGGCATGCGATGAAGCTACAAAGTAGTAAATTTAAAGCAAATTGGAGAAAATTTGTCTTCACTCAACATGTAAAATTAAACTCTGGAATTCATTGCCAGAGATTGTGGTAAAAGTAGTTAGCTTAGCGGGGTTTAAAAAAAGGTTTGGACGGCTTCCTAAAGGAAAAGTCCATAGACCATTATTAAAATGGACTTGGGGAAAATCCACTGCTTATTTCTGGAATAAGCAGCATAAAACGTATTGAACTTTTTCGAGATCTTGCCAGGTATTTCTGACCTGGATTGGCCACTGTTGGAAACAGGATGCTGGGCTTGATGGACCTTTGGTCTGTCCTAGTGTAGCAATACTTATGTACTTATGTAAGCTAGGTATGATTCTTTCAGACAGTAGGAAGCAGGAATTTCTATTTTCTAATGATAGCTGTGCAAGAATCAAATCCTGTGTACAAGTTGTGGATACTGCCAGTCAGCACAGCAGAGGTGGGCTCTGAGTTCCAGAAGAGTCTCCCATTAATTCTCTTTAAGTGCATTCTGCCTTTTCCCTATGATTTCTACATGCCGCACACTATAAGGGAATGTTTGTGATGTCCTTGAAGAGACACAGTATGCAGATGAGTGGAAGATGTGCTCCTTTCATCTTTTCTTACAAACCTGAGCTTCCCTACTAAAGTGCTGTGATATCTGGAACTGTCTGCTGAACTGGCTTATTCTGTCTGAACTGGCTACAAATTAGTCAACACTGACCAGCTTAATGGGGAAAGCCAGATTCAGGCAAGGATAGTTTGTAGAGCATCAGGGTCAGAGGGCACGTGCCGGGCGATAAGAATTCATCACTCTGAGGAACACACACAAAGATGGGGGCCGAAGAACGTTCGGATGGCAGATAAGGGCCAAAATGGCCTATCTAGTCTGCCCAGTTGAGAATCTTCCACTTTAAGTAGCTACACATGTGGGAGTAAATTCTCAAAAGATCACAGAAATTTACACACCAAAATGATGTGTGAATTCTAGAACGGCAGGTGTGCGTGCAACAGTCATTCTAGAATCCTAGCGTAAGTCCACAAACTAGCGCAAATACTTACACCAGCTCGATGGCTGCTGGAAATACTCACGTCTAACTGTAGGCACATGTGTAAATGATAATATTATAAAATCCACGGCTGACACCCCCATGCCCCTCCCCAGTCCATGCCCTCTTGAAGTTGGGTGCTCTGGAATTTGAGCGCAGAACTTATAGAATAGTGACTAAGGGCAGTTACGCACCTAACAGGTAATTGGTTTCAATTAGCGCCAATTAAGACTAATTATAGCCAATCACTGGTTGTTAGCTCCAATTAACAGCCAATTATTGAATTAAGTTATGCGTGCTAATGGCCTTATTCTATCTTCACTCACAAATTTGCTCACTAGAAATTTGAGCGTGCAAAATGCTCATGTTGTGAGACATAATTGAATAAAAAATTAAAGATTTAAACAAAGAAATTTAGTCATGCAAGTTTATAGAATTAGGGGGGTGCTGGGTATGTTCAGAACAGGGTACTTATACGAATTTCGAAAAACACACCTATTGTATAAAGACAGCATAAGTAGGATGTACTTTTGTGTAATAAACTCCCAGGACTATCCCCAGTAGCTTTCACAAAATACATCAGCTCAAGGTAGATGCAACTGTGAGCATGTATTTGATAGCTTGCAGCTTCGTCCCTGCTTTGCCCAATCACCCCCCCCCCCCCCCACCAGGATTGCTTGCACATGGGTCATGTAAGAGCCCACATGCTCCTCGAGGCATGCACAATTTTTTATTAGCCATGTTCTGGGTTAAAGCATGGTTTACAAGCAGAAAATGCTTGAGAAAATTCTCTCTATAAATTCCCGCTTGCACCTTGACACCAGCTCCACCCTCCGTCTTATCTTTCCCCAGATTTCTAACATATTCAGTGTTTTAACTGGGAGGCAGATGCTCCTGGCTGGTTCAATCACCTGTGTCGGACTGTCCACTGATATTTAGTGGCACTTACTGAATATCCCTTCTAAATGCCTAAGCTAAAACTGGTCTCCAAAAGAATGTTTAATGCTATGTGGAGGCTCCGGTGCATAAGGTATTTCCTTACCAGAGATCTGTTCCATACACTTGTGCATTGGCTCGTCCTCTCCCACCTGGATTATTGCAGTGGAATTTATGCGGGCTGCAAGGTCTCTTTACTGAAAAAGTTCCAAACAGTCCAGAACACTGCCGCGAGACTTTCTGGGAGAGCATCGTTTTGCGCCTGCCGAGCCCCTGCGCTTCAGACTCCATTGACTACCTGTACGGGAGCGTATTATTTTTAAACTCTGCTCCTTAACCCACAAAATCATCTATGGGCTTGCTCCGGACTATATGCTCCCCTTGATTGACCTTCCACCCAGGAATGCCACTCCAGCAGCACGGTCTTACCTCCATCTACACTTCCCAAACTGTAAGGGTGTCAAGTATAAGAAGATTTTCACCTCTTCTTTCCGCTACTGGTGCCCCAAATACTGGAATGCTCTCCTGCAGCACCTCAAAACGCAAGTGGACCACATCCTCTTCAAGAAGTTGCTGAAGACTTACTCCTTTGCTAAAACGTTACTCCCCAATTTACTCTGCTGAATGATGTACCCTTCATGATCTTCACCCTGCTTAGTTTCCCATTGTCAGCTACTGCTCCCTCTGTCTATTCTTTGTCCTCTTTGCAATATTTTCTTACATTGTAAATTTTCATAATTTTCTGTGAGCCACATTGTGCCTGCACGAGTGGGAAAATGTGGGATACAAATGAACCATAAATAAATAAATATATTGTGGGTGGTCTGTGGTTGGAGTTCGGGCAGAGTCAGCACGTATGTGGTTAGGTGCCAATATTCAGTAATTAGCCGCATAAGGTAACCGGACAAATTGGACCACATGAAACACAGCCCTATCTTTGTCCAGTGTCACTTATCTGGTTAAGGGTTGAATATTGGACTTAATCAGACAAGTACCAGACATCTGCACGTACTCGGGGATTCAATGCTGGTTCCCTGGTGTAGAACATAAAAACGTAAGAGTAGCCATACTGAGTCGGACCAATGGTCCAACTAGCCCAGTATCCTGTTTTCCAAACAATGGCCAAGCCAGGTCACAAGTACCTGGCAGAAACCCAAATCGTGGCATCACTTCATGCAACCAATCCCAGGGCAAGCGGTTGCTTCCCCATGTCCATCTCAATAGTAGACTATGGACTTTTCCTCCAGGAACTTGTCCAAACTTTTTTTTAAAACCCAGATACACTAAACGCTGTTACCACATCCTCCAGCAAAGAGTTCCAGAGCTTAACTATTCGTTGAGTGAAAAAATATTTCCTCCTACTTGTTTTAAAAGTATTTCCATGTATCTTCCTCAAGTGTCCCCTAGTCTTTTGGAACCAGTAAAAAATCGATTTACTTCTACTCGTTCTACATCACTCAGGATTTTGTAGACCTCAATCATATCACCCCTCATCCGTCTCTTTTCCAAGCAGAAGAGCCCTAACCTCTACAGCCTTTTGTCATTTGACGGGAGTTCCATCCCCTTTTTCACTTTGGTCGCTCTTCCTTGAATCTTTTCTAATTCCGCTATATCTTTTTTGAGATACAGCGACCAGAACCAAACAGTACTCAAGGTGAGGTCGCACCATGGAAAGATACAAGACAGTGGCGTTCCTAGGGGGGGCGGACACCTGGGGTGGCGCCCCGCCCCACGGGTGCAGCGCCCCCCCCCCCACGATGCAGCACGGACCCCCCCTGCGAAAGACCCCCCCCACGAAAGAGCCCCCCCAGGTGCATGCCGCTGAGGGGGGGGGGGGGTGCCGCAGTGCGCACCTGCTGCAAGTTTACTAACTTTGCTCGTTCGCTGCAGCTCCCTCTGCCCCGGAACAGGAAGTAACCTGTTCCGGGGCAGAGGGAGCTGCAGCAAACGAGAGAAGTTAGCGAACTCTCGCAGCAGGCGCGCACCACGGCACCCCCCCAGCGGCGTGCACCCGGGGCAGACCGCCCCCCCCCCCTTGGTACGCCACTGATACAAGGGCATTATAGTATTTTCAGTCTTATTCACCATCCCTTTCCTAATAATTCCTAGCATCCTGTTTGCTTTTTTGACCGCCGTCGCACATTGAGAAGATTTCAGCATAATGTCTACAACAACTCTTAAATCTTTTTCTTGGTTTTGCTGACCCCCAAGGTGGACTCTAGCATCAGGTAACTATGATTTGGATTATTCTTTCCAATGTGCATCTCTTTGCATTTGCCCAGTCTTCCAATTTCCTAAGGTCTTCCTGCAATATTTCACAGTCCGCATGTGTTTTAACAATCTTGAATCTGTTTTGTGCAAATTTAATCACCTCACTCATCATTCTGATTTCCATATCTCGCTGCTGCTAGCTGGATAGTCACCCCATAGCAGTGGCACATTTATGCAAGGTGCACATACTGATAAAGGAGATGGGACGACTTCCCTATGAGGAAAGGCTAAAGCGGCTAGGGCTCTTCAGCTTGGAGAAAAGGCGGCTGAGGGGAGACATGATAGGTCTATAAAATAATGTGTGGAGTTCAATGGGGAGATGTGAAGCGTCTGTTCACGCTTTGCAAGAATACTAGGACTAGGGGGCATGCGATGAAGCTACAATGTAGTAAATTTAAAACGAATCAGAGAAAAACTTTCTTCACTCAACGTGTAATTAAACTCTGGAATTCGTTGCCAGAGAATGTGGTAAAGGCGGTTAGCTTAGCAGAGTTTAAAAAAAGGTTTGGACGGCTTCCTAAAGGAAAAGTCCATAGACCATTATTAAATTGGACTTGGGGAAAATCCACTATTTTTGGGAAAAGCAGCATAAAATGTTTTGTACTTTTTTGGGATCTTGCCAGGTACTTGTGACCTGGATTGGCCACTGTTGGAAACAGGATGCTGGGCTTGATGGACCTTTGGTCTGTCCCGGTATGGCAATACTTATATACTTATGTATTTGGGATTCTGAATGGAATCTTGCTACTCTTTGGGGTTCTACTTGGAATGTTGTTACACTTTGAAATTCTGCGTGGAATCTTGTTATTCTTTAGAATTCTAGAATCTTGCTACTCTTTGGGGTTCTGCATGGAATGTTGCTATTCTTTGTTTTTCTGCCAGGTACTTGTGACCTGGATTGGCCACTGTTGGAAACAGGATGCTAGGCTTGATGGACCTTTGGTCTGTCCCAGTATGGCAATACTTATGTACTTATGAGTATTCACCCTCTATCAGACCCACCCTCCCTCCCCGCCTGTGCCTTAAAATCATCCCTGCTCCAGTCTTCACCCAGGCAGCGACAGCGACAGCGACAGTGGCACTCATACACTGCCTGGGACCTGCACTGGGACTTTCTCTTTGAACTGCCCCGCCCCTTCTGATGGAACTTCCTGTTTTGTAAAGGGCAGAACATTGCAGAGAGAAATTCCCGGTGCAGGCCTCAGGCAGCTTTTCAGTGCCGCTGCAGCTGCCTGGGCAAAGACTGGAGTGGAGGTGATTTTAAGGTTCTGGGGGGAGGATGCAGAGGCATGGGACACAGGGGGATGGGAGATGGGTAGTACGGCAGATGCACTCCCTGTTAAAAATTCCTGACTATGCTGCTGTCCCATATTAGTAAATGATGGCAGATCTGTATTGTCCATCTAGCCTGTCCAACAAGATATTGTACCTGCATCTCTCTATCCTTCTGCACCCTTTTAACACCTCTACCCTCCAAATGTCTTAAATAATCATGTGCAAAATCTGCCCGTGAAAGCCTCTAACACCTCCATAACTAGGGACATTTCAGGCTTTACCATCATCAACTTTAAAGTCTACGTTAAGGATGAAATGACACCCAACAGCCAAGGGGAGGGACTGGCCTTTCTTAGAATCCCTTGGCCCCCTCTTCCCTTCCTTGTAAACTCTGTTATTTCACAACAGTCACTAACACAATGCAGATTTAGACTTTTCTACCTCCAGCTGCCAAAAACACATCCTAGAGATTAATTCTGTCCCTTCTTGACTTTGGAAGAGCAGATTTCTACGTGTCATGGTCCTTGCAGTTCTGCTGTTCTGCTTTTGAGCAGTTTGAAACAAACACAACCAAGAATGTGTCTGGCTTTGGAGATTCTCAACCAGATGATTTGTAGACGGAACAACCGTGGTGATTCAAATGTTATGCTAGCCAGACCTGTTATTTTGGGTGGGCCCCGAGTTAACCCAGGTGGGCTCTTCCCACCCTCACCCTTGTCCATACATACAATTTTTTGGTTACATTTTCCCTCTGCCCCTACTATCATCTTGCTTCTCCTCCCCCCCTCCCCGGCCGGCAAACGTCCCCCTCCCCCCGGCCGGCATCCATTCCTCTCTTCCCTTCCCCTCCCCCCCTCCGGCATCTACTCCTCTCTCCCTCCCTGGTCTACCTCCAAGCCGTCATCTGCAGTTATTTCAATAAGCAGCATGTGCCAACCTTGTAGGCTTCCCTCTACCGCATCGTGAAGAAACAGGAAATTATGTCATTGAAGGCGGGACGCGGTAGAGGGAAGCCTGCACGGCTGGTGCAGGTTGATTACAGGAATCGCTATCGGCAATAGCTCAAAGGTAGATGGGGGCGGGGGTAGGGAATTTTGAGAGAGACGGACAGCTGCCAAGAGGGTGAGAGAGAGATTTGTGAGGCACCGCCAGTGAGGTGCTTTGGGGGCCACTAGACTGGGTGGGCCTGAGGTAAGAATGGGTGGGCCTGTAGCTACGTCACTGATGCTGTCAGGACAGCATTCATTGGCTTTTTATGGACCTTGAGAAAGTGGTGTCATCTCTTGAAATGTACACATGTAGTAAGCCTGCCACTAACAAGGATGCTTTTAAAATTGTGTAGTACATATGTGTACCTTTAGCCTCAGAAGCAGATATTCAGACACAGTGGGTATCACCTCATGTCTGAAAATCAGCTGACATGTGTACAATGCTAGTTAGGCCCAGTGGCAAGGAAAGCTTGGTTTCCACCCGGGATGGAGCACTCCCCCCTCATCTAGGCACATCACCCCCCCCCCCTCACCCTCCCTCCTCCAAGCAAGGGGGTGCACTGAGCAGTTGCATGGCTAGCGGCTCTGCCAGTCCCCCGCCCCCTCTGACATCAACTTCCTGTTCTGGGCCAGGTGACCGGCAGAGCCAATCAAGGAGGTTTGATTGAGAACAGGAGATGACATGACATTGAAAAGTTGAAGCCACTTAGGTTAGTCTGTGTTTCCCCTCTCTGGCGCAGCTGTCGTTTTGCATATACTTAAAACAAAGCAAGCAAACCTATGAGCTGCTGCATCCACGTTGTCGTTCATTATTGTTGGTAGCAGTTTTATTTAATCTCACTTATATTTTCAAACATGCCAGCTTGTGCAGCATTCGGATGTACACAGAGGAAATATAACAGTGGAATAACTTTTCATAGGTAGAGTAGTAATTTGTTGTAAATCATAATCAGTGTGCCATTTGGAGAGGCTGGTTATAGAGACACCCTAGCACATGTTATATTCATGCAGACATTTTTTTGTTTTCTTCTGGTAAAGGGCTACTAAAACAGACACCATGTTATGAGAATTATGTTATGAGAATCAGGTGCTCAACCTTCAGAGTTTCTATTTACTTATTTATGACATTTATATCCTATATCAAACATGGGAGCATTTAAAATCTTTTTTTTCTCCTGTGCCTAGATTGAAAGAGAAAGATGGTTTGTGGGAACTTGCTCCTTTTGTTTTTGGAATGCAGTGGTATATTATAAAAATGCACTTAATATTGTTTATTACTACTATTTAAAAGAGAGATATTCAATAATGAGGGCAGAGCTACCTTCATGCAGAAGTCCAGAATCAGTCTAAATGTGCCAACGTTTTCCAGTTCTATGATATATATTTATTTCTTCTTCAAGTCATTTTTCAACAGCATTTTCTCAGTTATTACTTAAATGTGAACACAATTATAATGTTAATTCATAGGTTTTGGATGTTACTGAATTCTACTGTATTTCTAGTTTTGGCACAATATAAGTAATCATAAGGACAAAATATAAGAAAACCAATGGACTGCATTAGGGGCTTATAGCCCATTTAGTTATGTTTAAACACATGAGAGATCTGCATGAAAGAAAGTATTTATTTTTATTATTTTGACTTATGAAAAATCACTTGTCCCTGAAACATTCTCACAACAGAATAATCCATTTGTACAAAGGAGATGAGGTGAAGATGTGATTCCATTATGCCCCAATGAAAGGAGAGTTTAATTTTAATCCAATCTTTATAACACCAGGCTTCCCAAGGCAGATTACAACAGTTAAGATGAACCCATCAGCAAACAGGATATCCTCACTGAAATTTGGCCATGTATTACTGTATTGTATACAACAGTGTAGAAAAATGAGCACAAAATACAGCTTTTATTAGTGCTGTTTCCTCCAGCTACAATAATTTTTGAAGCTGTTTTAGTGATATTCAGTTCTGATTTCATAATATTTATATGTACACATGGGAACCTTTCAAATAAATTAAAAAAAGCTGTCAAATAAGTTAAAAAAAATCTTTAGTCCACGTTTTAAGGCACTGCCTATCCAACTGGAACAGCTTTTGACTTTTTTACAGATGGACCACGCATAGGCAGTTCATTATTTCTAATAATCTTTTACTATTGCTTTCAATAGCATTTGCTATTGTTTTGGGTGAACCAGTGACCCCGCCTACTTCCAGCAAGCTCCGCCTACTGCATTCAACCCACATAATGGGCCAGATAGCCTCGTACCGCCTCCTGTTCTCAATCTATCCTCCGTAGAGCCAACAGCTGCACGACTGCTCAGTTTACCCCCTTGCTTCCTGCACCTGGGGCGGACCGCACCCACTGCCCCGCCCTTGGTACGCCTCTTAAAAACATTCCCACGGCCACAAAATGGAAGAAAACCCTATGACACAGCAGGCTCACTGTTGAAATGTATGCCACATCTAACACGGCTTAAGCTAGATGGAGGATTTCAGGCCTTTTTTGGGAAATGCTCTGAACAAGGGAGCTTGTAGCCCCAAAGGAGTTAACACCTCTCAGTCATATCAGAAGTCTGCATCTTAATAAAGTCTTGTCTATGGCCTTGCGGATGGCAGGCAGTTTGTCCTTTATGAAAGCTGGCTACAGTTAGTACATGCAGAAAAGCCGATTATTCACGGCAGTCACGCTGTCTGTACAAACTTGTCTTGGAAGCTTTGCATTTGCACTAGTTCTGCTGTAATGACAAGCTTTTCATAAGACTATGACCGTCGTGTTTTAAAGCATAGTACACAGGAGGATACGTGTAATTGTAGTTAATACTAGGGAATGGCTATGCATTGGGAAAATGTTCGTTTTGTGCCATCCTGTCATTTACGTTATCTCCCTCACATACACACACACATTTAATAGTGGTCAAAAGTTTCTCCGAAATAGGATTATTCGTTGATTCCTATTAGTGGTTTACCTGTAATGTTGTGGTTTTGCTCAGATTTTGCAGATAATTTCCTATGTGCAATGTTTATATTGTTCGTGAAAATTCTATTAAAAAATGTTTACCACCACTGGCTGGTGGAGGAGTAGCCTAATGGCTAGTGCAGTGGACTTTGATCCTGGGGAACTGAGTTCGATTTCCCACTGCAGCTCCTTGTGACTGTGGGCAAGTCACTTAACCCTCCATTGCCCCTGGTAGAAAATAAGGACCTGAATATATGTAAACCGCTTTGAATGTAGTTGCAAAAACCTCAAAAAGGCAGTACATCAAGCCCCATTTCCCTTTCCCCCTTTCCCTTATGACATCACAATATCAGAAGTGAGCCAAGTATCGGGCAATCAAGCCATTGTGACATCACTGATGAGGTTGGCTCTTATTGGTGGAGGAGTGGAGGAGTGGCCTAGTGGTTAGTGCAGTGGACTTTGATCCTGGGGAACCGGGTTCGATTCCCACTGCAGCTCCTTGTGACTCTGGGCAAGTCACTTAACCCTCCATTGCCCCTGGTACAAAATAAGTACCTGAGCATATGTAAACCGCTTTGAATGTAGTTGCAAAAACCTCAGAAAGGTGGCATATCAAGTGCCATTAACAAGATTCCATGCACAATCTCAAAGAGTAACAACATTCCATGTAGAACCCCAAAGAATAGCAAGATTCCAGAATCCCAAGGAGTGGAAGAGTAGCCTAGTGGTTGCTACTATTTGAGATTCTAGATGGAATGTGGCTACTATTGGAGATTCTAGATGGAATGTTGCTACTAGGAGATTCTGTTGCTACTATTTGAGATTCTACATGGAATGTTGCTACTATTGGAGATTCTGTTGCTACTATTTGAGATTCTACATGGAATGTTGGCGACTGTTTGAGATTCTGTTGCTACTATTGGAGATTCTACATAGAATGTTGCTATTCCACTAGCAACATTCCATGTAGAAGCCTGCCCTTGCAGATCAGCAACGCGGCCGCACAGAAACAGAAGCCTGTGCGGCCGCGTTGCTGATCTGCAAGGGCAGGCTTCTACATGGAATGTTGCTAGTGGAGGAGTAGCCTAGTGGTTAGTGCAGCGGACTCTGGTTCTGGGGAACTGGGTTCAATTCCCACTACAGCTCCATGTGATTCTGGGCAAGTCACTTAACCCTCCATTGCCCCAGGTACAAATAAGGACTTGAATATATGTAAACCGCTTTGAATGTAGTTGCAAAAACCTCAGAAAGACAGTATATCAAGTCCCATTTCCCCTTCCCCCTTCCCCTACACACAGAAAAGCTTTAGCCGGTGTTAAAAAGAACATAAGCATATTTCAGAAAGGTTTTGTGTCATCTTGGATACAAAATGATACAAAGCAATATACCACATATCAGTGATGGTTTCATGTCATTGTAAAATGACAGCACATCCCCAATGAAACCTCAATTATTTGCCTGTGCCTTATAAAAATCTGATGTAGGAGACCAAGGGAAGATTGTGACTTTTTCACCTTGGGCAATGAAAGGAATGCGTTGGTCTCACCTGTTTAATGGCAGTCTTCGCTATTGTTTTCTGGAATGTTATCTGGATTATTCCGTATGGTTTGAAATGTCACGACCTTCAGTTTGTTTTGTTTGTTTGCTAACTTCCAAACCAGACCACCTAACATGTCTCCATCCTATGTGGAAAGATTGATTCCGTGGGAGAGAGGAGAGGTCACTCTTCATTCTGGCTCATTCAGCCTGAAACCCTGCTACAGTGCCAAATTTGAATTTGGTTGCTGTTGATACAGAAGGGAACACCTGCCAGAGGGTGCTAAATTAGGAAACCCAATTAGCTTCCCCAAAGCCTTCTATTGCTAACAACTTTCAGGCTCACTGGACTTGGGATGGATCTGAACTGGTGACCCAGATGTGAAAGGTTGTTTCCCTGGGTCAGCCAACAATTCCTGGTCTTGTTTATTTGTATTCTAGCTTTCAATTGATTGAAGAGTCTTTTCAAACTTGACCAAATCAAAAGTTAACCAGGTTGAAATACTCCTATATGGAGAACGAAAATATGTTTTTCTTTATGTTTCCACTTCCTTCCTTAGACAGTAGCAGAGGGAGACACAACTCTCTGATACAAATTATGTCAAGTTACATACAAAGACTAGGGGACACTGGAGGAAGTTACATGGAAATACTTTTAAAACAAATAGGAGGAAATACTTTTTCACTCAACGGATAGTTATGCTCTGGAACTCTTTGCCGGAGGAGGTGGTAACAGCAGTTTACATATCTGGATGTAAAAAAAGGTTTGGACAAATTCCTGGAGGAAAAGTCCATAGTCTGCTATTGAGACAGACATGGGAAGCAACTGCTTGCCCTAGATTCTGCATGGAATCTTGTCACAGTTTAGGATTCCAGAATCTTGCTGTTCTTTGGGGTTCTACATGGAATGTTGCCATTCTGAGATTCTGCATGGAATCTTGTCACTCTTTAGGATTCCAGAATCTTGCTATTCTTTGGGGTTCTACATAGAATGTTGCTACTCTTTGAGATTCTGCATGGAATCTTGTCACTCTTTAGGATTCCAGAATCTTGCTATTATTTGGGGTTCCACATGGAATCTTCTCACTCTTTAGGATTCCAGAAACTTGCTATTCTTTGGGGTTCTACATGGAATGTTGCTACTATTTGGGTTTCTGCATGGAATCTTGTCACTCTTTAGGATTCCAGAATCTTGCTATTCTTTGGGGTTCTACATGGAATGTCGCTACTCTTTGAGTTTCTGCATGGAATCTTGTCACTCTTTAGGATTCCAGAATCTTGCTATTCTTTGGGGTTCAACATGGCGTGTTGCCACGATTTGGGTTTCTGCCAGGTACCTGTGACCTAGCTTGGCCACTGTTTGGAAAACAGGATACTGGGCTAGATGGACCATTAGTCTGACCCAGTATGGCTACTCTTATGTTCTTATGTTTATTAAAGATACTTTCTCTCAGGGTACTATCTCCGAATGATCTTCTTTTGTGTATATCTTGACAGGAATGAACTCCACTCAGCTAGGATCGGGTCTGATCTCAGTTTCTCAGATTTGCTGCTAGTGTCCACCTTAAAAGTTATGTTGTACCGTAAACAATCGCATTCTTGAGTTCATAAAGTGCAATTTGTACAGGGAGTGCTTGGAAAATCATTTATTCCAGGCAGTGGCACACACTACAATGGAGACTATTTCTGTATCTTTCTGTCTTATTTTTTGGTCTCCGACTGCATGTTTTGGTACTCAGTGATTTCCTGTCTTTCCAAACATAGCAGAGAATAATCATTCCCCCTTCTTGTCTTGAGTATTATATATTACAACAAGATGTTCATGAAGCGAATTCAACTTGGACAAGATTTATGTTGAAAATGTCTTGAGAATAGCCTCAACCATTGTGCTCTTGCTTGTTTTTCGCTCTTGAACCAATGGGTTACTTTTGATGTTAGACAGTAAAATCTAAGCAGCATCTAGTGCATAAAACTTATATATTCCCAGGATGTATCAAAGAAACAAATCATGGTGAAAACCAGAAACCGAAGCAGACCAAAATTCAAATGATCTCCCAATGCAAATTGAAATTACTCAATGAGAAATTGGATTCTATGAAGGAATCAGCTTTTTTTTCTTAGCTCTCAACTCATTGAATTCTCTCCCAAACAACCTTAGGACTGAGGTCTGATTAGATCGTTTTAAGAAAGGATTAAAAATGTACTTTTTAAAGTTAGCTTTCTTGGATTCATAACTGGGCTCGTTGTGTAATGTATGTAAAGAACTATTGATTATTTAGGAAATTCTTGAAAACTTTTCTATTATGGAAGTTTTTTTCACTCCCTAAAAGTAGTAGCAATCTTCATTTTATTAAGAACTTTTGAAAACTTGATATTTTTAGTTTATTTTATCTAGAAGTCTTTTTGATCTGCCTGTATGTCTATGTTTTATTTTCTGTTTTCCTGAGTGTTGACTCAGTAAGAATTGGTTTGTAATTCACCTGTACAGGTAAAGGCAGAATTTAAGTTTTTTTTAATGTAATATGTTAGTGAATTTTTTTTTAAATGTCTCTATTGATGAAAACAGAAAGTAGGCACATACAATGAGGAAAGAAAAATCTCTCTTAGAAGTACGATACATCACAAAGAAATGATCTGACAAATGTGTGATAAGGAATTAACAAACCCAACCGAAAAAACAACATCAAGGGTAGATATACCCCCACTAGTAGGAATACCAAGTAAAAACTAACAGTGTACATGGCCACCTCTTTATATCCCACATTACACCATCATCAACACCCACATTCACGAGTATCCACCGTGAACAGTCACTGCATCCACTCCAACCTCTTATCCCCGATCATACAAGTATCGTGTTACTTACCTCATCTGTCTGCTAGTCAATAATGTTGAGGGGAAAGTTTTATAAACTATTTTCTGTATGTGCTTCATAAGAAAAAGGGTTCTCTGTGTGTGGACAGTAGTATATATGTGATGGGTAGGTGTTTCTGGTAAGTGTAGTTTGGGCAGTGCAAGGGTTAAATTGCAGTGTATGAGCATTTCTTAACTACATGAGTAGGTGTGTAGAGGAGTGTGGTAGCCGTGTTAGTCCACTCTTAAGGTTATCAATAGAAATCAAACAAAATAAAACATGGAAAAGAAAATAAGGTGATACCTTTTTTATTGGACATAACTTAATACATTTCTTGATTAGCTTTCGAAGGTTGCCCTTCTTCCTCAGATCGGAAATAAGCAAATGTGCTAGCTGACAGTGTATATAAGTGAAAACATTCAAGCATTACTATGACAGTCTTATTTCCGATCTGACGAAGAAGGGCAACCTTCGAAAGCTAATCAAGAAATGTATTAAGTTATGTCCAATAAAAAAGGTATCATCTTATCCATGTTTTATTTTGTTTGATTTCTATTGATAACCTTAAGAGTGGACTAACACGGCTACCACACTCCTCTTCGTCAGATGGGAAATAAGCAAATGTGCTAGCTGACAGTGTATATAAGTGAAAACATTCAAGCATTACTATGACAGTCTGACAGGGTGGGAGGAGGGTGATGAGTAGGTGTGTAGAATGCATGCAGAAATTGAGCATATGGAGCAGGTGTAGACTTGTGTGTTTGGGTTTGTATGCTCTTGGAGTTGGTTCCACAATAGTTAGTGTGGCCATTTCTGATTGATCCATTTTAGTGAATATTTGTATTTTAACTTGGGCGCCATCTTTTTTTCTGTGTGTGTGTGTGTAGAGTCACCATATTGAATTGGTATTGCTGAAGTTATAAGCAAGTATGTATTTTTGCTGTAAATGCACCATGCTTTTTTTTTTAATTGTGTTTGGATGTTTAAACTGAGGTTTTTCTTTTTTTTTTTTTAGAACTTTAAGACATTGCAACCTGCAGCAGAGCCAGCGCTCGAAACGCGATCACGTTGGTGCTCACTTTGCTCCATTTTCAGATAAGTTTTCTGTGCATTACATATATGAACACACCGTTTAAATAAGTCTGTACATTGGACCGATAACGGCCTTCACAGAAGGCCCATGAGTGTGCTGATTTGCTGTTGTCACTCTGGATTTGAACTTGCCTGTTTTTCAGCAAAAGAGATAAAGTGCTTACTTGCTGATTTGAGTAGGTGTTTATGTAAGGTTGTGCTTTTCTATAAAGGGACCTTTTGGGATTATTAACTGAGGCACCCTGTTATGGTTGAGCCAGGAGCCCAGTGTGAACCGGTGGATGACTGAACCAAGATCCCATTGTGCACTGCATGATTGTACCTGGAGTATGTGTGACAACGACCTAGACTACATCTCCCGCCTCATTTTCCCCTGCTTATCCCCTGTTCTATCTCTTTCGCCTCATCAACCCCTCCCCCAATGCTCACCTACCCTTACTTACACCTCTCCTACTCCCTTCACTCTTGCCCATTCCCCTCCGCCTCATCTACCCTCCAATTGCTCACTTACCCTTGCTCATACTTCTCCTACTCCCTTCACTCTTGCCCATTCCCCTCCGCCTCATCTACCCTCCAACTGCTCACCTACCCTTACTCACACCTCTCCTACTCCCTTCACTCTTGCCCATTCCCCTCCGCCTCATCTACCCTCCAATTGCTCACTTACCCTTGCTCATACTTCTCCTACTCCCTTCACTCTTGCCCATTCCCCTCCGCCTCATCTACCCTCCAACTGCTCACTTACCCTTACTCACACCTCTCCTACTCCCTTCACTCTTGCCCATTCCCCTCCGCCTCATCTACCCTCCAACTGCTCACTTACCCTTACTCACACCTCTCCTACTCCCTTCACTCTTGCCCATTCCCCTTCGCCTCATCTACCCTCCAATTGCTCACTTACCCTTGCTCATACTTCTCCTACTCCCTTCACTCTTGCCCATTCCCCTCCGCCTCATCTACCCTCCAACTGCTCACCTACCCTTACTTACACCTCTCCTACTCCCTTCACTCTTGCCCATTCCCCTCCGCCTCATCTACCCTCCAACTGCTCACCTACCCTTACTTACACCTCTCCTACTCCCTTCACTCTTGCCCATTCCCCTCCGCCTCATCTACCCTCCAATTGCTCACTTACCCTTGCTCATACTTCTCCTACTCCCCTCATCCCTGCATTTCTACATTCCTATTTCTTTTATTACTCTGATAATACTCAACTTATTTCTCTCCACCAATACTTTGTAATCCCAATTACTATGTAAGCCGCATTGAACCTGCTTTGAGTGGGAAAGCGCGGGGTACAAATGTAATAAATAATAATAATAATATAATTACTCCCTATAAAAGAATCTGTCAAGGCATCCCAGGCGGTTATATTTCTTGGTTTGGCAAGCACGAGTGTTGAAAATGTGCCAGGTTAAATGTTACGGGATGGCTGACAATTGAAATCAGTATTTTTGGAGATGTCAAAGATTCAGATATTATGGCTATTGGAACGGAGAACTATATCCCGTGGATACACATCATAAAACTGTACATTATGGTCAAGCATAGTGCAGATGTTTCTGGTTTGTCTCATGCTCCTGTTTTATATAAACTGGTGCATCTTCCTTTCTTGACTGTATGCAGACCATTTTTAAGTTGAAAAGGTTCATCATATGGGGGGTTAATATTCAGCTGGTGATGGTCAGCGTTTCTTTAAACATTGGCTGAATTACACCTGGGTTTTCAATGCCAACTTCTCTCCAGATATTGAGACTGACCCCCAAATGTTATATAGTGTGACCAAAATTGCGCACGCAAATCCAGTCGTATTCTGTTTTGCACGCACAACTTAATTGGCTTAACAAGCCAATCAGCAGAGCCAATTGGCACTTAACGAACAATTATTGACACTACTTGGCTTTAATTAGAATTTACACGCACAACTTTCTAAGCATATTGTATACAGTGATGTGCGTAAATTCTAAGATGCAGATCTGAAAAGGGGGCGTGGCCATGGGAGGGGCATTGGCAGGTTGTGGGCATTCCTTACACTTATGCGCAGTGTTATACAATATGCCTGTTCCACGCAGGGCCGCCGAGAGGGGGGGCAAAATTCCCCCTGCTGGGCCTCCAAGGGGGGCCCGGCGCCGCAGTCCCACCCGCCCTCCATCGTCGACCATCTGCTACCGGGCCGGGCCCCCTGCATTGAAATCACAGCGCCTTTCACCTCCGTGTGAAAGCTCTGCAGGCAGCAGGGCAGCAGATCGCCTCCCTTCGGGCCTCCTTCCCTCCCTGTGTCCCGCCCTCATCTGACATAACTTCCGCAAGGGCAGGACACAGGGAGTGAAGGAGGCCTGAAGGGAGGTGATCTGCTGCCTGCAGCGCTTTCACACGGAGATGAGAGGCGCTGTGATTTCAATGCAGGGGGTGGACGGTGGCGGACGGAGGGGGGCGGGTGGAGGTGGGGAGCGGCGGTGGTAGCGACCCCAGGGGGCGAAGGGGTGGCCTGGCCCTGGGGACAGCCTTGCCCCAGGCCTGGCCCAGTCTCTCGGCGGCCCTGGTTCTGCACGTAACTTAGGCATGGGTATTTACACCAGCTTTTAGTTGTCGTACATGGCCGTGACTAAATATAGTCTCAGGAAATGGGCACTGGGCATCCTCTATAAACTATGCCTAAGTTTAGGTGTATTCTATAAGCCATGCCTAAGTTTAGGTGTAGTTTATAGAACATGATGATGCATTTTGGGTCCTTTCATTGATGTACAAAGAGTAAATTTTTAAGACACGATTAAGTTCTAACAAATGCACAACCCCATTGGGTTTTTTTTTTACTCCCTTCATTGTACACAAAAAGGTTGAGGCAGGAACCACCTCTGCCTAGGGTTCTAGGTCATCAAGCTGAAATAAATACAGTTCTCTAGGGGCAGCATCAAGGGATCTAGGGGATAAGGCTGCCATGAGAGTCAAGTTTCTCTCCCAGTAAAAGAACCACAAAAGCCATCAGGGGACCGAGCCATTTGGTTGAAACTACAAAGCCTTTTTCGTAACTGATAGTGCTTTTTGAGCAATTGAATAACTCCCCAATGCTCAACCGTAAAAAGATGCACAGGATACGCACGTTGTTTGACTGAAAGCAAGGGGGAACATGCCTGGTGCATGTGCATAAGAGTTTTGCAATAAGCGCAGCTCTTGTACAAATACGCCAGGCAAACTCAGAAGCAAAGCACATATCGGCACTGCTCTTCTGTGCCTTTAAATATAAACTTTTCAACATTTTTTTTCACTTGGAAAGCTTATATTTAAGCGCAGAAAACAGGCACCAATGTGTGTTTTCACTTTGGGTTTGCTCTGACTCGCACACATTCGTCTCTCACTACCAGCGCTTAGAGGCTTGCACAGGCTTCCTTCTGCTTTCAACTTAAATAAAAACCAGGTTTTAAAGCAAAAATCAGGGGAAATCCTCTCTTCAAACACCCCAATGTCTGCTCCAAGCTGCTGTTATTTTTTCAGTGGTAAGGTGGCTTTGTTTTGTGCACTGCTCTCTGATCATTGGGAGGGAATAGGAAATGACCTCATTAACATCCATTTGACTACATTTGCATGCTATTTGCATTAATCTTTGGCATGCACATTGCTTCCTGCGTCAAACTAGCTTCCATGTTTGCCGGTGCACAATGTTCAAAGGCCCTTGCTGCAGAGAACAATGAGCTCACCCCAGATCAGTGCAAGTAGCATGCTAATATATGCAAATCCATGCAAATGGGCTCATTTTCTATTCCCCCTGATGCTCGGAAAACTGCGCCCTTACATCAGCTTGGAGCTGGCATTAGGTGTCTGCTGAGAACAAATTGGTTGATTCTCCAGAGTTAAAAAAAAAAAAATCCTGACCTGTTGAGCCAAAGGACTTGCATATTCCACTGTGTCCTTCAAACATCCCTCTCCCCAGGCAGTAAGAAGAATTGCTTAGGGTGAGCACAAAACTTTTACAGAGAAGCCATCAAACTGCCATTTTTACTCCAAGAAAACCTTTGTAGAGCATCCGCCAAGTTTTTTGAGCTCAGCAGTGCTGATTCCTTTGCAGGTATGGGAGAGGTTCTCTGCTGAAAGCAATATATTCCTGCTCCCTGGTTTCACTTGGACACTGGGGGGAGGACCTCCTGCACGCACTCCCCTGTTCAACCTGTCCCCTCTTGTACGCATGTGCTGGGTACGTTCCCCCTCCTTACTTCCTAAAGCCCAGCGCTAACAGCATGTGTAAAATTTGGATGCCATTAGTGTTGAGCATTGGGGCGTTATTTTCCGGCGCTGTTGTGGTGTTATTTTCCAGCGCTGTTTTGTACAGTGCCAGACTTTTGAGCATTGGCCCTCAGTAGGACTTTGCTGTCAAAGACAGGCTGGATTCAGAGATACGCCTGATCTAATTATGTAAAGCAGGGTTTGTCTGCACAGACAGACAGAAGAAATGAAACGTTCTTCATTTATTCCTTAATGGGTTTAGTTCACACCAACAATGAAAGAAATAATTCAGAGAGGTAAAAGGGGATTATAACAATGAAACTACTTAAGTAAGTTGATTTGTCGTCCCTAGAATCCTGAGGAAACACAGGAAGAAATTGACCCTGTGGCCAGTAAATGAACACCCTAAGTATATCATTGATTTCCATTGCTTCTTGGAGATGTGCTTTGTGTTCCCTAAATACAGAGTCAGCTGAAAAACTACATAAAAGGTTCTGAAAAGCCTTCATGACCTCTGTGTATTTATCAATTCACTGTTAATGCATCTGAGGTTTAGAAAGCTGATCACCTTTGATCCATTTACTTAGGCTGGAATTCATCCTCGAGGATCATGAATCATCGGCCCCTAAATCATGAAAAGCTCTGGATTATGTATCTACAATTGCAAAATTCAGAGACTCTGGCATATGTGCCAAGCTGTATTCAGTCTATAAGGTCAAAATTTTGCTCCAAATTTAGGGGGAAATTCTTTATATGGCGCTGAACAGTAGGCATTACTTCCATGTTGAATTTTTGGCATGCCCGTCTTGCCCAGTATCCTGCTTCCAAAAGTGGTCAATCCAGGTCACAAGTACCTGGCAGAAACCAAATTGGTAGTAACATTCCGTGATACCAATCCAGGGGCAAGCAGTGGCTTCTGCCATGTCCATCTCAATAACAGACTATGGACTTTTCCTCCAGGAACTTGTTCAAACCTTTTTAAAACCCAGATATATTAACCACTGTTACTACATCCTCCAGCAGCGAGTTCCAGAGATTAACTATTCTTTGAATGAAAAAATATTTCTTCCTACTTGTTTTAATTTCATTAAGTGTCCCCTGCACTTTGTACTTCTTGAGAGAGTGAAAAATCAATTTGCTTCTAATCGTTCTACATCACTCAGGATTTTATGGACCTCAATCATACCTCCCCTCATCCATCTCTTTTCCAAGCTGAAGAGCCCTAACCTCTTTTTCCTTTCCTCATATGGGAGAAGTTCTTTAGTGCACAACTGCTAGGGAAGTGTGGACACGGGAGGGGCATTCATGGACTGGGGACATACCCAGCACTTACGCGCTAAGGTTATAACTACAAGAGGGTGTAAATATAAGAACATAAGAATAGCCATACTGGGTCAGACCGATGGTCCATTTAGCCCAGTATCCTGCTTTCAACAGTGGCCAATCCAGGTCACAAGTACCGGCAGAAACCCAAATAGTAGCAACATTCCGGAATCCCAAAGAGTAGCAACATTCCGGAATCCCAAAGAGTAACAACATTCCATGCTACCAATCCCAAGACAAGTAGTGGCTTCTCCCTTGTCCGTCTCAGTAACAGACTATGGACCTTTCCTCCAGGAACTTGTCCAACCCTTTTATAAACCCAGATACACTAACCACTGTTACCACATCCTTCGGCAACAAGTTCTAGAGTATAATTAATCCTTGAGTGAAAAAATATTTCCTCCTATTTGTTTTAAAAATATTTCCATGTAATTTCATAGAGTGTCCCCTGGCCATTATACTTTTTGAAAAAGTGAAAAAATTGATTATTTTCTACCTCAGGATTTGGTGCCTGCCAAATTCACAATTACTGCCCGGCTCACATGCTAGCTGGGTGGTGGCGCTGATTTGGCACGCGCTGTATGTGCGTAGGCCCTCCTGTGCCTTTGCAAAAGGACTCCTTAGCTTAGACGACAGCTCAGGGGCATAGCCAGACTTCAGCGGGAGGGGGGTCCAGTGCCCGAGGTGAGGGGGGCACGTTTTAGCTCCCCCGGCTCCGCTGCCCCCCTGCCGCCGCCGCTGCCACCACCACCAACAACAACAAATTTGACCCCCCCCCCCCGCCGATGACCCTCTCAACCCCCCTCCCGCCAACAACCCTCTTGACCCCCTCCCCCCCTCTCACTACCAACCCGCCGCCGCCATCGCCTACCTTTGCTGGCAGGGGACCCCAATCCCCACCAGCCGAGGTCCTCTTCTTCCTGTGCAAGGCTTTGTTCTGTTTCTGACGTGTGCAGGACGTCAGACTCACAGAAACAGAACGAAGCCTTGCAGATCAGCCAGCAAGGTCCTCTTCTTCTGGCGCAAGGCGTTGTTCTGTTTCTGTGAGTCTGACGTCCTGCACACGTCAGAAACAGAACGAAACCTTGCTTGGGAAGAAGAGGACCTCGGCTGGCTGATCTGCAAGGCTTCGTTCTGTTTCTGTGAGTCTTAGGGGTCCTTTTACTAAGGTGGGCCAACAAGTGGCATGCGCTGGTGAAGACCTGTATTGGACGCACACAGGTTCATTTTTCAGTGCACCTGCAAAAAAGGCCTTTTTTGGGGGCCGAAAATGGACGTGCGGCAAAATTAAAATTAGTATGCGTCCATTTTGGGCCTGATTTTTTTTATTACATTTGTACCCTGTGCTTTCCCACTCATGGCAGGCTCAATGCAGCTTACATGGGGCAATGGAGGATTAAGTAACTTGCCCCGAGTCAGTTCCCCAGGACCAGAGTCCACCACCCTAACCACTAGGCCACTCCTCCACTGTTGCTACTATTTGAGATTCTACATGGAATGTTGCTATTACACTAGCAACATTCCATGTAGAAGTCGGCCCTTGCAGATCACCAATGTGGCCGCGCAGGCTTCTACATGGAATGTTGCTAGTGGAATAGCAACATTCCATGTAGAATCTCCAATAGTAGCAACATTCCATGTAGAATCTCCAATAGTATCTATTTTATTTTTGTTACATTTGTACCCTGCGCTTTCCCACTCATGGCAGGCTCAATGCGGCTTACATGGGACAATGGAGGGTTAAGTGACTTGCCCAGAGTCACAAGGAGCTGCTTGTGCCTGAAGTGGGAATCAAACTCAGTTCCTCAGTTCCCCAGGACCAAAGTCCTGAGACCTTAGCGCCACCCATTGACTTAGCGGTAAGGTCTCACGTGTTAGCTGGGCAGTAATCATCAGCTCGCATACAATGGCAATGACCGCCTGGTTAGCACCGCATGCCGGAAATTTTCCAGCGTGCTTAAAAAATGAAATTACCGGCCGGGCCATGTGGTAGCCGGTCTTTAATTCTGAACTGGCACGCATTGGGTGTGCGTAGGCGCCTACACAGTTTAGTAAAAGGGCCCCTTAGATTTTTGTGGTTCATTTAAAATATTTAGGAACAGGAGGTGGTAAACATAAAATTTTAAAAGGGTAAATTCTAAACATCAGCAAGAAAACTGGTGTAAACAGGTAAAAAAAAAATGTTTCTGAAGACATAGTAAATATATTTAGTGAACAACTTTAATGACAGGTTAAATAGTCCATGACACAAACTAAGTCCAGCACCACCAAGGCTTAGAGCTGCCTGCCATCAATTTCCGACAGAAGATAAAAGCACTGGGTGATAACCACTGGGCAAGAATTCTATCATTTCTGGTAACAAAGCTCTGCTTATCACATGTGTTCGAAAGAGCTGTCAAGAGTCCATCAAGAGCCTGATCTCAAATGCCAAGACCCCGAATTTGAGCTGACAGTGTTCCAATCTCTTCCCAGTCCTTCCTAGCATGCTAGTGATATCACTACTATATTCATCCATGGATGCTGCACTGGGAAAACAGACTTCAGTGACACATCAGTGCTGGATAAATTGTGAATTCTCTAAACCTAAGTCGCTCATATGTTGGTAAAACAAAAAAAAAATCGGAAAAAAAGAAAACTCTTGTTGGCTAAGGGAAATCTTGTAAATTAAGACAATATGTCTTTCATGGCTCTTAAAATACAAACACCCTCTGCCTTATGATAAGGAGGTGATCTCTAGCAGACTGTTGGCAACACAAATCCATTCTTGCCGACCAACTTCGGTTGCCTAGAAAATGTTCTTCTGGCAGTGGAAGTCTTTCATTTCTTCAGTCTCGCAATGCTGAATGATTCACAACCTCCCCAAGGATTTTGGGCGCAATATTTATTTACTGATGCAAAACATAGGAACAGGTTTGGGAATTAGCAAAGAGCGCAGATTTGCCATTGCTAAATACATAACAAGTGAACCTTCTGTTTTCCTTCCCTTTTCCAATGCTCGGCACTCCCTCTCCCCCACCTCCCCACCAGCCCTGCCTCACACAACTCCCCTTTGGAACTCCAACTGCATCACTCATTTTGGTTACACAGTTCATTATTCTTTAGACCAATATTAAGCTGCCAAAGTCAGCATTTTTTAAACACCATCCATGGCAGCCAAAATAGCATTGAAATATAAAGCTCCGTAATTCAGATCATAGCTAACGCTGAATATCTCAATACAGCAGCCAATGGCCAAACTAAGCGGGTAGCCACGATAGTCAAGCTCTATCCAGATACTGCAGCTAAGGGGATGAAGCTAGAGGAGCAATGTTTCTGTCTTAACTTTATCTAGATACTTATAGGGTGGTCAGTAATCATTTTCAGCGGTTCTATGCAGATAAGAACAGGGATAGAACACAGAGGAGGAGAGAAAGGGGAACTGGGTATTGCGTTATACATGAGAACTTGTGTACATATTCTCACGAGATGGCAGAGGACTGGAGAGGAAGAGCATAGAATGGGGTTTGGATATAGAGTGATATCCTGCAAAGTAGTGGCATAGCCATGGGGGGCCTTGGGTTCTGGGCCCCCCCCCCCAAGGTCTGCTGGTTTGGCTGGCAGGGGTCCCCAAGCCCTGCCAGTAGAAGCTTTCCTGTGGCAATATTTGCTGCCACGCTGCCCACCCTGCCTTCCCCCTCCCCCGTGTGCATGCTCGTTTTTAGTGAAATTGAGCATCCACTAGCTATTTGCATGCTCAATTTCACTAAAAACAAGCATGCACACTGGAGTGGGAAAGCAGGGATGTGAGGCAAAATGTGTCGTCGTCCCCCACTTTGGGCTCATGCCCCCTCCCAGATCGAGGTCTGGCTACGCCTCTGCTGCTTAGTGTTAGTTTCTACTTATGGAAGCTGGAACATGTCTTTAGCAGCGTAGGCCAGAATAACCAGGCAGGGCCAACTTGTTTTTATCTGTCATTGTGTGTGTATATATATATATATATATATATAAAACACTTCAAAAAATGTAAAAGTGAATTATACATGAACACTGCAATGGACTTTAAGCAGGGTGCAAAGACCAAATCCTAAAGAAACTACAAATAGCACAAAGCACAGAATCATATTAGGAAAAAACTATCAATTTGATGGAATTCTTTTATGGTTTTTGTTTTTATATTATGTTTTTTTATACTGATATTGTAAACTGTTCTGTTTTGTGCATACAGTTTGTAACGGTATAGTAAATGACTAAATGGTAAACGATATTTGAAAATAATGGTCCCCCCGTTCATAGAGAGGAATATTAGAGGTTAAAGGTTAATATAATAAATAAGCTGGAAAATGACTAAATGCTGTCTTTACTAGATGCAGGGAACTGTTATTAGACAGGGAAGTGAATGCGATGTATGCAGATGTCTGAGCATGCAGATGACGTACAGAATAATGTATGATAGTTCCACATTCCTATGAATGTTTGATTTTTACTGGAACCACTAGCAGTTTTGGAAAATACCCTGAATCCCCTAAACTTGCAGATGTAAGCAGAATCTAGCCAATGATTTTTCAAAGCTTGTGTCCAATGATTTGTGATGGAACCAGTTAATTTATGACTTAATGCATTCTTAACAAAAGAGCAGAGGACCTGAGGGATTTTGAGATAGTTCTGGGTGAACTCACTGTCATTGTGGGACCCACACTCTTTCCCAAAGGCCTTTGATCTATATATTTTTAATTTATTTGTGGTGTGTGTGGGGATTTGTTTTCTTTGGCCTCCTGGAGATTGAAGGAAAGAGCCGGGTATTTAACCTGCCCTAATGGGGTCTTAGGCAATCAATATGAAAAAGCTAGCCCCTTAATTCAAAAACTACTCTGGCTACCAATCAAAGCACGCATATCTTTCAAAATCTGCTCCCTGGCGTAACAAATAATCTTTCGCCTCACACTAGGCTACATGACCAGCCTAATAGACCAACCAATCCGCAATGCAACTAACTCAGCGAGATCCTACCTCACCCTCCATTTCCCAAGATGCAAAGGCCTGAAATACAAATCAACACATGCTACAGGTTTCTCATACATTTGCACAAAACTGGAGTAAATTACCGAAAGACCTAAAATTCATGGTCAACTATCTAATCTTTCGAAAACATCTGAAAGCCCATCAAACATATAAAGGGCGAGTGACCGTACTCACTCGCAAATGCGCAGTAGAGACTTCCCTCTCTGCCCCACCCCCGCTTCAATACGTGATGATGGGGGCGGGACAGAGAGGGAAGTCTCTACTGGCATGCTGCAGACGTCGGAACCGCTCCCCCTTCCCCCTCCCCCGGAGTCGCCGCCGCCCCTCCATCTGGTCCAAGCACTGTGAACTTACATCAGCACGCAGCAGCAGGCACATCAGCAAAGCTGCCGTCGGGCTTCCTTCTCTGCCTTTGTCCCGCCCTCGCCGACGTTATGTCACACGAGGGCGGGACACAGGCAGAGAAGGAAGCCCGCCCTGACGGCAGCTTTGCTGATGTGCCTGCTGCTGCGTGCTGATGTAAGTTTACAGTGCTGCTCGGGCCAGGTGGAGGGGCAGCGGCAGCGACTCTGGGGGGGGGGGCTCAGAACCCCCCCCCCATTCCAAAAGTAGCCTGTTTTCACGGGCTTAACGGCTAGTTTATTCAGAAAAGTCCCCTGACAAACCAACTTAGCAACTCAGGGCTCCTATAAAAACAACATGACCAGGACAATGGACAGAGAGATGACGAGTCTTACCTATCTATATATATAAAACTCACCCTCAACATTCTGAAGTCAGTGACATCAGTGAAGCCAAGCCCTGACTTCCCTCAAAAAGGTTCGAAGGTTCGTAGTGGTGAAGCCACCAAAATCACTCCGGGCCCCGCCCTCGAGGGCGGAGCAATGGCAGAACAACGAAGGGGTTGGCAGGGAGGGAGGGAGGGAGGCGGGGGGGTGGGAAATCGCTACGGGCCCCGCCCTCATGTCAAACATCATGACGTTGAGGGCGGAGCAATGCCACAACAACGAAGGGGTTGGCGGGGGGGGGGGTGTTGCCGACGAAAACCTTGCTAGCGCCCGTTTCATTTGCTCAGAAACGGGCCTCTTTTACTAGTAGTAAATATAAAACTTTCTTTACTCGACAAATATAAGAAAACTGTCACACCTCACTATTTTATATAAATATATTCGGCAAAACTAAATATGAAAGCGCTAAGCCCCTACGAGAAAAACTACACTGGCTCCTACTTAAGGAATGCATCACTTTCAAAATCTGCTCCCTAGTTCATAAAATCATTCACGGAGATGCACCAGCCTACATGTCAGACCTGATAGACTTACCACCCAGGAATGCCAAAAAAATCATCCCGCACATTCCTTGATCTGCACTTCCCTAACCGCAAAGGTCTAAAATACAAATTAATGCACGCGTCAAACTTTACCTACTTAAGCACACAGATGTGGAACGCACTACCGCGCAACTTGAAAACGATCAGCGAACTAATGAACTTCCGCAAACTACTGAAGACACATCTCTTCGACAAGGCTTACCACAAAGATCAACCTATGTGAATACACATAACAATATATGCTTGTTATACCGTTATCATGTTTTATCATTATCATGCTGTCCAAGATCATTCTGTAACAATAATTGTCTATTTTTAATGTACTTCCACTACTCATGATGTATTGTAAGCCACATTGAACCTACCAACAGGAGGGAAAATGTGGGCTACAAATGCAGAAATAAAATAAAACACTTCAAATGAAAAACATGGGAGGAAAAAGCCTCAACAAAGATTCAATGTAATTCAATTTGTCATCATCGGCATAAAAACCCTCTCAAATGTTCAAAGGGAGAGTAATCACACAACTTCTCACAGCGAAGATATAGCAGAGCACTTAACTGACTATAGAAAAACCTTCTTGTGAATACCCATGACGCACAGTGCTCTGTCATATCTTCACTATGATATAACAAAAGAGAGGGAACGAAGTACAAACTAAAGTCCAAACAAAAAAACAGCACCACGGGCCTTTAAAAACGGAACTCAGTTCTTTAATGAATGAGCCTTGACAAAAAGACCCGACATGGGTCGTGTTTCGGTGACTAGCACCTGCGTCAGGGGTCACAGTGATGACGTGGAAAACTTGGGGAATAACTTGAATATATTCCTCTACAATATATTATTTCTTACCCCACGTCTCATATAGTAAAAGCTACAAAGCAACAAGGCACTTTCACTTTTGAGAGCACAGCTTTTCATCCGTTTGGATACAGAAAGTGAAAGTGCCTTGTTGCTTTGTAGCTTTTACTATATGAGACGTGGGGTAAGAAATAATATATTGTAGAGGAATATGTTTGCGGTTATATCTTTACTATGACCCATATCACAGAAATAACTTTATATATATATATTCATTTATTGCAAAGATTAGAACTGATTCAACTATTAGCGGACTCAAAGCAGCGCACAGAACAGAATAATTAACCAGCACAATAGTCATAAATCAGTAAGGTTAAAAAATAAATCAAGGGTTAGAAGAAGCTGATGGGTATCAAACCAGGTCTTAGTAAAGCACAAATAGTCAAGGCATCATTGACTATCAACAGAGAAGACCTAACCATTGGGATAATGGGTTGAGAGAATCATAAACAAGGAAATCAACTGAGGCGTACAAATATTACTTGTACAGAATTCAGTACAGCCCCCCAAGAACAGATGTCTGAGAACAAGCCCCGTACTTTGTAAGGGTTACAATGGAAGCTGTGGGCTAACCTGGATAAGTTTGATGAAAGAGCCAACTCTTTATCGGTTGATGAAGCGTCAAAGTGTCGAGTCCGGCCTCTCTCAAGATTATTCCAGAGCTTATGAATAAAAAAGGTCAAAACTCACCTGCAGTATCTAGTCAACATGGAGCTCTAAGCTACAGAGCTGCCGCATTTTCACATCTGAATCTGCAAGATTTAGAGGCCTTGGTCATATAAAGGCAAGGCTGATATTCAGAAGGCTTGCCAGGTACTTTAACAATTACCTGGACAAATCTTCCCACTTCAAATTCCCAGTCTCCACCGTCTCCTGACTTCTAAATTTTGTCCTGCCACCACATTGGTCAGAAAAAAATTATCCGATTGAGCAGAAACATTATTTGAGTAGTGTGGAGGAGTGGCCTAGTGGTTAGAGCACCAGCCTTGACATCCAGAGGTGGCCGGTTCAAATGCTGCTGCTGCTCCTTGTGATCTTGGGCAAGTCACTTAACCCTCCATTGCCTCACATACAAACTTAAATTGTGAGCCTGAATGTAACTCACCTTGAGCTACTACTGAAAAAGGTGTAAGCAAAATCCAAAAGACATAAATTTGAGGAATGGCAGAGAGATGCTCTGTATGTTTACTTGGATAACTTGATCTGGTTATGTTGAGTGATGGGATTTATCGGGTTAAGTCTGCTGAATATCCAGTTACAGCTAGTTGGATAAATTATCCAGAGGACTTTGGTCTGCTGAATATTTACCTCTTAGGGGCCCTTTAACTAAGCCGCGTAAGCATCTACGTGTGCCAAAATGGAGTTATTGCCCAGCTACCACGTGGGTCTTGTGGTGATGTCATTATTAGTGCGTGTCTGATACGCGCATATGAAAAATAATTTTTATTTTTGGGCGTGCATATTGGACGTGCACCAAGTGGCATTTGACGCTCGTAGGTCACCACCTGGTTACCACGTGAGTCTTTACCACTAGGTCAATGGTTGGCGGTAAGGTCTCAAACCAAAAAATAGATGCGTGCCAATTTTCATTTTGCCGCACGTCCATTTTCTGCAAAAATTGTTAAAAGGGCCTTTTTTACAGGTGTGCTGAAAAATGATTCTGCGTGCGCCCAAAACATGCGCCTACACTACTGCAGCCCATTTTTCAGCGCACCTTAGTAAAAGGACCCCTATGTGATTTAAAGGCAATGCAGTGGGCCTTAAACTGAGCCCTGTAGAAGACTGGAAGCCAGTGTTGGCTCATGACGTCTATGCCAATGTGGTCCCTATAGCAGCAGTGAGACAGTGCCACAGCTTCTGCACATTTTTAGCAGTTTTGAAAGAGACCCACAGACACATTCCTTCATGTTTTCCCAATTCTAGTAAGAACATGCATGCCTGCTCTATTACTCACCTAATGGATTCCACACATTTCAGACTGAAATCTACAAGCAATCTGCAGACCTTGCAAATGAAACAAACGGGGACCATGTTCTCCTGTCTCTGGAGCTGTTACACTGGCTCTTCATTAAGGAGGTTGTTTCAGAAAAGAGAGCCTACACATTTTTGGAAAACGAAAATACTTAAGTCATAAAGTCAGGGAGAAAGAGAAGTACGACTCATAGGAGCCAACTATTCAAAATGATTGGGAGTGCTGAATTTTTTTTTTTTTTTAACAGGTGGTGCATTACCCCTCCTTCGTCCCCCTTCCTCCCCTGTCCTCTCCCCCTCCCCCTCCCCAGTCCTCCCTCTCATCCTTCCCCCTCCCTCTCCTCCAAGTTCCAGGCCCCCTCCCTCTCCTCCGAGTTCCAGGCCCCCCTCCCTCCGAGTTCCAGGCAGCATCTCCCTCCCTCCAAGTTCCAGGTGCCCCTCTCCTCCGAGTTCCAGGCCCCCCTCCCTCCGAGTTCCAGGTCCCCCTCCCTCCAAGTTCCAGGCCCCCCTCCCTCCCTCCGAGTGCCAGTCCCAATCCCAGCCCTACCTCTTCTCCAACAACAGTCCTCCGTCGGTCCACCCTTGCCTTCCTGCGTACCGCCTAGAATTTTAAAAGTCATCTTACCTCGGGATCCCGGCGGCAGCATTGAAAGGTGAGCAGGCTCGGCACTTCAGCCTTCCCTTCTCTCTCAGCTCTGGTCCCGCCCTTGCGGAAACAGGAAATGAGGGCGGGACCAGAGCTGAGAGAGAAGGTTCTAGGTGTGGTTTACAGAATATGCCTAGGCGGAAATAATTTTGGTGCCAATTATAGAATCTAATCCTGCGTGTCAATTAGAGGATGCTAGACTGGTGCAAGTGCTCACACCTAACTGCATCTACTCTATATTATATATGAAGAAGACCTGGGCGCACCCTTGACTTGCGCGTTCCCCTCACCAGGCCACACCCCCTCGCAGTTACACTGGGGCCCTTTTACTAAGCTGAGTAGGTGCCTACGCAAGCACCAATGTGCGCCAATCTAGAACTACCACCCGACTACCACGTGGCCCGGTCGGTAATTTCATTTTTGTACGCGTGTCCATTACGCACACCGGAAAATTTCTGGCATGTGGCGCTAACCAGGCGGTAATCAGCAGTGTATGTACGCTGACAATTACTGCCTGGTTAATGCGTGAGACTTTACTGCTAAGTCAATGCGTGGCGGTAAGGTCTCAGGCCCAAAATGGACGCGCGTCAATTTTCATTTTGCCACACGTCCATTTTTGACAAAAAAAGGCCTTTTTTGCAGGTGCGTTGAAAAATGGACCTGTGCACATCCAATACACATGTCTACACCAGTGAAGGCCATTTTTCAGAGCAGCTTAGTGAAAGGACCCCCTCTCTGTGTACTTTCACACACATTTTATATACTAGTTGGTGCCAATTAACACTAATTAATGCTACTTATTGCTAGTTATGATTTTTTATTTATTTATTTTTGCACATTTATATCCCACTTTTTTCCACAGGGATGCAGACTCAAAGTGGCTTACAGTGTTGTACAAATACAGTTACAGGAAACAGGAGTGAAGGAAAAGAGTTAGAAGAAACCGGGAAAGGGAAGAGAGACTATCTGAAGATGTCAGTCAGAGATAGGCTGGTCTGGCAGCTCAGAGTAGCTAGGACAACTGTCTGCATGGCGAAATACCCATCCAGACCAGGAGAAAGAAGCAGGCCACGAATAGAATTGGGGAAGGCTGGAAAAGGTGTGAACGCATTGAGCCTGCCATGAGTGGGAAAGCGCGGGGTACAAATGTAACAAAACAAAACAAAGAGGCTGGACTGGCCAAGCCAGAACAACATGGTGCAAGTTGCGTTGAAAACTGCTTCGGTATTGACCACCAGCACCCTAAACGAGTGGAGCAACGACCAGGAGACGAGGTGCTAGAGGCCCAACGGCGCTGTAGCGATGAACAATGGCTGGTGAACGAGCTGAGTACCAGAAGCAGGAGTGGCCCGGAGAGATGAAACGGGAACCGAGGGAGGTCCAGCTGGAGGTCGGCAATCTTGGGAGAAAGAGCAGGGAAGTTGTAGCCAGGACCGGTCAGACCACAGTTGGTCGGCAGCTGGTCTGCGGAACCGCAGCAACGAGCAGATCCGACTAGACAGACGGTAACCCACAGCGCCCCGGTCCAAAACAGGCACACAGGTCCTGTAAGGAGCCGATCCACGGCCAAGCGTGATCAATTATTAGCTCGTTCTTTTATTGTTACGCACGTAGCTGACCTTATTTTAGAACTTGTCTAGATTTTAAGCTCTGTCGAGCAGGGACTGTCTCGTACGTGTTTAGGGAACAACGCTGCGAACGTCTGGTAGTGCTATAGAAATGATAAGTAGTAACTTGCGCGAGCAACTTTGTGCGCTCAGCTTTATAGAATGACGGTGTTACTGCACGCACCCTTTAAATTTGCACGCTATTTGCAGATAATGCATGCTCTTTTAGACAGCGCACGCATGCACAATAGTTTACTGGTTAACATGTGCGTGTGCATCAGGAAAAGAGCACACCCTGTCCCCCAAATTCTAGAAACAGTGCCTAAGGTTGGGCACACGAATATGGGTCCAGTTGCAACATAATTAAATAATTGCCCGTAATTTGGCACATAATTATAGAGATAAGTACCCATAATTGGCCTTAGCAAGCACTAATCGGAACTATTCAGCAGTTGAACATAACTGACTTATGTCATTATTCTGTTAACTGAAGTCCAGTTGCTCAAAACTCTGGTGCTGTGCTAAACAGCACCAAAAAAACAAACAAACAAACAAACAAACAAACCATGCCACAACAGTACAGGGAAGGAACAACCTAATGCTCATCACTAATGGCAGGCAAATTTAGACACGTCTTTTCATAGACTTGAAGAAGATACCAGGGTTATAATATCTAAGGCTGGAAATTAATGATGGATGGTGGATGGGCATAATGCCTTTTTTCTTGTTTTTCCTTTTATTTCCTTATAAACCTCCCTGATTTATTAGACAGCCCCCTCAAATTTCGTGGTCTGAGGAAGGGACAAAGATGAAATTACTTAAATTTACTTCTATGATTAATCTCTATATAAGAGTACTGTATATACATTGACAAATATTTTGATTACTTTTGATCTCTGAGTTACATGTAACAAGTTTATTGCTTGTGTAAATATTATAAACGCATAAGTAAAAAATAATACAAAAAAAATTTAGACGCGTCGCTAGTGTTGCACATCAGGGACTTCTATGGGAGGATTGTGCCTGGGAATGCGCTCAAGAGCTGTGCGTGCCCAGAACGCCAAAGAGAAGGAGGAGGAAGAGGTGTTCACAGGGTTCTTTGCACCCCAGTCTGAAGGTGCGAACTGGAAAAGAGAACCCCAATTTGCTACTGGAGAAAGGGCTTTTTTTTTTTACTTATATTAATGTGGCCACATACAGTCATCAATAATGCTGTTCCTTGTAAAAATATATCTTTCCACAGAGACTGTGAAACAGAAAGCACTTTAAAAAAAAAAAAACTGGCGCAGAAACTTTGAAAACCGAAGATTTGACTTGTTCTGTTTGCAAATTTATTTTAGGGAAACATAAATGGAAAGCAAACTAATCTCAGCACGTAGCAGAACTGCGGGTAACTGAAAGGCAATGGGATTACAGCACAAGTCACCTGCCCAGACACCCTAACGCCAGCTCTGAGCTCGCCTAGGTTTTACAGTGGAAAAAGCGCCCTTGTTTTGGCCCGCTGCCCGCTGAACGTTGTGGAAGAATAAATAAAGACCTCATCAGCGTGCATTTAAGCTCATTTGTTCACGTTCTCATGCACGCTCAATTTCATTAAAACGAGTATTTGCTTGAGGGAGGGGCAAAGCAGGGCTTGGGAACCCCCGCCAGCCAATCCAGCAGACCTTGGGGACTCTGAACCCAAATTGGGGGACCCAGGCCCCCATGGCCCCCCCATGGCTACACCGCTGGTAGAAGGTACCTCCTCTGTGTTATCAAGAAGCTGTAAATTATAATATGAAGATCTCTTTGCTCTTATACGACAGATTTTCTTAATGTTCTTTTTTTTTCCTTCTAGGAAGGAAGTTTTTCTGAGCTTTTCAGTATTGATTTCTCCTTTATAATGTACTAAATCTAGACTGCAGGAGAGACAAAATATAATTACTTGATTTGTGTTCTGTTATTTTCCTGTCGCTCTTTTTGTGTTCTAATATTTCCGTACAAGATTTTTCTTGGAATGTTATAAAAAATTTTTCAATAAAGATAACATTTTTAAAAAGAAGAAGCCGAGTCCTTGGGACTCAGAAGGTGAAGGCATTTCGAAGCCTCCTACCTAGGCCTGATTAGATCATCACCCGTACGGGAATGATTAAGCAATTCAGCAAATCTTAATTATGAATCACTCAGGGTGGGTCCAGAACCTGGTAAGAGATGAGCTGGGATGGTTTTATGGTTTGTATGAAGTATAATCCTCTTTGGGAAGGCAGGAAATCATGTAAAAAAGTTAATATATAAGTAAGTACAGCATAAAAGCACATTTTAGCATATTTTCTCAAGGGAAAAAGACATGGGATAGTGTAGTGATATTTCTGCTTGTGTGTGTGTGTACACATAGGAGCCAACTTTTCAAAATTATTGGGGGTGCTAAGCCCAGTGGAAATAACCCCTCCCTGGACACATACAAGGAATTTTCTCAATATTGGGGGTGCTCAAGCACCCACAGCACCCACAGAGTCGGCTCCTATGTGTGTGCACAGGGGCCAAGCAAGAGTTACTTTGGGGGTCTCCCTTCCTCTTTAGGTTTGCTTGTGGCTTTGGTACCCAAGATAGTCCAAATCTTGCCTTACCCTCAATAACTTTTGCGTTCAGTGGTTTATCTGCAAACAGTATGTGTTAGGGGGTTTAAGAGAACCCACACAGTAATATTTTTGGATCCAGTCACATGTGTGAATGGTTACTTAGTAACACAGTAAATGACGGCAGATAAAGACCTTACGGTCCACCCAGTCTGTCCAACAAGATAAACTCATTTTACATGGTATGTGTTACTTTATATATATATCCGAGTTTGATTCATCCTTGTCATTCTCAGGGCACAGACCGTAGAGGTCTGCCCAGCATTGTTCTTGTAGGTGATGTCGAAGCCCCTTAAAATTTACACTCAAGCCCATCCCTATCTATTCAGTCATGATCAGGGCATAGACCGTAGAAGTCTGCCCAGCACAGGTTTTGCTTCCCAATTACCGGCATCGCCACCTAATCTCCGCTAAGATTCCGTGGATCCATTCCTTCTAAACAGGATTCTTTTGTGTTTATCCCATGCGCGTTTGAATTCCATTACCATTTTCATCTCCACCACCTCCCGCAGGAGGGCATTCCACATATCCACCACCCTCTCCGTGAAAAAAATTCTTCCTGTACACCATTTTGATGTTTTGAACGAAAAGGTGTTTATCAAGCTTAATAAACATTAAACGTTATGGAGACCAGGCTGCAGGGAAGTTTGTTGTGAAATGCTGGAATGAAAACCCACCCATTACTAATCTTATACTTTCACAGTAGTTTTCCTTGGAGGTTCACAATCAAAGCCCATCCATGTGGGCTAGAGCCAGCAAGAATGCCCAGAACCACACCGCAGCATATGCCTTTCCTTGCCAGGCATCAAATTGCTGCCCGCCTTAGTTTTCTTTCTGATGTGTCTACTAGGCAAGATGTCTGTCCATAGAAACCGAATAGGGAAAGCAAAGCCATCTTAATCAGAATTGTTTGATTTCTGGAAGGAGTTAAATTTCTGAGACTATTCAGTAGAATCTTGATAGAACACAATTTGGGCTCCAGGGTGCAGGGAGAGAGAGAGAACATAAGAACATAAGTGGCCATATTGGGACAAACCGAAGGTCCATCAAGCCCAGCATCCTGTTTCCAACAGTGGCCAATCCAGGTTACAAATACCTGACAAGATCCCAAAACAGTACAGTACATTTTTTGCTGCTTATTCTAGAAACAAGCAGTGAATTTTCCCCCTCTTAATAATGGCTTATGGACTTTTCTTTTAGAAAGCTATCCAGACTTTTTTTTTTAAACCCTGCTAAGCTAACTGCTTTTACCACACTCTCTGGCAATGAATTCCAGAGTTTGTTTACACATTGTGTGAATAAATATTTTCTCTGATTTGTTTTAAATGTACTACTTAGTAGCTTCATTGTGTGCCCCCTAGTCCAAGATTTTGCGCTCTGCAGATGGAACACACAACTGACAAATTTTCCTTTGAATGGGTCTCTCTCCCACTGAGCTCTTCACTCTCCAGTCCTGTCCCACTCCCTGCAGTTTTTCCTTTGTGAGAGAAGGAAAGAGAGCCTCAGAGGCAATGGTACAAAGTACTTTCATACTAAATGCCTTATTGTTTTAAGGAGCTCAAATTGCTCCTCCATTCTGTAGGATATTTTGTTTATAAATTAAATGGCAGAAACATAATGCCTGTGGCAGATTAAGCAGCCAGGGGCCATTTCCTATGGTAACACAAGAATGCCCCCCCCCCCCCCCCCCCCCCCAGTACCACAGATTGGATTTCTTCCAACAGACAATGATGGGTTACATAAAGCTTGGGAAACATTTTCAGGGGAGGAATTTGCAACACTTTGGAATCATAGACACGAGACACTTAAAAACCTGATGTCCATTTAGGGAACAATTTTTCAAACAAATATTGTATTGGAAAAGCAATAAATATCAATAACTACTAAAAATAATTTTGCCCTACAGATTAGGAAAGGAGATACTAATCTCTGGTTAATTAACTTATTAAAGTGAGCCTCAACTGCTCGGGGAAAGTCATAGAGCTTTACTAAGTACAACCCCTTATGATAGACTGTAAAAACAATAGAGGAAAACAACTCCTACAAAAGGAGAAAAAAACACTAAATAAAAAAGTAGTTACATGCAAACAATCCTTAACAGTTTTATCGCGCCATCACTCATATCTACATAATATGTAGGGGCAGTATTTAGCCACTGCCAGATGAATGAGACCCAGTGCCAACTCTTATCCAGGTACCAGCCAAAATATCTATGTCTGGGGCAGCCGTTGAGAGTTACCTGGATACTGCTGATATTACAGTTTATTCTAAATGTGATAACCACCATTAGGAAATACCGGCACAGCGGTTTACAATCGTCACAGTAGTTAAAAATCTAAAGTCTAATAAAGAGAAGGAAATGAACTACGAAATTCTAGCTCAACGTGACCTTGGCATGTCATTATCCATGCATGGCTGACTTCCCTACGAGGAAAGGCTGAG